>NC_066324.1:11726412-12351412 GCF_022539315.1 Serinus canaria | reverse complement strand
CAAGAGGCCAATCCACACACAGAGTTGAGATATTTGACTTTAAATAAGTCAAATACAGTTACAGCTCTGCACAGAAAGGGGTCCTGGGTGGCAAATCCCCAAAGCCAGCACCATGGCTGCCAAAACTTCTCACTAGTTACACAGTTTAGCAATCACAGGCATTAATGTTCATTGGCTATAAGTTACCTAGTTCCCTTATTAATTAGCATTCTGGCTTCTGTTGCTGAATGATTCTCTTGCTTCTTGTGCTGAGTGCTGCATGCTCAGTCTTTCTCTTCTTTTGGGTTGGTGGTTCTGGGGTTGGTGTGCCTGTGGTCAGGGTCTGCCCCTGCTGGAGTTACCTTTTACTCAGCCAGAACTGATCCAGCACAGTCGCTTGAGTGGGCTCTGTTAGTTTCCTCCTTGTCTGGGGGTTCTGTCACATGTCCCTGTGCACCCAGATTCTGCATTCTGTGTGTCCTCTGTCAGTGGAGATCCTTCTCCCAAGCTCTGTTAACCTCCCAGTAGGCCTGAGAGCACTGAAGCAGATCAAGCCCCAAACCTTAACAAGGCAATCCTTCAACAAATACTTGGTCTTTCAAACACCTAGATGTCACTTAGAGCTTGTTAGCTGCTATCTCTTTTGCAGATTAAATCTCCTTTTCTGTTGATTAGGCTTGAAAGTATACAAAGATCAATCAGAGAATATCCTTAGGAAAACCTTCACATGTTCCACAATTCCCAGCAAAACCACTGCCTGTGATGTGTGTGTGTTCTGTGAGCCTTGGGCAGTAACCCCGTGTCCCAGAAGGTGACAGCTGAGTCCCTGCAGAGTGCTGGTGCCCATCAGTGCAGAGGTGGCAGTCCTGGGGCACAGCTGGGGCTCCTGCCCTGCCTGGAGCTGCGCAGTTCAGACAGAGAGAGCCAACACTTGGACCAAACCTTGCAGAACCAAACCTGAGCTGGCGAGGAATGGCCCCCCACGGCAGGGAGCCTTCACAGGGTACTTTATAACTGCACTCTGCCTCTTCTGAAAACCCAGCACAGCAGCAGAACAGGGAATATTTCAGTTCCCTCCATGCCTGGGGGACCTGCTGTGTCCCTGGAATAAAGAAATGGTAGCTCTAGTGACAAGTCATGGTGCTGTGCACACATTTTATTCCTATTGCCTTTAAACTAAAGGTGCTGAGGATGTAATTACCCAACAGCCCAACAACACTTGGTTTAACCTAACCTTGACATTTTATTATGTTTTTGTGAAGAGCCTGTTCTCTCTAGTCACATGTCAGCCACAGCAGCTGAAGGCACTGGGAAAGCTCTTAGCTTTCCAGCAGCACTTCTGTGACATGTCAGCAATCTCTTGGTGAAATAAAATGTGAGGTTTGGGCAGCAGGGCAGGCCGTGGTTGGAGCTGGAGCCCACTCTGCCCCAGGGCTGCTCCCCTGGATGCTGAGCTTGTCTGGGGGAGGAAATGGTGCCACCCTGGTGGGGTCAGACACCAAGCTCTTGGGGAAGGCTTCTGAGAGCCCACAAATAGCATCTGGGAGGGTGCATCCTGTAGTCCTACTGGAACACTACAGCAGTGTTTGGAGCTACTTCTGGGGAGGGGTGATAATGGCTTTATATTTTAAAATGCTCTCCTTTTTTTTTTTTTTTTTTCCTTGTAGACCTAATCTTGAAAGTTGTGTGAGTTCTTTGTTACATGGGAAGACCTGTGAAGGTCCCATTTATAATAATTTGTCTTATTTCTTCAGTTATTTGAGTGTCATGTTAAAACATTTACCTGGTAATATCAGTGGATTATGTGGGATCCCTCCCAAATTGTCACTAGCAATGCTTGCAGAACAGTAATGTCTGTACATGGAGCTGCCCCTGGTTATTTGCAGTCTCTTTCTACTGCAGGGATTTTTTACAATGTGCCAGATGGGTTAAGTAATGGCTTACTCTTATTTTTTAGATAAATAAATGATCAGATAAAGTGCTGCCAAGCTCCTGCTATGTCAGAAAACGTGTGTAATGACCACCATGATTATCTTGGTTGAGCCAGAGAGCTCCAGGTTGAGTTGTAAGGCTTTAGACAGATGCACCCAACTCTTAGGGTTTGCTTCTGGGACGTTTGGAAGTTTAATTCTCTCCATGTGCTCTAATAACAAAGCAGTTTGTCTTCATGAGACTCATTGCCTAATGTGTATTGAACTAGAGAAAGCATTTTTGTTATTGAAATGTGCTCAGTGAGCCAGCTGAATTGGAGGAAGTCACACAAATGTCCAGTATCACATGGCTGCAGTTTCTGGGCAGCCTATTTTTAGTAGGATTTTTTAAAGCAAGAAGTGCCAGTGAGGCTAAGCAGTGGTGGTTTGTGCTGTGAGGGAAGGCAGAGTGCAGCTGGCAAGCCTGCTCTGGGGCTGTGCAGACCTGCAGGAGCCTGGGGTGGCCTATGGGGACACTCAGAATGACAGAATGGGTCACACTGGCTCATCTGGGCCACCCTCCCTGCTGGAGTAGGGCCATCCCAGGGCACAGGGCACCAGGCTGTGTCCCAGTGGTTCTGAGCATCTGAAGTGAGGGAGATGCACACCCTCCCTGGGCAGCCTGTTCCATGCTCAGCCCACTCAAGAAGTTCTTCCTCATATTACACTGGAACTTCTGAGCATCAGTTCCTTCCTGCTGGCTCCTGCTGCGCTGCTCAGCACCACTGAGAAGAGCCTGGTCCATCCTCTTGGCCCCTCCCCTTTACACATTCATACACATTAATGTATAATTATTTATTGGATTCATACAGTAATTTATCCACATGCATTGGATTTGGGTTTCATTCCTTGGCAGCACAAAGTATATACACTGTCACCATCACATTTTCTGCAAAATCCTCTTTGCCCAGGATTTCTCTCCTGGGAAGCTGAGAAGCCTCAGAGAAAAAGGAAAACAATCTGATCTCATTTGCCTCTCCTGTGTTTTGCTGCTTTGGAATGTGGTGTGGAGATTGTTCATCCAGCAGGTGGCTGTTTGATTGGTTTCATATGAATTGCTTTAACTTAATGACCAATCACCATCAGCTGTGTCAGGACTGAAAAGAGTCATGAGTTTTTTATTATTATCTTTTAGCCTTCTGTAGGGATCCTTTCTGTATTCTTTAGAATAGTTTAGTTTAGCCTTCTTTAATATAATATAGTATCATAAAATAATAAATTAGCCTTCTGAGAGCATGGAGTCAGATTCATCATTTCCCTCCTGCCACAGAGGACCCCAAAAATGCCACAATACACAAAGGAAATATGTAATTATTGTAGTTTTGCTTGTGTTCCTGGGGTCTTTGACAGCTGCATGTGTTTATGAGCACATGCAGAGGTGTTGCTGGTGTGAAAGGCATCTTGGCTAGAGGGGAGATGATGGACCCAGTTTTGCTCTGTGCTGTCCAGCAGCCAGAGCTGCTCTGATAAAAGAGAGTCAGGGTTTGTTTTGTGCCTCTTGACTGAAGTCACCTCCCCTTGCTGTGTGTTTGAAGTTAGGGACAAGCAGAGTCTGAGCTCCTGGGCCTGGCTGGGCTCTCCTTCTCGTGCTGGAAGGTGCAGAGGTGGTGTCTGACCTAGTGCTGTGCTCACTGTAGTGGAGCAGTGTTTACTGCTCTGTGTGTGGTGCTTGACTCTGGCAGGGAGGATTTGAGCAGGATTTGGGCCCAGGGCCAAGGAGCAGCATTGGGCAGGGCTGTTGTTCCTGATGCTTCATTAGCAAGCTACTCCAGTGAGCTGAAGCAGCAGAGTGAATCTTCTGCTTCTGAAATAGCAGGGAAGAGCTTCCTATCTATCCTTAACAATAGGTGGTTGTTGTTGCAGGAAAATGTGGTGTTATGGTCAGAAATAAACCCAGGGTTCTTGGAAATTTCCATCATGTCTGTGACGTGGACTTTTTCATCCAACTGTGTCTTTCTGCTTATTTCCATGGGCCATAACCCCACTCAAGGTATGCTAGAACAAGGATGATGATTCTGAGAGTTTGGCTGGCTCAAATTGGTATCAGACTTTTAACTAAGAGGGAATGCACTAGGTCTGAAGTTAAACCTGTTATCTAAAAGTCATGGGAGACAGAAAATTCAGTGTTGTGAATTCACTGGCTCTTTGTACAGCAACTTTCCCTTTTGCTGCCTTTACTTTGAAGCTGGAGCTGTGTGATTGGTGTTGGTGTTTGCCAGCACCAGTGGCAAGGGTTTTGGTACTCCTGGCAGAGAGCAGTGCTACACCCTTTGCCTAGGACTGCATCATTTCCTCCTTCTTCTCAGTGTTCTTGGCTTTGCTTAACCCTGGGTTTGCTTAAGGCTGATACTGCAAAGATTTCTTTTTATCCTGTGTGAGTAATCACACATTGCTTAATTTTATGCTTTGAAATGGGGCACATAAACCTGAAAGATCAAGCCCTTTATTCTTTATTTCTTCTTATGACAGAGAAATAACTTTGCTGTTCTATAGCTGTTAGGAATGATTTGTGCAGGAGAACAAACTAAAACATCCTGGGGATGTCTCTTGTCCAGTTCTCTGAGGAAAGCTCAGTCTACTTAAAGCCCAGCTTCAATGTTTAATAACCAGGGTGTATTTTCAGCAGAAACTTCCACTTTCAGGACCCTGCCATCTTATGGTGCCACTCATCTTTCAGCACAGTCTGTGTTTGCAGTGTGCTCCAGGCAGCAGCCAAATGTGAAAGGTGTGTGAGATGGCTGACCTGGGCTGCCCAGCACTGCACAAACATGGAAACCACAGAGTTATCAAGCTGATGATCTTGGTGATTTTGGGATCTTCCTGGGCATCCAGGTCATAACCTGGGCCTTTTCTCTCACAGTACAGCTGCTCTGCTTGTTGCTTGCAGCTAGTTGCAGTATTTTGTTGTTTGTTTCTGTGTGTCAGTCTCTTTATATACAAATGAAATATAAAGAAGAAGTCAATGCTGTTAAAACAGTTTGTGTGGGTTCTGTGTGGGTTTTCTGTTTTTTTTTTTTGGGGGGGGTTTGGGCTTTTTATTTTATTTGTTTCTTTGGTTGGGTTTTGTTTTGTTTTTGTTTCTTTTTTTTTTTTTTATTTAAGAGGCTAAGTAGTTCGTGTGGTTACGTTAGAGAGTGCCTTCCTTGCTGAATTGTGGATATTAAGGAGCTCCAAGGTAAGCACAGGAAACATTAGGCACTGCTAATGAAGTTTAAAGACTTCAGCTGAATGTCTGTGGGTTGCACATATTGACCCAACTTTTAATGTGAGCATCTGCAAATTTTAATATGAATTTTGAAGAAGGTGCAAATGGATTACTTACAGAAGCAGAGATCTTGTGTTTTACACTTTCTGTTCTCCTTAGTGGCATAGATTTAGTTTCTTTTGCCTGTTAGCCAGGAACAATAGCAAGATCTTTCCCTGAATAACAATGCTATGGGGGTACTCGAGGCTGGGCTAAAGCTTCTTGGAATGCTGGAGGAAAAAAAGGTGCAAACATAATTCCAAAACCCAAATATGAGGGAGAAGTCACCGTGATCATGAATGGTTTGAGGGAGCATTTTAAAGAGTAAACTGGAGCAGAATCAGTCAGGAATGCAGAATGCAGATGTGGTTTTGTGTCTGCCATCTCCATGCTGTTTGGTGAAAGTTGTGGCTACTTCCTGAGCATCCTGAAAGCTGTTGCATTTCCCTCACTGCTCATCAAGCCTCCATTTTTTCCTTTTAACCCCGCTTCAGGTGTGGCTGCAGGTGGGTCAGGCTGTTAGGGTAATGCTCATTGCCCTGGCACTGAGCAGATGTGCCTTGCTGGGTTTATTTAGCTCTCAGGGGGCCGTGGGCAGGGCTGACAGCAGACTCTCCCACGCTGTGGCCTGATGAGAGCCTTGGCTTTGAGATCAGATGTGAAGGCTGGAGCAGCATTGCTTTGAAGGGCTCTCGTTCTGTGTCTGTAGCAGCTGCCACAGGGTGGGTATGGCATGTGATTTGTCATGTTGTTTCCCAGGGCTGCTCTATGGGTGGATGTAAACTGCATGTTTCTAGTTTGGCAGTCCTAAAGATGGAACAACAGGGACTTGTCATTTGAATGATGTACGTACCCATGGCTATGAAAATCATCAACTCCTGCTCTAATTACCAGTGGTGTCCTTGAGTTCTTCCATTTGATTATCACAAGACAAGAGAATTTTGCAACTGCTTTGTGGTTTATAGGAGGACACTCTTGAGCTTTGTAGAGCTGGAGAAATAACCTAAAAATACTATGAGGCAGTGTAACAATGAGGGAATTCATTGCCCCAACATGGCTTGTCACACGTTACTCTCTGCAGACTCCATGGGTTATTCATAAGTATCTTTAAAGCAGATGACCTCAGTTGTTTTCCTGAGGAAACCAGAGAGAGATTCCCAAGTTGCCTGATGAGCTAGTGTGCACCAACACAAGAGAGATGGAAATGTGTTCCGTGGAGATTGAGCCTGTTTTGCCTGGAAAGGAAACACCAGCTGCCTCTGACAGTGCTGAAAATTTCTGTTGCAGGAGATATGGGATGGAAATAGAAGTTTTAGACTATATGTATGTTAAAGTAAGTAGAACATGTTCAATTGTTGTCTTGGTTTTTATACACATAGGTGCACAGGTATGTATAGCTAAGCATGTAAGTGCTTACTGGTATCATGGTATTACAGTATAAGAGTTTATTAGTAAGGATTTGAGTTGAGTTTGGACTTATGATCTTGGAGATACTTACATGACTATTTCAAACATGCCAGTCATTAAATTCATTGTTTAGGAGATGGTCTCACTTAGAAGAAATCTTGCAAGAGGAAAAGCAATTGCAGAAGTTGTTAGAATTTCATGTCTGAGTGCACTTCTTCCCTGTGACAGTCTCACGTATCAGAAATGTAAAGCTGATTTGAACTTTTTGCAAACAATCAGAGAGAGAGCACTTGTAGAGAAAAGCAGTGGAATATAAATGTGCTATATGCTTGAAAGTTTGCTTCAGCTGGTGTGACAGGGTGCAGTTTCCCCTCTGTGCAGCACAGAGGTGTTCCCATACCCATCCTGCTGGGCAGGGTGGCTCAGGGTGCTCTCAGCCAGCACAGCCCTGCTCCTGGTGCCCGAGGGGCTGGTGAGGGCAGGGTGACAGCCCAGGGCAAGGAATGGCTGCTGCTCCTGCTGGAGGGTTTTGGAGAGCAGCTCTGTGGCCACTGACCCCAGTTCTGCTTTCACAGCTTCCCCCAGTTGCTGTGGAGGAGGGGCAGCTCTCAGGGAGGTTTGGCTCTGCTGGTTTTGGGTTTGAGCTTGCCAGGTCACTCATATCAGGCCACTCTGGTTTCCTTGTGTGGGCACTTGCTGTAAATTAGTGTTAATTTCCCGTGAAAAACTGGTGGAACTAAATATGGCTTCATTAGATGTGCTTCACTGGTGTGAGTTTGCTGCTGTAGTAGAGCAGAAAGGTGTCTGGGTGACAGCTACACTCTGGCTTAGCTGGGTGAAACAGAGCTTTTACTGACTTAGCTTGGGTTATTCAAGGAGAGCCAGTTTTCATGATGCAACTGCATCTCAGCTGGGGCTTCTCTGTTGGCTCAACAAAAAATACTCAGTTGATCTTTGCTTTTTAAAACCTCAGTTTGGTGTTTTACTAGGATTAAGTGAAAACAAGATGGTGCTTTTGGACTTGAGCTCAGCTTTACAGAAGGACGCTCAGAAAAGTACAGCCTTATCTACTCTCAAATATATTTCCTTTAATTTTTAACTTCTAAATTAAACTTTCACAGTTAAGTCAGCAATTGTCCATGCTCCAGATGTTGTAGAGATAGCAGAAAACGTAGCCTTATTTCAGCTCTGTGGGCTAGGTGAGCAGCTATGGCCCCACTGCTTCTTTCTCAGTCAGTTCTTGTTCCACAGTGCAGTGCATGTCTGCTCATCCAGCCCTTGATTCTCCCACCCTGCATGAGCAAGCAGTGGATACACCAGATAAAGCCATGGCAGGGCTGCAGCAGGCTCTGGGCTGGGGCAGTTTCCTGCTGTGTGTGTGAAGCAGGAGCTGCAGGCTGCCCCTTCCCTCCAGAGCAGCACTGGGGCTGGCTGGGAGGAGTGACTCAGGGATTCTGCCTCCTGTACCTCAGGTTTCTAGAAACTTTGGGGAAAATAAACTGTAGAAAGCTTCTGGAAGGTCTTCAGTCCATCTGAGAAGTTGACAAAGTGAAATCAGCGTTTTATTGTGTGACATCAGCATGAAAAATATGGAAGGAACATAATTGGACTGAATTTGGAAGTTATGTCTGTTTCTGCATTTATGCTGTCAAGTCTTTATTATGGCTTGCATCATCTTGATGTTGAAACAAAATCCTGCAGCCACTTGTTTTATTTGCCCTTACAATATCTGTGTTATTGAATCTTAACTTTAGACACCCATGCAGTTAATTGTGTTGAGTATCTTTTTGTGTTCTTAGTTGTAGGCTATATTAAAGTTTAAAATTGGAGCAGCTCACTGTAAGCACATAAACATGGAATCATGCATCCTTTTCCTAGTGAGGTTTCTTCAGTGCAACAAGTCTCATTAGCTGAATATTCAGAGTAACTGCAGTTGTTTCATTTGCCCTTAAATTTCTTGTGGCCACTCTTGTACAGTTCTTGTAACATGTTTTTCAGGTTGGAGGAATTGTGAGTTTTAAGGCAGACTTATAATTAACTTATGTTTGAAATCACTAGCATGTAATTCCTTGTTGGCCTTCATTCTGGTGGTATGGAGTGAAATGCAATACAGCATTTGCTCCTCTGTGTGGGTATGACCCCAAATGAAATTTTACATGAGTCAGAATGTTTTCCTGTCTCTCAGTCTGAGGTAGGTGGCACACTTCTGCTCGATGTTTTTGCAGCTCTGATTGTGGTTTTTCAGCTGTTTTGTGTCTCGAGCAGTGTCCAGAACATTGCTGGGTTTGGTCTCACTGTTGCTGCCATCTTTTCTGGAGATTCTTCAGAGCTGCATTCATTCCTTTGACAGGTCTAGGAATCAAAACTCTTTAAAACACAACGTTTTCTTCAGCACTGCTGTTTCTGTGAACGTGTATTTTTAAGCCTGGTTTACTTTAAATGAGCTTTTTTTTTTTTTTTTTTTGAGAAACATACTGATTAAATGAGAGCAGCATCTAGATGGCACAGGATAGCAGTGCTGCTCTTTCACTGAGGGTTTGTGCTGAGTTATTTGCTCATGACTGGTGGAGAAAGGAGCAGCTGGGCAGGTGGGGAGCCTCAGGGAGAGGTGCAGGAGCATCCCTCCGTGCTGTCTGTCCCACCTGGGCTGGTGGGAGTGGCAGGGACACAGGGAAGGATGTCAGGGATGTAGCTGTGCTTTTCACAGGCCACGTTGTGAAAGGTTTGTTTTTCTGTGGTTGATCATAGAGCCCTGATGGAGCCCTCTCAGAAGCACCATGTGGGCAAATCCAGGTGTGCCCAGGCAGTGCTGCTTGGGATTCCCATCTCTGGGTTCCAGCAGCTGGCATCACACCTGCAGCAAGGGACAGAGTGCAAGAGGTGGCTGTGGCCCCTGGCTGAGGGTGGCTGGCTGCCTGGGGAGTGCCCCCAAAGCTAACCAGAGCTGTTCCTGCCTGCAGCAGCTTGGGGGGGAGAATGGGCAGCATTTGGACAGCTGAAGTATTGTATGGGTTAACCATACAGTATTTCTGTCAATACTTCAAACCACATCTGTCTCCCTCTGCATGGCATTTTGGAGAGAAGGTTCAGTGCAATCAATATAAAATGTAGAAAGCTGTGTTCTTAAAGGTGTAGAAAATGCTGAACTTTTACACATTTCATGTGGTTTAGCTCCTTGAAAGTGTTTTGTAGGACCATTGTACCAGCTACAGCCTTGGAAGAGAACTCTTCTTTGATAGATTTGGCAGTTTAAAGCAAAACTGCATTTTTTGGCCTCGATGTCAGGACCAAGGTGTAGATTTGCAGGGTGGTAATTTTCTCTGAATTTCAGTGCTTGTAGATATCCTGTGTTTGGGATTTAGGGTTTTTTGCATCATTTTGAAGCAAGGTAAGGTTTCAGCCATGTAAATCAATGTTTTTCCAGTGGCTGATGGTACAGACCTTGCTGCAGTGCATCTGTGTAGGATGCTGACAGTTTTTGCTTGTACCTTGTACAGTCCAGGCGTGTCTGGCAAAGGACATACAAGTGGCTTTTGTTATTGCAAGCCCCCAGGCCCCAGATACAAAGAATACTTTGTAAAAATGCCTAAAAGAAGGAAAGAAGGGGGGTGGGGGCTTTTATAGCTTTATGATTGAAATGTAAGGGATGTTTACAGGGTAGATGAAGTTTTCAAGTACAACAGATTTTTTCTCATTGTGATTCCAGGAGTTTCTTTGTGCATGGTGAAGGATGCAGTGGCTTACCTGCACACCTGTGAGCCAGGCTTGCAGATCACTATCAGTGATTTGCAAACTCAGAGTGGTGATAGCTCAGAGCCTGGGTCACTGCTGTCCCCTGGATTCCCCTGGATTTGGGAGCTGTGCTTGTGGCTGGTCAGGGAATTCCTGTGAGATGGAATAGCACAGGGCTTTTCATCTTCCTCTGAGGTCAGCTAACTAGGTGGGATTGTTGTTCAGATACAACATTAATATTCATTGTCACTTTTACTTCCCCTACTGTATATCATGATATAAATGTCCTTTCAAATTAATTCAAACCTAAATATCAGGCCTTAAACTCTGCAAGAGGTTTGTAAATGGCTCTTGCTGAGCAACAGGACAGAAAATGTGCTCTGTGCCCAAAGAGTGCTACTGCCTTTAAGAAAACTATAATTCCTGTTTGGATTTTTTTTTCAAAATTATTGATTCCATTTCCCTCTGACCCCAAGAAGAATTAAGATGAGTTGGTCAGAGGTTTTGCAGCAGCCCACTTGTCCTGGGGATGCTCTGCTTTCCAACCCTCCCTGGTTGCTTGGCATTCTTATGAGAGAAGAGTGAAGTCCTGTCTGACTTTTCAGGGTGCAGGCAGCAGCAGCACTCTGATAACAGGAGTGCAGTGTGTCCTTGGGACTGCCCATGGATCACAGGATGGGTGGCACAAATTCTCGTGGTTTCAGCAGTGGAGAAACAGGACTTCCTCCTGCCTCCTGTGTCAGTGATCATGATCTCTCTGTAGGAGATCCAGACTGGTCAAGTCAAGACTTGTGTTTGCCTGTTACTCAGCTGGCTGTTGATCTGCTTGTGTAGAGCTCATGACAACTAAACTTTGCTGTTTCAAGTCTTTCTAGGCTCACTATTATTATCTTTGGTGGTGGCACTGTGAACCAAGCACAGGGGAAGCTGAAAGGAAATTGTTCCAATAGCGTCAAATTCTGTTTCCAAAGCAACCCCAGCCAAGGAAATCCCAAGAAATCCTTTTGTAATAACTTTGCATTTTGCAAAGATCAGTTCAACACTGCTGCAGTGTGAACTCTGACGACTTTGTGCTCTGTTTTGTGCTCTGGTTTTCTGCCCCTTACTAGCAGACACTTCTTTTCCCAGCCTAGCAATGCGGCCTGCTCTCTCCAGGTGGCCATGTCCAGTGAGGAGCAAGTTCACATTGAATAATTTTGGTGAAATTTGGCTTTGACTTTTACCAGCTGTTGCTGTTCCACTGGCTCCTTCAGCTGGTGCTGCCAGAATTGACAGTGTCTCTTTGATCCTTGCATAAATGAGCTGCTTTATTCCTGCCCAGACCCAAGGTCCTTCTTGAAAGGGAGGGGGGCAGTGTCTCTCCTATTTCTTTTCATGGTTAACATGTGAAAGACTGTGGTTTTTGAGGCTGTCTGTAAATAAAAAAAGAGGTGATCCCTGCTGGAGTGCAAATCATACCAGTTCACTTGTCTGTGTAGGTTGTGCTGAGAAACTTGGGACAGATTTCTCGGAGTTGAAATTTCCTTTTTCCTTCTAGGATGTAGCTCATGTAATGAACTCTTCCAGCTCTTAGGCACAGAGCTGGGGAGATAGCTGTATCTCCTTCTCCTTCTGTGTTTGTGGTTGTGCAATGGAAGTAGAGAACTCTTTGCCTGCTGCTGGGACTGCTGAGCTGCTTGCCTTGCTAATTCTGTTCTGTCAGCAGTGGCAATTAGTGCTTCAAGAGGTTAATAGCTCAGGAGAGAGGCTTTGTGAGTCAGATGGTCTCATTTGATAGATAATTGTTACAGTCTGCTGATTTCTCCATGTGATCCAAGATGAAATCACGAGGTATGACAGAATACTGTGATTTTCTATTATATTTTCTTATTATGTAAAGTTGTAGTAATCCAGCCACCCTTCTGACCCACCTGCAACACCTGAAAACTTCTGTTTTCTGCTGTGAGCTCTCCCTGAGGTGCTTTACAGATGTCTATAAACTATTGCCCAGCTTGTCCTTCCTTGAACAAAGTCCAGCACTTCACACTTCCAGGGGATTTGGGAGATGCTGGTTTTTTATGTTGGTCTGCTGAGGCTGGAAGAGAGTCTAGGCAGGAAACTGAGACCTGAAATAGTCCTGTCATTATGCTTTTAATTATTTATTTTTCTTCTGCATTCCAGGACATCTCCTTGGTATCCCTTCTGTTTTCATTCTGACTTTCAGGCTGGCTGGGGTTAAGAGGTGGTCCTGGAGGTGCCCTTTGTTGTAGGGTGGGAGGATGTGCTGTGTGTCCTCCCCAGCCTCTCCCATCCTGCCCCTCCAGTGACCAGTGCTGAGCCACAATCACACCCACTGAGGGAGGATAGCAAAACTCATTGATTTGAGCCAGATCAGTACTGAAATATAAAGTGCATTGACACTAGTGGTAAACTTGGGCTGATGTAAAAGGTAGCAATATTTATCTAAAATTTTATTTCATGGCCTTTCCTGCAGTAAGTCATACTTGTATTTCCCCTGTCAGAAGTTTTATTTTGGTGGTTCAAAATTTGCCTTGAACTCCCACGAAGAGTAATGTATTCATGGTTCATAATTAGGATGATTAAACTAAAATTCATTTGATTCTTGCTGTAATTTATATTGTCATTTCAGTGCTAGAATTTTAGACAGCACAGTCATTTTTAAACTAGAATTTCCTTCCCTTTTTAGAAGGCTGATTTGTAAATCAGTGGCTCTAGAATTTTATCTTATTTTAGCCTTATTCTGATGTTGTCATAAAGCCTATTTTATATACTAGTAAGTAAAGAGGGATGAATAGCAGATATCAGAGTAAGTTATTTCCCCAGAGAGGCCCTTGGTCCTGTTTCCACCAGAGTTGGTGCTTTATTTTCCTCTGTAGGGTTGGATCCCAGTAAAGGCTAGGCAGCAATGGAATTTTAGTATCAACTGATTATATAAAAGCATGAAAATCTGATTTTGCAAAACATTCTGCTCAGTTAATGAGGTGAGAATGTGGAGAAATGATTCAGTACTTATAATTAGGAACATCTCCCTCTTTCCTCCCACCCATTCCTTTTACCAGGTGTTTTCTTTGGCAGGGATTTAAGGCTAGGCACTGGTGCTGGAGATGAAAAGCTGCAGCCTGGTGCTCACAGGATGGCTTTGATATCTGTAGGGTTGTGTCATGGAAGGTTCTGCTGTCTGTAGGGGCTCAGTTTCTATGGTGATCTGTTTTCTGCTTTCTCTTTCCCTTCTCTAGATGGTCTAAGATGTTCAGTTTTAGCTGGATGAATTAAAGATGCCTGTTTCATGCTGCCATAGACTGCAGTTAGAAACTGCTGCACAGCATTTGCTGCTCCAGGTTATCAGCCTTTGTCTTTCAGGCTGCTGCCTTTCTTAGGTCAGGAAACTTTGCTTTGTGTAGCCTGAAGGAATCCAGCCTGCTGATTGCTTCTGCTAGACAGCATTTAAATGCTTTCCTCTTGCACACTTACTTTGCTTTCTGTTAATTCCTTGGAAGGAATATCCTATCAGAAATACTGGGGGTGGGGAACTTCTGCTGATTCTTGGGGATGGAACCTGGTCAAAGTGGGGCATGCATTCAGTCTTCAGCTGTGTCTGATCTGATGCTGGAGCATCTTTTGTTAAACTGAGGAAACTTACCTGATTCCTGGCAGGGTTTTGGTTTTTAGCTTTTTGTTTTGGTGGGTTTTTTTAAATAAAGAATTCTGAGAACAGGCATAGTCTGCTATGTTTGAATATATGGATTTTATGAATTATTGATTATAGGATTTGAAATTATGATGTGAAATTATTATTATATGACATCTGAGTTTGAATTATGAAGTTTTACAAAATATCTTTTGTTTCAAACCAAGTGGAAAGGAAAGAAAACATTGTTCCTTAGCCTGCTACTTGACTTTAATATGGCACCTCTACTGTCAAGTCCTCTTTAATTATTTGAACTTATGGTTTCTGTGGGTTTGTGCTTGCATTGCACATATATTTGTTAGCACAGACCTTCATTTCACCCCAAAGTTCCTTGCCTTGTGGATTTGGGATCCACAGGGCTGAAAACAGCTTGTCCAAGTGCCCAAACCCTCCTTCTGCTGCTGCTTTCCTCTGTTGTTACACAGTGCTCTGTGACTGGCAGGAGTGCACACTGAGTAATTGTTTTGGGCACCTTCTGTTTTTCAAATCATTTATCTCCTGGGGAGTAGGGAAAAGATTATATAAATAATGAAGTGATGTAGCACTTCTGCACTGGGAACACTAGCAAATACATCTGAAACTAACAGAACTCAAAGAAAATATAAGCCACACAAGCACAAATTGACTACAAAGAGCGAAGCTTCTTGTCTTTGTATAAAGCAGATTTTTAGGGCTGCCAGTAGCACCCAGTGATGATGGAGAGAGGCCAGGTGTGGGAGCATGACATACTGTGTAGTGGGAATGATGAAAGTGAGTTTTTGTTTATTTATTTCATTCTCTTTCTCCTTTCTCTTGGTTTGTGTGTGTGGGCCTGAGCTGTGCAGGAGCTCTGGGGGTGAAGGCACTGCTTTGAAGGCTGCCCTGTGCTCAGGGTAAAACCATTGGTTTAGGCTGTTGTAAATTCCCCATCTCCTGTGTCCTTAAGGATCATCATGGGCATGGAAACAAATTGCTCCCTGAGGTTCAGAACCGCTGCAGGAGCTGAGCCTCCCTGGCAGCTCCAGCTGGGCAGTGCCCTTCCCTCTCCTGGGGCTCCAGGGGTCCTGTGTGACCACAGCTCTCTTCCCAGGGAGCAGCAGGCACAGCTTCCCAAGGGGTTTTCCTGGGAAGGCAGGAAGAAGCACAGAGAAGAGAAAACAATTCTTATCTCTGTTCACTGCTCCTGTTTTTGCACATGTGGAATGTGTTATGGAGCTTGTTTACCTGCAGTGAGTTGTTAATTGGACACAGGTGAAAGTTGTTTTGAGTGATTAGCCCATCACTCAAAGCTGTGTCTGACTGTGGAGACAGTCACAGGTTTTTCTTTAGTATAGTACAGTATCTCTTTAGTATAGTTTTAATATAGTATGAATGTAATATAGTATATAATATTAATGTAATATAGTATAAATTTTTAATATATAACATAATATGTAATATATTTATTATTTAATTAAATATATATCTATATATATATCTATATATATCTATATCTATCTATCTATCTATATATATAATTTTTATTATAGGCTATGTTTTTAGAGTAAAGTATTTTAACAAAGCAATTGTTCAGCCTTCTGAATATTCCCCATGTGGAGGACACCCTGATACGACAGTCCTGCTCCCCAAACTGCTGCTCAGCCCATTTTATCGTGCCCTCTCTTGCAACAAGAAGGCAATATGAAGTTTTTCATGAAGTCTTTCAGAAAATCCCTAGCAGAAACAAGCAGTTTCTCATTTTTGGGTTAATAATGGGGGAAAAACCCCTTCAGCGTTCTTTGGGGCAGAGGAAGCTCTACATAAAGAAGTTGTGTGAGATTAGGTGGTGAAGCTGCATGGCCAGCTGCAGTTTTCTCTGCCATCAGTGCTTTGACAAATATAGTTAATAAAATATAGTTATTTTGAAATGAGTTAGTGGGCTGATGAGAATGTTTGCAATGAGGTGCAGGAATGCACCTCCAGAGGCAAGAAGCTGCTTGGTTTGCAGCTTGGTTTGTGGGTGTGGGGTGATCTCAGTGCTCTGCAGGCACAGCAGGAGCATTGCTTCAGGAACCTCAACAGATTAAAAATGTCACAGCCTTTTCCTTGCTCTGCTCAAGAGCTGAGTTCTTATGTGTGTATTTGCATGTTCATGTGACTCTGGAAGTGACCAGCTGGTTTCCATGCATCTGTGATTGATTCTTTAGTAGGAGCTATCTTCACTCATGGAAAAATATGAATATTCTTGCTGCTTTTGAAAACAAATCACATGTTTGCACTGGGTCACTTTTATGAATAAAGTTTGTATGGAAGTGGTCATTAATGGGAATCTGGTTTGTTGTTGGGTTTTTTCCTTTTATCTGGAGGCCTTTTCAACCAGATCTTTCAGTTTTATTTCCTTTTGGCATTCTGAATATAATCAATTTTAATCTAGCCATGTTTGTAACTACAAAGGAAGAGCTTTTAACATTTGATCAGGCAGCTTTGCCTAAATTAACACAGATGGGCTGAAGTATTCTCTTTAGGGAAAAAGAAGACAAAAATGGCTCTATAACATTATGCTACAAATGCATTTAGAACCTACTCAAAAGAGTTGCTCCAAGTAATCTTTTTGGATAGCCAAATTTTTGATCTTTCTGAAAAATGCTGATTTTTTTTTTTTTTGCTTTGTAGATTTTCAGCATTGAATGTGTATCTTGGAGTACCTTCTGCATAGAAAATACCTTTTTCTCTCTGTGTAGGCAATAAAATTATGCTTGTGCAACCATTTATCAATAGAACAAGTTATTCACCTTAGATGTACTAATTAATTTGCCTCTTGCTTGAGGCTTTGTCTGTTAAGCATGTATTTAAAAAAGAAAAAAAATAAATTTAGTGTAATTTATTTCAATGATTTAACTATAGTGCAACCAAAGCTCACAGATCTTTTGCTGTTGTTGTACTGCAGTATGCCAGGGTTTGGATCCCTGATCCAGAGGAGGTATGGAAGTCAGCAGAACTCCTCAAAGATTATAAACCTGGAGATAAAGTCCTTCAGCTTCGACTTGAAGATGGCAAGGTAAGTCATTGTGTATTGTTTGTAAGCTGATAGTTCTAGTTCTCAACCAGAGTCTGATGTTTCTATTGCAGGAAGCTCTACTGTCACAATATATCTGTATTTACATGTGTGCAGTTTTGTCTGCTCACTTTCTGCAGCATTTTTTTTGAGTGATAAATTTTACTGTTTAGTTACAAAAATAAATTCTGCCTTGTTTTTAAAATAAATTAAAAAGCAGTTGCCTTTATCCACTGCCTGTTATGTTCAGTTGCATCATCTTTTTCTAGTTATGCCATTAAACATATAGCCCTGGTTTGCTATTCCAAGGAGACAGGGTTGCTAGGAGAACAGTGTTGCAGAGAAAGAACTGTGACTTTTAAGTTGAACATAGCCAGCAGAAAATTAATAAACATAAAAAAAGGCAAGGATTAAGGGCATTACAAAGAAGATGCTGTGTGCTGTGTTGAGAAATGATGACGTGTCCATGTACAGCTCACATCCTCTGAGTTGGTTTTTTTCATGGAAATAGCAGGTGAATAAAGTGATTTTAGATCTAGAGACAGATGCAATTAGAACATCTGTTTTAGAGATGAATTTATATCTGAAGAAAGTTCTAAGCAGCATTTTTTTCAGTCTTTGTGTTCTTCATAGTGTTCTGCCAACGTTCCAAGTTGTGTTTCTGTGTATGAAGCTGGCTATAGATTGGTGGTTCCACTCAAGAAGAAAACAATAGGGAAAAGCTGGTTAGATTTATGATATAGTGTATTTTGGTTTATTTAATAAAGATATGGCAGCAAAAGCGTGGGGTTTGCTTAAGTAATAGTCTAAAAGATGGTGTCTCTGTGCAGTTGTACATATAGAAAACCTCTCTGGGAAGTTTTAAATGACATTTTTGGAGAAAAAAACCTCAAATCACCAGGGAACTGAAATGGTGCCCTGTGGTTTTTTTACCTTGTGCATGTTTTGCTGGGAGGAGCAGCTGGAGGGGCTGAGTGAGCAGAGCTGGCCAGCAGCTCCTGGAGGTGTGTCCATTTGGTTTCCAGGACCTGGAGTACAGCCTGGACCCGAAGACGAAGGAGCTGCCGCCGCTGCGGAACCCCGACATCCTGGTGGGGGAGAACGACCTGACAGCCCTCAGCTACCTGCACGAGCCTGCTGTGCTGCACAACCTCAGAGTCCGCTTCATCGACTCCAAACTCATCTACACCTACTGTGGCAAGTACTGCCTTTCACCCCAGAGCCTCTACAGGCTGCCCTGGGCACGGAGAGCACAGCTGTCTGTGGATGTGTCTGCCTTTAATTTAAAGTCGTTTAGTGATAGGAGATGCTGGGCTGTTCTTGGGGAAATCGTTGTGGTCATTAGCAGACTGCAGAATATTGAGGTTCAGAGAAAATTGTCTTCACTGTGTGTTCCTCTGCCTCCCCAAGGGAATTTGTTTATCAAATGTGTATTCAGCAGTTTTTTCTTCACAGTGGGATTCCTGTCTGGTCGGTGTTCTCTGTAGGCTTGCTCAGGCTGGGCTGGGTGGGAGGAGGCTAACACACTGCAGATGCAGGAGCTGGCCTTGCTCTTTGGTGGATTTGTTGTTCACCTATAGTTGCTTACCTCTGCACTGAGCTCCTCCACCTCTTTTAGAAGACATCAATTTATTTGCTTTTTCATGTTTTCCAATCTGGGCAACTACAGAAGTGATTTGTAACAGCTCATGAGCCAAGGCTTGTTCTATCACAGTTACAATTGATCTTGGCTTTAAAAATAACATTTAACTCACAGCAGAGGTTACCCAAACTTGTAATTGCCTGTAGTATTCTCAGATGGTCAGAATGGAGGAAAGGTACTTAAATAATCACTTTGTCATAAGTGCAAAATTGCAACTGAAATGTCTGTTTTAAAAATAAACATTGTGAGGTAGTTTAGGCTTAAAATTTAAATCTGATGGTTTTGGCCTTTTTTTTTCTATGTGTGCATATGTTCCTTTTAAATCTCAGTTTTTAGTCAAAGCACACTTGTAGCTTTTAACATAACTCTTCCATAAGACAGGCAGCACGTCAAACATGTTGTGAGGGACAGACAGGCATTAACATCCTGCCACATTTTGCTCACTCTGGCTGCTCCTAATCTGCAGATGCTCAGCAGGGCACATCTGTTCCCAGTCCTGCTCTCAGCAGTGACCAGACCACAGGGACTGGATCAGGCTTTGCCACCCCCTGCTTGCAGCCAGACCTCGCTCCCATAGGAGGGGGGGGTGATTCACACCACATCTCATCCACTCATGCAGTCAGAGCACAGAATAATTCAGGTTGGAAGAGACCTCTGGAAGTCTTCAGTGGAGTTTCCTACTTGAAACAAGTCTGACTGGATCAGGTTGCTCAGGGCTCAGACCAGCTCGAGGGTCTGGGTGTTTGAGTATCTCCTCTCTGGGCTGTCCCTGCTGAGGGAGCACTGTGGTCCCAGCCCTGGAAACCACCTCAGCTCCCCCAGGACAGACTTGATTCTGTTTGTCTCCCAAGGCCCCCATGGCAAAGCTCTTGTGTGAAAGGGCTTTTGTGCAGCTGGAGCCTCTTGGCCTGAGCTTGTAAGGGTTTTCAGTCTCAGTGTCCTGGTCCCCTAACACCCCCATGCCCCCTCCCACAAGGCTGTCTGGGCTGTCTCCTGGCTGCTTGCAGGCAGGCTGTGTTGAGCAGCATTGCAGAGGCTTTCAGAAGGAATGTGTTGTTTCTTGTTGTTTCCCTGTGTTTGGGAAAACATGAGAAATGTACATTTCAAGTATTCCCCAGTGCAGCTGTAGTTGTGGTTTTGGCTGGTTTTATCATTTCTCCTGGGGCTGGGAGGCCTTTGGCTCTCCGTGGCTGGGTCTGCCAAAGGACCTGGCATGGCAGAGCTGGGTCAGCTGGTTTGCTTCCAAACAAGACCCCAGTGGTTCTGGGAGCTGCCTGGGTGTCTGTCAGAAGTGAGTGGAGCCAGCAGTGTGGGGGTTCCTGGTGCTCAGAGGGAAGGAGGTGTTGGAGGTTCAGTGCTGCTGGGGAATGTGGTGTGCAGTGCTTTTCTCTCTGGGGATGTAGGCAGGGCTGTGTTGTGTTACAGGCTGAGCAAAACAGAGTTGGCATGTCAGCCAAACAACCTGATCCTTTGGGCACAGCATCCACCTTTCAGAATTCTCCACTAGCTCCCATCCTGCTGCAAAGATTATTGCCTTGGGGCTCAGCCTCAGGGGCTGCATTTGCCTCCTGCATGTGGCTCTGACATCAGCCAGGTCAGTTCAAATAGCCTGTGAGGCTGGTTTGAGCTAACCCAGTCTGTGCAGCCCAAAGGAGGCTCAAACCACTTCAGTCCATCAAGAGAATCACAGTAACAATATTCTCAACAGTGGAACTGGAATGCATGGATGGATAGTTGTCCAGGGCCCTAGAAATTAATTCAAACAAGCTGTCTGAGTGTAACATGTCAAATTTTAAATTGAAAATTCTGCTTTGAAGTAAATTCAAACTTTTAAACAGAAGATCTGCTGATTTCTCAATTTCAAGTCAGCATTTCACCAGCAATTCAGAGGTGATTTATAACTTTTCTCGTGTTGGAAACATGAAGCAAGGCATTAATGAAGGAAGTTGAAAAGTTACAAAGGAAAGTTTGAGTGCTTACATGGAAAAACTGCTGTGGCTATGGTGAAAATTCAGTGACTCTTGCTGGTTAGTTCAGTTTAGTAAAAAGTACTGCCTTCTATGCAGGAGAGCAAACTTTAAATTGATAAATTGCTTTATTTATGTCCAGTTTGGCCACAGATGGGTTAGTATGTTCAAGGTAAAAGAATTGGATAGGCTTACTTTGAGCATATATAAAGAAGAATGGCACAAAGAGTAGCCAGAGTTCAACTTAGTGTAATTGTAAGAACAAAACCACACATAAATCTGATTTAGGAAAGGCCATATTTCTTAAAATAGCAATATGATTTAGTGGAGATAAAGAGAAGTTATATGTAAATTAATCTGGATTTAGCTCTATGAGGCAGACTGATTTCAAAGTTCTACAGAAAGCAAATAATTCCTGACTCACTTGTTTTGGCTATTTCCAGATGGTAGTTGCTTGTAGATTTCACAGATTGCTGCTGAAGTTAAATGTTTTAATATGCTGGAGACTTGTCACGGGGCTGCTTGTTCCCAATTCTAGGGTTTATTTTTGCCAGCATAACCAAAGGCAGGAGGGAGCTGTCGGGAGTCTCACACAGATTTTTGTAATGTCTCTTTGATGAGACTTGCAGGCCTGAGAGGCTCAGCTTGGTGGTGCACTGTATTTCACTTTTTACTGCTTTTTCTAAGGGCAGATGTTAAAAATTGACACACAGAATATTCCTCGAGTCTTGTAGTACTGAGGTCACCTCCTGTCCCTAACCCCCACTCTGACTTTTAGGTTCATCCTACAGCATTAGAACTTGGCCTGAATGTTTATGGAGATTTTTCTCTGGGGCTCCTGAGTCATTTCAGTGAGGTTGTGGCTGATGGAAAAACACCAACTCTCCTCACATGGGCGTGTCAGGACATAAAACTTGTGTGTTGGAGGAGATAGATCAGGGCCTCTCAGATCCCTCCCTAAAATATCCTCTTGTTTCATGTTTTTGCTATGGTTTGTGCCTGATCTATAGATGCATGAAAGGGTTTAAAAATTGGTTGATGCTCCCAGCAGTGCCAGACTGTAGATGCTTTCATTTCCCTTCTCCCAGCTTTTCCATGGAAAATTTCTTAGATAGCCATCACCAGACTGTAATCTGCAGAGAGCTGGGATCAGCACTGAGGAAGTCTGTGTGTGTAAGAGTGAATTTCAGAGTAAATTTAGAAGCAAGTTGAGTGCCATGGAAACGCTTCTGAGGCAGGTTCTTCAGGGATGGGTTGTCCAGGCATGCTTGGTGCAGTCACTGTGCAGCCATCTGCAGCTGCATTGCCACACTTAGGCACCAAAATACACACACAGAAGAAGAAATTCTGGTTTTAAAATGTCCACAGTTGAAATTAGAGGGGTTGCTTTCCCCCCTTATCATCCTGTCGAGGTGAGGAGGATTTGCCATGTCGAGGGGGCACAGTGTGCCTGTCACAGCTGGCTCTCACATGGTCTCACTGATCAGTGTTTCCACCCCTGCACAGAGCAAATAAACTTTCCCTACCTGTTGTAAATGCTGCAGGAGAGAAAGTTATAAGGAAGCTTTGTCAGATTATCCAAGTGGGTAGAGCAATCCTCATTTCTCGTGAAAAAGAAAATTTTCCCAAAAATATTTGAGGTCTCACTGTTTGTGGTAAGGAAGTTTGTAGAAAATAAGACTTAAGTTTTCCTGTGCAGGGAGAGTAAAATAATTTAGAAGTGCTGTAGTGATGAGTTGTTTTTAAAAAGCCAGGTATGTGTTTAATTGGTGTGGAAAAACTGGGAAGTGGGAGGTGTAAGTACAAGCTCAGTTGTATCAGGTGAGGGTGTTCTGGTGCCTTCTAGGGCTATAATTGCCTAATTTTCTAACGTGGCTGGGTGCTGCTCTGTGTCAGCCCTATGAAATACATCTACTGTTTGGTTTTTTGATGCCTTTGACCAGGAGGCTGTCCTGCCTGATTGGCAGAGGTGCCCTGGAATCCAGATTACACTGTGTCTGTACATTGTTGTTTATTACAAAACCTGAGGATGCCATTCTTTCACAGCAGCTGGAGGGTTCACACACTGCACATACCCCAGCTGGCAGTCAGTGAGACCACCCAGTAGTTACACTTCACAAATTACAGTGTAATTCAGAGTAAAACACAGGGAAGCACAATGCACATGCATTGGGTTACTGCACTGAACAGGCAGTATTTCAAGTCTGCACATTCTGAATCCTTTTGGATTGTGCATGCTAACTTTAGAAAAGGCAGATGGAAAGAAAAGGTAAAAAGTTGTCCCTGATGTGTTTACCAAAGCAGGGTGGAAGTAAGCTCGTGGCACTTTGTGTGTGCAGAACTTTATTCAGAATAAATATCTGTTGTAGTCAGTAATATCAGATCCTTATTCTTTAGCATTTTTAGAAAGATTAGAACAATACTTGACATTAAAACCATTTTTGCTGGTTTGTTTTTTTTTTAACAACTATTAATCATTCCTTTTGTTTCATTTCCTTTGTAGGTATTGTTTTAGTGGCCATAAATCCTTATGAACAGCTGCCTATCTATGGTGAAGATATCATCAATGCCTACAGTGGCCAGAATATGGGGGATATGGACCCACATATCTTTGCAGTGGCTGAGGAAGCATACAAGCAGATGGCCAGGTTTGTAGACCAGAGCCTTGAAGTCACTGTTTTTCTGAGAGGAATAGAAAACAAAGTTTCTGGCTGATGCTTTTCTCTTTAATTTATAGCTTGTGAAATCATTTGCAATGTCTGTCTTTTATCCTGTGTTTTAGTGCATTTCACAAGGGGAAGGGTTGCCTTAGTGAACAGTAAAGCTTTATAAATGCTGTGGAGATCATGGCTGCTGACACTTAGCAGGAATTACCACAGATCTTGTCAGTATTTAGGTCTAAAATTAGCCCAGTGCTTTATTTGATTGTGCTTTTTTCATTTGATTACCAAAATAAAGAGGTATTTTTAATCGTCAGTGGATTATTAAAGAGAAAAGGGCCAGGTTCTCAGCTGGTTTGTGTTTGTGTGTCATTCTGACAAGAGAAAAGAAATCACTGGGCTTATGAGTGCTATTATAGGCTCCTGGTTGTGTCAGTAATGTCCCAGCTATGTAATCTGCCTGTGGCTGTTGTTGACTGGAATTAAGAGGGAGCAGAGGGACGATTGCAAAGAGTGCCTGGAAACTGAGTCTCTAAGGACACTGCAACAGCTGTGCAGGAAATCCTCATTTTGTTAGATGTTGCATCAAAATGAGCTTGTCACCAAAGGGCAGTGGTTAGCAGGAACTTCTTCCCCTTAGCCCCACGAGCCTGCAGTTAGGGGAGCTTTTGAAATATTTCATTTCTAGGACAAAGGTCTTTTGGGCTGCTGTGTGGTCTTTGGTTAGCAGGATGCTCCTGCTATCCTCACTGGTTAGCTTCAAGCTGTGGGTATAGGTTTCCTTGTTGGCAATACAGCTCATGATTAATTTAATCACTGAAAGATTTCTGGATTATTTGTGATGGCCCTTAAGCTGTACTGCAGGTGAAGGAGGCAAGGGGAGAATGGGCTGAAAGTTACAAAATCTTCATGTTTGAAGTCAGCTATCTGTTCATTTAAGAGTCTTAAGAACTAGACTAATACATGGATAGAATGGATAAAATGAACGGAATGGATAAAATGTTTGTCATGTGCACATCTGAACACAGGGATCTGCAACAGCCAGGTAATAGATAATTTCAAAAGAAAACAGTTCAGTGCAACATTTCATGATTTAGGGTAATTGCAAAAGAGCCAGCGTTTCAAAAATACTCTTGTCTTGGTTTAACTCCAGCCAGCAACTCAGTACCACGCAGCCACTTGCTTACTCCCTCCCTCCCTCCCTCCCTCCCTCCTTCACTGGGATGGGGAAGAGAAACTCATGGGTTGAGGTAAGAACAGGTTAATAATTGAAATGAAGTAAAATAGTATAAAATAATAACAACAACAGTACTAGCAATGAATAGGACAGAGAGAAAGAGGAGTAAAACCCAAGAAAAAGAAGTGATGCACAGTGGAGTCGCTCACCAGCTGCTGACCAATGCCCAGCCATTCCCCAAGCAGTCATCAGCCCCAGTTTATATCCTGGCCATGATGTTCCTGGGTGTGGAGAATCCCCTGGCCAGCTGGGATCAGCTGTCCTGGCTGTGCTCCCTCTCAGCTCCTTGTGCACCTGCTCACTGCCAGAGCATGAGACTCTGACCAGCCCCTGACTGCAGGTGAGCACTGCTCAGCACCAGCCAAGGTGTCACTGTGCTGTCAGCATTATTCCCAGAACTCCAAAATGCAGCACTGCACCAGCTGCTAGGAAGAAAATTGCCTCTATTCTAGCTGAAACCAGGACAGTTCTACACCCACACTGTTGAATGGCAGAGATATCTGCCTTACTTCCTTTCTGCTCAGAAAATAGCTCTGTGATCTGGTGTGGAAATACAAAGGCAAAACTGTGTGTTATGGTAGTCACATCTTCTTCACGTCTCCTTCATCACTGCTGTTTTAACAGACTTGGTTCTCAAGTCCCTCTAAAAGTCCCTCTATTAACCTTATTTTAGATCTGAGGCTTGGTACAGTGGTCTGAAATGACAGTCAGTGATGGCTGTCATCCAAATTCACAGAGTTTTTGTTCTTAACATTAACCAGGGGAAGTAAGAGGCTGGAGAGGGATCTGTGTCCACTGGCCGACTCTAGCCCCTGCCTGAAGCGGCCGTGCCTCCTCCTGGTGCTGGAATACCAGATTGCTTATCCTGTGCCATGGAGATGTCTGTGTGCCACCACTGGCATTCTCTGCTGCTGGGCAGACTGGGGGGGGCTGAGATTTTGGCTGGAGTTTCCTCTGTGGCTTCTCCTTCTTGCGTTAATTACCTTCAGCTCTGCAGCCCTCGCTGCAGCCTCGGGCAGTTCTGCTGTCCTGAATAACAACAAACAAGATGTGGTAGGAGTTCCTTTTTGGAACAAATGATGAGAAATTGTATGACTATGGAGATTAGCTCAAATAAGCCTTGTGAATTATTTAATTAATTACTTTGTGTCTCTGTTATAAACAATTTGTTATTCTTTTATGACTGACAGTACTTTCATAGTTACAAAATGAAATCTGGGCACACAATGCAACTGAAAAAACTTTCTCTACACTGAATTAACAATTTAATTGTTTTAGCTTTTCAATGTTTATTTCCTTTTCTATTTGTTTGGGGATTTTTTTTTGCCTTGTTTTTAAGAACTTATTCTGTCATTACAACATACCAGTTTCGGTCATTGAATTTAATTTTCTATTGATGCTTACAATTACTAAATCCCACCCTTTAACTTCACTGATGTTTTTTATACTCTGAACAAATCACCTTTTACTTCTGAATTATGAAGTTAGAGAAAACGAACTCCAGTTTTACATTTCTGCAGCTGACTGTTTAAAAATGAAAGTCAGATTGTCTGTGACTGCTGTATTAACATTTTAATAAGTGTATTGCATATTCATGTGGTAGCTAGTCATATGGCATTAATCTGCATTTATGTGTGTAATTGGTGAGATTTATTTTTCTCTTGTTTCTGATCTTTCCTAACTCCGTGTTTAAATGATCACTGGCATAATTAGCCATGATGCTCCTATCCTTAAGGCTTCAGTGAGCTCTTCTAAATATTTACTCCTTAGGTCTTCTTGTTAATTTATAATTTAGTGATTTAGAGTTTGTTCTTTCCAGCTTCATTGCTTCATCTGCTGCAGCTGAGAAACTCCATCCGTGTGCATGGTTAACTAAATGATCTCTGGAGCCTCCTTCAGCCAAAGAAAAGCCCCATGGCAGAAATCTGGAAAGCCAGTGATTAAATATTTGCATTGTGCTTTCAGAAAAAATACAGTGCAAAAGTGTTGCCCACTGGAGTGACAGGGATGGAGCTCACATCTGGCTTGGGTAGAGAAATGATACACAGCAATTGCTTGGGGCTGATTGCAGTGCAGAGCAGCACACAGAGATCCCTTTGCATGTGGCATTTCCTGCTTAGTGGGAGCCAAGTGATGGGGTACATGCTGCTGGGCAGTGCTGGGCCTGTTTGGGCCTCTTTATTTCCTCTTCCTACAGCACTTCTGTCACCAGTTTCCAGTGGAGGGTTAGTGGGGGAGAGCATGGCTCATCTTTACCCATAGCCAACAGTAAAATAAGTGGGTAACGTTTGCTTGGTAGCTTCTTGTCTTTTTCAGTGCAGGAAAACATGCACAGCTCTTAAGACTAACCTCATTTTGGATAATTATTTCTTTCCTTTTCCCTTCTCTTCCTCCCCTGTCATCTGTGTCTTTGTACCTTTTTCCTTTTCTCTCTCCATCTCCTGCTGCTCAGCACAGACTGACAGCTTTCCTCTGCTGTGCCTAAAATAAGCAATGCTCTAGTTCTACAGCTGCACCTACAGTGTGCTAGGCTTAGGGCTCTGAGTGCTTCATCCTCACCGGTA
Organism: Serinus canaria; assembly: GCF_022539315.1. Classification (NCBI taxonomy): domain Eukaryota; kingdom Metazoa; phylum Chordata; class Aves; order Passeriformes; family Fringillidae; genus Serinus; species Serinus canaria. The sequence goes on along the minus strand of NC_066324.1, from coordinate 12,324,309 downwards.
CCTGTGTTGGTTTGGGCTGTATGAGTCTGACTGTGAGGGTTTGGAGCAGATCTCCTGCTCTGTCCAAAGACTGTCCCAGTGGGAGGGAGCAGGATCATTTGGCTGGGGACGTGTCCGTGTGGTTTTTGTGCAGAGTGGATCTGTAGGTGCAGCTCTGACAAGCTGGAGAGCTGGGACCTGCACTCCAGGGCTCTCCTCAGCCATGGCAGTGTGCTGTCCATGGATAGCTCACTCCATTTGAGTGAATATTACAGGCTTGGGGCTGGTTAAGGCAGATGAGCGATGTAGAAGGAAGAAAATCATTATTGAAGAATATTTTTTTGTCCCAGAAATATAAACCTCAATGTCAGCATGTGGGTGTTTGCATATGTTGATTCCTTTGAGCTGCAATGTATGCCACTTTGTATGTCAGTCTTTCCAAATTGCTAACAAAACCCAAGTTCAGTCTTTAGTTACCCCTCTGTGGTAACTATGAAAATTGAAGCAAAGCTTTAGTTGCCAAACATTTTATTTTTTTTTTCAATTACAACTTCTGTAGGAATCACAACCTTCAGCAGGTGCATCGCATTTTCTTTGTAATATTCAATAGAATATTCAATACATTTTTAACTCTATGGTTTGCAGTAAGGTGTTGATGATTATACTCTTGAAACTGTTAAGAATTGCATTAATGTATGAGACTTATGATTATCAGTTCCCTAACATTATTAGGGAAAAATCACTCCTTCACAGGATTCTTTCCCCTGCCTAGTGATGGTATATTGCAGTAATTAAGATAATGTTTTTTTTTTTATCAGCACTTTGTTGCTCCATCCTACTCGTGGTTGATGACAGATACAGCAAGTTCAATTTAATAAATTAAGTTTGAGATTTTCTTCTGATTAATTAGTGAAGTTGTCTAGCATCATTTAAGTTGAAAGTAACCTCTGCAAACAGAATTGCATACTGATGAGATCCATATAAACCTTAATGAATGGCAGTGTGGAAAACAACAGTGTTTAAAGCATCAATTCCAAAGTTTTGCTTTTTCTATTTGGACAAAGTGTAGTGATTTATTTTGTGGTACTGTGTAGCTTTTTTATTAAGTTACATTTAATAAGCAGGCTGCCTCTCTGTTTTGTCAGCTTTTCTCTGTGTGTCTGATGGCTTTCACCTACAGGAAGATATTTTTCTATCACTTTTTGTTCAAAAGGAAGCTTGGTGAGCTGTTGAGTAGGTGTTTTGAAAGCATCTTTGCTGACAGTCTCCAGTTATCCCAGGCATCCCAAGATGATGTCCTCCTATAAAAATGCACATTTGAACAGCTGCTGCTTTGATTCTGAGTGCCTGATAAATGGATACAGTATTTTCCCCTGGCAGAAAAGGCATCATGGCAGGGATGGTTAACAGCCTGTCCCAGCTCTGCATCCAGTTATGAATGAGAGCCTGCTCTGGTGGGTGCTGGACAAACGCACAGTGGCCATCCTCCACTGCCTTGGAAAGAGGGGGCATTTCTGGGCCCCTGTTGTTGGATACAAAGGGAAAAGTCTTCCTTTCTGATGGGATTATTTTGGAGTAATTTCTTACACTTGGAGCCTGACGTTTTATTATGGTGTTACTGGTGCAGCATGGGGGAATCAACTTGGTGTAACATATGGGACTCCTTGTCCCAGCAGGGATTGTTTGGAGGCAGCAGAAGGGTTAAGTGTGGTTGTAGCTGGGAGCTGGAGTTCACATGAGGTGTCCTGCTGGCAGCTAAGCAATGAGCTTTCCCAAACTGTTGCAGGAGTGACCTCTGACTAATCCCTGGATAGAGCAGTTGCAGAGTGCTGGCTCATCTCTGTGCCCCTCTGGAGTGCAATCTGTCATGTGCTGACCTCAGTTTTCCTCATTTGTGTGTCTTCAGAGATGTTACTGACAATTCATTATCTTTTCACCTTTTGACATTTTTACAGTCAAGAGCTGGGTTTCCTGGGTGTAATTATAATGGCAAGTGATGCATTTTGTTAATTAAAAAAAAAAAAGTACATGTTCTGATTATGAGAGTGCTGCAGAATGTTTTTACCAAGCTGTTGTTGAAGAGAAGCAAAGATTCTTGAGAACTTGGGCTGTTTTGGAGTGGTTGAGTTTACAGGTAGAACAGACTCATGAGAATTCAGGTTGTGAATAATAATATTATTTCACCTTTGCTTTGTATGTTTGATGAGCAGATGCCAAAGTTCTTAACTTTGGGAGAGAGATCAACATCATTGTTTCCATTTTATAAGTTGGAGCAGACATGGGGATTGGGAGGGCAGCTTTGGTAAGTTCACCAAGGTGGCAAAAACAGAGCTTAGAGCCCCTGAATCAGAAGTCCTGGTCCCATGTCTGGTGACTTGGTGACACCAGCTTGACAATAAAACATGTGACAATAGGGTATGTAACTGACAGTGGAGTTCAGTTCAGTGCTTTCAGTGTACAAAAATGAGCAAATGAGCTGCATTTTTCATGCCACCCTTTTCCTGCAGCATTAAGTGGTCTCTGTGCCAGGTATCATCTATTCCTAATAACATTTGCTTTCACTGAGGGCTCCCTGTCTTCCAGGCACTTTACAAGCCCTACCAGAGCCTGTCTCCTCTAATACTGGAGTCTCAGTTTCTGCTTGTGTAGAAGACAAGGCAGAGGTGGCGAGCTGTGGCCAGGCCTGGATCAGCCCAGAGCTGGTCCCAGCTGAGGTTCCTGTCACTGACCCTGTGCTCAGAACATCCTCTTTTCTCCAGCAGCTAAAGATGCCAGTGAGAAATGCTGTTAGGCTTAAAATAAACAAGTTAAACTGGAAATATATTTAGAAATGAGATTAAAGAACATGGTTTATTGGACTGATGTTTCATGCTTATTAAAAGTGAATGCATTTACAAAGAATTAATTAGGAATTAACTGCTTAGTCAGGAGCAATTGTTGTGACTCAAGGTTGCAGCTGAAGAATTCTCTGAATTGTTAATGTGTGGCATCTGTGAAGACTGGGATGTGTCAGGCCAGAGCATGTTAGATCCAGGTGGTCAGAATAAATGGATGCAGTGTGTGAAGGTGGAACAGACACAGAAATGTGGCTGCTGTTGTGTGCTTGCTTCTGGGGCAAAGCTCTTGTAACTCACTTTTTCTTTTGAGTTCTTTTGCTCTTTGCCCATCACGTCGCTACAGAATGGTTCAGGGCACTCTGGCAATCATCCCTGGTGCTTACCTAGCTCTCTGCACACCCTGGGTATTTTCCAGATGTTACCTTGTGAATCCACACACCAGCCCTTGGAGGGTGGAAGAAGTGCATGGTCAGTGTCAGGCTGCACCCCTGGGATGTGCCAGTGCAGGTGAATTTGGGGAGCGCCGCGGTGCCATGGCTGCACAGGGGAAGGGGCTGTGCCTGCTGCTCCAACAGCACTGCAGGAGGGACACTAAGGGGTGAAGGGAGAGCTCTTACCAGGTCTGCCTGGTTGCAGGGAAGGTGACCCCTCAAGGAGAGCAGCTCTGCAGCTGCAGAGAAAATGGCAAGGTGTGCTTGTGCAGCGTGGGCTTGAAGCAGTTGGAATGTAAGAGGATAAAGCAGGGGAACTTTCCCATTTTAAGGAGGCCACTAGCCAAATCCAGAAACAGGGGGTAACAATTTATTTAAGGCTGTGAAGAACTTTGAGTTTTAAATAGTTTATTTGTAAGGTTGGTGAAGGGCAATATGTTGCCTCCTGCCCTCGATGTGAGAGGTGCCAGGAAGGCAGCCCAGAGCTGGCTGCTGCTGCTTTCCATCAGTCCAAGAGCATTAGAAAACTGCTGAATGGATTCTTGTTTGTTTGTTTATTTATTTATTGAACAGTTAAATTACTTCTGTTTGAAAAGCAAATCCTGGGTTTGTAGAGTTGCCAGGTTTTATAATGGCTTCTAGCAGATGCTGCATGCCCTGGGCTGAGTTTCAAAGGCCTTTGCACTGGAGGAGTGCAGCTGAGCATGCACTGCCTTGTTTGCTGCCACACAGCACTGCCCTTAGGCAAAGGTGAAGCTAAATATATTATTGCATTGACTTGTGTTAAACCTCCCAGCACTGCTGGGTTTTACAGCTGCCTTTTATTTTAAGATAAGTGGAGAAGCAATTTTGGTCTTCTAGAAAAAGGAGTAATTGTAACAGTGGGAGCATCACAGAAAAGTGGAGCGCAGCTGCCCAAAAAATGAACCTGGGACCTACTGTGGCAGGGGACTGGGAGGGCAGCTCTTGAGGAGAGCACAGGCTGGTGATTCTGCAAGAAAAAGCTAAATCCTTGTGTCACTCCAAAACCACATTGTGTGCTGAAAGTGAGGAGTGTCCTGCAAAAAAAAAAAAAAATGTGGCTATGGTTTGGTTTCAAATTTACAGTCACGGGTAATTTTAGGAAACATTATTTATTTCAGTGTTTATTGAAATCAGACATATTTAGTGAGCCTTCAGATGAGTTGTGCAAAACCTTATTCATCCTATACCATGGGTTTGTCTTTTTGGTGCTTTATTCTTCTGCCTGCATTTGTCAGCTGTGCATCAGAGCTCTTTCCTGCCTTGGGAGATGCCAGACCCTGGAGACAGGGCTGCCTTTAGCCACCTGGGGCTGGGAAGGTCCTTCCTAAATTTCTTAAGGAGTTAGTCAAGCTTCTTTCTGTGAAGCTCACAAAACATTCAGTACTGCAGAGAACTCTTGGCTGTATATTGATACCTGCTGAACTCTGCTGGGTTTCACAAGAAAAGAGTTCAACATTTTTTCTGTGGATAATTATTCCAAGACTGAATGAGCTCTTTGGAATATGTGGAGTATTAGATGTATTTTTCTATTCTTTCATTCTGTGATTCCTATAACAGCAGTACTTCTAAGTTATTTGGGAACATCAATAAATAACATATATATAAAGTTACAATGATATTTAGCACTTTCACACTGATTTATTTTAAGTACATTGGGTAAACTTCATTTATTTTGGCTTTGTTACCAGTGCCTCATGGTGAGAGAAACAATCATTATTAAACAGATTTTTAGTCATGCTGTCAAAGACCTGTGAATATTCTGACTGTAGATACTACAGGTTATTTTGGCCATATGCTGTCACAAATATACAATGGGGATGCTGAGAGAGTGATTGCAAAAATAGGATGTTTACATTGGTCAGAGTTTTGTTTATACTGCTGGAGACACTAAATCATGTCAGCTGCATATGTGTGCAGGTATCCTTGAGAGGTTTAGAAATGCTTTAAGGGGTGAAACAAAGCTTAAACTAAGTTTTTGTTGGTCCTTAGCTGATCCTGTGTCTCTAGAGGAGCTGCAGCTGGTGAAAGAGCAGCAAGACTTCAAACCTGCCAGAATTTCAGGACAACTCCTCTCTGACCCTTCAGCAATGTCATCAGTGTTAAAGTCATTTTCTTGGGTTGGATTTCCTGCTCACATAATTCAGCTGTAGGATGGCACAGCACTAAGCTCCTCTCTGTCTCTGATGGGCACACTGGTGTTGGTGGTACTTTGTGTGTGGGTGAGAACAGGATCTCTCCCAAGAGTTCCCTGAGTCACAGGTTCCTTCCCTGGCAGCTTGCCAGGTATTTTGATCATTGAAAATTCACTGTTTTAAAAATGTAAAGCAATTTCAGCCTTACAAGTCTGTCTTATCACCACAGAACTGCAGCAGAGGAACATTAGTGAGATAAAGACCAAACTCTCACTGCTAAATCAAAGCTATTTATTGTGGACTTGCATTCATGCAGGAGGGGATTTTAGTTTTGAAGATCACAGCATCAGGTCTTTAGCAATAGTCTATGCTGTTTTGAGTCAAATAAAAATGAAATTATCATATACAGTGGGGTTGATGCCCTTACCCATAACCTCAACCTGTTATTCCAAAAGAAAATAATAAAGCACTAGCAATTCCACAAGGGGAAGGGGAAAAAAGGGAGAAAAAAAGAGAAAAGCCAGGAGATTTAATTAATTAACCTTTTAGCACTGAGGCAGCGAGGAGAGAAGATGTCCTGGAGGTGGTGGCCTTTAAATCACCCTGAGAAGGAGCTTCCTTAAAAACATCAGCACCTTGGCAGTGTCCTGAAGGTTAACAAACATAAAAGATTTAGGATCAAAGGCAACCTAAGTACTAATGTTCTTCTCATTAAATTGCCCTGTTATTTGCTTTCTTCTTTATATATTAAGAACATTGCACTCTGATCTTTTCTGCCAAGCTCATCTGGGTTATGGCATGGAGACCATTCAGCTTTGAAGTAGCTCATCACAGGCAAGTCCATATCAGAATCTTTTCAAATCAACTGTTAATGATACAGTTTTTCCAGAGAGAGATGCTGATAGCTTGGGTATGAATGGATTGACAGGAGTATTGAGATTGATGTCAATAATTTCTGTGTTCCTTTTGTTGTCAGTAATTCTGTATTCCTTGTGTTTGTTTTCCCAAGTTGATGTTTGTGTGGGGGGTGTGCTTATATACATGTATTTAACATTATTTGCTGTGGAGTCATGGGTCTGAAAGCCAGGATCAAATGATACATCCAATGCATCAGGAAGCAAAAAAAACCCACCAAAAAAGTGTTGTGCTTTGATGATTCAAAAAAGCTTTGGGCTTCTTTAATCCTCTCTGAAATGCTTATTGACAGAGAGGTTTTTAACTTTTAGTCTTCCTGTTTCAGAGACAGATTTTCAGTTGGTACAGAATAAGAAGGTAAACAGAGTTGTCTGTAAGGATTTTTTAGTCTGTGTGTCTTGATTATCCTGATGTGTTTGGACAGTTTGCTGTGGAAGTGATGACTTTGGTGCAGTGAGCTGGTTTGGTTTTTGTGGGAAGCAGCTTAGGTGGGTGCAATTTTGAATAAAATTGTTTGAAAATTATTTGAAAAATATTATCAACCTTGATGTTTCAGGTCTTGCACTGGTTTTTCCTTTTTTGCCTCAATTTTTCCTTGGGTCAACTGAAATTGTTCCAAGCTGTCCTGGGTCATGACAGCTGTCAGTGGTTGCTCAGTGTTGTTGCAGCACTCTGTACAAATTGGAGGTGCCCAGTGAGTCTTGCTCTTGCTTCCAGTCTATCTGTCAGCTGTGCCCTCATGAGAGGAGCAGTTCCTCCACACTGAGCTCTTCTGAGAGCATCTGCTGTACATTTCTATAAAGTACAAATTTAAAGTAGCCAGTGCTGTTAAAAGCACTGCATTAAGATACATGCACATCCTCAACAAAGGGGTTTTTCACCTCTTGAGAGCAAGGTGATGTTTTTAAAACCACTTGCTGGGTTCTTGTGTGTTGCCATTTCATTCATAACCTGCAAAACCCTTTTCTGTATGTGAAGTATCTCAGGGCAGTTTGCAGCACTCTTTCTTCCTCAGTGCTGAGCCTTCTTTGAGCAGGAGCTATCTTCAGTGTTAAATTTTGCAATGTTTATTCAAAGCACAAGAAGCCCCTGTTGCTATGTAGGCTGTAATCTCGAGCTTCCAGGAACTAGGTAAGACTGCATCTTCTCAGTTTTGGCACTCTGACAGTGAATTTCCTCACAAACATATTGCCTGTCAACAAAATTTTGTAGATGAAGTAAAATCACCTTTTAAAGTTACCAGCCTATGCAGAAAGATGGCTCTGCATTATTTTTGGTGATAGAGAATGCCTTAGATTGCCCCTTAGGTGTTGCATGGTGTGTCCTCATTCCTGTGTTTATCAAGAAGTAGCTGTTTACCCTCCCATGATTCCCAAAGTGTAGACCTGAGAGAATTTATACAGAAGAGGTCTGAACCAAATCCTCTGCTGCTGCAAGCAATCTCAGCCCATCATTTCACATTTCAGCTCGTGAAGTGTCTGGGCCTGTCATCTTAAAATGGCACTTTTGATGTAGTTTTGTCATTTCTTTATTCTTCTGCTGTTCAGATGCAGCAGAAGCTGAATGTGATCCTGAACATAACGTGGTGTTTCCATGAGTGGAAAATTGCTCCCAGTCAAACTGTTTCAGTCCTGTCTTTTCAAGATAATTGGGCTTAATATTGCATCACAGTGATGCAGTTCTGTGTGCTGGGATCTGATTGCTAGCTGCCTTTGGGGGAAAGAGCACTCCTCCACCTCATCTCCCAGATTGCTCTTCCTCATTTCTCTTTGCAAAAGCATAATTAAAATGTTCCCTCCATTCAGGAGTAATCTTAATTTTAAAATCATCTATTTACGTGTTTTATGCAGGGAAAAAACTGCAGGAAGATGAAATATTGCATAAAATGTGGCATCTGGCTGCAAAGAGGTGTCACACATAAAGCTGTTGCCCTACTTACATGTTTCAGTGAAAGTTATAAGTATAGCTTTTTTTCTGACTGGCAACATGTTAAGTACTCAAAATGTCAGGTCAAAGGTCAGGGGCTAAGGATTTAACTAAAAATAACTCTAAAGGTGTAGTATATATCTGAGAAAGAACTTGGGTGGTGTCACTTTTGTTTTCTGGGCATTTTTATTCCTTTGTTTTGGTCTTTTAAATTTTGTTTTGAGCACAGCCTGATTATGAAAATTTCATTTGACATAAACAGAGGCTGTTCTTTAGACCACTGCTTATACCAAATCATAAAAAAAAATAATTTTCATGACATTTTATACATCATCCAAGGAGCTTTGATGCTGGTTTACTTGTTATTTTCCTTTTTAATGTGGTGTTTGTTTATCTTTTTTAAAGTTGTGTGTTGTTGAAGAGCATTCTGCTGAGCTGGCACAGCTCCCTGTGCCTGTCCAAGGCTGGATGGAGGTGCAGTGCTCCAAGGATGTGCATGAGCCAAGGGGCTGTGGCAGTAAGAGCTCATGCCCTGCTGCTCTTTGGGTTGTGTTACACTGTCCTTTCCCCTTCCAGTGCCCTGTGTGGTCTGGGGTGTTCTGTTGTGTTTTCCTTTCTCTCTGGCAAGCAGCACACAGAATTGTATGCTAGAGGATGGCCAGTGCAGTGTGTTAAAGCAGAACAATGGATTGATGTACTGGGGCAGACAAGAGCAGCCCTGAGTGTGGATGGAGCCCTGGCAGGGGACACTGCTGCAGACACTGAGGAGCCCTTTGTTTGCCCCAAAGTCCCTGCAGAAGGGACAGCAGCAAGGTTTGCAGCTCACACAGAGCACAGCCTCTCTCCTCCAGGCCAGTGGATGCAGTGTGGATGGGAGTGCTCAGACAGGAGTGAAATAATGGATCCCTTATCCCTGGGCACATGAGTGTGTGCTGAGGAGAAGAGAAGTCTTCATATCTTATGACATGGGGGAAAGAAACTCTGGCTAATTAGCAACAGTATTCTTAAGGAGAAATTATTTCAAACTCATTTTTTCATTACTGTCTTTGTAAAAATGGAACTCCTGAGAAGAGACTAAGGACTGCAAAACCAGTGTGTGTTTTCCGTGCTCCCACACATGTCCTTCAGAAATGTGGCAGTAAGAATGAGCCACCTTTATTTCCATGTCTTTTCTTGGCAAAAGAGCTTGTTTTTTATTGGCAGTTTTGTCAGAAGTCTGTGTGAGTTTGCATTCCTTGGTTTTCTGAAAGCTTTTGGTACTTTGGGAACTAAAAAATGTTAACCATCAGAGGATCCATTTCCTAGAGCTTCCTCAGAATTCATATATTTAATGATATTTAATACATGAAACAACTGGTGATCTACAAATGAGAAGCCTGTTGGTTTGTTGCCTGTCTCCTGTGTTAGGCAGTCCCTGCAATCAGACCAGAAGTTTCATATTTTCAAATGGCATGGGGTTTTCTTCTTTCTATTTCAAAGAGCACAGGAGGAGAGAAGAGAGAATGGTGCCAATCCTATGCAGGAGTGGTTGGTTTTGACTCACTGCAGGAACCGTCTGTGGGAGAGGAAAGTTGTTTGTTAGTAGTTGTCCCATTTAGATGAGCATTTAAAGGGATTTTCTTGGATATCTCCTGCATCCTGCTGCTGCTCTCTTTGAGCAGGAGGATCCATAAAACTCCTGCAGCTTCCTCAGCCACAGGCTCTCTCCCACACACCTCTGTCTACCACAGGTGAGCTCTGTGAGGGGGAATGGGGAAGAAACAAGAGTGTTTCTCCTTCATTTTCCACTGGAAATCTTACTTGTTACTTAAAGCCATCCCAGGCACTCAGACCTCCCTGCAGATCCTGCTTGGTGGCCACTGTCTCCTGAAGTCTCATCAGAGGGAGAGATGAGCCCTGTGGCCAAGGCTGGCACGGGGCAGGGGGTCTGTGGGAGCTGGCTCCCAGCCTGGGTGATGAGATGAACATCCCATGGCTGTCCCTGAGACTGACAGCTTGGTGTGCACCAGTGTGACAGCTGAGCTGTAGTCATTCACACCTATTGCATGTGCTACATGCAAGTTGAGAACATAAAATTAGGTTGCTTTGATCTTCTTAACACTTTGCTATTAAATTTAAAGCAGTGCTCAGCCATTCCAAGTAAATTCTTTTTACCAAAATGTGGGGAGTCTGCCTCAACTGGTACTTTGGATGGACAGATACTGCCTTGGTCTGCCAGGGATGAGTGAGAGAGGCTCCTTCAGCCTGTGGCTTTGAGCAGCACAGAGTGGTGCTGGAGCTGTGCTGAGAGCTTGGCATTGTTCTTGGAGAATGAGAGCCTGAGCATTGCAGCAGGGTCTGTAAGTGATTGTTCCCCAGAGCCTGTGCCACAGGTGATTCACTGGGCTCCACTCAGCACTTACTGTGGGTCTTGTCCACTTTGCAGTGCCCCCAAATCTGCTGGACCTAAATGGGCTGGGTTGGACAGCAGAGGCCAGTTGGTGTGGGTGATGTTTGTGCTGCTGACCACACACCCCAGTCCCCCCTGGGAGGGGATCAGAGGTGGTCAGAGCTCCATCAAAGGCCACAGCAGCACAGGGAGACCAAGTGGATGTGATGAGAATGGTGTTCAGCTCCAGGGTGGCAGACACAGCTGGTCACCCTTCTTCTGCCAGCTGGGAATGCCTGGCCAGGCACCCCAGGTGTCTGAGGTACCTCTGGGGTTATCACAGGCATTGGCATCATCCTGGGAGAGGGAGAGAGAGGAGGAGGAGGGGGGGGGGGCTCTTGCCTCTGGGGCCACGGTGCATTAGAGGCCATGCTGAGGGGCACACACACAGTCCTGTCCATCTGGGGCTGGTTCTGTGCTGGGATACCAATGTGCTCCTAAGCCTGACTCATAACACCTCTTGGAGACAAAATCACCCATTTTTGACCAAGGGGGGCAGGCCAAACACAGAAAAGGAACCCATGTAGTTTATATGTGCTTGATAGGTAGCTTCATTATTTCATCAGCAGGGGTATTTTTCTCATCCCAGAAACAGCATCCAGATCCTCTGCTAGGCCTTTAGGCTGCAGAAACCACAGGTATTGTTTCCATGCATGTCTTTGATTTCCCTGCACGGCATTTCCTGGTGCCACTGGCAGGCCCTGCAGACTGTCACTGTGCTGCCTGAAATGTCATTCACAGCTCCTGGGCTGGACAGCCTGGTCTGTACCTTGGCTCTGCTCTCTGTGTTCCAGCCCCAGCTCTGTGAAGCTTTGGGGAAAAGTTTTAGTCCTCCTTTTGCTTCTTTTCACATTAGTGTGTAAAACAGGATTAAGCTTACCCAACTCATAGGAATACTTCAAAATACCTTTTTTTAAACTTCATTTGCTTTGAAAATGTAAAAGCCTTATAAAGCACACATGGTCTTTAAAAGTTTCAGGCTCTATTAATGTTAATTTCTGTGTTTTGTAATGTGTTGTTTACTCATATAGTTGGGTTTATGCACAGAGTTCTCTCTGAGTTGAGAGAAAATTGTTTTAGGGCCAAATGGAAATTAATCTTTTTTCAAGAGAAGAAAATTTTCCATAACAAAGGAGCTGTCTTCAGTCCAGAGCTGCTACCTCTATCCTGAACAGCCATGCTTGAATTTTTCAGATTCAGAACAATTCTGGGATAAGCTGGTGATTAGAGCAGAGGGACGAAAGGTTTCTGTGGCTGACTCTGCTGTTGATTTCTCCCTCTGTAAGATGGCATTCATGACCCTTACTAATGACCACTGACAATTTAGTGGAGCCCTGTAGCACAGACTCTGGGCAGAAGTAGCTGCAGAGGCATGCAGTGAGTAGCAGTAACACATCCCTTGCTGTAGCCAGGTTCTCCAAGCAGCTCTGCTGGCTGGCTGGGCTGCCAGAGCAGCATCCCTCCTGGAGGAGCATCCTGTGGCAGGCAGGCCAGCCAGGCAGCTCTGTGGCTAAGTGCCTTGTGCCTGCCCCCTGCACTCACCTTGTGCTGAACTGCTGACATCGTGGTGGAGGGGATGCTGTCAAACTGGGGGCACAGAAAAGGAGTGTCCTCGAGAGAGCACTGGGAACTAACGTGTGTTTGTGTTCCAGGGATGAGAGGAATCAGTCAATCATTGTCAGTGGGGAGTCTGGAGCTGGCAAGACTGTCTCTGCCAAGTATGCCATGAGGTACTTTGCCACGGTCAGTGGATCTGCCAGCGAAGCCAATGTTGAGGAGAAGGTCTTGGCCTCCAACCCCATCATGGAGGTAAGAGAGCTGCTGCTCCAAACCCACCTTCCAGCTGCAGTCATTGCTGGGACAAACATTCCATAGAGAGAGCAATCCATACCTCTTAAAAACATTTCTAAATATACATTAAAAGTTTGTGTTTAATTCATTTACAAGGAGTTGCTTTAGGCGTCATTTATGAAAGACTGAGAGAAGGTGGGAGGTAATGTTTCAATATTGTTAACATATTTCACATAAGGTAATTTTAATGGGAATGCTACTTGAAGTCTCTTCAGCTTTGTAACTGGTAGTTCCCAGACTGCTGGCCAAATGCAGTTGGAGAAGACTGGTTTTGTATCCAAAGAGGATAAAGCTGTTTGTCTCACCCACCAAATATGTACATCACACAGTGGATTGTACTCTGAAAGGAAGTAAAGCAAATGCTGAATTTTAGGAAATAAAATTAGGTGAGAGAGACTGAAGAAACAAAGTTGCATGGGATGCACACTGTTTTTTCAGAGGAAAAAAAAACACATTGGAAGACATAATTTTGCTATAATTAGCTCAGACTCATGTTTCAGTTCTGGAAATTGTTGTAACCAACTGTAGTCGGGTCCCAAGGCTTTGGAGGGCAGGTGCTGGCAATAGGCTTTGAGAGGACATGTACAATTCCTCCTGCTTCAGGGCATCTGTTCTCTGGGAAGCTCAGGAGACACTAATTCTGATGTCACAGCCAAGCAGAAAAGATTTCTTACACTTATCTGCATCGTTTCTCATGTCTTTGCCTACATGTGTAGATTCAAGTTGTGGCTGAAGTTAAGGAACTATGTTAAGAAATGATTCATCAGGGAGAAAGCCTTGGGGGAATTTCTGGAGGGAAGTAACTCTGTCCATAGGCACACACATACTCATGCCTTGGTAGATGTTGGGCATCTCTCTGCAGTGTGAAAGATCATGAGTAAATACAGTGCATGCAGTGAAAGTGAAATGCAAAATGCTGCCGTTGTTTTTTTCCTCAGGTATTTTAAAAAATGACCTGTGTTTTATTCTTCCTTTCCTCCTGGCATGAGGAGTTCATGATACTCAAACTATAGCTGCCCCATCACAGTTGTGTGTGTCTGTCACAAGGTAATGGTGCCTGGTTTGCGGTGCTGTGTGCTGTTTGGAAATTTCTTCTGTGGGGTAAAACAAGCTGGGCTGTGCTGGGCAGTGACTCTTCCAGAGGTCCAGCCATGGGAGGAAGCCAAGGAGCTGAGCCTTGCCTGGAGCTGCAGCTGCCCCAGGGAGCAGTGGCAGTGGTGCAGGGTGAGCTGCCCCCAGGGAGCACCTTGCAGTGCTGCAGTGACTGCAGGAGGTGCCAGGTCCCACCAGGGAGCACCTTGCAGTGCTGCAGTGACTTCAGGAAGTGCCACATCCCACCAGGGAGCACCTTGCAGTGCTGCAGTGACTGCAGGAGGTGCCACATCCCACCAGGGAGCACCTTGCAGTGCTGCAGTGACTGCAGGAGGTGACATGTCCCACCAGGGAGCACCTTGCAGTGCTGCAGTGACTGCAGGAGGTGACATGTCCCACCAGGGAGCACCTTGCAGTGCTGCAGTGACTGCAGGAGGTGCCAGGTCCCACCCAGGGAGCACCTTGCAGTGCTGCAGTGATTGCAGGAGGTGCCACATCCCACCAGGGAGCACCTTGCAGTGCTGCAGTGACTGCAGGAGGTGCCAGGTCCCACCCAGGGAGCACCTTGCAGTGCTGCAGTGACTGCAGGAGGTGCCAGGTCCCACCAGGGAGCACCTTGCAGTGCTGCAGTGACTGCAGGAGGTGCCAGGTCCCACCAGGGAGCACCTTGCAGTGCTGCAGTGACTGCAGGAGGTGCCAGGTCCCACCCAGGGCCATGCTGGCCCCGATGTGTGGCTGATGGGGGTGGGTGCTGAGCCCCCTCCTGCCCTGCCCTGCCCTGGCCAGCAGAGCAGTGGCTCCAGGTGTGCTCACATCAGCCTGTCAGGGACAGCCCTGCTGAGAGGCTCTGCAGCACAGGCTGGGCCAGGCTGTTTGCTGGGTGAAACACAAGCTCTGCAGGTTTCCCTGCTCCCCTTCTTCTGTTCACTCTCAAAGCCTAAAGCAAACATCCTGCTCTCAGCCCTTGGGCCCCACCTCCCAGTCAGTGGCCATCAGCCCTAATTATCTGAATTCATTTCCAAAAGCAAGGAGGTTTAAACTGAGGACCAAAAGAGCTTCCTTCCAATCTATACCTTTTTTCATTCACTAAAAATCAGTGGTGGTGCTTTGTTTTTATTTTCTAGGGATAACAATTTGGTGAACGTGGGCATATCTAAATATATATTTCAGTTGCTTTAAAGATTATTGTAATTGGACAAAAGTTATCTTTTTAACTTCCAACACTTGAACTTTAAATTGCCTTTAGAGTGAGTGTTGTGAAATTAGATGTTGAGACAGACTCTTATGATAGCATAATTAATGTTTTGAATTCTTCACTTGATTAATGAGTAGAAACACAAATTAACCCATATATCTGAGGAAGATAATGAGTGCTTCATTTTAGAAACTGGAAACTCCTCATTTGCTGAGCTGACTGTAAAATCTTGGGAGCAGAAGGTAATTTAATTTTTAAATTTCAATTTGGACTACCTAAACATCAGTGTTTTATGAGCTACCATCACATTATCTTAGCCTAGTAAATACTCAGTAATGTCAAGAGGTAACTGTACATTTCTAGCAACTATTTAAGTGACTACTTTTGTAGTTAATAACTATATACAGTTTTCGTATTGCAAATGTGGAAATCAGTAAGTCTTGAAACATCTTTATATGTTATTTCCTGCCTCTCATTCTTTGTTACCCTCTATAGCTATGCAAATAGTACAGCTTTGTATGTATTCAGGCAAGCAGTCTAATAATCCCAAAGACTTTGTTTTTATCAGTAATAGCTTTCAAAGGAATAATTGGTTTCTGAAATATTGTAGTATTATATTGCTACCACCACCCACAAAGTATATCACAGTAGCAATCATTTTCTTTCAAAAAAACACAGGAGTGCAGTTGGAGTAGGTTCAGTTTGAATGAATTTGATGTTTCTTAGAAGTGCAGAGATGCAGTTTGTTCCTAGATCCTTTCCAGCAGCTGTCCCTCTGATGCCCCCTTTGCCATCTGCTCTGCTGGGTGTACGTGCTGCTGCTGCTGCTGCTCTCGTGGGGTGTCTGACACTCTGATCCCACTTGCCAGGCTCTGCCAGCTGGCACTGACCCATTCACTGCCCTGCTGCTTGCAGATTTGGGATACTCAGCAGTGCTGCTTGCTCTCATTTGTGTTTCTCAAGTTCATTTCAGTACAGAGTTCCAGTGGATGGCTGTGTGGCCTGGGAAAGTTGGGCACAGGTACAGTGGTGCCCTGAGGGCTTAGTAACACACACAGTGCCCTGTGATGGGGGCAGTGTGCTGCATCTCAGTTATGCCAAATGCCACTCCTTTAGACACAGAGATACCTTTAGGAATTTATAGAAGGTGAATTGCTGTATGATGTCTGATTGAGAAAATGCTTTTGTTTGGAGTTCAGTGTGTTGTGATTTGCATGCCTTGAATTCTGATGTGTCCAGCTGGTACCTGTTAATGCTGATGTGGTAAGGCAGAATTGCACCATGTAGGATCCAGAGTCGTTATCTGCCCTGGGCATCCCAGGACATGTAATATAGAGGAAATGCACAAGGAATTGTTGGTTGTGTGTGGAGCTGTATTGAATTGATCTGAGAAAGTTCAGCATGATGCAGGGCAGCATCCAGGGCTGTCCCTGGGGCAGTAACCAAGCTGCTCTGGAAGGGGTTCAGTTTCACATGGCATGAGTCTGTGCACATTAATTTTTAGATTATGCTTAGGCACACAGTAAATATTTGTAAATGTTATGTTTGCAGAAATAGTCTGGAAATGTGATGATTAGAGAGTAGTAGTAATGATAAACTGTTAGCCAGGCAGAACAGACAGGGCTGTGGGTTTATAATAGGGAGACTTTCAAAAGTTGCAAGTACTGTAGATGTATGTGTACACCTACACATATAAATGTATCCAGGTGAAATAAATCTTACAGTTTTACTGTCTTTGAAAGAAGTCTGTGTGTATTTGAGCTTTCTGTTTGACTCTTTATTTCCTTTTGAATTACTTCAAAGAACAATAAAGGATTTTTAGCTGTAAAATTAGACTATGTGGAAGTGAAATAATTGCTAGGAATATTAGCTCCCAGCCTTGCATTAATGAAATAACTGTATTTTGATGTAACTTGTAGACCAGGCAGAGACTGCTCTTCGTTAGATGTTTGACTGTTTTTAAACCAGGACACAATTAATTAAGTATTTATGAGCCACGTAGGTGATTAAATAGATGTGATAATTTCTACAAGCTGTTTAACCTTTACAATATTCCCTTTTCCCAGTCTATTGGAAATGCCAAAACCACCAGGAATGACAACAGCAGTCGCTTTGGTAAATACATTGAAATTGGTTTTGATAAGAGGTATCGAATCATTGGTGCTAACATGAGAACTTACCTCTTGGAGAAGTCAAGGGTGGTGTTTCAGGTAAGTCTGATGTACTCTCTTCTTTTTGTTGTGTCATACTTGAACCAGTCCAGTGTCCCACACTTCCTCTCTGTCTTTGCCTAGAGCTCAGTCAGAATGGACTTGTCCTTGACGGGCTGCCTAAAGATATAAAAATAATAATTATAGTTTCTGCCATGTGGGGATGTTACATGAAGAGCTGTTGTATATTTTAGAAGTAAGAGACAGTTATAACACATGGTTTAGTTGGAAGAGAGTATTTTCATTTCTTTTTGGTTTGAAGGTATGGAATTTGGAGTGCTTAAGTTCAGAATTATGGTGTTGATCATGAGTCATCACCTTCTGAGCTGTGTTTGTCCTTCATTTTAAAATTCAAGCTTTGCCTTTGCAAAGGAAGATAGTCCCTTTACCAGATTACTATAAATGCTGAGGCAAATAATGTTAGTTATTTTTGGAAAATGAAAAACTTCTGAGTATGATCACTTCACTTACCTGCAGAATCCTGATTTATAATTAATAGTAATCTACAGTTCTGAAAAGTGAAATCATACTTTTTTTAAATGAAAATGTCTGCATGCTTCTTGCTGTTGAAAATGGATTAAATTAACCAAAAGGGAAGAGATAGATGCTGATATATCTTCCTTTTTTCCATGTGGCTTCTGTGCTCTTAATGTATTGCTAGAGAAAGCATTTTACATAGTAATTCAACTCTGCTCATGGTTCAACTCTGCTCTGCCACTTGTTAAGTGGTGAAAAATAACGAATTCCTTTCTTTTTAAAGGCAGAAGAGGAGAGAAATTACCACATCTTTTACCAGCTTTGTGCCTCTGCAGCATTGCCTGAGTTTAAAACTCTGCGATTAGGTATGACATTCACATTTGCTGCATTGTGTGATTGTGGGGACAGCAGCATCTCTGAGCTTTTTGAAACAAAGACCCAAAAGAAAAATTGCTGGCTCTTAAATTCTAAACTTTTAAACTTTCAAGTAGTAAAATGTATTGAGAATAACTAAAAGGATAGACCTTGGACTTTGTGATTTTCTGATAGAACAGAAGTTACAGATTTGTTTATTCAGCAGACTCTAATACACTGCAGTTGCAGTCAGTAGAACTTACTGTGTCCTGGAGGGTGAAATTCTTTTCTCTTAGTTCTTTAAAACCTTTTTTCCATTGTTCCAGCCACTAGAGAATGTTACCCCTTCTGGTATAAGTGTCTGAAAAGCTTATTTTGCACCTGCATTCTTTTACTTGTGCTGTTAGCAACAATTACTTTACAATCTCTGCTAACCTGGTGACCAAAAAGCAGATGAGGGAATCTTTTCTTTTATCAAATTAAAATGTTGCTAGAAGAAAGGTTTCTCATTTGACAGGAGTTGTTGCTTTGTAAACGAAAAGTGTAATGATGACCTTAGATAGACAATCATGTCATCATTTAAAAATTCAGTATAAATTGCAGTGCTTCAGTATTTTTAAAAGTCAGTTTCATAATAGGAAAGCTGCACAGCCTGTGCTGGTTTCTGAAATACTGTTCTGGTTTTAGAGTGTTTCTCTGCTCTTCTGCACCACCCTGGCACATTTAGGATTCACATCTGCTAACACAGGAAAGAAAGGAACTGATGTAATTATAACTGAAGAAGCCATTTAGCAGACTTCTCTTTCAGCATTCTTGGAACCTTAGCTGATCAGAAGAAAAGGAGTCTGTTAGTTCAGCTGGAAGCCCAAAACCATAGGAATCTACCCAGGAGAGGTGCTGGTCTCCCAGTGGAGCCCAGTGCTGTCCCCAGAGCAGTATGAAGCTCTCCCTGCTCCAACCTTGACTTCTCAGCCTGAATGGAGCACAGATGCTGATAAGGCTGAGCCAGGCCATAAATCAGAAAAGAGAAGGAAATGGGCAAAATACAATATCTTGATGTAGTAATAGCATGGTAATAGTTGTCACATAATTCCAAAGTGCTGCTGCTCTCAACTCTGGGGCTGCTGTGTAGGTGGTTGGCTCAGGCTTGGAGGGCAACTGCTTCCACAGTGATTATTCCACAATTGTGCAAGTCTGAACCAAGGTTAGGTAGAGAATATGCTTGAGGACCTACTGTGGGAGCGAGTAAAGAATTAAAGAATACTTACTTGCACAGTTAAATCTTGAAAAAAAATGCTCTTAGAATAAGTGGGTCTTATGAGCCAGAAGGTGAAAATGTGCATATGTCAGATCATGGATTCTGCCAAGAGCAACTTAGTTATGACACAGCTTTACTGGTGTGCTGTGAATTTCTGCATCAGTGTGTGTAAAATATGTATTTTTCCTTATTACAGGGAATGCAAATTACTTTCACTACACAAAGCAAGGTGGAAGCCCTGTGATTGATGGTGTTGATGATGCTAAGGAAATGGTGAACACCAGGCAGGCCTGCACTTTGCTAGGTAATTGGTAAATCACTGTCATATCCTAAATCTGATACACTAGCAAGTGTTTTCTATATTATTTGTGTATATTATTTTCCATACTCTGTTGTGCTTAGAACCAGGAGAGTTGCATAAACTTTGGGACTGAGATACTTGTGTTGCATGGAGAAGATTTAAATTGTAGTAGAATTATAAATCTAAGAGGAGGGCACATTATGTGAACATAAATGGTGGATTCCCTTGGTGTAACATATACAGTGCTGGAGGTCACTGACAAAGCACTTTGAAACAGCAAATTAAATTATTCATTTTAATGGAGTTTTGTTTCATCTGGTTGTAAAACGTTTTTGATAGAAGTGGAGCCAATTAGCACTGTCAAATGTCAGAGTCACACACAGCAGTCACTGTTCTTCTCTCCTTAACACATTTTTTCATCACCTGCAGCTCTCTCCATTCAAACCATTTTATTCATCCTTTTCCAGGGATTAGTGACTCCTACCAGATGGGAATTTTTCGAATCCTTGCTGGCATCCTTCACCTGGGCAACGTGGAGTTTGCATCTCGGGATTCTGACAGCTGCACTGTTCCTGTGAGTAGCAATCAGCTGAAGGGCAGGGTTTGCACTCTGACAGCTCTGCCTTCTGCTTGTTTGCAGGGACCTCTTCTGAAAAGGAGTGACATGGAAATGGGTTTATTTCTCATTTGCTAACACATTCACAGTTTTTTGCAGATGAATTCAACTCTCCTCAGTTCAGAGGCTTTAGACAGTACTCTCTGTATTTTATACCATTGGTTTAAAATTATGGCTGTAATTGATCTGCCCTAGAAAAGCCTAGCAGGCAGGCTAGCTTTGAAGTCCTGAGCAGGTGTCTAGATCTTTAAATTCCTGCATGGATATCTTCCCTGCACACAGTAAAGGCTTTGCCAGATGGGGGGTTTTTTGGTATGAAGTGCCAGAATGCCCTAAATAATTGCAAAATAAATGCCTCTGGGATGGTTAGACATGAGCAAAGGATATTCAGATATGATTTGTGTGACTCATCTAAGTGTCATGGTTTTATCAGTTCTTTTTTGCCTTGGAGATCACCAACAAGGATTGAATAGTCTGATCTGAAAAACCCTCCTCTCATTTGGTGAGGGCCCAGGCTCTTAACCATATTCTGAAAATGAGAAACAGAACAGTCCTGGCTGGTCTCTTCCTTGGTTTCAGAGTGACCAGTTTCTCCTTCTGTCTCTCTTTGAATGTCTACTTCTGGCCTGCACAGCCTTCAGCTTTCTCGCTTTTGCAATAGCAGCAACACTTCCAGGGTTTTTTTCCTTTTCTCACTGTCAGTCCCTTTCTCAGGAATCTGCAGTGGCAGTTTCTGGAGCTGAGACAGCAGGTCCTTTGTGGGTGACTGGTGTTCCTGCCCTGACACCCCCTGCCCAGGGGGGCTCACAGCTGCTTTGAAACCACAGCAGTAGCCTGGTTCCTTGATGTCTTAAAAAGTTTTTCACTACAAAGCAAGCTCATTTAATGATAACAGGTAGAAAGCTGATGAGCCCCAGGACATGAGGAGCCTGCCTGTGTTGTGATGAGTATCACCAGTGCAGGAATCCCACTGGCTGAGCTGCTAAAAAGCTGCAGGTTCCTGTGCAACCCTGTCCTGGCCTGACAACAGCTGTCAGGCAGTGGTGTGTGTGTGCTCAGGGCCACCATTACCTGCTCTATGTCACTGCCATGTCACCCCAGAGCCCTGGCCATGCACACTGCTCTGCTGGGAGCACAGCTGGGATGGAGCAGTGGTGCTGCAGGGTGCTCAGCAAAGGGCTCCCTAAGCTGCTGTGGCAATAAATCAGTTTGTTTAATGTCAGCTTGAGCAACCCTAATGTGACACTCTTTTGTGCAGTGTTCATATGTATTATTACTTTATTATTGTCTTCCAAGCCAGTAAAACATGCTCAGTTAATTGGATTTTGGAGGTGTAGCTGCATGGGGCCTGTATGCTGTAAGAAGTAGAAAAAGCCCCAGAGAAGTCACAAGGATGTGGAAATATTTAAAGCTGATGTACCCTGAAGCTGTAGGACATGCGGTGACAGTCCTGTGCCATCTGTCCTTGCCAAGACAGTGCTTGTCAGTGTGCTGCTGAGCCACCAGGTGCAAGGAGAGCGTGATGAGGAAGTGCCATTGGGGGAGCTCCTGAGGAGGAAAGACCTGTCTGTCCTCCTTGATTTCTAGTGATCAGTTTGCATGTTAGTCACTAAGTGTGGTATCTTATTGAGTGGTAAGTGCACTGCACTGATCTTTGTGCAGAAACCTTATATACCCATCTCAACATGCAAGCCTTGCTGGTTGATTTTACCCAGTTAAACAAAGCTCAGTTTTTTCCTCTTATACAGTTCAATTTGAGAGCTAGAGAACATCATTAGTGTGCTGCAATCTCGTAGTGTTTGTCTCCAGAATTCACTGAGAAAATTCTTTGTTAAGTCCTGAGACCAGAGCACTAAAGCCCTTCCACACTTGTTCCTTGGCTCAGGCTGTGTTGCCTCCTTGCCCATCCCTCCCTGCCACAGCTGTATGTGAGCAGTCTAGAGCCCCAGTCAGGAGCTCTGCCCATTTGGCCTGACACAGCTGTAAGAATTCAACATACCAAGTCCACCAGAGAAGCCAGATGATTCATTTTTCTGAGGCTTGCAGGTTCCCTGTGTGAAGCCTTTTGCTGAGCACAAGTATAGTACAATAAATGCCTTTGAGGAAGATTATTCACTGATTCCCTTCAGCAATGTGAATGTGCTAAGGGAGCAGGGAGCTTGCTTAGTTTTGAAGGAGGAAGAGAAGAGCTGAGGAAGCTGCTGTAGCTGCTTATTGTGGGATCACTGCAGGCAGGCAGCTCTCTTGGCATGGTTGTATGTTTGCTGTGGGTTATAAGTCCCAATATCTAATGAGCCTGTTTTTGATAGCCCAAGCATGAGCCCCTCACCATCTTCTGTGACCTCATGGGTGTGGAGTATGAGGAGATGGCCCACTGGCTTTGCCATAGGAAGCTCGCCACTGCCACTGAAACTTACATCAAGCCAATTTCCAAACTTCACGCCATCAATGCCAGGGATGCACTTGCCAAACATATCTATGCTAACCTCTTCAACTGGATTGTAGATCATGTGAACAAAGCCCTTCATGCCACTGTAAAGCAGCATTCTTTCATCGGGGTGTTGGACATCTATGGGTGAGTTTCTGTCAGAGATATGACACTCTTAGTAATTATCTGACTGCACAGCATCCATGTCTTTTTCATTTAGCACTGCATGGATTACAGAAAAAAGCCCCAAACCTTAGCAGCTGCTTATTCCAGCTGAAGGAAGTAGGTGTTTAGTTTTGACACACTAAGATCTTTGTCATGACTTCAATGTTTATAGTGGGATTTCTGATTTTTTGCTGTTGGTAGTTTATTTATCTGTTGCATTTTGGAAAGTTACAAGGCAATTTTCATGTCAGGTTCCTCCAAGGTGGCACTTACAAAGATAATAATGTGCTCTCCAGGAACATCAGTCCTTTCCCTGACTTCCTCATCCCTGCCTCGAGCTAGAGAGGGAGCATCACTACAGTGCCTATGTAGGGCAATTTGCCATTTCCCTGTGTCGTTTCTTGCTTGACCCATGTTATTTGTGCCTGAAATAATTCAATGAATTTAACTGGAGGGAGGGTATTTAAAATTCTGGGGTAATTTTATCTTTTTTCTTTTTAGTACACTACTAATTTTGAGTGTATTCATATTTCAGATTTGAAACATTCGAAATCAACAGCTTTGAACAGTTCTGTATCAACTATGCCAATGAAAAACTGCAGCAGCAGTTCAATATGGTAAGTAGGAAGTGACTGGCATTTCCTCTTCCCTTTCCTCTCATCCTAGTCCATTCTGCTAATTGGCTCCCCAGTGGTTAGGATGAATTCCTTCAGTCTATTAAGCAGCTGTCCTGGCCGTGGGCTTTGAGGGATGGGGGAAGATGGACTATCTCCTAGAAATAGATTTTATGACTAACCGCTGCTCTGGGACTATTTGAAATTCTGGTCACAGTAACAATTACAAGGCAGAAGCAGTGCTTGGCAATTAAGACGCTGAGATTGCCTGTCAGGGAGAGCACTGTGAGGATGAAGTTGGAGTTCGAGGTGTGTCCATAACCCCCAGAGCCCCTGGAGGGGCAGAGCAGAGCAGAGCGCGCCTTCGCTGCCGCAGCTTCGCCGCCCGCGCTCCCTCCCCGCTGTTCCTTTTTGGGCTTTTGGCTGCGTGCTGAAGGTGAGCAATGACGTGGGGCAGGAGGCGGCTCTTCCCCCTCCTCCAGAGAGATCACGATTCTCTCCTCAGCCCCAGTGACGTTTGCAGTTGCATCTCTTACCTGCATCATGATGAGGCGAGTTATTTCTGCCAGCCCTGTTGCTAGGCTCTGCCGCAGCACCGGGGTGGCTCTGAGCTCTCCTTAGGATCCTGCCTCTGTGGCAGTGTGTGCTCACAGGGACAGATCTCCTGTTCATCCCAGCATGTCAGGGAGTGTGCTGGGTGCTGGAGCAGAGGCTGGGCTTTCCAGCCCTGGCTTGCCCTTTCCATGTGGGTGAGTGCCATGGCTGGCTTCAGCTCCGTGAGTGGGATGTTGTAACTGCTAGGCACAGGGCGTCTTGGAGTTTTCTCAGCTTACAGCAAAATCTAGTTGCTGTGAGAGCTGTAATGGTTCTCTTCTTCAGGGAAGATGACTGTGCCCCTGTTCCTTCCCTCTCATGCCACTGCTGCAAGCACCTGCCTCATGAAGGAGGGGGTGACAGGGCTGTTGTGTTGGTGTCCTGCCAAGCTACCAAACCCAGTGCTGGTGAACGTGGACCTGTTGGGCTGCCCTGCAAGCACACAGGGGGGAGGTTGCTTTGAATTAAAACCTTGTGACTGGCTGGTGGCAGCCAGCAAACCTTCATGTGCTGCCTGGAGCAGCCTGACCCTGGCTGAGGAGAGGCATTTGGGAGCTGCCCGACCCCCCTGCCCTGCCTGGTGCCCACTGCCCACAGGGAAGATCAGGTCTGATGGCATTTTCTACCACCTAATTGCTGGTTCCTTCACAGAGTAAAAATGGGTTTCTGTTTCCTTCCAGATCCTGGGCTGGATATGACTTGGCAGTAGAATGCTGCCAGGGCTTTGCTGCCAGGTGCAGGGTGGGAATGGCTCCCACGGGCGCGGTTCAGGAGCGCCGTGCTGGGGAGGATGGCGTTAAGCTAATGAAATAAAGGCATAAACAGCTTTGTCAGGGTAGCTTTCTGCTGCCTTGCAGATGGGTGCTGGGGAACTGTGAGGTGTTTGTGGGCTGTGCACTGAGCTTGGGGCAGCTGTGGCTGGCACCCCAGTTCAGGTGTTGTGGCACCCCCAGACCCTGCCCGTGCTGCTTGGGGCACTCCCAGCACGCGTTCACCTGCCACAGCGGCATGGAGTGTGCACAAAAATGTAGGTGGGGGATGAAACATCAACAAAAGTAACTGGAGTCAGCAGTCTTTTTGGTTTTTCAAAGTGCTTGTTCTTTTTAAGACCACATTTTGCCTGTTTAATATCTTATTCTGGTTTTTCCTGAAGTTTTAATTCATCTGGTATGCATATTTCAGTAAAGCTGTGCAGGTTGTTTGTGATAATATTTTTGAATAAATATACAGCTACATGGTCACTGATCTTCATACCAGATAAATCTGTGACAGAATTTTCCTTAAAGGATTTCTAGTTCTAATGCTCCTTCAGCTTTTGCTGAAGAGTAAATTTTAATGCAGTGCGTCATGTTAGGAAAAAAATCAGCAGCCATTTAAGAGGAAATAGAGCTTTGTTATTTTACAAGGAAACACAAAAGTATTTATAGTGAAACTTTGCTTGAAATAGAGCAGTGTTCATAATTTCCAAATCATAAAAGCATGACACGTCTCACTTTATAGGTTGCTGTTCCAGCACTTTAAGTTTTGTGTTGATTTTTATAAGAGAAAAGAGCTTATAGTAATAGTGGGACAATATAGTAAAAGGATAGGATATTTGCAGAGAATATGGAATACTTTAATTTGAACTGTTGTTTTTAGGCCGGGAAAAAAGGTTAATTTATTTTTCATATACTTGTTAAAAGAGTTTATTCAGTTGAACTAGTGTGTCACTTGACAGCCTGGATTAATGTGCCAAGCTGAATCCAGCTGAGAGTTCAAGATATTTATTCTGCATTTCATTTCACAGAAAACTGTTTTCCTTTTGCCCTGCAGCATGTCTTTAAGCTGGAACAAGAAGAGTACATGAAGGAACAGATACCATGGACCTTGATTGATTTCTACGACAATCAGCCTTGCATCAACCTCATAGAGGCCAAAATGGGAGTTCTGGATCTGTTGGATGAGGAGTGCAAGGTGTGTGTTCAAGGGCTTTCACAGAGGGAGAGGTCATCTGCTGTCCTTCTGGGCCTCACAGGGACAAGTCACCTGCAGACAGTTGTCACTTTGACACTGATGGGGCAAGAATTTGGAAAGCATACAAACAGAACTGGCAATTACAGGAGGAGAAAAAATGGTTGCAGTAATGAACTCAGCCCTTCCCCTCCATCATGTATCTGTAGCTGTTCCTGGGTCTCTGATCAACTTTGTTTGGACTTGGACAGTGTTCTCTTCCCTGAGGATAAGCGAGTGCAGTCCTTGGTCCTGTCAGATTTCCCCAGGTTGCCTCTTTCTTAGTGTTTCACCCTTTGTCTTTTATCTTGGTTTACTTTATGCCAAGCCATGTACAGGGGATGGCTCAGAGTGTGTCTGCCTCAGTGGAAACCCAGCTTGGGGCTCTTATTTATCACAAGAAATCTCTAATGGAGGTGGATGAGTTCTGCTCAGTCTGGTAACGTGCCTTTGGGGTCCCTGCCTTCAGGTGTGTGACACTGGGGGCACTGTTGGTGTCAGCTGTGTCCCAGCAGCTGCACCTGCTGCCAGTGCCCAGTGCCCAGTACCCAGTGTGGAACTGGCAAGCTCACAGCTGGTTACCATATCCTTGCTTCTGGCAGTGCTGGGAATCCAAGGAGCTGGAATGTGAAAGCAAATCATCAGGTGTTGTCCCCCATCTTAGGTGCTTTTGCTGCTGAAAAGCTCTCATCTGTATTCTGTATTCTTTTCCTTAGATGCCAAAAGGCTCAGATGACTCTTGGGCCCAAAAACTTTACAATACTCACTTGAATAAATGTGCTCTCTTTGAAAAACCACGTATGTCAAATAAGGCCTTTATCATCAAGCACTTTGCTGACAAGGTAAGGACTTTTCCTGCAGTGCTGCTTTCCTGCTGGTGTGTGGGAGGGCATCCTGGGGCTGCTGCAGGCACAGACTGGGCAGTGGCATCCCTGGCTCTACTCAGCTCTTGCTGCCTCAACACCTGATCAGGAGGAGAAGGTGAACTGGCAGCTGTGCAGGGACACACAGGAGCTCCTGACTCCATCACATGCTGCAACCACTGCCCATCCTTTTCCAAACATGGAAGCTCAGTGCATTTGCAGCTCTCAGCATCACTGCATCAATTCCAGTTATGCAACAGAAATGTACAAAAAAGGAAATCCTGTACCCCCATCCTTTTAGCTAAAGAGCAGCAATGAATTAATGCAGTTTTTGCTGCCATCTCAATGTGCAAAGAGGAGAGAGGCTAGCACAGCCTTTTCTTTTGCTGGAGCAGTGTGTGCTGCTCCCACCCTCGCCTGGGCTGTGCAGGGAACAGCTATTTCTAGGAAGCTGGTGAGTGGGGGTGGGTCAGTGGAGTGCATGTCATGTTCAGCTCCCAGTGCCCCTCAAACTGAGCCACTCCTCAGGTTAAAACAAAAAAAAAGTCATAATCCCATTTAATACAGTTGTGCTGTTACACAGAAAAGCAGCCTGAGAATATTGTCAGCTTTGTCAGAAAAGGTTCAAGAAGCTCTCAGAGCCTTACCAGTTGGTCTGCACTGCTGACACGGGGGGTTGGAGGCCTTCATCTGCCTCCACTGGATTTTCCCCAGGCTCTTGAATTCACGTGTAGAAGAAGGGTCCTATTCTTTCTGCATCTAGTGTTACCTTAATGAAAGCACCAAGAACATCTCTGTAACTGTTTAGATTCACGAGTTCTGTTCTATTTTATGGATGACAGAACAAGAAGGAATTATTTAATATTCCATATTCTGTTCATTAGGCTAAACTTTGATATTGAAAGCAAGGCTTTCCTAATTCTAGTCTGTGAGCAGCAAGGGCCAAGGAAAGCAGAAAGCAGCTCCAAGCAGGTACTAGCAAAGCTCTGAGCTCTGCCCTGCTGTCTGTGCTAGGTGTTTTATGTTTTCTGTGTGCTGATGTACACAGACATCTTGGAGGAGAAGCAAAGCCCCAGCTGGCAGGTCAGCAGTGTGTGCTGATGCTGTGCTCCCGGCCAAGGCAGGGGTGCTGCTGCCCTCTCCTGGCTTGGCCTCCTGCAGGAAAACCATGGATGGTGCCCCAGGTAGTGCTCTGGGTGGGCTTCCAGCTGTGCAGAAACCCTGGGCACATCCTCTGTCCTCTTCCCTCCAGGAATTCCTTGAAATGCTTTGCAGCTCAGCGTGTAGTGTAACTGTGCAGACAATGGTAAATGGACTTTTGACAATGGTTTTGGTTTTCTTTCAGCCTTGAATTAGGACAGTGAAATAAGTGTTTTTATCTGAACGCTGGCTGTTCTTTGGTCCAGGAAATGCTGTAGCCCTGTGACAGAGGGTTGCTGTGTATTGTCACAACATTCAGCCATTTTATTGCTTCTGGTAAAATGAGTCCTTTGGAGCACAAATAATCCATTTCCACCATAATCTGCAGGCAGATGTACTTACTGCCTCTCAGCTAATGAGATGAGGGATAGGTTGTTCTCAGTTGCCTCTGGATTTCGGACAGCTCTGCAGCCCTGATGGGCTCAGGGAAGGAGATGCTCAGCCCACACTTTGACTGTTCACCCTTACAGGAACCATTCAGTCATGCTGCCTTGCCATGAGCATCTCTCAGCAGTGAAATATCTCTGGTATAATGCAATAGCAGTATTCCTCTCCCTGTTCTAATGTTCTGTGTTTTACTGGCAAGCACTCTTTTTGAGGAGAGTCTGTATTTAACAAAGATGCACTTGGGAGCTGATATTTTCAGTATGTAAAAGAATTATGTTTTAAGTGTGAATGTTATAGCTGGTGAATTCTACATAAATTATTATTATATATTACTTCTAATACTTTGTCTTGTAAAATAATGGCTTTCAGGTGGAATATCAGTGTGAAGGCTTTTTGGAAAAGAATAAAGACACAGTTTATGAAGAACAAATTAGGGTCCTAAAATCAAGTAAGGTTAGTATAAGGTTTTTTTTTTCTTCTCTTGCAGTTAAGAGTTCTTGAATTAAGGGTCATAGAAAACTTCTTATAAACCTAGGAAATATTTCTCCCTTAGTATCAGATCAACTGAAATTGAACATAGTTTGTGTTTTACTTGGCTGCATGAATTTATTAAGTCCTATATCCTTTTTTCCATGTGAGATCAGTCTATTTAGCCACTAATTTCACTGGTTTGGGGTTGTTGTTGTTGTTTTGGGGGCTCTTTTGTTGGGTTTGGCTTTTCGAGGAGGGGGAAGGGGATTTGGGGAGGGGAGTTTCTTTTCCACAAAACTTGACTATATTTTCTGTAGAGATGTCAATGACTTCTGATATACCATAAGAAGGCTTAACAGCTAAGCCCTTAATTTTATAACCTGAAAACAGAAGCTCATTGTTTATGGCGTGAGCAGCAAATTTCTGAAGGAGAGACAAGTTCAAAACGAGGGAGGAATAAAATATATAGCCCATAAGGACACAAACCAGAACTTACAGTCTTGTCTCCTTGATGTCTATGAAAGAAAGATAACTGCTGAACTGAAAAATACTGCATGAAGGGATATTATAGAACAGGCCTTCAGTGGCATTGTCTGTGTTTGGTAATGGCAGAAATGCTGGTTGTGCTCTCAGAAATGTGAAGGCAATTAACTTGACATTGCACAGTGGTGGCTGTTGGGAATTTGCTAGCTCTAATGGCCCAGGAAGCTGGGTATCAAGGACAGGCTATTTAAAATTATGCTATTCTATCAGGAAAATCAACATTTTTCTCTTCTGTTTCTATTCTGAGCAGATAATATGAAGCTAAATGATTAAAACATGTGGTATAATGAAACACCACAGCAGACTTTCCACTGGGAGAAGTATTGAAGTGGTTTAAGTGAAGCCAGTTTCTGGGGGTGGAGGGGGAGGCAGGTGGATCTTTGGGGAGCTGGCAGAGGCCAGCCAGCCACTCTGTGCAGGACAGAGGGACAGGATGCTCCATGGGATGTCAGACAGTGACTGAGGGACAGACAGAGGGGACAGAGCTGCTGTAAGAGCCTGACAGCAGCTTGGGCAGGCTCAGTGCAGCTTGAGGCAGTTCAGTTTAAACACTAAAAAGCAACGTGGTTTTACCCCATTTTGCCAAAACCAGTGGAAAGAATGTTTTATTTTTGCTTTTCATCGGCGCCTCTTCATTAGCAATTGTAGTAGAACTGCATTTCTGATTTGTATTTTATTTTGTTGGTGGTGGTGTTTTCTGGGTTTGCTGTGCACATCCAACAGAAGGTAATTCTAAATTGAATGCATCATCTGTCATCCTGCCCATGCCCACTCTCACATACAGCTTGGATGCTTCTTTGCTCTCCAAAGTGCATGACACACTCTGCTCTTGGCAGGGACTGTAGAGTTCAGCTCTTTGTTTTGGCCTTCTCTGTAAATCCACCCAGAGAACCTCTGTGAGCTAGTTCAGTTTCCATGCATGTATCATGAAAGCAGTACAACATCCTGGGCTTTTATGCTTGCTACTGGCATGGTTGTTAGAATTTTCTGTTGTGGCTCTGTACTGAAAGAAATGATCTGTGAGATTGTTAGCAGCATGTGTGTTAGGTTGTCTGAAAAAATTACAGGGAAGAAATGCTTCCTTGCTTGTTTTCTGCCACGTGAATTATCTGCCCTTTGATCAGTGTTTCCCTCTCTTTGAACACTCCTAGCATTCTGCAAAACAAAGAAAATTGATGAGATACTAAAACCCCAAACCAAACAGGAGTAGTCCTGCAGTTTGGATCATTGCAGCACTGCTCCACTATTGCTGACCTGTGTTGTAGAGGCCAGACATTGTTCCTTTCTTCTACTTGGAGTAACTGGGCCAGTGTCTGTGAAAACAGGGCCTTTGATATGCAGTTGCCCATTTTTACAGGCAGATTTTCCCAGGGCAGGAGAATGAGACTCAGGTATGGACAGCTTAGAATTCATCCAACTGCAGTTGAGACAATGGGGACACTGTTCCTACCCCCACCTCTGGTGTGTGGGAGCATCAGGAGCTTCAGAGAATCACATTATATTCAATTAAGTTTCTGCACAGGCTGAGAGCACCTGGCTCTGTGGCTCAGCTGCCTGTGCACACCAACTCACTGTGTCATAGGCAGCTGACAAGGAGGTGCTACCCCAGCCATCCTCAGCTCTGGGTTGAGTCAGTGGAAGGAGAAGAGTAAATCACCCTCAGGAAATGTCCTTCTTCCACCAGCTCAGGTGACATCAATCCAAGCTGTGATGCTCCTCTTTAAGTTCAGAAGTTAGGGTACCTTGGTAGCATCCTTTGTCATTTTGCTGTGCTGGAGTGCTGTGCTGGGTGCTGCTGGGGAACATTTGATGTTCTTTCCCAGCCCATCTGGCACAACCACAGGGCACAGGTGCCATTTTGTTGTGCACTGGGTTCCATTGGTTACTGTGTCTGCTCACCAAGTTTTATAAGACAAAATCAATTTTTAAATTTTTTAGGTTGTGCTTGGCCCAAGCGCTTTCCAGCACTGAAAAATGAATGTTCCTGTCTCTTGGGGAAAAAGGCACAGATGCTAGATATAAAATTATTCATGGACAGGTAGAGAGGTTCTCTTACTCCTCTAATGGTTCTGAAGAGCTGTAGCTGTCAGTAGAAAGACCTGGTGTTGTAATTTTTAGTTATAAGTTGCTTCAAAGCAGCTGTTATGGATCAGTATATTTTGTAGCCATTAGAGGAAGGGAAGCAGAAGTCCTGTGTGGTATTTGGAAGGACATTTCAGGTTTTTCTTCCATTCCCACTGGCAGCAAGTAGATCTCAGATAAATTTGGCTAGTGGGGTTTTTTCAGTTGATGATTCCTCTTTTAAGCTGATTATTTCAATTTGGAGTGATAAAGGAGGAATCTTTGCTGCCTGCTGCTTTATTCAGTGTCCCAGATACCTCTCAACCACAAAGGAGGCTGCTGCACCATTGGGATATGAGAGGACCCGGTCGTTTCCTTCTTAAATCAAAGCAGCTGTTTATAAATGCAGCTGGTACTTAGGAAACTGCTGTTGGTACCTAACAGTTTCACATGGCTGTTGTTGGCTGTATGGTAAAAAAAAAAATCAGAATTTTATCTAGAGAAGGAGACTCACTGATCAAACCCACAGAAGTTTTGGTATTAAATCATGGCCCACTCACTATACCACTTAGCCTGTCTGCTTTTTGCATTTGTCCCCTGTGAAGTTCACCAAAAATGCAGTTCTTACAAAAGCTGAGTCTGGAATTTAACCTTAAGCACAAACAGGTGCAAGTGCTTGCTGGATTCTTACCCTCTGTGTATTTTTTCTGCTGTTACACCAGTTTAAGCTGCTCCCAGAGCTGTTCCAGGATGAGGAGAAGGTGCTCAGCCCCACATCAGCAGCCCCTTCAGGGCGTGTGCCTCTGACTCGAATGCCTGTCAAACCTGCCAAGGCCAGGCCAGGGCAAGCCAGCAAGGAGCATAAGAAAACTGTGGGACTTCAGGTGAGTTTGAAGATGCAGCTCTATTACATAATGTCCCCCTTCACCTCCTGGCTCAAGGTGTGCTGGTGGCTCGTGGGATCCCTTGTGATTTTGAGAGAGTTGCAGCTTATTGTGACTTACAGCTTGGTGCAAATAGTGCCTAATGACCAATGCACTGTGGGCAACAGTTTGAGGCAGCTCATTTTTTATTATGGTGCCAAACCCCAAACTGATGCTTTTCAAAACAAATTTAACGTGGATGCTGAGAAGTTTTGAAAATCTTAAACTGGGTTTTTTGGATCATGTGCCACTTTTTATGATTCAAATCCGAAGTGGGGTTCAATCCCCAGAAAACTTGGTTCCAATTATCAGTGGCCAAACATAAAATACCCCCATGTCTTTGCTATAATTAAATTAAAAGTATGCAAATCAGGTCTGTTTTCTGAGGTTATCTCAAAGATGACTGAGCTTGTTGAGGCTATTCCCTGACCTTTTTTTTCTTTCATTTTCTTTTTCAAAAAGTTTCGAAACTCTCTTCATCTGCTGATGGAAACCCTGAATGCTACAACTCCACACTACGTGCGCTGCATTAAGCCAAATGACTTCAAGTTCCCATTCACGTAAGATGCCAGTTCCTGTGGGGTTTGAGGAGCCCATCCTTGGAGGGATTGCCCCAGGCCACTGAGGATCAAGGCTCTGCTGAGCCTTGCTCACTCAGGAGTGGAGTGCTGGGTCTCCTTTCTCTGGTTATGGATTCACTGTCTGTGTGTGCATGTGTATTACAGTAGGAGATGTTTGGGGATGAATAGAGGGAGAAATGCTTCCTGATGCCATTTTTTTGTTTATGGTGATACATAAGAAAAAAGTTCCAACATTTTCATTGCTAGCAATTTTAAATGTAACTGGGGTTTGCACTCCTTGAGCTGGAGTTTGCTTTTTCAGATTTCAAAGCCTTTTTCTTTTTTTCTTTTTTTTTTTTCATACATGAACTTGCTTAGAGTTTTTCTCAAAGCCTGGGCACACAAAGGCTCTTGTAGCTCTTGTGCTGGCCAGCAGCAAGTGCCAGTGGGCTCAGACTGTTCTCTGTTACCCCTGCGTTTCAGGAGCACCTTACCAACCACCCATCACACCCACCCTGCTCCCCACTGTGCCACTTCTCCCCTGGGTGTGCACACAACCAGGACCCCCAGACAATGCAAGCCTGGTCCCACATCCCAGAGCCACCTTTTGTTCCTGCCTAGGTTTGATGAAAAGCGGGCAGTGCAGCAGCTGAGAGCTTGTGGTGTGCTGGAGACCATCCGGATCAGTGCTGCTGGCTTCCCCTCCAGGTGTGTCTGCTCTCTTTGCATTGCTTCCAGCTGCAGTTCTTTCTAAGGTGATGTTCATTGCTGGCACTGGTGCTTTTGGGACAGGTGGACGTACCAGGAGTTCTTCAGCCGTTACCGGGTTCTGATGAAGCAGAGAGATGTTCTTGGTGACCGAAAGCAGACGTGTAAAAATGTCCTGGAGAAGTTGATTCAGGTACTGGACTTAGTGCTGAGAGCATTTGGCATCTGCAGGAATAGAGACAGTGTCACTTACTCCCTCAGAGCCACACTATTTTAGTACTTCTGCAAAATACTAAACCACAAATGTATCCTGTAGCTCTTTGAGTGCTGTTCCTTTCAACTTAGAATCAAACAGCCAACAAAATTAATTTTTTTTTTAGTGTGCCTTTGTATATTCTCAGTTTTCCCCTCAAAGGAGTACTACAGCCTGTAGACATAAAATATTATTCTCTTTCTGGTTCAGTTCTGATATTTCAGATGTGTTTGAGCAGCAGCAGCATGCTTTGTTCTGCCCTAGTCCTGATACAATAAGTGATTTGTACATGTCTGAAGCCCCAGCTGCTTTGTTTGCTCTGTGTAATGTGGTTGAAGATGGACCGTTCAGAGAGGTCAGCTACAATTTAGGCAGAAAATTGTACATGTGCACTGCCTGTATTGCTTTCATCCTCTGGGCCCCTTTGTCACCTCCTGTAGCCTTCCGTGTTATTATCTTTATGGCATTATCATCTAAGCAAAAATCTCACATTGCCCCTTTGGCCCATGCTTGTGGCCTTATTATATTAGTTTTTTAACAGAATCATACAGACAAAATACCTTCTCTACTACTTAAGTCTCAGATTACCCGAAATATTACACAGATAATTTTGCCTCTTTACTGACTGCTTTCATTTAGCCCTTCATGCCTTTTTTTATGCACTAACACTTAATGCTGTAACTTATCCTCTTTTTACCTTTGAAAATAGGACAAGGATAAGTACCAGTTTGGTAAGACAAAAATATTTTTTCGGGCTGGTCAAGTAGCCTACCTGGAAAAAATAAGGGCAGATAAGTTGAGAGCTGCCTGTATCCGCATCCAAAAGACGATCCGGGGCTGGCTGATGAGGAAGAAGTACATGCGGATGAGGAAGGCTGCCATCACCATCCAGAGACATGTCAGAGGGTACCAGGCACGATGGTAAGCACTGCTCAGGGCAAATGCCACACCAGCCCCAGTCCAGAGCCCTGTAAGCAGGGCATTGAAATGGGATACATCTGTCCTCGCCTTCTTGTGCTGCCTGAGAGGAGATGGTTTTCCAGGGAAATGAAGGAAATTGAATATAGTGAGTGTGTCTGTGTCTGTCCTGACTGGTTTTGACCCTTCTGATAGCACAGTAGCACCCTGGCTCTGTGATGCAGAAAACAAGTAGTGCTGAGGAGAAATGTTGCAGGTGAGGTAAAGCCGGACTGTCTGAGTCCTTATTGCCCAGTTTCCATGTGCCCTCCCAGCTGGGTCTGTCCTGCTGGAGAAGCCATTCCTCATCCAGGGTGCAGCTGTCAAGGGACATTCATCAGTGAGTGATTTGTTTGGGTTGACTTCTGAGGGATGGCCATGGGGCCAGAGAGAAGGGCAGGAGTACAGTGGTATTGTTCAAAGACAGGGTGGTGATGAAGGCTGTAATAAGCAGCCTTCAGAAAGAGGCATATGTCATGATGCTTTGTAATTGTCTTACTGCAATAGCCAAGAACAAGCAAACATTTTCTTCTAGTGAAGGTTGGGAGAGCAGATCTGGAAGGTGACACAGTAGAAACTGCTTTAAAGTCGGAGAAGAGGTGATGAGAAATTAAGCTGAGTTGACCTTGTCAGTTGTTTAGTACAGTTCTTAGAGGAAGTGAAAACATTTCCCTGTGAAGCTTTGCAAGGTTTCTGTTAATTTGTCATTGTTTTACTGCCACATGGCAGAATAGCAAGTAAATATACTGTGTCACTGACAACACTAAGAAGAAACTAAAAATACAGGCTATTAAAAAACCCCAAGCATTCAATCACATAATTACAGGTGCTGTTTGTGATCTTTTCCTCAGCTATGCCAAGTTCCTGAGGAGAACACGAGCTGCCATCACCATTCAGAAGTTCCAGCGCATGTACGTGGTCCGCAAGAGATACCAGTGCATGCGAGATGCTACTATTGCTCTCCAGGCTCTCCTGAGAGGTTACATGGTCAGAAACAGGTACCAAATGGTAAGAAATCACAATGTACTTCTTCACTCTACCTTTATTTCCACACACTTTCTGAAAAAAGGTTCTCTGTGGTGTCATCTTGGGAATGTGAAAGGTTTTGTGTGGATGCTGTTAGGTTTTGTGTGATGCACAGACAAAATAGCAGAGCATGGATTAAGGGACAGCACCTGGAAATTAGAAATATCTAATACTGCCATCAACTTGTCATTGTAGACATATTGTCATCTAATGCACATGTACTTAGACTTTCAGTGCAGCCAGTGGAGAATCCAACAGAGATTTACAGCATTTCTGACTTTTTCACTTGTTATATAGAATGTCGAGGCACTTAAAAAAAATACTGAAAATGGCCTTGCTTTAATCTCAGTCAGTCCAAATCAGTATTGCTTACATCAGTACTGGTCCTTTCCCATCCCTAGTTTCAGTGATTCTGAAATGTCTCATGGAATTATGTTAGCAAAGATATTCCCACAAAAATTGGATATTGAAAGTTATCCATGGGTGGAGTGGTTTTGTTTTGGTTTTTTAAAGTATGTTGGTTTTGATGTGGGGATAAATTGATATAATCCCACCCTAGCGATATTGGTAATATTTTCCTGAATATGCTTGATAATAAATTATTCAGTTGAGAAATTAGAATTTGGTTTTCAGTGATTACAGGGCTGGTAACAGAATTATGATGCAGAGTGCTGACATGTTTCATAGCACTTTTATCTACAAGAACAGTTTTAACCAGGCTCAAAAGTCAGCCTGTATTTCACTGAAAAAGTAGCTGAGGGATTTGTTTTCCCAGGCATGTAAATGTTAAGGGCATGCAGCCAAAAGCCATCTGATGCTTATGTGCCATATCTTTCTCTTTTGTATTTGAATTTTTTTTATATTTTGCATTTGTATTAAACTTGCTACACAGTCACATGTGTAGTATTCTAACATAAACTAACCACAAAGTTGAAAAAAAAAATAAACCTTGATAAGAATTTCTTAGTAGTAAGACCCTTGTGGTTGACTTGGCTGTTCTTTTATGTAGACATCCACTTTTCTTTTTGTTGGAACTCTTAGCATTCTTGTTACTACAAACTATATTTGTGATGTTGAGGAAGATGTGTTTTTAACAGTGGTCTGACAGATGTGACACCTGGATCACAGCAGTAGGTGGCCTAAAATCTTCAGGAAGATGGGAGTTGTTTCTCTATGCCTTGTTAGTCACATGAGTAATACCCAGCCCATCTGTCTTGCAGCACAGTTTAATAAACCTGTTATGTTCCCTCCTGATAGAGATGGCAGGTTTCTGGAGGAGTCCCTGGAAGGGGTGGTCAGACCTGCCTGTCAGGAGGATCCCCCTCGAGCTGTGAATTGTTCTCTGCAGTAAAAGATGACAGTCTGACAAGTGCTCCTGCGGTGTACTGTGTTTGTCTTGTCCTCCCAAGGTGGGATTTTACCCAGGCTGAGGTACAGGATGGCCAGAGAGGGAAGCACAAGCTCTGGGTGCCGTGGGAAGGTAAACACGGTTGTTGTGGAGTTGGTGATGATTGCAGAAGAGTGAAACTGAAAGGTTTCCCTGTGACAGGAGAGCTGGGCTGAGCCCTGGCTGCAGTCAAGTGTGGGACACGTGTTGTTCCTCAGGATTGTGAAATGGACCTGTTGTTGTGTTGGAAGAGAGGGCATGTCTTGAGTCACGTGGGCAGTACAAGGAATTTAATATGGTTGAATCATCTGTTTCACACATCCTGGGGAAAGCTCCTGCCTGAGACATTGCAATGTGCTTCTCAGCTGGACAAGGACTCTAGTTCCTCCACAGCTTTGACTTAAGCTTTCCTGGGATATAGCTGGTAGATGAAGTAACTTTCCTGATCCTCTCAGTGTACTTTGGAGTGGCTTGTTTCCTCCCTGGATTGCATGGATGCGAGAATTCCCTGGCGGATGAGGACTGTCCCTGCGCCATGGAGGTATTTTACAGGGTTGTTGCTCTCAATCTTGAGGTGAAAATTGTTGAAGGCTAGTTGTATTCCAGTTTTCAGGGACCTGCTGGGACCCTGAAGGAGTGTTCCAGAAAGTGTGTAAGGAGGAGGCAGGGATGCCAGCTGCATGGCATGCAGTCAGGAGGACTTTGGCTTTTGACCTTGCTGTGCTTTTCAGAGAGCTGCTTCCTTCCTTTGGTGTGCTGAGCAACTGAGTGCTGGGATTTCCAGTCTCATTTTTAATTCAGAAATAAATGCTAAGGGAGAAAGTTCATATGTATTTATAGTCTTGCCACTTTGCCAGTGAATTTTAAACTCATTGATCTGGAACTGTAATCCTTCTAACACATTTCAGTTCATTTTGCTAAGCAGTCTAAAAGAAAATAAAATTACTGTTACCGGACTAGTTTGTCTTACCAGCTTTATGGTAAATCTCAGTGTAAGAATGTGAACTGCCTATGATATTTAAACTACGAATTCTGAGCATTAACATGAAATCATAAATAATTTTGTTCTTTAGAATAAACTGTTTTATTTGCAGAAGCTTTATTAAGTGAACTCTAAAGCTCTCAGAGTACAGGAAGCCTTGTGGATTTAGGCAGGCTCTCCATGCATATCTCATGTAACCTGCTTGAATTCAGGGGTTCCAGACCTGGGGGATCTCTGATTAAATTAGTGGATGAAGGATCCAAAAACAAGCGGTAGACTCTTCTAAGCTGAACTCTCTGGCTAATGCACATGACTGGTTTATGTTAGAGATGGTGTTTTTTTTAATAATAATATGGATTTTATTTTTACACCTCAAAGCTATGAGGTGTAAAAAGCTATGAAATTTCTGCCATAAAATAAATTCAAATTACTACACTAAAAATTTCTTATTAGAATAGATGAACATTTTTCCATGCTGACAAGCCTAAGATATGCCAAAAAAGGCAACAAAAGAATCCCCAAAACAAAATAACACAAACAAACTAAAAGCTTCTGACTTCTTGAGAGCTGCTACGATTTCCTCTGGGAAGTGCAGTACTGGCTGCATTGCATATCAAATTGATAATTTGAAACTTTGTATTGATGAACTCTGTGCAGCATATGTCAATAATTCTAAAGCATTTCAAGATAAAGATGCAGTAAAAAAAAGGATTGTATTTGTAATCTTGCCAACAGGTACCATATACTTTTGCAATTAGCTGAGCTCTGACCTCAACACAAAGGAATGCCTGGTGCTTCCATGTGCCTCCAGTTCTTTTTGTCATGTTTGTCTCTCTGGTTCCTTTTTATTTTACTCCCTGTTGTTATCCTTGTTCCAGTCTTCTTGTCCTCTTTTGTTTTTAATTTAAACTTACTCCATTTCTCGCCGCTCTTCCCCAGAAGTTTCTCTTTGCAGGCGAAGGCATCCATCATTACAGGGTTCTGTGTACTGCACAGGTGCAGTTTGGAGCTCTCACCCCCGTGTTTCCCCTGTGGATTTGGGCAGGCTCTCCATGCATATCTCATGTTTTCCCCCCGCAGATGCTGCGGGAGCACAAGTCCGTGGTGATCCAGAAGCACGTGCGGGGCTGGCTGGCACGGCGGCGCTACGGCCGCACGCTGCGCGCCATCGTGTACCTGCAGTGCTGCTACCGCCGCATGATGGCCAAGAGGGAGCTCAAGAAGCTGAAGATAGAGGCCCGCTCCGTGGAGCGCTACAAGAAGCTCCACATTGGCTTGGAGAACAAGATCATGCAGCTGCAGAGAAAAATCGATGAGCAGGTAAAAGCTCCTGGCCTCTGGGAAAACGTGTCAGCATCGTGGTTAGCTTTCACAGCACCGTGGGCATTCACAGAGCGCACTGAATTTTCACTGTAAGGGCTCGGTTCTCTTTTCTGGTGGAGAACAGTGATAGGAGAGAAGGGGAGGCCGCAGCAGAACTGGAGCAGTCAAGCATCCACTTGTTCCTCTCAGCAGAACTGAGAAAAACTCCCACTCGCTTAACGCCAGTGCTGCGTTTGAAGCACGTCAGTTGCTCTGTTTTAGGGGAAGGTGGGGTGATGGTGTCTGATGTATGTGGGCTCTCCATCTGATTTTAGTTTAGGATGTGCAGGCTTAGAGACTGGACTGCTCTGTCACCTCGTTAAGCAATTCTGCAAACCCAGACCAAAACCTTTCTGAAATGGGGAAGCTGCTCCTGTGCTCCCCTGTCTGGGTGTATTCCGTGGGGAAGGAAAAGGCTCCCTTGAACCAGACCCTCTCTAACAGCTGCTCTGTCTGTGCCGTGTTTTGCGCAGAACAAAGAGTACAAATCCCTGCTGGAGAAGATGAACACCCTGGAGGTCACGTACGCTACGGAGACGGAGAAGCTGCGCAGCGACGTGGAGCGGCTGCGGCTGAGCGAGGAGGAGGCCAGGAACGCCACCAACCGCGTGCTCAGCCTGCAGGAGGAGATCGCCAAGCTCCGCAGGGAGCTGCACCAGACCCAGGCCGAGAAGAAGAGCATTGAGGAGCGGGCAGACAAATACAAACATGAGACTGAGCAGGCATGTATGGGGTCTCAGATGCATGAGAGGATTTGCAGGGGCCTGGTGTCCGCCCAGGTTTTGCCTACTCAGGATTAATTGTTTCACTTGTGTGGTTGGTGGTTTTACTGTGCTTTTATAGCTGTACAATCCTTAAATAGGCTTGGTATCTTAATGGCTACACCTGTGGCAGAGAAATATGCTAAATCCATATATTGTATGTAAATACATGTATCTAATCTGTTCAGATTTTGATATTGAAAGCATTGCAAAGCCAAATCC
Organism: Serinus canaria; assembly: GCF_022539315.1. Taxonomy (NCBI): domain Eukaryota; kingdom Metazoa; phylum Chordata; class Aves; order Passeriformes; family Fringillidae; genus Serinus; species Serinus canaria. The sequence goes on along the minus strand of NC_066324.1, from coordinate 12,283,827 downwards.
TTGAGCTTTCTGACTTAGTCAGAGGTAGTGAATTCATTCATTTTACCTACTTAGAGAGAGTACACATAGATAGCAGAAATCTGTCCCACATTCAGTATTCAAAGGTGCTGCTATATCTTGCCTAATGTAGACAGCCAGCCTATTCAACTCATGTGCACAGTCTAGTTCAACAGGTTTCAGCTAACCCCTTTTCTTTGCTAACCACAGACATATCAAACAGGCTGATTTCTGTCAGGAGTACTTGCTGATAATGGTGCAAGTTTGAGTATTGGAAGAGCCAGTCCATCATTATGTGATACCACAGTGACAAGTTTCAATATCAGATAAGCATAAGAGAAAATATTAGTAGGTAAACCAAAGTGAATGCATGGTAACCATAATCAGAGACAAATGAGTACCTGGCAAACCTGAACACAGGTTAAGTGACACAGCTTTAGGGCAGAGGCAAGATGTTAAATTTTGGTATTACCTAGTGGAATGGAATTTACCATAGAACTACCAAATGTGTTCCTATTTTATGAATGTTTCTGTTTTAATGAGCCATTTACATCTTTGGGACTTTACTGAAAAATACATGGCACTGTGGAGTGCTTCAGAGCAATTTTAGCATCTGATCAGAAATGGGGTTCAGAATATACAGGGGAGTCTGCAGTGGTACATATTTAAGAAATGTAATTTTGAAATGAAGATACAACTAAATTCACCAGTTCTACTTTGTGAAGAACAGTTTAAGTATTTGAACTTTTGTTACAGCAAAGATGCCATCATTTTTAGAGCTACTGATGAAAGATGAACTGCATTCTGAGTCAAATATTTTATTATCTCTGTAGCTGGTGTCAGAGCTGAAAGAGCAGAACTCACTGCTGAAAACAGAAAAGGAGGAGCTGAACCGCCGCATCCATGACCAGGCCAGGGAAATAACAGGTTGGCTCTGTTCTCTTCATTCAGGTTCTGTACTTCATGTTACCTGGGAAAGCAACACTCTACTGCATAGATTGGGCTAATTTGCCTTAGTTTATGTTCTTTTTTGTGCATTCTTTTTTTTTTTTTTTTTTTAAGAACTTGCAAACATCAGAATTATTTACCATTTGGATTTCCATGAAATCCTAAGGGTTCGGGGCCTTTTTTAGGGGGGGCTGACTGTTCCAAAGCACTTCAATTTTTAAAAGGCAGCTCTGATATTTAATACAGTTTATCCACTGCAACTTTTCTGGCTGCTGTGACTGTGTAGGCAGCCGCCAGGAAAGCTTAACTCTAGATGTGAGGGCTGTGATGAAGGGAGCTGTGATGAGGAGGATCGGGATGCTTGAGGTGTAAAGCACCTCACATTTTGCTTTTTCATAGCACAGAATGGGCTAGTGCCCCTTCTTCCTTCCTCTTGGAATCACCTATAGAAGGTATTAGCAGAATAAATGACTTGTCTGAGTGAGCACTTTTGTGGTTGCCACGATAATGCTTTGGCCCTTGATATTTTTGGCTTACTGTTTGCCCAGAGGAGCACAGACAGCAGCTTCAAGTGGCAGGCTGTTCCTCTGGTGCAGACCCAGGCATGGGAGGTAGGGCTGGAATTCTCACTTGGGGTCCCTGCTGTGCGTGGCAGAGTCGATGGAGAGGAAGCTGGTGGAGGAGACGAAGCAGCTGGAGCTGGATCTGAACGACGAGCGGTTACGGTACCAGAACCTGCTGAATGAGTTCAGCCGCCTGGAGGAGCGCTACGACGACCTCAAGGATGAAATGAACCTGATGGTGGTAAGTGGCTCCACAGCTCAGGACTCCAAAGCTGTTTACACCTGTGTTCAGGCAGAGTCTAGCCTGTGGAATTTGCAGGCAACCCCAGGAAGGGAAGAGATGAGAATCTTGACTCCATCTGTCAGAAGGCTGATTTATTATTTTGTGACGTATATTGTATTAAAAGAAAATGATATACTAAAACTACACTAAAGAAAGAGCAAGGAGATATCAGAAGGCTAGCAAAGAAAGGAATGAATAATAAAATCTTGTGGCTGCTCACAGCCTTGACACAGCTGGACCTGTGATTGGTCATTAATTAAAAACTACCACGTGAGACCAATCAAAGATGCACCTGTTGGCAAACCATCTCCAGACCACATTCCACAGCCATCAGACAGGTATTGTTTACATTTATCTTCTGAGGCTTCTCAGCTTCTCAGGAGAAAAATCCTAGCGAAAGGATTTTTCAGAAAATATGTCTGTGGCACTAGTGGGATAAGTTGGTAAGTGCTGTCAGCTGTATGTGTTGGTGACCTCTACCTGAAAGGAGAATTTGTCCTTTTAAATCCTGTTTATTTTGATTAGTTCAGCCAAAACAAATACATTTAAAATTGGTTGTTGATTAAAAAAAAAATAAAACTGTCACATCTGTGAAGAGGGCTAAATTTCTGCTGTGTCTTTCCTGGTGGTATTACTTGTGCTGTCCACCCTTATTTTGCCCTCAAGTTATTCACATCTGCTGGGGCTGTTTGCCATCTTCATCCCGTGATAAATTTTAAGTAGTGTAGGAATGTTCTATGTGGCAGGAATATAAAGTATTCCTCAACAGAATGTCTAGGAAGTTAAAAAGTAAAAAGTTAAAAGCTGCCTGTGCTTCCTGTAACCTGAGTGTTTCTTTCCCACAAAGTGCTGCATCCTTGCTTGGTTCTGCTTTCTGCAGCACTCCTTGGTGGTGTAAGATCTGACCTGTCTCCATGGAGTTGAGTGCTAACTGTATCTCACAGGCTTTGAGGTCTTTGGAGAGACCAGAGTAAAAACTACTTTCTTATTAATTTTGATAACTGAGACATATCACCCAATATTATAAGCTAAACTAAAGGTTGTGAAGAGACAGTCACAGGGAAAGCCATGTACTGGTACTGATTTGTTCCACTTGCACTTCAGAGCATCCCCAAGCCTGGGCACAAAAGAACGGACTCAACTCACAGTAGCAATGAATCTGAATATACTTTCAGCTCTGAGATCACAGAAGCAGAAGACTTACCACTAAGGATGGAGGTAATGTTAAAAATCCCCCACAGCTTTTCCCTGGTACACAGTCGAACTCATTCCTTTCTCTTTTTTTTTCATAAGTGCTTTCTTATGCTGAGATATTTAATGTTCTAATCCAACTTTCTCCATTTCCTTTTAGAGAACACTTATTCCTTATTTAGCTATGATCCTGTGTAGAAAGACTGTCAAAGTATGCTTTGTATTTTTCTTGTATTACAATAAGCATAGAGTAGATACTTGGTGATCTAGCTGATTTACATCTGTGAAACATGTGGTGGTAAGCACAATCATTCAGGCCAAAGTGGGAATTCAGAGAATCAGTGAGACTTCCTGAGGAGCCTGCCTACTGTACAGTCAATGATTTTTAAAATGGCAAGCTGCATCCTGAGTAGCTGCATGGAGTGAGTTTCCTGTTGGGGGTGAGAAACTCATGTTGGATCAGGTTTTCTCTGTTTCATAGAGAGGACTCAAACTCCCAGAATGGGAATTTGCTTTGCATATGCAGCAATACAAACCCAGAGTTTGGAAAAATGATCAGGAAGATGTTAAAAAATGTTCAGAAAGATGACTTGATTCAGCTAATGCATAATAAATCTAAATACTTTGTGGTGCAACTCCAAGCCACTGCTAATAGTTTCCAAGATAACTCTCCCTTCCAGCCCATCCCATCACCGTGGGACTGCAGACACAGAGCCCTCAGGGCGGAGGTCTGGCTGTGCTTGGCCCTTTCCAGAGTTAAACTTTTCTCTGTGCATCTCCTTGACTGTGAGCCAGGCACAGCACACCCTGGGTGCCCTCTGCCTGGGTTGGGGTAGCTTTTGACAGGCTGTCAGAGCTGCTTTGGAAAGCCTCTGCAGAGAATGATTTTCTGCTCTGGGTGCAGATACCCTGACGCACTGGGGCTGGCACAGCCTCTCTGTGCACTCCGTCATCGTTTGCCTTCCCACTTATGTTTCTCACCTTGCAAAATGGTTCCAGGATGATGCTCCTACATTCACTGGTAATCAGAAGGACAGTGCAACTGCATGAGATGGGATGTCACATCTGAGCCAAATGCCAGCTTTTCCTTTGGCTGATAGAGTTGCTGAATTGCTGTTCCAGAGCCAGCTTTGGGTTTTAGAATATGAATGACGAAATGAACTCACACAGGAGTGTGAATGAATGCAGCATTCCTTTTGTTTAACCCCTCAACATTCTCCAATTCCAGCTCTAAACTAACAATATAGATTAATTATACAAAACCACATTTAAAAATCAGGCCCACCTCAAGGCAAATGAGTAAAGCCAGAAAATTCAAAAGTCTCTTTCCTTTTGCCTGAGTTGTTTTTGTGGTTTATGACTCTTCCTCTCAACAGATAAAGGAGATGAAGTGGAAATGGCTGTGCTTGCTTGTCTGCTGCAGTCATTAATATTAATTTTCTAGTTCCTTTTATAGGCTTTAAAATTTTATGGTACAGTTCATAGTAAATACTTTGATCTTCTCAGTACAGAAAGTACAAAAAGGCTGATGGGCAATTTCTAATGCACCTTCAGATTGCAAACAGTGGTCCTTGACCAGAGAATAGTGAGGAAGCTGATGAATTAGGCTCAGAACAGGCTGTATAATTAGCACAATAAAAGCAAAAAGGCATAAAATATATTTTCTGTTATCAAATTTTTGTGTCACATCCCACTAAATTAACCTTCAAATTGTCAGAGAGATTTCTCTTTAGCTGAAGAACTTACTAAAGAAATCATTGAAAACTAAAGCAACACACAAAAAGCCCTTATTTAGAGTTGTTTCCAGGTGAGTCTAACCACAAACTTTTTCTTTTTTCTACTTTCCCCCTTCAAACAAGTAAGACTGTAAGGTATGCTTAGTTATAGACCTCCTGTCTGCTAGGTAGTGCCTAGTGCTTTCTTTTGCTAGGCTTTAGGCTTAGAAACATTTTCTACTAGTAAATCCTTTTTTAAAATCGTGTTTGATAGCTGATGAAATATTTTAGATAGTCAGTGCTCAGAATCAAGTGACATCTCTGTGTTCCTCTTTCCCCAGTCTGTTTCCCAGCTTTACTCACTGTTGTGCTTCCTTGTGCTGTGGAAGGGGAATCCTTCTTGACTTGCCTCTGTTGTTTCTGGAGCAGGAGCCTAGTGAGAAAAAAGCAGCGCTGGACATGTCTCTGTTCCTCAAGCTGCAGAAACGGGTTTCAGAACTGGAGCAGGAAAAGCAGTCCCTGCAGGATGAACTGGACAGAAAGGAGGAGCAGGCTCTCCGTGCTAAAGCTAAGGTGGACTCCTTGCAGCTGATCAAATGCTGACACCAGAGTGTCCCTTCAGTAGCTCTGTGAATGCTGACTGCCTTTCACTAAATCTTGATCTTCCTCTAGCACTTGCTTTATTTAATGGCAGGTTTTGTACTGGTGCTTAGTTCTAGGGACTGGCTTTCAGAGGTCCTTGAGATCCTCGCATGGAAGACAACAGGAACAAAATGTGCTTGGGGCTTTGCTTAAAAATACAAGGCTGAAAGGCTGTTTTTATTAAGGAATAGCTATAAGGAAATCTACTTAAATGATGGGGAGAATGGGTAATTGTTCATTTTAGGCAGAAGTGTTTTAACCAGGATGCAGAGCCAATGCATTGGGTTTAGACACCTTAGCTGATTGTAATGTAAATTCTCCTGATTTGGTCTCATTAAGTTCTTAAAAAATTATGAAACCAGTTTTGGCAATTGTTTCTTATTACATTTCTACCAGTGAATTTCTTTAGCATACTGGGGTTCATCCTGCTCAGTTTCATTGCCAGTGACAGTATGTGATTTTATTAATATTAACCAATTATGTGTCATAAACTCAGAAGTAAAGGAGACAATGCCAATATTCAAACTATGGCAGTTAGCTGTATCAGAATGAGCGTTTTACAGTTTTAAAGGAAAATAATTTGAGTTCTTTTTTGTTTTCCTACCTCAGTGAAGGATTTTTAGTTTTCACACTTGTTTGTATTCGTTCATAGGAGGAAGAAAGGCCTCCCATAAGAGGTGCCGAGTTGGAGTATGAGTCGCTCAAGGTAATTCTAAAACAGAGGTTTCTGGGCTTTTTCTAGTAGGGCTCTTGCCACCAATTGTATGTGCTGGCATAGAAAATTACATCAGTCCTCCTGTTTCCAAATAATAGCTGGAGAAATTAGAACAAATATTCCCCAGCAGTCATTTCATTGTAGGACTGCTCTTTTTGAGGTGTAGGACGTTGGGGCTGGGGATGCAAAACAAAAAGATCCCCTAAGCCAGGGGAAGTTCTTTGTTAAAATACTTAGTACAGCTTGCAAGTTAATTTGAGCAGAAATACAGTGATAAATATAGGTCTCTTTTTCAGAAACATTATTTAAATTACTGCCTGCCTTAGACCACTAAAACTAAAACTATTTCTTATAGTGATGCAGAATTTTCTTAGCCTGCTGACCGCTATTTGTCTATTTGTTGTGAACTTTTTTTTTCCCCCCTAAGGGGAGAATAAGAGGGGAAAAAAGATTGGCAATTCTGTTTGCCATCAAATCTGTCGGATTCGTGTGAGTGTGCTCTGGTGTCAGAAACCAGGACATCCCTCTGGCTGCCCTGGGGGGCTCAAGCCCCTGGCAGGGGGCTCAGAGACCTTGGCAGGAAGCCAAACACATCTGTGCCTTTGATTTTAACCCATGGAGAAAATTACCAACTTTATGTGAAGATTTACAAGCCATGAGAGTTTAAGTAGAATGCTAGTTTCTCACAGGGGGAAAAAGTAAAACTTCGGGGTTTTTAGAATGGGGGTTCAGAATCCCAGATGGAGGGATTTGGGTGTGCCTTGTCCTTCTTTCTTCTTCTTAGCCTCCATCTTCTGTGTGATGGTGGCACTTATGGATTGGTTTAGAGTAGAAACACACTGTCTAACATAGGTGATAGTTGTTGGGAAATTATTGTAAATAATGTAGACATAGTTTTTAGTATAAAAAGATAACACTGCCTCTGGGGCAGGCAGTGTGCCACGGACCCACTTGCTAGACAGAACTCAGCAGGCCAGAAAAAAAATGTTATAGATAACAGAGAATAAACAACCTTGAAAACCACAGCCAAGGAATCCTGACTCCTTCCTCAATCCCGGGGCTGGGGAAAAGAGACTTTCCAACACATCGGGGTCATCTCGACCACAGAGACTCCGAGACTCTGGTTTTGCATTTTGGACAAAAGGTTAGTCCTGTTAGTGAAATCCTCCCAGCCACTATTGACCATAGCCAAGGGGCCAGGGATACAGGGGAGATTGATGGGTTTCTTGCAGCTACACATAATTTTTGCCATTTCTGTCCATAGTTTTGTACCTGTGGGTTACAGAAATGTTGCAGTGCTGCCGGGTGACAGAACTGTCCCTGTTTCTTGCAGCGCCAAGAGCTTGAATCTGAGAATAAAAAACTGAAGAACGAGTTGAATGAGCTGCAGAAGGCCCTCACAGAGACAAGAGCTCCAGAGGTGACTGCTCCTGGTGCCCCAGCATACAGAGTCCTCCTGGACCAGCTGACCTCGGTCAGTGAAGAGCTGGAAGTACGCAAGGAAGAAGTTCTCATCCTGAGGTCTCAGCTTGTGAGCCAGAAAGAGGCAATTCAGCCCAAGGTAAATCACACTCAGCAGGTAGGAGAGTTACACTGCATCATTAACATGCTTTATTTATTAACAGCCTGCTTGAAATGGCAGAAGAAAGTAGTCTAGGTTGGAAAACCTTGTAAGTGTAATCTGTTGGTCCATTATTAGTGCACAAATCACAGCAGTCTGAACTAGGAGCTTGTATTAATCAGCCAGTCTGGGGTTTCTCTACCAGCACTCATGTGAAGATGTACCAGAGGTCTGATCCCCCCAGACTTTTTTAACAGTGCACAAAAAATTCTCATTGGGAGCTGTGTCATTTCTCTAGTGCCTTTGGACTGGAAAATTGAAAGGAATTCTCAGGAATTACCTCTGAAGATATGTAAATTCCATATTATTGCTTGGTAGATGCAATGTGCTTTTATAGAAAGAAGAGTAGATTACAACCACTGAAATGCACATCTTTTTAAAAGCTCTGGTGACATAGTTAGGGAAGTAATAGCTTTGCAAATAAGAATCATTCAACCTGAAAAGGAATCATGTAAATCAAGGAACTAGTAATTTCCACTGAACTGAGCTATCCTGTGTTTCATAACTGCAGCAAGGAATGAACAGATATGTCATCTTTCCTTTGCTGCTGCAAAGTTATGTCTGGATTTGTCCTAAGTAAGCTGGGAGTCTGTGGTGCATGAAGAAGATGTGTAAGTCTTGTTTTAAATGATTGACTGTAAAGAAAACAGAACACATTTTTCTGTAGTATTTGGAATGTTGTAAAGAGATAGTACATCTTTCAATAACATTCTCAGCAGTGGTGGGATGCAAGTGTTGGTTTTACAGTGGCTGTGAGATGAGGGAAATAGGAAGGTGACCTGTGGGATGGCCAGCAGCCAGTTTGCAGATAGCTTCTGCTTTTTAGGTTGGCCAGCTGCAGCACAGACAGATTTTTTTAATGTTTTGTTTCTCTTCTTTCTTGCCTACCAATTTGATTGCCAGGAGGATAAGGTACACATTTTCTTCTACAGTTACAAACCAGAATTTCTAAATGCTAAAATAACCCTCAACAATATTGAACTGTCATTTCCCTGCCTCTTAAGTAACCTACATGTTCTTGCATTTTACCTTGAAATTATTGAATAACTTTTCCATTAATTCTGTGACCTCTGCATCCCCATCTTCATGCTTTGCACAGGGAAACAAGTTCATTCAAAACAAGCAGATTTAACAGTTTTGAACTGTTGGCTTATGGCAACCTGAATGTGAAAGGAGGGATTTAGGAACTGGTCTAGTCAGCTCCATCATGTTTCTTGCTGAGTATATTTGAGGGATAAGGATCCAGAGGGCACTGTGATCTGGAATTTGTCCACAAAGCTATTATTGTAAATACTTTTCCAGATTGTGCTCATGAAAACAGCATCTGCTTGTTTTGAAAGTCAGAATTCCATCTCTTATGTTCATTAATGTCCTGTGGTACTCCATGGCAATGACTCAGACTGGCCAAGGTGACTGTAGACATCTATTAAATATTTTGTTTTACTGAAGAAAAAGGAAAAGTGCCATAATAAACTGAAACAAAAAGGTACTATGATGCTATCTAAATTAGAAAATCTCAAGCCCTTGTCAATTCTTTTCTGGTTTGACAGAGTATTTGAAATACATGAGTGAGAAATAGTTCTTATTTTTTGAGCTTTGAAAGACTCCTTGTAATGCTATGTTTAAGAAATGCTAATAGAATTAAGCTGGCAAAATGATGTTGCTTCAGTTTTAGTATTAGCAGCTGTTCCTGGTAATTTGAATAAAATCCAAATTCAACATTCTGTGAAATTTATTTTGTTCCTTTTATGTGATGAACAAATGGAAAGAGATTAACATATGTACCCACTTACTAGACAGGCCAATAGTTGACCATTTTGTATGCATTTATTTTAGAAGATAAACCAAATGAACATAGAAATTATGGACCAACCTCTTGCTCAGGTACCCACACTTATTTAATGTGGCTACTCAAGGATTAGTGTTCCACGTGAAGAAAACATGGATTCAAGGAGCAGTTAGGTTGTTAAATTTACTGAAATTATCATTGTTTTTCCAGCATACAATGACAGATGCTACAATCCTCTTGGAGGATGTACAGAAGATGAAAGACAAAGGAGAAATAGCACAGGCATATATTGGACTGAAGGAAACCAACAGGTACAAGTTCCTTCTTTATTTTGTGATCACTTGGGGTGTGTGACACACTGTGTATATTATGTTCAGAACACTCATAGCTGGGGTTATAATTTGATTTCATTCGTAAAATTGTTGTGTGCAGTATTTGAAAGGATTTGGAAATAATGGGGAAATGTAAAATCAAGCTTTCTGGATTTCCATCTTCTTAGCCTCTGATTGCTGCGTGGCCTGGCCTGGGTGCCATTCCCCAGGCTGGTTTGTCACCCTCTGAACCTCAGTGGTCACAACAGTCTGTGGCAATGTGTTTATTGTAACAGCACAGAATGCTGTAACCAGCTGGGCTGTCACTGAGAGCTGAATTGCATCATGCAGAAGGAAAGCACATAAACAAGAAAAGTAATTTGCTAATTTTAGAGCGTTTTTTGTTTCTCTTTTATGGTAACTGTAATGTAGTGTGTAATGTCCTTGCCATGTCACCTCATCACCATCACATCTATCTCTTGTATTTTTTTAAACACGTTTCTTGAAAGGCAATCTCCCCAGGACTATCATATGCTGAATGAGGACGGAGAACTTTGGCTGGCTTATGAAGGGTTAAAACAAGCCAACAGGTTACCAGACTTCTCAGAATGGGTTTTTTTTCCTTCATTTGCATCTTCTTTTCTAGCTAACTGTGCCCCTTGCTATGGGTTTGCTTTAGCTACAGTACTTCTATTGCTTTAACAGCTAGAAAAAATTCAACACAAATGATAGAAATGAAGGAGTTTCCTCAAACCTAGTCCCAGAAGACTCCTACTTGTCAGTTTTTATCATTTAAAAAGTTTAAGATGGCACAACAGCCAGTACATAATTAGTAAGAATATTTACACAAAAGTAGACTGTAAAATACCAGCAGCTCCAGAGCTGGAAAGTATTTGTAGCCATGTGTGCCTTTACACCATACTTACACATACTATTTGAGTGCCTTTACACCAGGTTTCAAAACTGATGTTCCTTAGTTTTTCAGCCTAAAGAAGTACAATCATTTTAGTAATTATTAAACTATTGTTTAAGTAACTTCAGTGTACTTTAAAATTTCAAATTGAAACGAGTCTTACTCTCCTTGTGTCTTAAGGTCAGTAAATTAAACACTCTTCTCCCATGTCCCTCCATGCCAGATTCAGAATGTAAGTCACAAAACAACCACAAAAGAGAAGTAATCTTTAGTTCCTCAGGGTGCTGTTGAAGCCCCAGTGGGACCACTGTGGTGTCTGCAAGGACTGTGCTGCTCATGGGGTGCTCTGGCTCTGTGTGCTCGTCGGTGTCCCTGAGTTCCAAAATGCTCCCTAGTCCTGCCCTGGCAGCTAACTCACTGCACAGCCCTGCTGATGTGCCTCAGTGAATGCACTTGCTAGCAGTGACTACAGAAGGTGGTATTTTGCAATGACTGCTATAACTAAAGTCTTTCCTTTTCTGGTGCTAACACATTCTTCCCCTAATGTTGTTGTGTCACCCTGTGAAGATCTAACCTAGAGCAGGTGTTCTGCAGACAGGATGGGAGTTGGTTTGCTCTGTGCCTCTTGTCCTGGCACTGTAGAGACAAGAAGTTTTATATTAAATGGCAGAGCATTGCAGGTGAATGACTGTTTGCCCTTGTGTGCTTCATCAGTCTAGTTACTAATAAGTGTTTCTGCCTTATACATATTTAAACCCTGAAATAGTCTAATTGAACACTGGTAGTCACTACTATTGTCATTTCCTGTGTATGTACAAAATTATGAGTCAGAGCCCTTGGACAGTGCCTTGGAAGCAGGAGTAGATCCCCCAGCACTGCCTGGCAGAAGGCTGGTGTGTCTTATCCCCACTTCACAGTGAGAAAAATTTGAGATGTGATGTACCCAAGGGGAAAGAACAACTTAGTGGTGAGGATAAAGCTCCTGGATTTCAGTTCTGAGTCTGATTCTGTTCTTGACCTTTTGTGCATTAAGGACAACCCTCTGAAAAATGTTAGGTTTAATGCAAAAATAAAGATTATCCACGTGCATTTGCAATTAAATGGTTTCTGGCTGAAAAAGTTAACTAAAAATATTTTCCATTGTTAATATTGTAAGTGAACATAGTGTCATCATCTAGGATTACTTGATTTGTTCAGAGGTAAAACCTCTTTAAAGCCCCTTCAGTCAATCTGAGAAGACTTAGCTTCACATTTATTGCCACAGTGGCACCCTGTACAGTCTGTGTTCAATCGAAGGAAACGCAGAGCAGTGTCACAATTAGCTTCTCTCTCTCCACTTTTTGATCTTGCCAGCTTAATTTAATTAGAAGGCATACTAAAGGGTTTAAAGAGTACTCTGCCTTTTTCATTTTCCTTTGCAAGCCATGGCTAATTGTTCCTGAGCAGCAGCTAAAGCTTTACACTCCCTCTGAGAGCCAGGGATGTAACTTTGAGTTGCTCACACAAACTGTTGCTCACCCTCTTAGGCTGCTGGAGTCTCAGCTTCAGTCGCAGAGGAAGAGCCACGAGAATGAGCTGGAATCTCTGCGAGGTGAGATCCAGAGTCTGAAGGAGGAGAACAACAGGCAGCAGCAGCTGCTGGCCCAGAACCTGCAGCTGCCTCCCGAGGCGCGCATCGAGGCCAGCCTGCAGCACGAGATCACCCGGCTGACCAACGAGAACTTGGTAAGAGACACCAGGCTGCAGGGGCACTGACAGACCTGCCACACCTCTGGGTTCTTATCATTCTTCAGATGGCAGCTTCCTGCCAAAAAATTGCACAAGGGTGGTGGTTTTCTTGAGTGCAAGATAGTGGGAGTTTAGCTCCTGAAGTAGTAATGTTTCAGGAGATTGGTTTGATGTTTGGGGCATGGAGGAAACTTGTGGATCCCAGCTTCCAACTGGTGAGTCTAGTCATGGCTAAATAGAATGTTGATATCCAGGGAAGTCATAAAAACTAATAATGCCAAGGAGGGATGTTTCTCCTGAAATTTGTTAGTTTGTTTGTTTCATTGAAAAACTCTGATGTAATTCTTTAATTATTTAATGTAATTTATCTTTCCATTTCTTTCTTCCCTGCCTGAATCTACACAGAGAATCCACCATTTTATGAGCTCCGCTATTCAGCATGTTTTGAAAAAAGAAATAGTTCCATAAAAAGAAACTTGGTTAGAAGTCACTTAGCTAGTAGCTGGTATTCCATGTGTGCTGTACAACATTTTTGTGTGAAGGAAGGATTGGGCAAAACTCCCTACCTTCTTCCCCAAAGGAGTATGATCATCCTATGTGGGCTACTTCATTTCTGGAACAGCCTTCCAAAGAGACCTGTGTTGGCATATGTTTGGCTTGTTATTGGTAAAGGGACACAAGCTACTTCAGCCAGAAAAATCCTGGCTGTGAGTGTCATTGCTTCCTCCAAACAAGCCAAGGTGAACTGTTTCTTGCTAATGTACATGACAGAAGTTATCACTGTTGGGGTCTTGTCTTAATACCAAAGATTTTGAGCAAAGTGTCAGATAATTCAGATGACACATGTTGGAGAACTGGCTAAAAGTGTAAGTTTGCCTCAGCAGCTGCAGTGTCTCACAAAGGTAGATGGTGAATGTTTCTGTCTCAGCAGCTCCCTCCTGCTGCTTAGTCATGTGTTACGATTTTTGGCCATTTTTTCCCCCCAGAGACCTACTTATCACATTGTGTTCCCAAGACAACACACAGTCATGTAATTATATCCCAGAGGAGTCCTCTTTGTTTTCAAATACGCTGAATGTAATTTTGTTTGCTAAATATAGACTCGTTCCTCAGTATTTCACGTCAGATGTTTGAGTATTGCGAGTCCACTCCAAGCCAAGCGTATGTTTCAGTTCCACTCTTAGCCCTGGAGTGGAAACAATTTGCAGCTTTCCAGATGCCATGTTAGAATAGTAGTGTTCACTGCAATCCCATCTTGATTAGCATAAGAATCCCTGTCCCTGTTCTCACAAAGGTTCTATTCCATGCTTTCACAGTCCTAGTATGGCCTATTTTTAAAAGATCTGACTGTTCTGCAACTCACCTACATCAGCTTCTCTCTGAGAGGTGCTGGCATGAGCACAACTAAAGCCTAAACTACCTAAAAGCAGGAGATTCTTAATCTTACTGTATTCTGATTAAATCTGTACAGTGCTCACTGAATTTTGAGTGTCTCAGAGGGAGGGAAACCAATCCTGTCCCTATTTTTGCAGTTTTATGAGGAGTTGTATGCAGATGATCCCAAGAAGTATCAGTTGTACCGGATTTCCCTTTACAAGAGGATGATTGTATGTAGCTCACGTGAACCCTGTTTTCTGTTGTCTCGGTCGCTGTTTCTGAAGCACTAATTGAAAAGCAGGCTGTCTCCTTTTCTCCCTTTCAGAGGAAATCCCCCTGCAGAGAGCTTCACGATGCCAATTACTTTCTTCACTGCTTTCTTTTGTTAGTCCTAGTGTCCTTTGTGTAATCTGTGTTTCTTTTTGATGCACAGTTTTGTTACTAATACGAGCCTTGCGCTGTGAGCAAAGCAGTTTCTTTTTGAATGCTACTTAATACTGCCCTGGAAAAGAGGTACCTGATGTAAAAGATGTTCAATTTGCAAAACTACTCTTTATTTTGAAATTTTGATACTTTTAGATTCAGTTCAGAAAAGTAGAGGACTGATCATACAGGTCCTTACCAAGGTGAATAATGCCAACAATCTAGTCATAGATTCAATTTATTATTTTTAAAAATATTTTTCAGAAATGCAAAATATGAAGAATGACATTGGTGATAATATTTTCACAGTAATTAAAGACAGCACCATATGTGAGCTTGAAAGAATATAATTTATTAGTTTCCAGATCTTAATGAGAAATGAAATCTGTTAAATCTGTTTAGAGGAAGCACAGAAAAAAAACTGTCCTCACATAGTGGTTGTTCTGAAATAGTATCCCATCCCTGATACATTCAAAACAGTCTGTTGAACTCACATGTATCTTTTTGTTAGTTTCAGGAGAAATTGATTTATCTGACAACAAGTACGTAGTGTTATTAATAGGATTTCTGCTGTACAATTGAACAGTGCTTTGGATGTGAAGCATGGCCTCAATTCTGTTGTCAACAGGCCTAATATCTTACTGCTCAAGTATGTTGTGAACTTGTAAACTCTTTTACTTGTAAACTCTTTTACTATGTGATTAAGGTTTGTGCCCATGCACTAAAATTTTTCAGTACTTCAGAAGAGGTTTAGTTTCCCAGATGATGTTTTTGATGCATGGAGTTCACAATCCCTTATGTTCCTACCAGTGCCAAGAATAATCCTCCTGCTTAGGAGATTTTTCTTCTAAGCTGCTTTCCAGCACTTAACCTGGAATGGCTTTCAGGTTGTTTGAGCTTGAGGTTTTGCCTTCTTTAGAACAACTTTCCCTTTTTTAATTGCATGATTATTTTATGAATGTACTACAACAGATGTCACAGAACTATTCAAAGATTTCTGGGGAGTGTTCCTTTGAAGGACAAGTACAGTTTATTAAAAGAATAGGACCTCTAGGTGCTAGATATAATTCAGGTACAGAATAAAAACGTGTAAGAAACCAGTTACAGTGTAAGAAAATGTGATGACAGCAAGAAGTGGTGTTTGATTTGGTAAATTTGAGTGCAAATTATGGTCTTTCTAGGAATCTCTGTCATCCTCTGACCATGGATAGGTCTAAATAAGGAGTCAGTCCTAAAGACAGGAATAAATGATGCAGAAATACGGGATAGCTGTTTAATAATAAAGAAAATAATTTCTGTGAGGCATTTGGATAAGCAGGGAGGAAGCATTAGGGAGATGTGTTTGCAGCAAAATATCTTCTGTTGTACAAACAGACCTCATTCTGAGTCTGCAGAATCTATCTGCCTATGAGCTTTGCCTTTGTCATGCTGCATATAACTTAATAATATTTGCAATATTTGGCTTGTGTTATAGGCAGTGTACCAGCTTGCAACCCTCGGCCAGAGGATGGCACTTCTGTTCAGCTTTCCTCACTGCCTCTATAACAGCACTGTTCTTGTCTCTGTCACACGGTCCAGAATTGTCCCCATATCTTAATCCTTCCCTTGTTTGAATTCACAGGATTTAATGGAGCAGCTGGAAAAGCAGGACAAAACTGTTCGCAAGTTAAAGAAGCAGCTGAAAGTATTTGCTAAGAAGATCGGTGAACTCGAAGGTACTTTTATATTTTGAGAGAAAGATTTTGGTTTACTTTGTGATCTGATTGTCATCACACCCATCTGTTTTAGCACTTGTGAGGTCTTCAGTAGCCTTAGCCTCAGTTGATTGCAGAAACAGCATGTATGCTCAGACCTCTGTGTGTTCCTTTGTGAACTTTCAGAAGATGGAAAAGGAGGTTTGTGTTTCTTTGAAGGCAGAAAGTATTCAAACATAAAGGAAGGTTTTCTGCACTGTTTGTGAACTCAAAGACAGTATCTGGTTTTGCCAAGAGAAAAGCAATACTAAATATGAACCAGGCAAAAATGAGTTACCCAGTTTTCCTTTGGATGTGAAGGTTAGTTACTCCAACTAAGTGGTGTTTTTAAAAAATCTTACAGTATTGTTCAGTTACTTCTCTGGACAAGATCACAGTAATGTTCACACATAATACAGAGTGGGAAAATGCTCCTGAAAATATAGTTTGGTCTGTGTTTATTGCCTAATTAACTTAGAAAGATGCAGTAGGTCTGACTGGGATGGAGTTAACTTTCACCAGAGCAGCCTGTGATGCTGTGTTTTGGATTTGAGTCTATAACACTGCTGGGAACACACTGGTGTTTTGGCTACTGCTGAGCAGAGCTGGACAGTGTCAAGGTTTCCTTTTTCCCCCACCCTGTCCCCTCAGTCAGCTGAGGTGGGAGGGCAGAAGGGCACACAGCCAGGACAGCTGACCCAGGCTGTCCTAAGGAATATTCCATGTACTGCACCTCCTAATGTCAGGAACCACAGGAGGGAATTTTGCACACAAGGTAGCTGTTGTTTGAGACTGGCTGGACATCAGTTCCCTCAGGGTGGGGTTTTATCATGGGTGATTGCCTCTGCTCTGCTTCCTGCCCCACCAGCTCCTTTTCCTTCACTAAACCACATTCTTCTCAACCAATGAGTTTGCTCAGTTTTGCTCTTAATATTCTCTTCCCTGTCCTGCTGGAGCCAGGACTTTCCTAAGGAATGTTACAAAAATGTCTCTGGCATGTATTTTCACTGGAAAATGTAATATTTCTTTCCATTCTCTCTCTGAAGTGGGCCAGATGGAGAACATATCACCTGGACAAATCATTGATGAACCTATTCGTCCAGTTAACATTCCCCGGAAGGAAAAGGACTTCCAGGGGATGTTGGAGTACAAGAAGGAGGATGAACAAAAACTTGTCAAGAATCTTATTTTAGGTAAGCATCTTTCTCATTTGAGGCCTTCTCTGCTTCCATACACTCTGAAAAATGAATGATAAGAACACAGAATTTGCATTAGGAAACGAAGAGCATAGTTTGGTTTTGACAGTGTTCAGTTTCTCTACAGTTCATAAATGTGTATTGTAATCTAATTGTCCTTCCTGATGAGGATAGTACATATTAACATGCCTGCATATCTTAAGCAAGCTCTTATATTTTCTTATTCTGTTCTTTTACCAAGAAAGTGGCCCTTAGTTTTGCTCTGAGTTTTCACTGGCCAAATGTATATATGTATGCTATTAACTGGGGAGGTTGCAATTACCTCATATAACATCTTCCAATGACTTGACACTTAACAAGATAATGTGTGTTTGTTTTTCCCAAGAGCTGAAACCACGTGGGGTAGCTGTCAACCTGATCCCAGGACTGCCAGCCTATATTTTGTTCATGTGTGTGCGCCACGCAGATTACCTCAATGATGACCAGAAAGTGCGGTCCTTGTTGACTTCCACTATCAATGGCATCAAAAAAGTGTTAAAGGTTAGTCAGTCTGCTTAATTTAGGAAAAAAATGTTAATTTTAAATTTGCTTCTGGTTTTATATTAGGAGAATGAGGAAGAGGCTTTCAATGAATTGGCTCTGGGTTTGTGATCAGTGAACTGCCACTAAAGTCCCAAAAAAATAACAAATTATATTATATTAGGCATTTTATCCCTATAGTAGCAGAGATACACTGAATTAATGGAAAAAGAACTACCTTCTTTTTGTTTTGAATAGTGTCCTTACTCTGAAGCTCAGCTCATAAGGTTTTGGATGTAGTCAGAGTTTGCAGAGTGAGTCTTTGTTTATCTTCTCCAGAGCGCTTAAATAAACAGTTTCATTTGCAGTTTTGGTTAACAGATTCCTCATTTGCTTCACCTACAGATTACACTGCTGATAATATGTTACTGCCCAAAGTCTTTTCAAGGAGTTGGCTGGGAGGGTTCAGCCCAGGTGTATCTTGAAGGCATTATTAAGACATGAATATGTTTTATGCTTACATGGTTTTCTATTTTTTAAATGAGAGAGATGTGTCAAAAGCCAAGCCTTTAATCAAACTACAAGTTTTGAAAAAATTCTTAGTAAACAATTCTGGAGAAGCTGAGATATCCATAGGAATTTCTGAACATTTTTAAGTGAAAGAAGTGCACACTGTGGAGCTCTAGAACTACTCAGCACATACTCGATCCTGTGTTCTTTGGTGAGAAGGGTTTGTTGTTTTGTTTCATTTTCCATTTCCGGCTGCCAAAATTGTTGTGATGTGAGTGGCATTCATCAAAACTGAATTGTTCCCTACTCCTCCTGCTGGCTCTCTGTCATTCCAGTCTTCCCCACTGGGCTCTTCACAAGAGTCATTGGCTATTTTGGGAATACAGTCACGTTGCCCTTTGATTTCTTCCCAGAGCAATTAGGATGGATCTGTAAGACACAGAAAGATCATCCCTGTGGAGGAAATCATTCATGAAAAATACTAAGGAAAAAAGGGAGGGTGTTAAATGGCACTTTGCCAAAATCCTTGCTTTCCTAATACATTATTGTAATGCACAAAGTTTTGCAAAACATCAGAATGAGGATCTACTAGAAAGTGTGTTTTAAGCATTTAGTTGTGTATCTTGCATTCTATTTTATTTCTCCTGCCAGTCTTTGCTGAAGTGTGCTTGTTTTTATCTTTAGAAAAGAGGAGATGACTTTGAAACAGTGTCCTTCTGGCTGTCAAACACCTGCCGATTTTTGCACTGTTTGAAGCAGTACAGTGGAGAAGAGGTAAGCAGTGCTCTTATTCTGGTTTCTCTTGCTCTCCAGTACTGTTGTACAAAAGGTCTAGTCATAGTCTCTTAAAATGGCTAGACCTTTTGGAATGATGGTGACAGCATCAGTGGAAAGCACAGGGATGTAAGATTTGAACCAGCTTCCCTTTATTGCAGGCTGGGACCCAGAGTCTAGATGACACTGGGCTCCCAAAAGGGCCAGCTCAGATTGAGCAGGCCGATCTGGCAGCTGCCATTATGGTTTTTAGCAATGATTCACTGCACTCCCTATGAAAAAGGCCATATTAAGCCTTTTAGCCATACCATGGCAGAGCAGGTGATGTTTGGAGGCGGTGATATGCCCAGTTCCTCTTTTGAGCTTAATTGGGCTTTTGGCCATAGCTGGCCATGTGAAAATGTCCATGCTGGAGTGGGAGGGAGTCTTGCCTGCCAGAAAGCTGGCAGAGTTGTTCCTGTGTCACAGACCTGAAATTCTGAGTTAAGGAAGCAGATGCTGGGGGCATGACAGTTGAAAAGCAAATCCTAGCATTAGCCTCAATCAGACAAAGCTCCAAACTAAAATTTTGAGGGGCTGTGACTTAAGGCATTATTTGTCAGTTGCATGAAAAAAAAGAGCAAACACTGGGTTTTTCTAATATTTTTGTGCTCTGCTGAAGAATTAATTTCTGTTATTTTATGAATGCAGGGGTTTATGAAGCATAATACACCTCGACAAAATGAACACTGCCTCACTAATTTTGATTTAGCTGAATACAGACAAGTACTGAGTGACTTGGCTATTCAGATCTACCAACAACTTGTCCGAGTGTTGGAAAATATTCTGCAACCAATGATTGGTAAGGCAATGTTGAATTCCTTAAAATTCACAACATAGTACCAAAATGAAAATTGTGATGGTGGTAGTAGGCGTATCTTGTATTCCTTCCTAAACAGTAGAGTTTCATTAATAGTTCTTGTGGTGTTCTGTTCAGAGATGACAAGGACTATTCTGGACAGGTTGGATTAGAGGAAAAACTAAACTGTGACTGGTTTTTCTGGCAGTGCCAGAATAAATTGGTATACCTTATGCATGCTTGGCATAAATCAGGCATTTGCAGGAAGAAGCTGTCAGGACAATCTGATCTTTGTTACCCTGTCTGTTGGGAAATATCCCATGGAAAAATTAGACCTTAATTACCTGAGAACTCTTAATTTAAATGAATATGGCAAAAATGTTTAGTTGTTGTTATTGATAGCAGTGAGGAATTAAATCACAAGCAGTGATAAAGCTAACATTCAGAGAGGGCTTTTTTTTTCCATTAAGTATACTTTTCATTTTCTGTTCAGACAGTACTCCCACAGAAATTTTCATGATGCTTTCCAATCACAACATTTAAAAGAATGGAACAGCTCTCAGTTTGCTCACTCCTCTGCTCATATGACCCTAGGAGGAAAAAAGTACTTTCCTAGCTAGATTCAGACTGTCCTTTTAAGCACACATGCTGTAATCTTTGTAAAAACCCTGTGAACTTAGATTTTGCCAAACATAGTGGGGTACATAATTTCTGAAAGTCATGGTGAACTGTGGCTAGCAGAAAGCCCAGCCTGCTCTCTTTGCTTTGCTGTCTTGCCCAATATCCTTGTGTATCAGCAGTTTTCAGCCTTTACAATAATGGTGTCAACCAAATGCAGTTTCAGGAATGCTGGAGCACGAGACCATCCAAGGTGTGTCAGGGGTGAAGCCCACAGGGCTGCGGAAGAGAACGTCCAGCATTGCCGACGAGGGCACCTACACCTTGGACTCCATCATCAGGCAGCTGAACTCCTTCCACTCGGTGATGTGCCAGCATGGCATGGACCCAGAGCTGATCAAACAGGTGGTCAAGCAGATGTTCTACATCATTGGGGCTGTAACGCTCAACAACCTCCTCCTGCGCAAGGACATGTGCTCCTGGAGCAAAGGGATGCAGATAAGGTGGGACAGCTTGTACAGGTCTGTTCAGTGCCCTGCTGGAAATCCCACTGAACTCTTGATATTGCGGAATACCGTTTTGATGGAGCTGCAGATATCTGGAATATCTGTTGTTCCACATGCAAACAGGTGCAGATGGTGTTGAACTGATTTGGTGAAATTTGGTTAAAAACAGCTTAGTTGACTTTGGCCAAATCCTACCTGACATTTGAAGAAATGTGGTAGCAAATCAAAAAGTGTTTCATTATCAATTGGGAATCAGAACTGTAGGTGAAATGTTGGTAATTGCTTCTTCAGCTTTTAGAGAAGAATAGGAAACATACCTGTTGCTTTTTTTTGGATATTGGTGGTGCAGTGGATGTGTCCTTGTTTGCTGCATCCTGAGGTAAAGCCATCTGAATCATCTGCATTTCACCTCACTTGTTTGATGGATTTTACTGGCATATATCAGGAAATGTAGCCAGGGCATTCCAGTCCCTCAAGTTACATCCCAAAGCCTCACTGTAATTCAACATGGACAGAATCTCATTTGCCTTTCTTCTTGTCACATTCATGCAGTTAATAGCAACAGAAACAAATGGGAAAGACTAGTTAATGAAAATCTTTTACCATACTTTCTAACTGTTATGAAAGTGAAAATCTCTGTCTTAATTGAAAGAAAACAGTATGAAGACAAAATAACAAGACAGAAAAACACATAAGGACCAAGAAGCAGCACTGGGAAAGGGAAATTGCACATGCTTTCCATTTATCCATAATCAAGCATTAATGTTCTTGATGCTCTTACCTCTTTGTACAGATACAATGTGAGCCAACTGGAGGAATGGCTACGTGATAAAAATTTGATGAATAGTGGGGCTAAGGAAACCCTGGAACCCCTCATCCAGGCTGCACAGTTGTTGCAAGTAAAAAAGAAAACGGATGAAGATGCAGAAGCCATATGTTCAATGTGCAATGCACTGACCACTGCCCAGGTGAGCAAAGCCTCATTGTCTGTCCTGCTGTCCCTCCTGAGCAGCTCTCTGCTCTGTTGGTGTTTGCTAAAACAGATCAATTTGGAGGGGTGAAAAAAGGACCAGACCCTTTTGAGTCTGATGTTTGAGATAAGTTTTGAACAAATGAGTGGAAGCTCAATAGATTGTGCATGGTGCAGTGCTGTACACAGTCTCTCAGTTTTTGGAAATCCTTTAGAGAAAAGTCTTCATTGAAAGACATCTCTGTACTCCAGACAGCTCTGCCTAGGGGAGCAGGAATTGATCTTTGTGCCATCAGAGTTGGCATCCAGCCAAGTTGATGGACAATTCAAACAGAGCTGTTGTCTGTGAGTCTGCAAACAAGAGTGTGAAGTTACTGTACCCATTAGCCTCAAAGGCTGAACCAAGTGGGTCTCAGTAAACAGACTCCTATTTATGAAAGCTCAGATTTTGTACAGATATGTTGCACTTCTTTTTCAAACTATGCTACATTTGCACAGAGCTTGACCAGGAATAAATGGACCCAAGCATCTTTGGTGCTTACTGAACTATTCTCACCAGGAAAAGGAAGATATTTCCCTACTTCCCTACTTCCATATTTCACAGTTGTGTCAGCACTAGCCAGCTGCATTAATAAAGCCATTTTGATTTATGCATTTGTTGATTGATCAGTAACATGAACCTGAAAGTGATTGTTCTTCTTCACAGATTGTAAAAGTCCTGAATTTGTATACTCCAGTTAATGAGTTTGAAGAGAGAGTCTTGGTGTCATTTATACGTACAATACAGGTATGTCTATCTTCTCATCAAAAAATATTTAACTATTTCTAAGAAAACCTCTGATCAGCCAAAATTGTTTGCATCCTGAAATACATTCAGGAAAGTGAAAACTGTGCTTTTTAGCTATCATAGTTTATCAGCATTGAAAAGGTAATGTCAGCCTTAAAATTTAAGCAATCAGAAGTTCCTGCCTCCAGACTTGCATGAAAGTGTTAGTTTCCCTGTCACTGTGTATGAGGTTTTCAGGTGAGAGCTTTTTTATGCTTATTCATCTTTGTGCATGTAAGCTCACTTGTGTGACAACTTCTCAAGCACCAAGATTTAGATATGCAACCTTACTCAGACCTGTGTCTGAGCAGTTTTCTGTGCTTTGAAAACTCACGCCTATATCCATACCAAAGTTCTTAATTTAACCATTCTATTTTTGTATATATTGGTGAAAATGAAAAGTTTTGAAAACTCCAAAGAGAAGCAGCCAGTAGCGCAAAATTAAAGAAACAAATGTGAACTTCCTGATCTATTAGAAATTGAAGTACAGTATAGCAAGATAAGGAAATTTGGGAAGGTAGAACTGAGATAAAGCTGTAATTCCACTTACTGAAAAGATGGTTACCAGATTCTGGCCAAAATCTTCCTTTTGCAGGGAATCTAGGTATTCCCAGATTGTACTGTAAGGGGGAGATGTGCAGAACTGACGCAGATCACAGTAACTACAGTTTGAGGTCACAGTTGGTGTAAATGTGTTAGCTCAGGTTAGCACAGAGTGTGTTTGCACACACACATCTGTAAGCACAGATCAGCTTTGTAAGGTGGTTCTTACCAGTCAGCTGGCTAAGTGTCATCACTTTCTTATCTTTGCAGGTGCGTCTGCGAGACAGGAAGGACTCTCCTCAGTTGCTCATGGATGCCAAACATATCTTCCCTGTTACCTTCCCGTTCAATCCATCCTCTTTGGCTTTAGAAACCATTCAGATCCCAGCCAGCTTGGGCCTGGGCTTCATATCACGTGTGTGATCCCCAGGATGTCCTGTCAGTGTTAGATGGAGAACCAGTTGCCTGATGTCTGTACCTGTTCAAACATAGTGAGCCACTAACCCCACATTTTTCTGAACAAAAGCCTGTCTAAGCCCAGGTGTGTAGTTAAGGTAGCTGGGAACTGCACAGCAGCACCAGAGGCTGAAGGCTCGTAGAAAGATGTGCATTTGTGCTCATTTGTCACTGCACTGATGAGGACGCCACTGATTGGTACATGTCCAGAGTATGGAAATCGGGCTTGGACAAAAATTGTGTCTTCAGCTGTCTAGAGACATTTTTAGGTCTTTAGTAACATATTTAAATAGTGTAAATTAAAATCCATATGTAATCTTCTCATAGGTGGGGACCAATAGGGACAGTCACAGTCCTGGACATGGAAGACTTGACAGTAAGGCATTTTGTAGTAGAATACACAGTCACATGGGAGCCTGTTACATTTAATTTGTAAAAACTGAATGGAAAAACACAAACTGGCAATATATAAAGTTATTTCTTAAACCACTTCCTCATTTATGTCAGTTTGACATAAATTGTAGTGATAAGTCCTATAGC
The DNA here is from genome assembly GCF_022539315.1 of Serinus canaria. Classification (NCBI taxonomy): domain Eukaryota; kingdom Metazoa; phylum Chordata; class Aves; order Passeriformes; family Fringillidae; genus Serinus; species Serinus canaria. The sequence continues at coordinate 12,259,582 of NC_066324.1, read as the reverse complement.
TCACTATATGCTCTAACATAGGTGTTTATTTGTTAGAACTGTGGTTTACCAAGCAAACAAAATCGCTGCTGCATATTCTGTTGTTTTAAATGTATGACAGTATCATACTAAGCACTAAAAATAAGACTCTTCATTTTTTGTTGTCTTATTTACAGTCTGTTGCAGTCTGTTATTTTAACTGGAATTTTGCACATTGTATCAAGTAACACCTGTAGAGGAAAATGGTAACTAAGCACAAGTAGCACACTGGAAATTACACGTTTAGTTATTTTTAAAAGTAGTTAGCTAAAAATACAGAATCTTGAAGCAAACGATCAGAAATCAGTAATGATTTTAGTATTTATTTAGGTTATGGAGTCTGTCTAATGTTGTTCTTTGTTTGTAGACCCCAGAGATGACAATGTGTATTTTAAGCATAATCTCTTGGTTTTTTGCCACTTAAAAAAAATAACAACAGAGAAAAGTCTTCGTTCACACTGGAATATGAAAGGAAAAACTTTAATAGAAAATTTCTGCAGTAGCCCTAGGCTCTCATTCTTAGAAAGGTTGACTAACAAGAAAGTTAAGTAGGTTTTGACTATGATGCTGTCACTTGACTATGATTCATGCTGATTTAATGGTTGGAAATCAGAGTGCATAATGAGAAACCGAGTTATTTTGAATGTTGCACATTTTACTGGAAAGATTTTTCTGTCTCACACATCTTGGATCTGCTATATAAATCTCACATTTCACAATGTGAGGCATATTGGAGCGTGGAAGCCTCATGTAAGGTTCCAGTTCTGTGGTGGATGGCTCAAACATAGATGTAAAAATAAAGCCACACATGTTGCTCAGTTGCGTTGTGCAATATTTTTAATGTATTATAATAATCTGCATCTTAGTGTTAACATTAATTTATTTTACAATATTGATAAATAACCTAGAGGTACACTATTAGGCTATTTGGTGCTCCTCTGTTTGCCTGCAAATTCACAGAGAAAAGATTTGCTGTTAAGCAGACTGAAACATTTCAGTTTTGTTTTACTTGAAAGGCAGACATGCTGTTTGTATGGTTGCTAAAATTGGTAATAAAGACAACATGAACTTTCTCAGTATCATTTGAAGATTCTCCTGTCATCTTGTATTCAAATGGCCCATTTTACATTTGATGGATCATGCCAGTACTTCCAAGAATTTATACTGCATTGTAAAAAGGTTCTGAATGATCTTTGCTAAATGATTTAGGTTCTCCTCTGCACCAAATACCAAACACTCCTTTTTCAAAGGTTACTTGATTTCTGAAATTCTGGCTGCTGTGAAGTGGCTGCAAATAAGGTGTAAGGTCGTTTTCAGACTGTCAGGTACTGTACTTGTGAGAATGTAATGGCAAAGCCTTCGCATCCAGTAACAGGGTTAGGAAAGAAAACATGTGAGAACATGCTGACCTCCCAATTTTTTTTCTCCTATTGAAAAACAAACAATTGGCATTACAGTATGTTCATACTCTAGATCAGGAAATGTATCCACTACTTAAGGGTTAGTGTTTAAAATGTATGCCTCAATGTATTTCTGTTTATTTTTGAAGTTTGTTTACCTGTAAAAAGCCTTATTGTATTGTTTCCTTAAAACAAGTAGTGTCTTGTAATTTATAGGTATCATCCTTAAACTCAGTGGTTTGACTGGTATTACTTTTATATCACATTAAAAGTATATGCTGCTTGACAAGTTTTAAAGGAAAATATTTTTGAGTTGGAATAGGTGTGTAGTTGGTAATTCATCTAACATTTTACATGGCAGTATTTTACATGCACTTTTCAGAAGTAAAATTTTAGTGTGAGTGTATAATATAACTTTCAACTTAGGACTAAAATCTCTTTAACCATGGAATATAATGCAGAGTTATTTTAAAAACTTTTTTTTTCCTTTGAATCATTGTTATGCTCTTTTAATGTGGACATATCTTTTATATTTTAATTTATTATCTTTTGAGATGATAGATTTTATCAGATGCTGGAAAAATACTTGTCAATGACCCCTTAGAAATATATACATTTATTCTACAGATTTTGCACAATAATTACCTCATTCAGTTTGGTGTATTTTTATTCCAGTGATCATTTTATTCTGATGTTTAGGACACAGTCTTCTATCTAAATTTTGAAAAATTGCTTCTCACACTTCAAACTGGGATGGAACATAAAAGTGCTTAAGTCAGTTAACTGAGATTAATCTATTATAGGAAAAAGTAGCATCAGCTTTATTGAAAGTGGATTGATATCCAGCAACATTTGTTCCCAACTTGGAAACACCAGCAACTGCAATTTCAAGGTCTATATGTAATTTGTGATTTAAACTGAACACATTTCAAATACCATACTAAAACTATGAGTAAACACTTGGGTTTTTTAAGATGCTGATACTTCATGCGATGAGTAAAAGCCTTTAAACATAGGTTTTCACTTGATGCCACTACAGTACATAGATGAAAAACAAAACATTGTCAGAATTACCTGAACTCTGATCTGTTGTAGTGTCTGATGTTGTACTTAGTAAATGTATGCATCATAAAAACTGTAGCCTAATAGCTATCACTGGAAAATGTCCAAATAAAAGTACAACTGTACAGTTTGTTTCAGGGTTTTTTTGGTTGGTTGGTGGCTCATGAGCTATGTCCTGGCATAGACCCCAGATGGTCACAGGGTTCCCTCTGCCTCCATGGCAGGCTTGGTGTTGACTGCCAAGGGAGTTGGTTAAAATCCGAGGATGTGTAAATACACACCCAGATAGCAGCAGTGTGCCATAAACTGCTGTGCTTATGGGAGAATGTTTTGTTCAACATAATCCATTTCTGGTTTAGGGTGTTTTGTTGTCTAATATTAACTGTTCCTGAAATAAAATTTGAGTAACAGCACTAAAACATTCCCTTGTGTGCTACGGAAGCTCCTCGTGTCAGGTGGGGAGGGCTGGTGGGTTTTGGCCTGTATCCACATGCTAAAACACGGCACTGCGGTTATTCAAGTCTTCTTCCTCATAAAGGGTACTCAACTGTAGCACTTGTTAGCACTTTAAACCTACTAAATGCACTCAGAGTTGTTCATTTTTATCTTATTCTGAGCTTGTCACAGAAATTCCTTTACAGCGCTTTGTAGGACGGTGATCAATGTTCCTGTTGGTTTTCTCCGCTGGGTCAGGACTGCTCCGCGGGGACCCTCTGGCTGTGTCCATCACTGCGGGTCCCTAGAGGTGTGTCCGGGGTGCCGGCTGTGCCAGGACGGTGAGTGGGAGCACGGGCAGAGCCGGGATCCTGCTGCCCATGGAGGCTGCCCCGCACTGCCGGGCTCGGCGGGCAGGGCCGGGGCCGGGCGGGGAGCGCCGAGCGGGGCAGGGCCGCTCCCCACGCCCCGGGGCGGGGGCCGGGCCGGGCCGCGGCACCTGCGGGACCCGCGGCGGCTCTGCGGAGCCTCGGCCGGACAGCCGCGGCTGTGCCGCGATGGCGCTGGCCGAGCTCTACACGCAGGTGAGCGGGGCTGGGCAAGGGGCCGAGGGGAAGGGGCCGTGAGGTCTTCGCTGGAGCGTGGCTGGGGAAGGGCCGAGGGGAAGGGGCTGTGAGGGCTCCGCCGGAGCGTGGCTGGGGAAGGGGAAGGGCCCAGGGCAAGGGGCCGTGAAGGCTCCTCGGGAGTGCAGGTGAACGGGGCTGGGGAAGGGCCCTGGGCAAGGGGCCGTGAAGGCTCCGCTGGAGTGCAGGTGAACGGGGCTGGGGAAGGGCCCTGGGCAAGGGGCCGTGAAGGCTCCGCTGGAGTGCAGGTGAACTGGGCTGGGGAAGGGCCCTGGGCAAGGGGCCGTGCCGGAGCGCTTGGTGCCCGCCGGCGGTGGGCACAGCGCGGAGCTGCCCGTGCGGGACACCGCACCACGGGGACACCGCACCACAGGGCACCGTGGGGAGACACGTCTCTTTGAGAAAAACCCTCCTTTAGTGAGAGTCTCGGCCTCTGGGAGCGGGTCTCGCTGTTCCAGCCAGCGATGAGGCGACGTGAAAGGTTTAACTGCCCTTCCCGGGGCGCTCAGGCTCGGAGCGCCGCGCTTTCTGTCGGGCAGATAGTGAATGTGTGCGGCAGAGCTTGGCCCTAAAGCAAAGATTCTTCCTCCTTAATGCGCCCGCTGAAACTTTTGCACAACTTTTCCCTCTTCTCCTGTAGTCACCGGAGTGTTGTGACGTATCGTTTGTTTGCTGAGCTTTAAATAACAAAACCAGCAGGGATGTGTTGGTGATTTAGTGAGCCCGTCCCTCACCTGTGGCAGCAGCAGCTGCTCCCTTGTTGCCGGGTGCTGCGGGGCCGGTGGGTCCTGCTGCTGCTGCCGCCGCGCTCGGAGCCGCTGGGAGAAGGAGCGCGGTTTTTTTCCCCAGGAATGTTGGACAGGTGAAGGGGGGAAGGAGTGCGGGTGTAACCTGACACGGAAATGAGCAAACTCCCGTCTGTTTACCTGCGAGGCAGGGTTTGGAGACAGCCAGCTCTCTAGGCTGGGTGCGTTTGCCAATGGAGGCTCCTGCGACTCCAGGGGCCTTTCCTGAAGAATCAGTGCTTTTATCACTTTCTCCTTCCTCCCTTTCTCGTCCTTGACCTAGTGTAGTTCATTTTCTTGCATGGGAACATGCTCTGTGCCCCTGAGGCTGTTTGCTGGTGATATTCTAACTCACAAAGAATAACAGCGAACAAAGAATTCAGTTTAACAAGCACTTTTTGTAAGCCAGGAGGAGATCAGCATAATGTAGGAATGATACAAATAACAATTTATAGTTGGATAAACATAGAAAACTGAAATGTAAAGCTAATTTAGCCATGTCTTTCATGTGGCTATTAAATAATACTTGATGAGCTGGGCCTTTGTCCCCTTGGTCAGATAAATGAAAACATTGCCATTACAGTTGTTTAGGGTTGTTTAGAAAATGTCTGATTTTGGATATTGTGTGAAAAATGCCATCATGCTGAAAGCATCAGCATGGAGGTGTCATGGAAGCAGCTGAGGTTTCCATGGTTGTTCATCTCCTGATGAGCACCAGCGTGGTGTGTGGCTCACTAGAAAGGTCCATGTCTGTTCTTAGAGATACTCGAAACCTTGGCTGGAGAAGTCCCTGAGCAGCACAGGCTAACTCACAGGATGTTCTTGTGCAAGTCCCTCCTACCCTAAATTGTTTGGTGGTGATCCTTGGGGTTAGAATCAAGGCAGCTACAGCTGTGCAGTGCAGTTTGCAGGGACCTCTGTAGGCACCCACCATGGTTCAGTGGGGTTCTTGAGGCAGAGACACTCATGTTCTGGGGATCTACCGGAGCTTCCAAGGCTCCTTCCAGACTGGAGAGGGAAAAAGTCCTTTGTGCCAAAACCAACAGTTGCAGCACCAAAAGGAAAGGGAATACAAGTCCCCAAGGGATCTGTGGGTCTGCTCACACTCCATGAAATGGTGACTAATATTAATTTTTCAAGTAAGCAGCTGCAGCAGTTCTCATAGGTTTATTTAAACAGCTTGTTTCAACTGACCATGAATATAGCTAGGGTGAGGCAATTAAGGGAAGGGTTTTGGCTATCAGAACAGAAGGATGCTGGAAAGAGTATACATTACAGTTTCTTGTGTGAGTAGGGACAACAATGTCATTTTGTCAAACCCTATCAGGAATAGAAGGACACACTCCACATCAGTAAAGTAATTCCCTACTCCTGAGGTTTCCAGCTGTGTTATATCCTTTTAAGGAACGTTGTTTCCCATTGCTTCTCATGTAAAGCCTTTAAAGAAGCTGCTTTTGCTTCTGCATTTGACTTCAGCATAGGAGAACTAAATGGTTCAAACAGCATAATTTACATTCACTTTTTTTTTCTAAATATCTGTGCTTCAGTAGATTACAGATGCCTTGTTGGGATGGAGCTAAAGTATGCCAGTTGATTGCTTGTAAAGAAAGAAACCAGCCAGTAGTCTTTGAAGTTTGTCCTAGAGCGGGGAAAGATGTTTGGAGGTTGCACTTCAGTCCCATTAAAAGAAAGGGAACTGTGCAGTCTTTCTTAGGTATGACAATGTGCCTATGGCAAAATGCATTCTGAGTTCAGTGTCCTATCCTTGAATTCAGGGAAGTGATTGTCCATAGCTGATTGTCTGAATTCTGATAATGAGATGCTTCCTCTGGTTCTCACTTATTTGAACCCTCGTAGAAACAGGGTCTCTCCCTTAACCATGTTTATTCTTTGTTCAGTGTTAGAGGATTTGAAGAGCCTGGCAACAGTCTGGCCCTTGCTCACCTTCCTGCATGCTCTGTTGTTGTGCAGACCCTGCTCTGAACAGGCGCAGAATATGCATGTCTGAAATTAATGAGTCTGCTTTCTTTTTTTATTCTTTCATGAAAAATAAAAAAAAACACCAAAAAAAAGTCCTGCAGTACAGAGCTAATAATAAACTCCAAAAGTCCTGGGATGGGGTTGCACTTGATGTTTGAAAGGTATTTTTAATGCTAGCCTGGCATTACAATAGTAGCTAAGCTAACTTATTGTCTTGTTTTTCTGTTACAGTACAATAGGGTTTGGATCCCTGATAATGAAGAAGTTTGGCAGTCTGCAGAAATCACAAAAAACTACAAAGCTGGAGACAGTTTTCTCCATGTGCAATTAGAAGATGGAACTGTAAGGAGAAGTCTGAATTATTGTGGAGTTTGCTGAGATATGTTTATGCAGAAACATAGCACTCACCATCCTGGGATCTAAATAACATATATATAAATATTTCCCTTTTTCATCATATTGCAGTTGGTACAGTACACATCTGCTGCCCAAAAATATGAGGAGTGCAATTCCACTGTCTGTATACGTTAGAGTGGAGAACATACCTCAAAGATTGCTTTGGAGACAAGCCCTGAAACTCATCCTAAACTGAAGTGAAAATCAGAAGTGCAGGGCAGGCATAGTTCTCTCTCACAGAGCCAGCTTTTTCTTTTTTAGTTGGTTTGTGTAAGATTGTTAATTTTAGTATCCAAGTTCTTTACAGATTTAATACTTTGAAAGCATTTCTGTATTTCTGCATTCCTGTTCCATAAAGATAAATACTAAAGGTGTGATTAAATGGATTTGTTGAAAGAAGCAGAAGTGAGTTTTAAACTTTCTGTAAAGAAAACTGAGGTGTTGCAGGTAAGGATATTTATAGAGCTAACTTGATTTCTGCCCAGGTCTGTACTTTCATTCATTTGCAGCTGATCTATTATTCTTCTCTGTACTTGAAATATGCCTGTTTTTAGAGAGCTGAACATGTCAAATTTTTACAGATTTCAATACAAAATATTGTAAATAAAGAGAATGAGGCTTTTCATAAGCAACAAACAGCTCCAATTCTCCCAAGTTCAGTGGGATGTATGGAATCAATGAAATAGAAGATCAGACAGGGTTCCATCAACTCTACAACTTCATGTAAAGGTAGAAGATTTGTATTTATGCAAACAGAATGCATTTTTAATATTTCAAGTAATTTTTGTTGGTAGGAGCTGAGTTACCCTGTTGATCCAGCTGCTTTGCCACCACTACGAAATCCTGACATACTTGTTGGTGAAAATGATCTCACTGCACTCAGTTACCTGCACGAACCAGCTGTTCTACACAATCTTAAAATTCGTTTTGTGGAGTCTAAGCTTATCTACACATATAGTGGTAAGCTAAGTGAAATGAAGAGTTTTAAAAAAAATCTTCTTAAAAAAGTATTAATCTTGATTCAGTTTGCAATTGACGTGTGTAATGTTTTCCTGAAGTGTATTTTAGCTCATGTTAACTGGTTTTATATGTTAGTATAAACTTGATTGTTCATCAGCACATTCTACCTAGAAAATATTGCTACTTTGTATTATTTCAACTGCCAAAACCAGGTGTTTCATGTAACTAACCTGTGTTTTATTTTTGTTTTGTACACTTGGCTGCAGGGATAATTCTGGTTGCAATAAACCCCTATAAGCAGCTGCCAATATATGGAGATGCCATTATCCATGCATATAGTGGGCAAAACATGGGGGACATGGATCCACACATATTTGCTGTGGCAGAAGAAGCATACAAGCAAATGGCAAGGTTCAGTATGTTATTTAATGTCCATAAATAACTCTTGAAGTCTAGTGGCAGTCAGTGTTAATTGTCATTTAATTTTACTGTGTATGTGCCACTGGCTATTAGGAATACCTTTAAACACGTAGCTTAATTAGAGGAGAAGGAATTCCTTAACCAACTGAGGAATTTCTAGAATCAAAACTATTTTCATTCTTGATGAGGGGTGAAACTTAGTGAATAGAATGACATCAACCTAGAGGTTACAGCTGAGGAGGAGAAAGAGAAGAGTAGATGTAAGATGGAACTGAAGTATGAGACTTGGGCACAGCTGTGATTTCAAACATTGTTTCATATGTGTAATTCCTACTTTTGTACGTGCCCTTTAGATATGTCTGACATAAACTGTCTGATTATTTGGTTTTAGAAATAACAAAAATCAGTCCATTATAGTCAGTGGAGAATCAGGAGCTGGAAAGACTGTGTCTGCAAGGTATACGATGAGATACTTTGCCACTGTGAGTAAGTCAAGCAGCAATGCTCATGTGGAGGATAAAGTACTGGCATCCAATCCAATAACCGAGGTAAGTTTGGGAGAGTGTCTCTCAAATCTGTACTCATCAAGGGAAGAATTCTGGGAGCTTCTGGGAAATATTTTTGAAATCTTTAGGGGTGCTTCATCTGTCTGAGTTGGATATTTATATTCAGATTTAAGCCTCTGAATGTTAGTGATGGAAAGAGGTGGTCAGCCCCAGGAACAGCCGGTCCTGTCTGATTTACCAGTGGCCCTTTGGAGGTGTTACTTTGCTTAATTAGATGATGATGTAACAATATTGAACAAGTTGATTGGTTTTATTACTTGGACCCTTATGCTGGGTAAGTATACTTTGTCTAATTTTCAGTTTATGTAGTATTTTACTATTTGACTTGTGGCTTGTCTTCGGTTTTGGGCCTCAAAATATAAGTAACACAGTTCAGTGTTTGATCAGAGATTGATCCCTGAGCACCTTTGATTTTAGAAACTTTTAGCTGACTCAAGTTTTGACAAAGTTATACTTATGAGAGATGTGAGTAAAGCAAATTGTAAAAGTTTATAATTGTTGTAGGCTGTGGGCAATGCAAAAACCACACGGAATGATAACAGCAGTCGATTTGGAAAGTACACTGAAATCAGTTTTGATCAGAATTACCAAATCATTGGAGCTAACATGAGAACATACCTGCTTGAGAAATCAAGAGTTGTATTTCAGGTGGGTAAAATAAAGTCTAAAATAGTCAAGGTCAATTCTGATGCACTATACTAGTTCTATATTGAAAATGTTATGTGAAGTTCTGAAGAGTATACCCAATCAACATTTGATTTATTTTTTAACAGAAGCTCATATTATTTATGATAAGTTACTTTATTCCATGTTCTTTCTTTTGTTAATGCTTCTCAGGGACAAATCCCTGACATAACTGCAAATCTGTAACTTGTGGTTACAACAGTAAAAGAGGCCAATTGTGTCTGGAAAGGAACAGCATATATGGGGCAGAGAGAGTGTGAGTGAAAAAATGGCTGAAAATTTATAAGGCCAAGCCTTATTTCATGTGACTCACTTCAATGTCATGGCTTATGATAATATACTGAAGAAGGTATTTAATTTTATAAAATGGATTTACAAAGGTTTCTTTTTTAGTAGTATTGTAACTTTTTAAGTACACTGAAAAGTACTTCTGTGTATCTTCTGCCCTGAAGGATGGTTTGGAAATTGAGAGTTTTTTGAGTTCCCACAGGGCAGTGTTTCAGCTGATGCTCCTACACATCTTTTTGTTACAGCATTTGCAGTTCTTATTAGTAGATGATTGTTAAGCTGAAGAAATTATTAACATCCTTGGGGAAAGAACTATGCATATTGGCAGTGGAAATAAAGTATACTTGAATGTATCACTTTCAAAGGTCTTGCTAAGATGGGCCATTTGAATAATAAGCAATTTCTTTGCTAACCTATCTTGCACCAGAATTTAGCCTTCAGTTGTCATTATCACTTTACAGTAGTGTTGAATATCAGGTGTTTTTCAGTTTGTTTCTTCATTTTGTTGTTAAATTTTTTCCTTTATTTTACAGTCAGAAAATGAAAGGAACTACCATATATTTTATCAGTTGTGTGCATCTGCTATGCAGCCTGAATATGAACATCTCAAATTGGGTAGGTCTCAAGAAAATAACCTGCTCTTCACTTTTGTAGTGCAGCATTTTAAGGCTTGGTTTTCAAGTGCTAGGATGTTTAGTGCATTACAGCATAAATCTCACAGCCTTAAAACAGGACCTGCATTTTAAAGTCACTTAGCTGTTAATCCTGCTGGTTTTGAACTTGGTAGCAAATCCCTGGAAACTCAAATAGTGCACAATCAAGTGCTTTGGAAATCTTATTCTCCTACTTTCTGTAGTGACAGATACTATGACAGCCTAGGGACTTGATTCATTTATCTACAGAGAAGCTGGGACAAGCAGCATTTAGGTGTATGTTTACACAGTCTCCGTTCCAGTTTGTTTATATGATGGATATTAAGATTTCTAGGAATTATGAATACTTATTTGTGTCAGCTTAATTGAGTTGGGCACATGGATTTCTCTCAGAAAAAAAGAGGACCTCCAGCTTGTCACTGAAACGTTGTATTCTGACAGCATCTTTAGGGTTTTTTGTGTTTCAAAAGCTTTAACAAGTGGCTCTCCCCAGTCCCTGATCTTTGCAGAATTACAAGATTTGCTTCTTTTCTACAGGAAGTGCAGAAGAATTTAACTACACACGAATGGGTGGCAGCACTGTAATAGAAGGGGTTGATGACAGAGCAAATATGGTGGAGACTCAGAAGACATTTGCCTTGCTGGGTAAATCCTTTGGGATACATTTTCAGTAGATTTTTTTTCCCTGAAATGGGCAAAGCTGTATTGTTTCTGAAATACCCAAAATGTTAGTAGTAATTACCAAAGTAGTTTTTTTATAGCTTGTCCATTGTGGTTGGTCTGTTTTCAAAGTGCTGGGCAGGAGCAATTAGCAATTGGTGTTAATTGTTACTGGTCAGAAGAATTGAGGGCTGGAGTCTTCTTGGCCATAAACTAACATGCTGTGACAGAAGTGGAATTAGAAGCTTCTTTGCCCCAGTAAAAGCTTATGTAAAAGCTAAATCAGACTTGAGCTGGCACTTGGGGAGGTACAGGAACTTATGCCCAATCTATCATCAGATCAGACAGGCAGAAAATTGGCAGAACCAAGGATATGCATCCTACTCTGCAGAGATGCTGTACAATTCTTGGCTGCACAACAAAGCAAGTAACCCAGCATTGTTCTGCTTTAATTAATTGTACTGTTTCTGTGTATTTCAAATAATCAAGGAATGTTTTTTTAGGTCTGAAGAGGGATTTTCAGATGGATGTTTTTAAAATGCTGGCAGCAATCCTGCACCTTGGCAATGTGGAAATAGCAGCTGTTGGAGATGAAAGATCATCCATCAGTGTAAGGAAGTAGCTCATTCAGATACCAACATTTTCTATTCTATTTTATGCCAGAAGTGCTTTAGCAATAGTTTCTCTCATATCTGGGGCTCAGAGCAGCATTAAATCTGGTGTACTAAGCTTGACTGATTTCTCCATCTCCATCTGTGTGGAATTGCAGGGAGTGTTCACACAGATGCTGTTCTGTGCCCAGCTTCAGAAAGTGTTAACAAAAGGCAAAGTGTGGCTAAGAGTACTCCACATCCAATTGATCCACAGCTGCTGGAAAATCCATTTTGGAACTTTCTGCAGGATGCAGGAACCAGAGCATAGTCAAAGCTGATCAGAATGTGTCCCAGAAAGCTATGCAAGTCTAAAAGGAAAGAACACCTAAAAATAGACCAAAGCAACTTTCTTTCAGTGTCTTAATCCAAAACATCTCATCCAGTACAAGTTTTTCTCTCCTGTACCAGAAGTTCTATCCAGTATTATTTGCTTTAGCTCATCTTGCTATTTTGCCAGATGAAGAAGTGAATACAGCCCTTTGCCTGTCTAAAAATAAAAAGGCCATAGTTTGGTGGCAGCAGAGCAAGGATTTCACTTTCTGAACAACAGTTAAAGAATTAAATGTACCCTAATAATATTTATTGATCTTCTTTAAAGATGGAAGATAAGCATCTCAGTATATTCTGTGAGCTTCTGGATTTAAACTGTGACAAAATGGCCCGGTGGCTGTGCCACAGGAAGATTGTCACCACCTCTGAGACCGTGGTGAAGCCCATGACAAGGGCCCAGGCTGTCAACGCCAGGGATGCCCTGGCAAAGAAGATCTACTCCCACTTATTTGACTTCATTGTGGAAAGAATTAATCAAGCTCTGCAGTTCCCTGGCAAACAGCACACCTTCATTGGTGTTTTGGATATTTATGGGTAAGAATATCTCTGGAAACAGAGTGCCTTTTCTTTGGAGTAGATAAAAAGGCACCTTTTTGTGCTGGTAATGAGTTTGGAGGGGCTTGTTTTATTAAAAGGTCATGGTCATGTAAGTTCTTTAGCACCCAGATTAGTGGAAATCCTCTGCTACTATAAATACCATATTTTTTTTTTTAATTTAGCTTCTGATATGATACTTTTAGATTTATTATTTCTGGTAACATTAGCTTTTAGAGAAGTTTTGAAATTCCTTAGTATCTTCATTAGTTTTATCATTAGTTAATTGTCTTAGAAACAGTAGGATATCTGCAAAGAGTTTCAAGGATGTTGCCATTTGATTTTGATGTCAAAAGATTTTTTTTTCTTGTTGAATTGTGTTTTAGATTTGAAACATTTGATGTGAACAGTTTTGAACAGTTTTGTATCAATTATGCTAATGAAAAACTACAGCAGCAATTTAACCTGGTATGTTCTTTTTTTGTTACAGTTCTTTATCTTATTTTGCTCCAGGGTGGATATGAGTAAATGCTATTTGTGCTAGAATGATGGATATTTCTGGATAGTGACTATCCAGTAATAAATAAAAATATTTTATTTTTATATGTAAGAATAGGTACACATATATAAAAATGAAAATTTTGAAGTTTATTTTCTTAGACAGACAGACATACAATATACTCCAGAACATAACTTTTTCTATCATATGTGTACAACAATTATGCACATGCAGACACTGTACTTATTTTCCCTTAATTGTAACCTTCTTTATGTTTTCATAAATCTTGCAAATCCAGCATGTCTTTAAACTTGAACAAGAAGAATATATGAAGGAAGATATCCCATGGACTTTAATAGACTTTTATGACAACCAGCCTGTCATTGACCTTATTGAAGCTAAAATGGGAATTTTAGAACTTCTGGATGAAGAATGCTTGGTAATTTACTCATTAAAAAAAACAAAAAACAACAAAAAAAAAACTGTATAGATTTTACAAGTGGGGTTTGTTTGCAATCCATATTTTCCCCTTTTCAATGGGAAATAGAGCATTTTCTTCAGAAAAGGAACATTAATGTTTGCTCTCTATTTGTCAATCTTGACTGTAAATTACTTATTCTGTTTTCTCTTATAGTATTAAGAACCTAAAGCTGGATCTCAGAACTTAGCTGGAAGTAAGGCAGCAGTGGGAGCTCATCCCTGTGGGGCAGTGCAGGACTGGAGCAGGCTGGGCAGGAGTGCAGTGGGATCCTCATCCTTCCTCACCTCCTGCACTGGAGGCAAAGCAGCAGTCTGCTGCTGGTAGTCTTGCTCCAAGCAGGAATTTGGACTGCTCAGTCCCCAGGGGGCTCTTCCATCAATATTTTTTAAATTTGATTAGTCCACAAATCACTGCTTTTTGATACAAAACCTTGTGGATTAATATAACCTTCTTTCCAAAAATGATTTGCTGCTGGTGGGTCTGGAGAGACAAGAACTGGTTATCAGGCTTGTAATTCACTGAAGGGGATTTATGCAGAGTGTTTATTGACAGTCAGCAGCTCTGCTGCTCCAACAGCCCAGTTTGTTAAAGAGATTGCCCTTCTTATTCTTACAGTTGCCTCATGGAAAAGATGAAAACTGGCTTCAAAAGCTATATAATAATTTTGTCAATAAAAACGCACTCTTTGAAAAGCCAAGGATGTCAAACACTTCTTTCATCATTCAACACTTTGCTGATAAGGTAGAGTGTCAACAACCCAGTATTGTTCCCTGTGTCTCTAGCAGTTGCTCATTCAGAAAAAAAAACCAAATGTAGGAAATAGGAAATATTAACCACACCTGTTTGGAACTTCTATAAAATGGTTCTCCAATACATAGTGCCATTCCTTTATTGGTAATACTGCCTATAACATACCATTTAAATGTAAGAAGTCCTTAGGATAAAGAATTTAGGAGTATTAAAAAAATCATCAAGATAAAAAAGCAGAAAAATAACAAAATTTATAAATGGAACAGTTATAGTTGTAGTGCATATACATTTTAGTCTCAGTTATTTACATTTCAGATGTAGTATTCCTTTTAGTGCCTTGATTTGAAATCATAGAATAATGAAGAAAGGAGGAAAGAAGTTCCTAATGAAGGCAGAAGGATTTGGATTCTGGCAGTTCGTCCTGCTTCTGAGTTTGCAGGTTGCATGTATGTAATCCTGAGATAATGGAATTGGGAAAAGCAGAATTTCAGCCATCATGTTTGAGATTAATAAAGAGCTCTTAGCTACCACAGCTGAGAGAGTAAAAATTATTGTTTTGCCAACTGTTTGTTTACGTGTTGCTGAAAAGTTAATGATTTCACCTGTTTGCACAGGTAGAATATAAATGTGAAGGATTTCTGGAAAAAAACAGAGATACAGTACACGAAGTATTGATTGAAATCTTGAAAGAGAGCAAGGTTTGTTACAAACAGTAATGATTAATCTTCTGAATACCTGATTTTACTGGAGTTAATGCAGATCTGATTTTAAAATGTTTTTTTATGATATACAGATTTTTAATAGGTTGATAGTCTTAATTTTTATTGATATTATAGAAGTGTGGGGTTTTACCATCAAATAATATACAAGATGAAAATACCTCCAGGAAGTGAAAGTGTTGCACTCCCTTCATATATGGAAGTGTTTCACTCCCTTTGCTAGTTATGCTGGAGTTTTCTTTTAGTATCTCCCTTCAAGAGCATTTTGTAATCCTTGTAAGTGAAAAACTTTTTTTTTTCCTCCTGTAGTCATTACATGCAGCTTTTATAGGTAGTTTATCATTAACAACTGCCTTTGTTTATTCTTCAGAAGAGATTAAGAGAATGCCAGGGCAAGGAAAACATCAGGTGTCTTATGTGTGCCTGCCACTTCCCACCTGCTTGTCCCTTTGAAGTCTATAGCCTTGAGACTTCAGGATTACTCTTAAGCTAACTTCATCTGACCTGAAAATATATTCTTAATTTAAATTGCATATTGTGAAAACACAGCCTTAAGTGCTCTTATTTTTAGCTCTGCTCTGTATTTATGTCTGTATTTGCTTATATTGAAATAGCTTTTGCAGGCTGCTTTCACAGATGTTGGGTTCTGTGTATGAAATGTGTGAGTGCTGCATAATAGAATCATTGCAACTCTTTTTTAAGTTGTTGTTTGTTTGATACCCAGTTCAAAATCCTGCAGTATCTGGCCTAAGTATTAAGGGGTTTACATTTTTTTTTAAATAGTAAATGTAATTTTAATTAAAATGGTGCTGCAGTTACACGGTGTTTAACTCTGGTTCTTTCGCCACACTTTTAGTTTCATCTGTGTGCAAATTTTTTTCAAGACAGTCCAGTGTCCATCTCACCTTTCAGTTCAGCTATAAACATCAAATCTGCCAGACCTGTTCTGAAATCACCCAACAAACAGCTCCGGACCACTGTGGGCAGTAAGGTACCCCACAAACCTGCTATTCTCTGGTGTTTGTACTTGCTGGGAAATGCTGGACAGTCTGGCACTGGGTTCTGCCACTCTTCATGGGGGACTGTCCAGCTTTCAGGACAGCAGGAGCCACAGAACAGTGCTCCAGGTCTGGGTATAAGAGGTGTGTTTATTTTGTATATGGGAGGCTGTTTGGTACAGCCACAATCTTAAATTTCCTGCATTTAAGATCTAAACCCTATTTCCCAGTGTGCAGCTAAAACCTATCAAATAACTAAAAGACCAAGATTTGACTTTTTACTGAAATGTTTCATTAGCAAAACTCTTATGTCTGGTATTTTCCAGTTCAGGAATTCTTTGTCTTTGCTTATGGTGACACTCAATGCAACCACTCCTCATTATGTGAGATGCATAAAGCCAAATGATGAGAAATTGCCTTTTGAGTAAGTATGTTAGCTGTGCTCAGCTGTGTTTTACTGTATCACTGTAGTGATGTGTCAGCAAGCTAAATTCTCATTGTGGAGGAACTTCCCATACAGAACATGGTTTTCCTTCCCAGATAGCTGAATTTGAAAAAAATACTGCCTTACAAAAATTGAATGTTGAAGTGTCATTATTGTTACCTTAAAAATCCTTTAACCTAATCATTTTCAAGTTAGTTACTAGTGCTTGTGTATTTGTCAGAATAACCTGTGAGCAGGAGTTAGCTTTGATGCAGCTGTTGGTCTCTTTTTGGGCAGACCTGTGGAAGCACTCTGGTGTCAGCTATACAACTTCCAGCTGGCAGGCAGTGCAATGACAAATTAAATTAAAGCCTTTATCATATATGAGTAGGAGGGAGGAGGCCAGCTTTGACTCTAAACTCAATCTTTTAAGTATGTTAGCTCATTTTCTTGTAGCCATACAAAATCTTTCCATGCAAAACACGTTACTGATGATATTATATCACTATCATTGCAGTGAGCTCTCATGATTCTGCAGTGAGGGCAGAAATAGCTTGGATAATGTAAAAATATGTCAGAATTAGACTAGAAGAGTGCACCAAGAGCTTCTGAAAGAACACTGTAGTCATCTGCCAGCCACAGAGGTCTCTTGGCTAGTACTGAATTGACATTGGTGGTGTGCTCTGTGGGCATATCAGCTCTGGTCCAGAGCAGGAAGGAGACTTTCCATGCCTTGTGTTTGCAATTTTGAACCCAGGTATTAATGAACAAGTCCAGATTTATTCATAATGAATGAGATAAAAAACACCTGGAGAGTTTCTTCTTAATGGGCTGTTGAGGGGGTTTTATTCTGTGTATGTTTGTGTTGAGAGTGGAACTATTCTTTACCACTTGCTGCTATGAGCTGTCACAGTTAATAGGAAAGGAAATAGGAATTTTAGTGAGATAAATAAATACAGTCTTCCTTTGGTTTTGAGAAAGAAACAGAAAACCCAGATTTCTCAATATATTTTTCCTTTTAATATATGGTATGGAGTAAGACACTATATAAGAAGCAGGGAGCTTTGTGTCCTATGAGCAGAAATACAAATCCAGTTGGTAAAACGGTTCTAATTATTACAGCATGCCAAACCCAGCAGAAAGGCAAAGTATAACACTGCTTTTTCTTTTTAGGTTTGATTCCAAGAGAGTTGCTCAGCAGCTGCGAGCATGTGGTGTTTTGGAAACCATTCGGATTAGTGCACAGAGCTACCCATCCAGGTATGGATAGCAGTGAGCCTTCCTGTGCCAAAAAACACCTACTTGTCTGTTAATGAAATTAATATGTTAACTTCTAATTTTCCAGGTGGACTTATATTGAGTTTTTCAGCCGCTACAGCATTCTTATGACACAGCAGGAACTCTCCATGAATGATAAGAAACAGATTTGCAAGATTGTTTTGCAGAGGCTGATCCAGGTTGGTTTGTCTGCACCAACCAATAGATGTATTACAGCATCTATTAGTAATAAAAGGTCTCTTTTGCCAAGAGTAGTATCTCTCCTCAGGCAGGAAAGGTATTTACATTATTGCTGTTTTTCCTGGTTCTCTGTGCTGTACCCAGGCTTGTGGGTCAGTAACCTTGTGCTGTGACATTCATGATGTGGCCATAGACAGAGAATTTAATCACTCTGTGCTTGATATTGTCACTTGCAAAATGGAAGTGATCCTGTATTTATAAACCAGTAAAGAGTAAATGGTATACATTTGTCAAGTATTACAAGCACAAGAGGGGTTTTGATGTTGGAATGCAGCTTATTGAAGAGCTGTTCAAAAATTTGCTATTTTGCATGTTGCTTCTGTTTGTTAGGTGAGCCTGTGGTGGTGAGGCTGGTCCTGGTCAAGCCAGCAAGCCAGGTCTGAGCTCAGATTCAGGGATGTATGACAACAAACACAGGCACACTTGCTGAGTAGCCCTAGCACAGGTCATAGGGGGAGAGCTGGAACTTAAAAGCAGCCTCACCCCGAGTTTTTGCTCACACAGCTCACTGGTTCCAGGCTAGAAACGTGCATCAAAAGGTGCTGCGGAGCCCATGGAACCAGACCTGTAGGAGGAGGTGAAGAGGTTGCTTTAAAGGCCTAGATGATAAGTCCAGAGCCTTCCTTTAATTTTAGATGATGAGTGTACAACTTTTGATGTTGTTCTCTGTGTCTTTCCTGCTAAGTGGGTTTTCCCCCCTACACACTCCTATCTACATAGCAGGCAGAGAGGATTTTCTTATTTAGGAAGATGGTGTCTTGAAGCAGAGCTTGCTTGAAGTGACAGTGTATAAAAGGAAGAGACTATCTGGTCTACAAAAATGAGCTAAAAACTTAACGTACCTACTGTTTTCTCTTTTCAGGATCATAACCAATATCAGTTTGGGAGAACAAAGATATTTTTCAGGGCGGGACAGGTGGCCTACTTGGAGAAGCTGCGCTCAGACAAGCTGCGGCAGGCGTGCACGCTGCTCCAGCGGCGCGTGCGGGGCTGGCTGCAGCGCAGGCGGTTCCTGGCCGTGCGCCGCGCAGCGCTCACCGTGCAGCAGTACTTCCGCGGGCAGCGCACCGTCAGGTACCCCTGCCTGCCCCCATGGAGCTGCCTCTGTGCCTGGCTGGAGGCACACAGCAGGTCCAGCTAGTGCCCCAAGTGTGCTTTTTATCAAACAGCAACTCGGGTTTTATCACCGGCCCAGGGCTGTGTGCAAATCACAAACAGGATGGGACTGCTGGGAACGTGCCTTGAGCTGTTTTGTTTTCCAGCATCACTCTCTTACATGGTTATGACAATGGGAAGATGCCAGCAGCTCACATCCCAGGCAGCAGACCAAGAACTTAATGTTACAACTTACTTGAAAAGTTTTTTGACCAATCACACAAAACAAAAGCATATTGTCGGTAGTTCTTTCCAACCACTATAAGCACATGTACCTTCAGTTAAAACAATGCTTGCTTATTTCAAATACAATACCTCCTTGTAAGCCTTAAAACACAATGCACAAAGCTCCATTATTAAGCTTAGAACTTCCTAATATCTCACTAGATATACTTTTCTGCAGCTTATGGAGTTATTCAGTGTTAATACACACACCATTGTTCTATTTGTCCTTACTTTTCTACTTACATAATTTTTCTACTGACCAATCTTATGGCAACTGCTTAGCTCTAATCACAGTTCTGCTGTCTCTGAGGCCTGCCTTTTGCAGCTTTCCCAAAACCCTCTGATTTTAAGGATTCCCACAATAGTATTTCCATTTCCTCTTGATTGTAATTATGAAATTGAACTTGGTCAAGTTGTTCAGCTGATATGAGAAAAGTACCCAACAGGTTTCCAGTGTTGTCTGCCAGATTTCCAAGATGCCTGTCTGCCTGTGAGCTCAGTCCTTAGCTGATAATAAATGGCCCAATTGGGCTTTCTGCTGAGCTTCAGAGCCAGAGAAGAAATCAGGGATGTACAGATTATTGTAAACAAATTATTGCAAAGAAAGTGCACCAGGCATTCACAAAGCAGAATGAAAGATGGCTCTGTGTAGGCTGGGAGGTTTTCATAAAGAGACCATCAGAACAAATGCTTGTGGACACATTTAAATAATGTGGATAACTCCCTCTCCTTCACTTTGGTCGAAGAACAAGCTCTGTTTTTGATAATGGATGCTCAGTTTTGATATCTTTTTTGTGTATGTGTGTGTGTTTGTAATTTGGCCGACCAAGGCAATGAGCAGGAGAAATCCAATGTGACCTAAGTAAATTTTATTGTCTTTTGAATTAAGGCAAGCTATAACTGCAAGAAATCTGAAGGAAACATGGGCAGCTATAACCATTCAGAAATACTGCCGGGGTTACCTCGTCCGTAGGCTTTGCCAGCTCATCCATGTGGCTGCTGTAACAATACAAGCTTACACAAGAGGATTTCTGGCAAGAAAGAAGTATCGCAAGGTACAGCCTATGAAACATCCTGTTTCAGAAACTGGAAACAACTCTGTAAAAAAGATTAACACAATGGCAGTTTTTCCTAATACTTTACCTTTTGCATGTCTTGTTCCCATATCTCCTGCTCTGGTTTTTGGTTTTTTACCAAGATCTCTGTCTGGTTTATGCTGGATGCAGACTATTTTCAGTGATTACTGCAGGGGCTCAAATGTGCCTGCAGTCTGGATATTTCAATATTTTGATATTTCCCTGAGCTGCATTGTCCTCAGCAGTGTGTGTAGACTCACAGACTGGTATAATTGCTGTGGATTGAGTAATTACAGAGGGATGCTAATCCCTTGTTTTAAAGATGCGTGAGGAGCAGAAGGCTGTGGTCCTCCAGAAATACGCCCGGGCGTGGCTGGCCAGGCGCAGGTTCCAGAACATTCGGCGCTTCGTGTTGAATATCCAGCTCTCATACAGAGTTCAGCAGCTGCAGAAAAGGCTAGAAGAGCAGGTGAGGGGAAGCAGTCAGCTTCTAGTTTGTACTTAGTTTTTTATCCTATCTGCTCTAGTCAAAGATGTTGAGTTGAGAAGGCAGAAGGATATGTAAGGGTTATGGTCCTTTATAATAAACCACTCAGCTTTCTACACCCAGGGTAGAAAGAATCCTCTAGGGTTTCATAGTATTTTTGGGTTAATTATGCAAATCAGAAGAGTCTGCAATTATCTTTTTGGTTTTTTTACTGTTTTTTAAGTCCATCCAGTCTCTGGATGGGGTTGTTAGTGTTAGGATGTAGAATGTGTGAGATATTCCTCTGGTACAACATATTTTGTAACTTTGGGGAATTCAACATTATGTTTATTTTGCAGCTTATTTTTGAGGGCCATTCCAGCCAAATCATCTTTAAGATGGTAGTTTTAATCTAGTTGGTGGAAACAGTCCTGGGTTGAAATAATCATGACTGATATGGGATGGAGAGCAGAAGTAGGTCTTTAAAATTCTATGGAAGAGTTTCAGTGCATTTTTCTGTTTCCTTTTATCCTGTCCTGCTCATTGCAGAGTAGAGAAAATCATGGCTTGCTGGAACGATTGACCAATCTGGCTTCAGCTCATGTGAATGACGTGGATACAATTCAGAAACTTGAATCAGAACTTGAAAAATTAACTGCTCAAAAGAAAACATATGAAGAGAAAGGGAAAAAATATAAAGAGGACAGTGAGCAGGTAAATTATAATTGCCATCTGTGTGCTTTCATTCTTAAATAATGTCTTCAGTTACTGGATCTATCAAATGCATGATTTGAGAGTTTCTAAGTAACTATACTATTTTGGGGAGAGGCAGCAGGGAAGGAAGAGACTCCATTTATGCTTCTTAAAATGTAAGATCTTCTGTGATCTATTTCTTCCTCCTTTGTAATTTGTATGTTTTGCTTTCTTTTTGCCTGTACAGAAAATCTTAAAACTTGAGAATCAGAATAAAGAATTACAAGAACAGAAGGAGACCTTAGAAATAAAACTCCAAGAAAAAACTGAGGAAATGAAAGGTACAATAACTAAAGGGAGTTTCAAAGGAGTTATAGTGGGATAAAGTCAGTTTTTCAGCAAAAGTAAATTACTTTTGTTCTAATAAAAGCAATATAAATGCTGAAATTGTAGTAAATTGAAAGTTGGTCCTTCTCTTGCCTAGAATGCATAGCACAAGTGTGCAAATTCTTTTTATTTAATAATTAAATTAAATTTTTTCTTTCAGTAGCAGAAGCTCTCCTCCTGTTATGTGTCTTTTTTCATACACATATATGCCTTCAAATTGTAGCTTCATCCTTGCTTCCTTTAATACACTACTTTTAGAAATCTAATTTCAAAGGACACAGGCAGCACATGAGATCAAGTATACTTTAGATGAATAATTGCACAATTTGGTGCTTCAGAATCTCTTTGTTTCTATAGCATTACTTAATAAATGTACTGTGATAATTTTTGGCACTTGAGAGGGTAATTTCAGCCTCAGAATATGTTAAGGATTACTTATTAAAACAAAACTTCTCATCGTGGTCGTGCTTGTTTAATAAATGGACACAGTTGCATGAAGGTCTTTGAAATACTAAAATATTTTTTGACAGAGAAAATGGATGACCTCACACAGCAACTCTTCAATGATGTACAAAAAGAAGAAAACCAGCGAATGTATGTAATCTGAATTTCATTTCTTTAAAACAGCATTCATTTTTTCTCTTTCCCTGCATTTCTTTCTCCTTCTGCAAATGTATTATGCTGGCATCACTTATGAGTCTGTCCATGTTCTTGGGTACTAGTGCTGGTACTGAAGTATTTCATGCAGAGTTTAGGAAAAGCACATTCTTGTTTGTGGGTGAGTCATATGCAGGAAATCAGACTGTTCTTGCTGTTGCAATTTCTTGTCTTTTCTTGTGTCTCTGAGAATTGAAAGGCAACTCTGATGGTAATGGTTTCTTTGGAGATGTCCTCAGAATTTGGTCAGGAGTGGAAGAGCAGCTGATGACCACACCAGTCAGAACTCCTGAGAAGTGAAAATGAAAGGACAGAATGGAGGGATTCAGTGTGAGGGAAAGGCAGTGTTTGTAAAGGACATTCAGTTAAAAATACAAAGGAAAAACCTTTTTTCTTTCCTTAGTTATTTAATTTGCAATAAAAATCCTGTTATTAATCAACAAATGGCTGTTGCTTTCAGCATGCTTTTCTTGGATCAAGTGTTTATTTCCCAAAAACTTTTCCAGTCCAAGACAGAGAACCTTCAGTACCAGAGAAGTGCTGTTCTCTGAAGTGTGAAGAGAGCAATCAGTCACTGCTCCTGAGGGCTGGAAGCTCTGTGGTGCTCCAGCTCAGTCTGATTTCAGCTGCCAGTACCTTCAGACTATATTAAGAGGATTTCTTTTCCTAGTTTTTCTGGTTTGCTCATTACCTGTGTGATGCTGGAAGCCAATCCAGCAGAAATACTGTAGGAAACTGTAAAGGAGAATTAAATATTCTGAAACTGTGAGAAAATCTAGGGATGTTCTCCTCCCATTATCATCCATTATGTGGGTGAGTTCTGAGGATGTAGGATGGCATTTTAAAGTAATTATGGTTCATTTAAGTGTTCTTCAAGGAAGCATGTCCTTCAAATTAAAACTAAAACAAAGCCCACTTTTTCACTTACGAATGTAGATGAATAAAATTACCTTTTCATTGTATTCTTTAGGATACTTGAGAAAAATTTCCAAAACCAGAAGCAGAACTATGAAAAGGAGATTGAATTGCTCAAGGGAGAAAATAAGATTCTGAAAGAAGAAAAAACTCAGCTACAGCAACAAATTCAGCAAGAAATTATCATTCAGGATGGCTTGAAAATGGAAGTAGGACAGCTTACAAAACAAGCACAGGTAAAGCATGACTCATTTCATTTTGGAGTCTTTGCTAGAGAAAGCAAGTGGAGAATGTGCATGTTTTGTTTATAGATTATCTTCACTAATTTTTTTATTTCCAGTCCATTTTTAGAAGAAGCTGCAGTTAATACGGTGTATTTGGTACATCACTATGTTGCATTGTTTTCCTGTAGTAGGCAATGCAAGTTGCTGCTCTCAGTAATAAGTGCATCTTTTCAAGTATAATGTGCTTTAATATTTATAAATTTGAATATATAGATCTGTTTTCCTTTCATTTTCCTGAGAAAGTATTTGTTTCTCAGGGGATTTTTCATACATGTAGTTTATAAACTGAACCTCAAATTAGTGCAAAGTCACATTTTTGTTCTCTGATTCAATTCCATGGCACAAACATCTTTTTTTCAGTACCTCCCATTACTGTTCTGCTCTGATGCCTGAAACCAGGTGCTTTAAACACAATGCATTTTATGCTTTTCACCATATTAACTTGTTCTTAATTATAATTATGATTTAACTGATACTCAACCCTTCTCATTCACTCCTTGTCTCAGTATATGATTTCTGTTTGATTCAGAAAATACCCGAGTTGCAAAAGGAAATTGAACTTCTTCAGACACAGAAATTGGATGTTGAAAAGCAGGCCCACTCACAGAAGAGAGAATTGAGGGGTAAGCCTCATACCAGGCAGTGCAGAGAATTCCTAAGTGCAGTTGAGCCAGGCCAGTTTAAATTGATCTCTTCAATGTCAGCTATGACAGAACGCCAGTTCTCCTTCCCATCCCACGGTGGTTTAATTCCATCCATCCATATATATACAGTGTACAAAGTGGTCACTGAACACTGAGATCTGGGGTACCCCTTTGAGGAAACTCTTGATTTCAGACATTTCTCCTTTGTGTTTAGAAATAAATACTAATGATTTAAACTTCACCTAAAATCTAAACTTCACTTAGAGTTTAACAAATGACCCAAAATTGTGTAAACAATGTTATCTAGTTTTCATTCATCCTGTCCTTTGTCCTAGGTCCAATAATGTCAAATATGCTTAAATAACTTGCTGGTTTGGGTTCTCTTTGGAAAAGTATACTTAACAAGCACTACTATTTTGAACTTTATTTAATGATAATAATGTCAAAGAGCAAACATGTATTTGCAGCATTTAATGTAGTAACCTAGCACAAGATGATAAATCATCTGTAAAACTCTAGGAGTTGCCCAGATTCAGACCAGGAAGATGTAACTTTGCACTGAAAGTTCAGAGAAAAAGCAGTATTGGTGGTACATCAGCCTAATGCTCCAACATGTCCCAAAGTAGAACTGAGTCCTTCATGGTATTCCTCTGGTAAATCAGATCTATTTACTGAGTACCAGGGAAGAACCTTGTTTAGATTTAAGAAGAGGATGGTTTGATCTTTATAATGAAACATGCAGAGAAAATAATGAATTTTATAAACTTTGTGGGGTTTTTTTCCAGAAAAGATGTCAGAAGTTACAAAGCAGCTTCTTGAAAGTTATGATTTTGAAGATGTAAGAAGCAGGTAATTTTGTTCTGAGGCATCCTCTAAAAAGCTTAAGGAATGCATTATGGTCATCTGCACACTAATGGTTCTGCCTTGCATTCTAGACTCTCTACAGAGGATCTGGAACACTTAAATGAGGATGGAGAACTGTGGTTTGCTTATGAGGGCTTGAAAAAAGCCACAAGGTTAGTTCAGTTCTTCAGTGTTTCCATAACTCCAATCTGTGACCTAGAAGATAAATCAATAGATCAGTGGGTAACAAATTTACAGTGCAATACTGAACTTCTGTTAAGGAAATGAACAAATACTACATTATATGATGAGCTGAGCAGTTTAAAATCAGTTGAATAAACTTCTACCAAGCTAGTGAGATAAGTGTGGATGTGTCAGTCAGGAAAATGTGTTTCCTCTGAGATATCATGCATAACTTTCAACTCCTGTAATGCACAGGTGATGTAATGGAATATCTCTGTGTTAATCACAGTACTTTGTTTTCACTTTGTATTAAATTTGACCCATTTAATCAAGGTCGTTCTGCATCTGCCATGTTCTTTCTCCTTTTTAACAGAGTATTGGAAAGCCATTTCCAGTCTCAGAAAGAAATATATGAGAAGGAGATTGAAGGTTTGAACTTTAAAGTTGAACATCTTAGTCAAGATATTAATCATCTACAGAAATTATTCCGAGAGGAAAATGACATCAACGATGGCATTAGGCTGGAAGTTAGCAGGCTAACTTCAGAAAATCTGGTAAGGTGCAGGTGCAAAAGTACAGCCCAGATGTCTTTGTGGCTCTCCAAATATTGTGGGCATGTCTTTGAAACCTCAAGGCTCAAACAAATGGGGCCATGTAAGGTGGCACATCCCTGAGGCTCCTTCCCTGCCTGCTGGGGTGGTGTGTAAGGAGACAGCCAAATTTACTGTCTGGGTGTCCAGCCTGCTGGGGCAGCCTCACCGAGACTTTTTGCCTTTTCATTTGCATGAACCTGATTTGAGATTTTTCTCAGAAGCCTCCTCAGAGTTTTGAGGCTCTCCCCACCAGAGGGCAGCTACACATTCCAAAACCAGCTACAGGCACGGCTGCAGACCTGACACCTGGTGCTGTGCAGAACTGTCTGACACAAGGAACTGTGTTGTTCCAGGAGATAGCACATGCCATATCATTTTTCTGAAAAATAATCGAAGAAATGTTTTCAAAACAGAGTTACAAAAATGAAAATAAAAGGAAAAGTTACTTATGATTTCATTTTTGTAACTGTTTTCTGGAATGTTGAGGGGGTTTTTTCACTGTTAATTGAACTAGGGAAATTAAAGCCATTGTGTAATTTCCTTTAAACTAGAACAAAGCAATGGTAGTAGTGGGAAAGTCCAACAATTTGATTAGTTCAGTATTTAGTTTTGTAGAGTGGCCAGCAGAAGGTGCCTCCAGAAAAGTCAAACAAGTCAGGCAAGCAGGCAGCAGAACCTCCCCAGAGCCTCCCTCTGGTTTGGACTATTGGCAGTTCAGGGTCTTGGGGTGACTTAGGAACTACTGCAGGGATTTGAAAAGAAGGAATGTGCTGAAATAAACAAATCTCCTTTTTCTCTAAAAGGTAATCCCAGATCTTAAGCAGCAAGTTGCTGAACTTGAAAATCAAAAATTAGATCTTGAAAACCGTCTTCAAGAGCAGACCATAAAGTTGAAAGGTAATGGTCCCACTATGGTCCCCAGTCTTTCAGTTGTTTGAGGTGAACTTGATTAATTCCCTTGAACTGAACTTCTAAAAGCTGAATTAATATTCCATCATGACTTCATTGCCTTATTACTTACTTTCTTATTAGTAAAATGGAAGAAATGCAATGACAAATGTGTGTTACATCTCTTCTGAAAAAATAAGATACATGCAAATATCTGCTTTTTTGAGGTCATTCAGTTCTGGGGTTTGGAAGCTTCCAAATATATTCCACAGGACTCTGCTAAGAATATGTGAAATGGAGCATGTCCTTTGGAAACAGTAAAAAGGAAAGATAATTTGGAACTTAAAGCATACTCTATGAGGTAGACTTAAGAGAATGCTGCTCAGAGTGGAAGACAGAGGGAAAAGTCCTTCTCAATTTAGGAAAGCATACTTTGCTGAGGATTTGGAGTGTCTGTAACTGCAGTGTCTTCCTAGGCAACTGATTTAAAATTTATGAGTAGTTTTACTGCCAACTGCAAGAAGTTAGCAATATCAAAATTCTTCATCCCATATAATTTTCTGCGTGGTATGGAGTAGTCCCATATTTCTCTGATACATTATCTGGCAGGTCATTTGATTTCATTAGATGAAACAAAATTATGAGTGTATGAGTGTATGAAAGATTTATTGCATACTAGTACTGAACAGTAAATACCTTTGATTTTGTTGTTTCTGTTTTGTTTTGGGTTTTGCTGCCATTTATTATTGAAAAAAATGGAAGAGATGTCAAATCGGCTGCACTATGAGCTGGAACGGGACAGGACACAAAGACGGTAATTTTTAGATAATTTTTTGTTTTCAATAAGCAATGTAGTCACTATGTAGTAACAGAGTCACTTAAACTCTTAAATTACATTCCACTTAAGATTTGCCTTAGAGTGTTTTGTACAGTTAATAACTAATGGACAAGTATGATCTGACTATGCTTTTACAAAAGATTAAGAGACAAGATTTCTTACCTATTTTTAGAACTACTGAGGCCCAGAATGAAGTAGACATAAAAGAGAGTCTGAAGGACACAATCCAAGGAATTGAGGGGCTGAGCAATGGTTTGATGCAAGATGAAGTCCAGGGTGAGCTACAAAGCAAGATAAAGCAAGTGACAACTCGACTTGCTGTGGAAAACATGGTGAGGAAATGAAATTGTCATTAAGAAACTGTACCTGAAATGCAGGATAAAAAGAATGAAATTATGTTTTTTTGGTGTTGATAGGATGTTTCCTCAATTAATTTGGGGAGAAAAAAGATATGAGGGTGTTTCTTCCAGCAAATATAACGAAAAGAACATCATAATATTAATTGTGGCAGTAACATGAAGCAGTAAAAAGCATTTTTTGATTGTGTTTACTCTGAACTCACTGACTTTGATTATTACAGGATCTTGAAGAAAAGCTAGACATGAAAGATAGAATAATAAAAAAATTAGAAGATCAGATCAAAACTCTGACCAAGACGATTGAAAAATGTAAGATATTATTATGTGATTTATTTTGTTTAATGGCTTTGAATGCTAAGTGTTTGTTTGGAGAAAAAATATATTTTTAAGCAGGTGGAGTTTGGGGTGGAGTTAGAAATTCAATACCTCAGAAAAATGTGCCGGGGGAATCATCAACACAAATTACATAGAAGTCCTTTCCTGGTTGGTTTGTTTTTTCCCCGGCTCCATCATAGGCACACAGGGGACCTGGTCTATGGATGATAAAGATGCAGGCACAGGGATAAGGTCCTGCCAACAGCAGTTTATGCCCACCCTCACACAAACTCTGTGAAGCAACAGGGTTAGTTCTGCATCTGACGAGGAGCCCCTCCCATGAGCCTTCAAGTGGCAGATGATTCCTGATGTGAAGTTGGTCTGTACAAAGCTCTTGCAGACAAATTAATTCTTCACTACAGGATGCTCTCAAAAACATTGCAAAGTTTTCTAATGTAGAGTTGTAACTTTGCTGGGTTTTTTTTCTTCTTAGTGCAAGTAATCCCACCGAATCCAGTGAAGCTATTCATGAATAATATAAATGTTACTTAACTCATAATGCTTGGAGCCATAAGATAAGAACATTAGTGTGTACTTTCTTTATTACAGAGAAAACTGCTTTTCTCCAGTAGTTTGTTCTAAGATGACCATTAGCTTAACCCTTAACCTGGAAGTAACAGTGCTTTTGTGTTTGACAGCTGAAGCCCATGTGCCCACTGTGCCCAAAGAGTACATTGGAATGATGGAGTACAAAAAAGAGGATGAAGAAAGGATCATTCAGAATCTGATCCTCGGTATTTTAGTAAAACTTGATATTTTATAAGTCATCAACAATACTCAGAACACTGTAAAAAAAACTGCATGGCACCATATTTCACTTTTATTCAAAGATGCCTTTTCTCCGTTCTCTTACCACCAGTACAATTTGTACTGCTCTCTTTCCAGGACCAGATATTTCAAGTACAGAAGTGCTTTATCTGTGTTAAAATGATTTCTCTGACTCTACATAATGCTGACTTTGTTATCTTTCTTACTATTTATCCACCTCTAAAGCTGTAAATCCCAAGAACACACCAGGGACTTCAATTTACTTTTTTTCTGTCATCTGCTAAGTCTGTAAGTCACTGTGCTTATATCCATGTGTGATGGTTGCTCTCCTGTCTGTCCTTGCCATGTCTTCCCTTCACTGAAAGGAACTGTACTTCATGTTTCTCTTGCAGAAGGATTTTGTCCTTCATGTGAGCCACTTTACAGTATCAGTCTAGCTGCCAAACCAGTTTTTCTCATTAGCTTACAATTAATAGTGAATTTGACAAAATTTCCATGTACATTTGTACCATTATTAAATTAACAACACCTGTCTTTTCTTCTCACTTTTGAATGTTAATGCTTTTGTGAACAAAGGTGTGGCCTAAGCAATGCTGAAATTTGTTGGGGAATCCAATCGGTATTTAAATGTAATTTGCTTTTTGAAGTTGTGCTGCCTGGCAGAGCCCATGCTGGACCTTAGAATTCGCTACAATATTCTCCAACCCCCCAGGAAAATATAATTAATACTCATATGTGAGCAATACTGTTACAGAAGCTGTCAGAAACAAGAGCTTCACCAATAAATCAGTTATCAAGTGACTGGTCACTGCAGAAGGGAACAGCATGGCACTTGTCTTTTTTGGAATGATACACTGAAAATTGGATTTTTCCATAATAAACCAGATGACTCTCCTCCATGCAGATTTGAAGCCACGTGGAGTTGTAGTTAATATGATACCTGGCCTTCCAGCTCACATCCTGTTCATGTGTGTGAGGTATGCAGATTACCTGAACGATGCTGACATGCTGAAGTCTTTCATGAATGTAACCATTGATGGCATCAAGCAGGTTGTTAAGGTAGGAGCTGTGTTTCATTGTCCTCTACTGTGCTTTTTGGTTTTGAACACAAGGTTTACCAGATGCATGTGTGGTACCTGGGAAATGCCAACTTCTATTTGCTGGTATTCCTAGAAGGGAACGATAATATTAGTGACACTTGTTTAGGTTTGTAGTAGCATCCCTGTAAAGTCCCCAGGTAAGGTTCTGCTGTGCTGAACACAGAATCCACAGAATGCATTAACATAAATTATTTTTATCTGAAGATGTTGTTGACAAAATCATTTAAAGCACTTTACATTTTACAATGAGTAGCTAATTAGGTGAAGTGCACCTGTACTTTCAGCACTGTCAAAGTGAGAGGGACAGAAATGAAGGCTGATATGTCTGGCAGCAAGCTGGCAGTGGGCTCTGAGGAGGTTTTTGCACTGCTTGGCTGCTGGTGTAATTCAACATGTCATCTATACTGCAGCACTAGAACCCAAACGATTAAAACCAAATTGCTAGCCAGTGTACAAAATTAAATTATAAACAAAAATTGCTATGCTGTATGCATAACAAATTCAGCTCTGTGAATGGATTTATAACAGAGTGAAACACCAGACACAGGGAGGTAGCACAGGCAGGAATGGACTGTGGTTTGTGCAGTTGGACATGTTGTACAGAGAATGCCTATAAGTTTGTACAGAAACAAATTTATAGCACAGTTTATCCATAGAGAAGCTTGTGCTTTCTCAGCTAATAAAAAAAAGGAGATAGATAGTTAGAACTGTGTTTTTATGAAGTGCAGTTTCATTTGTGAATGCAGGTGTTGTTCACACTTCTTTGCAGGAAGCCCTCCAGCACACTACATATCCACAGGAATTGTAAAACTGTTTGTTCAGGCTTATTATTTAGCCTGTCTATTAAGAATACTTAAGCAGTATTTACCAAACAAAAGTGTTATGTGTTAGCCTGAAAACAGAGCAGGATTTGTTCAGCACCTTTCAGATGCTCTGTGCTCCTTCTGCTATAGATGGGCTCTGTTCTACCAATGCTGTAATGGTATTAAGTTTAATTACTGAATTAACTTTGTCAGACAATACCATAGTAAGCCTGCTTTACTTACCATTTTCAGGAACATTCAGAAGACTTTGAGATGTTGTCCTTTTGGCTTTCCAACACATATTATTTTCTTAACTGTTTGAAGCAGTACAGCGGGGAAGAGGTAGGATTGATTTAATAAAATAATTCCATTACTTTTGACAGATTTTAGTTGAAATTTAAAATAGCATTAATTAATAACTATTTACCAGCTCACCAGTGTTCCCTACAGGTATTTATATATTCACATTGCTCTGCAGTGGTGTTACGTGTTTATACAAATAATAAGACACTATAGAATTAATGGATCAAGGGAAATGAAGGAAACTTAAGTAGGTTAAAGTCATTACATGGAAACTGCTACTTAATTTGAGTCTTTCCACTTGAATTTAATTTGAGCTGGACTTCAGATATCCCCGTGTATATATTTAAAACAGCTTTACTATTTTATAATTAGGGCCATTCAAATATTTACTTCTACCCAAATAGAAGAAAACCTCTGCAAAGAAGCAAAACAATAAGCTTTTCAGGATTTTTCCTTATTTCACTTGCTTGTTTAAGCTAAAGCTCATCCTGAGATTCAAGTTTCTTTTCCTTCTTTTCATCTGGAAACTGACTGTATTTTTAAGAGGTTTTATAGACTTGGGTGTCCTGAGCTGGGGTTGGTGTCGCTCCCTCTCGTGGCCACAGCAGGGTCACACAGAACCCAAACGCATTAAATTTCATTACCAGCACTCTGTAACTGGGGTTGCAGCAGTAGGGAAAGCTCTACATCCAGAATTTGCTTTTAATCTGCTTTCTAATGAATATTAAACACCTCACACAGGTTAGGATTCAGAGCAGACTTTTGAAGTCAGAACTTTGCTAATGAAAATCCAAAATTAATGTTTTTGTTTGCCATCATAGTTGAAACAGCTATGTTGTTGGCTTATTTTAATGGTGGTGGTTTTTTTTTTGGGGGGGTGGGGGTGGGGGGAGTTAGGGAGAGGAGAACAGGGAGGGTTTGCTTTCTGTTTAAGAGATCTAGGAGTTGCTCCAAAGTTCATTGACGTCTATGCGTGTCTTTCCTTTGGCTTTACGAGCACAGCAAACATTATCATAAACTGGAAAATTAAGTACAGGAAGCACCCACTGAAATTAGCTTTGACTCATTCTGTGTTCAGCCAGAGATGGAATGAGTAACTCCAACACATTGCAGTAACAATTTATAGTTACCACATTATGTGATTTCTAATTATATTTACAACTCACTTGTAGGAATTCATGAAGCAAAATACTCCACGTCAGAATAAGAACTGTTTGAAGCATTTTGATCTCTCAGAATACAGACAAATTCTCAGTGATTTGGCCATTCAAATATATCACCAATTCATTATTGTAATGGAGAACAACATTCAGCACATGATTGGTAAGACAACAGCAATCCCAGAGTACTTAAATGTAGCTTGTGAAGCATATAAAGAAAGCTCATACAGGGAGGTCGAGGGTGGGACAGATTCCTTTCTCCTGATATTTATACTTAGGTGTTCCTGCATGTGTGTTTCTACACATACAAATGTCACTGAATCATATATTCCCAGACTTTTTCCTCAAAATTATCCTAGTCTAGGATAATACTGTGAATCTGAGCAACATCATACAATAATAAAAGGCCTTTTTAAAATTGTGTGCTCTGGAAGCCTTTATCAGTATCTTACTTTTCTTGTATCAATTAACTTCTAAAACATCCTGAAAGAAGTTTTGTTCAATAATTAATGCAACCAAAAGGAGCCTCGGGAATTTTGATTTCAGCAGTTGTTTTCTGTTGTATTTCAGTACCAGGCATGCTGGAATATGAAAGTCTTCAAGGAATTTCTGGCTTGAAACCTACGGGGTTCCGTAAACGTTCTTCCAGTATAGATGACACGGATACCTACACTATGACCTCTATCTTGCAGCAGCTCAGCTATTTTTATAGCACTATGTGTCAGAATGGCTTGGACTCTGAGCTCCTAAAGCAGGCAGTGAAGCAGCTATTCTTTCTGATTGGAGCTGTCACCCTCAATAGTCTCTTCCTCCGCAAGGACATGTGCTCCTGTAGAAAAGGAATGCAGATAAGGTAAAGCCAGTAAAGTTTAACAAGCCTGAGAATGAATTTTTAACACTTGTATGTAATGTCCTTTACCTCTAACTCACTGGATATTCTGTGACCATTCTGCTGGAAGTAGCCAGTTGTTTTTACTTCTTTTGGAAAATCAGATCCTCATATTTTGGGCTGAGCTTTCTCAACGTGACAACTATAAATTGTTCTTTCCATGGAAACACTAGTGGAGGAAAAGGCAGAGAAAATTACAGCCTGAAGCTTAAAGTCAGGCATGGTTAGGATTCTTTCCATGCTAGCTCATCTGTGATGTGACCAACAGTATTTTTAATTCTTTCTTACCACAGTGAACAGGTGCAGTGTCCCAGGGCTGGCAGGGATACAAAAGCTGACTTGCATGTTTCATGCTCTGTGACGAGACAGGCACTGGGACAGAGCCTTGGAGGATGTAGATTGAGCATCACCCCTCCTGTTGCAAGCATCAAGGAAACATGCTCCTAACTGTTTGCAGAACAAACAGTGCATTTGTTTTCCATGAGTCAGTCTGCAGGCTCAGGGGAAAGAAAATCAGTAAAATCTTGGCCCATCTGGGAACATTATTAGGAGAAAGCTGCTCATCCTTTATAAGCCTGGCCCTGCTTTGTAA
Source organism: Serinus canaria (assembly GCF_022539315.1). NCBI lineage: Eukaryota > Metazoa > Chordata > Aves > Passeriformes > Fringillidae > Serinus > Serinus canaria. The sequence continues at coordinate 12,225,550 of NC_066324.1, read as the reverse complement.
CAGCAAAGATTGTTCTCATTTCCTGTACATGCTCAGTTGCAAATAAATGTTTTAATGCCACACAGTACAGTAGACAATGCCAGTATATGTTAGTAAATTTCTGGAAACCACAGCTACACTAATAACTTGCTTTCCATTAGCCAAGCTTTGAAATATAGACAGTGAAATAAAAATAAGAATTGAGATATAACAAAGATTTAATTTATAGTTAAATAAGCTATTAATTGTTTGATTTTTATTATCTGCAGGTATTGTTTTTAACTTTAAATATATTAATTTGAAAACAACATTAGAAGAATCTTTCTTCCTTAGCAGTCTTCAAAGTAACTTGCTCATCAAGGGGAACTTGACATTTCTGTTCTTTGTTCATGGTTTAACCCAGATGTAATATCAGCTACTTGGAAGAATGGCTTAAGGACAAGAATCTTCAAAGCAGCAATGCCAAAGAGACTTTGGAGCCCCTGTCTCAAGCAGCCTGGCTCCTTCAGGTTAAAAAGATCACAGATGATGATGCCAAGGAAATATGTGAACACTGCACATCTCTTTCTACTGTGCAGGTAATGAACCACCTGTTTTCTTCTGGCAGCACTGATTGCAGAATCTTAGCTATCTAAAATAATTTGTTGCAAAAAACCATTGGACTTTCATTTCATAAAAGTAGCATTCCTCAGCATTCCACATCATTACTTGTTAAAATGAAATTTTAACCCCTTATTCCTGATTGTTTTGAGCACTTTAACTGCTCGCGTGGTGAATGCTTCCCTGCTTTGTTGTATCCCACAGTTTTGTTCCACAATGTATTTTTTTTAGTCTGTCACAGGGGTTTTTTTATTGTTTCTGTGAATCAGTTCAGCTTTTTCTACATCTCCTCGATCTGCTGACACCTCTGGAAATGAGTCATAGCAATCGTCATATATGTAGTAAGTCAGTAGGTGACAAGTCAAAAATCTCTCTATTGCAAAATGTTTTACTGAGACTTTAATTAAATATCAGTTAGAATGTCATGATAAATGCTTTCTTCTTTTTGTCCTCTCCCTTTTTGTGACACACTAAAATAGTCTTTTGTAATTTGAGCAGATAGTTAAGATCCTGAACTCATACACTCCAATAGATGACTTTGAGAAAAGAGTGACTCCATCGTTTGTTCGGAAGGTCCAGGTAAGAGCTACCACTACTCTTTCCATATTCAGCTCACAGGGTACTTCACACACATGAGTTTTGATGCTTTACAGTTGTACTTGGCCTTTATATCCCATTATTACTAAGTAGCTCATCTTCTAGACACTTGAAAGTCATGCAAGCAAATCTGCTTAACATCATGGAAAAGCAAGATTTGCCATGGGAAGAAAGCAATGTACTGGCTTTGCTTTGATTCTTAATTCATTGTTTTCACACTCTTTCTGTTCTGGTTTCAGGCTATGCTAAACAACCGTGAGGATGTTCCACAGCTGATGCTCGATACCAAGCATCTCTTCCAAGTGACGTTTCCTTTCACCCCCTCTCCACATGCTTTGGAACTGATACAAGTCCCCAGCAGCTTCAAACTTGGCTTTCTCACGAGGGTTTAATAAATCCAGTGAATTGGTATTTCCTCAGAGACTCTATAAAGACAGCAGACTGTCATGGTTCATTTTACCAGCTGCTGGATAGTATGGCAGCGTGCAGTGAATTAAGCTGTTAAAAACTTGCTCATTGGTCAAGACTTGAAGAGTAGGAGTAATTTTGCCTTGTTATTTCCTTCTCCCTTTTCTTACTCTTCTTCCTTCATTTCAGTCGTACAGGAATAACTTTATATCCTCACCTGGACACAAAGCTTACCATAGAGTTTTTCCTCCATACCTGACAAGAAAAGCATTTATCTGACAAGTTTGCATTGCTGCCCTGTCAGCAGCAGTCAGAGGGGAAGACTGGCATGTGATAGATGTTACTGCTTTACAATTTTCTTTGCCTTCACTTCCTGTAATGAGAGGGGTTTTTTTCTTCCCAAGGCAATTCTATTCTTTGCCTTGATATATTTGAGACCGGCTTTCACCTTTCTGTGAAGAGGGGAACTGAGATCAATCTAAGAGAATGGCTGTTACAAACCCACAATGTCTTTTTGTAGGCAAGCTGGCTCGGCTCTCTGAGTGCTGGACTGCAGCTCAGGCACTCTGCACAGCTCCTTGGCCAGAGCAGGGACTCAGGTGCTCGTCTTGGAGACAGGTTTCAGTTCTGTTCTCTGCAGTGCCAAGTTTGCATTCAATATCAGTTATTGTAATAGAAAAGTTAGAGATAAAATTCATGCTATGATCCAGGTTTGAAGTGCAGGCTTGGTTCTCTGAAAGGCAGGAGTCATCTCGTGGTTTGGTTCCATCTGCAGTGCAGTGTATTTCAGAATACACTCTGAGTATGCACACATCACCTTTCTGCCTTTCTTATTTTGCTGGTTTCCCTCCTCCAGTCCAGAGGCTGAACAGGAGCAGGTACAGAAACTTTGGTCTGGTGTTTATCATAAGCCAAGTTCAGTTCCTTACATTTCACCCTTACTTACATAATTTCAGTTGCAGAATCCTTAAATGCAGAAACAGTCTCCTTTCTGCTTTGTTCAGCCTTCTCCCTGTGGTCAGGGAGTAAAACATAACTTTATTTAGTTCTGGACCCTGTCAGAACAGCAGGGGAAATAACATTCACCTCACCACAAGGGTGACTGTCCTTAAATAGGTAACTATTGCTGGGTTTCTAGCTACTCTGTTTGCCATAGTTATTAGAATCAAGTACTAAAGCTCTGAAATAGCTGAAGGATTATCATGAATTGAGTTAATTTAAGGAACAATTTCTTTGATTTTTTTTTTTTTTTACTATTACTACAGTGTTAGTACTTGTTTAATTTCACAAACAACCTTTAAGTATAAAGAGGGAATCATTCTTGCTATTTAGTGTTCCTGGTGCTTACCATGTACAGTGTCATATTCCTCATGATATCCACAGAGATATAGTCAAAATATATGAAGGAAACAGTTTGTGGTTTGTTCAATAATAATAAAAGCTGTACAAAAGATCACAGACGTAGGTAGACTATTTTAACATATTAAATAAAGTAGTTTTAAATCAATTTGTAGTTCTTTGTGTGATGCAATAGTTATGTTTTCGGTATGGAATCATTTGAAAGAAGTTACTTGGAACTATGTGAACATTTGTGAGTGTTGTCAGTCTCGTACTGCACCAGAAACATTTATTTAATTTAGTTGCTTTGCTGTAACATTGTGTCTCTTCCTGTCAGCATTGTGTGCTGTCCTTGGCTCCTCATGAATTTCTGGAAATAGTTTAATGGAAGCAACTTTTGTTGCTGCAAATTGTGCACAGCCTTTTTTTGCAGCTCCTGGAGCTGTGTGTCTGTTACCTGGGCTGACGTGAGGAAAATCACAGCCCACTCTTGCATCCACATCACAGAGAAGTGTCAAGCTGCATGTGCTGTTGTGTCAAAAATTGTTGATCAAGGAAAACTGTTCTGACAATTTGATGCTTTGTTACTATGAGAGCTTTTTGTGGAGTGTGCTATTAATGCTGTGTATGCAAACAACAAGGTATATTTTTAAAACAAAATTTAAAATTATCTGGCTTCCTGTATGCTCTCAGAACTTATCTTGCTTTTGCTGATATTAATGCCTTCAGACAGAATTTGAGTGCAAAACTGTTTTGTTCTCTGTTATTCTTCTGATCATGAGAAGCAGTTTTAGTGAAGGGCATTAGTGAGGTTAACTTTCCTAGGATGATGCTAAAGGAGAGAGGTATTTCATTCAACTGGGAAAGTGTTGAATGGTGATCCTTACTGCAGTGGGGAAGCACTGAAATGGCTTATGAAGAGATGTATAAGATGCTTTTGGCATTTTTGGATGTGTTTAGACTTGACTCCTGCAGTTTCTGGGAATAGAGCTCAGAAGTACAGGTGGTCCCTTTGAGTTCTGTGCTCCCATAATATTCTAATAAAAAATCATTAGGACTGGTTACTTTTACCCAAGTCTCTACTAGGCTGAGGTTCGGTTCTCTCTTTTTTCCCTCAGATCCCCTTGACTACCAAATGTGAAATCTAATGCCATTAATTCAGTGCCTTCCATAGTATCTTAATAATAGATGTGACCTTTGGCAGTGCTTAAATTTTTTGTCATGTTTTCATAAATATCCCAAAAATTCAAAGAGTGCAAGAAAAGCAGCAATTTTTAATCCTATTTACTTTAAATTTACTGTCTTAGAACAGGAGAATTGTAGAAGTATAACAAAGGAAGAACAAGCAGGGACACTACTCAATTTGTTAGACTTGTAAGGTTTGGGTTTTTTTTAAATATGAGGTAATATTGGCAGTGCTGTTTGTCAGAATACCAAGTTGATAGTTGGAAAAATCAGTTGTCAGTCACCTCCCTGGTATATTTCAAATTTAATATTTGTTAACAAGCAAATACTTGTTTATAAATAAACCATAAATAAACCTGCTGTATAGACCAGGTAGGCAAGGTCTGGCTTGCCTAATAGTTTCTGTTCTTTATTCTGTGTTCTAAAAGAGGGCAGTTAAAATAAAGTCATTATCAGTAATCCCCAGTATGTAACTGATCTGAGGTGATGCAACTGGAGAGGCTGAGCTTTAAATACCTTTAAGTAGAATTAATAGGAAGGTTGTCTTTCTATGTTAGCAGCTGCACAGGGCTTACTTAGCCATCTTGAGAATCTCCAGGTTCTTGTTCTCTGAAAAGGTGGGTAATTTTTTTTTACATAATTTCTCTGTAATAATACATTTCTTAATGATTCTCCATCTTTAAATTTCTAATGTAGCTTTAAAAACCTAGTAAGGTTAAAAGTGCAGGCTACAGTGCTAGAACTTGTAATGATTTTAGACTTTTTTGCTTTAAATATCTTTGTAAAATTGTCACAGTGATGAATTTGTATACTATTCCAGGAGTAATACTGCTTTTTAATTATTCCAAACTTTTGGTGGCTTCTCTTGTAGTAGAATTTTGTAATGTGTCCTAATCTCATCTGAAGTAAAATAGTGATAGCAGGTATGATTCCTCCTGTGCATTACTCCAGCGAATTCTCATATTTTATCAAAGATTAATTCTGCCCAGAGTATTTATTCCAAGCCTAATAGATCATTGTCAAAAGTATCTGGAGCTACAGAAGACATTTCATTCAAATAAGGTCAGTGGTTCCTCAGGGATCACTAATTCTGAGAACCTTGGAATAACAGGTTATTCAGTTGTCAGTGTCCTCCTAAGGATCTAGGAGGGCTGAGCCCAGGCACTGCAGGCATTTTACAGCACTGAGAAGCTCCCTGGAAAGGGTGGCACTTGTGGTCTTGGGTTCATATTTGCAAAAAAATACATTAAAAGCTTCAGGCCATATTTGCTGCTTTTCATCAAGTGGATTACAAACCTCCTTGACTGTTGACTGAAATCTCCATGCAAATTTTAAATTATTACACTGCAGTTCCTTCCAGGACAGATTTCTTCTTCCCATGTTTTGGGATGAAGTCATGCATCCCCTGGAGATAATACCAAAACTTTTATTAAAAAGTTTTAAAACTGGGCAGGATTTCTGCATGTGTTGTCTTACTTTTCAAATAGTCCACTGAAATATGTAATAAACAGCAGGGTGGAGACAAGTACACAGAATAAAGTTTGGTTTGATTTTTTTATAATGTCCAGCCAGACAAATTCTAAAATGTCATAGGTCATTGAATTTCTTTTGTTCCATTTAAATCTCTCTTGTGATAACTACTTCTGATTGTTTACCACAAATTCTTTTTTTATGAACAAGTCTAAATATTGTTTAAAACTTCCATTTTTAGAAGAGGGGAAAGGTCTTGTTTTCCCTATGAAAAATGTACAGAAAAAAATGACGCTGCAATATTATTCTCATTTGTTTGTCTGACTCTCAAGTAGTTTTTGATACTCTGTTGGCAGTGCTTTGATCTTAGAGATGCCTGGCTTGAGAACAAAAGTGGATTTGTAATGACCCAGCTGTCAGTGTGCTTGAAGCATCAATTTCTGCTCAAACAGCATATTGGTCATAATATTTTGTAGCTGCTGACCAAATCCTAGGTCATATTTTCAGCTTTAAAAGTAATGCATAATAATGACTATTTTATAATGCAGTGGAAAAACAAAATTTATTGATCAGTGCAGGTTTCTCAGAAGTCCAGCTGTTGCTGTGGATTTCAGGTTATTGTCTGCTGGCAGTGGCTGAGCACAAATTGAAAGTGCTTTCCCACATGTAGTGAACCCATCTGCACAGCACATATTGTAATGGTATGTGTAAAGATGTTTTGCTGTGTTCTTCTTCATAAAGACTCTGCAGAGCACGTGACTGTCTTGTATATAGTGACAGTTCATCCAGCCCAAGAGATTAGTCACAGAGAGATTATCCAGCCTACAGATGTCTATATACAGCCTAGGCTCCTGAGCTGGCACAGCAGTGGTGGGAAGCTCTGTGCTGGACTTTGTGCATTGTGAAAAATGTGTATTTTATGATTGGCTTTTAGCAAATATGAAAATGAATATTATATGTGTTATGTTAGAAAGTTATGCTGTATTAGTTTTCTTAAGTAGTATATTAAATCTAGTTTTAGGTTATCACATAATGTTGAAACAGAAACCATGCTATGTAAGATCCTTCTTTTAAGAGAGGACTCGCAATGAGATAGCAGCCACAGGACACCTAAATCTTTCAGAAAAAAGGAATTTATTGCTCTCTTATCAGAAGAAAGAACTTCTTCCTGCCTTGCTCAGCCCTGAAGATGCCATTACGATTAAGAAGAAGCTGACCAGGAAGAAGTGACCAGACAGAATCCTGTGTTTGAATGGAATTTATGCATCATGTATGAGGTGTATGAATATGCAACAGATTATTGTTTTTAAGGGTTAATCCTCTGTTAACAGTGTCCTTTTTTGACCTTATGTTGCCCAGAAAAAGATACCCAAACTCCGTAACTCTTTGTTTCTGTTCTCTCATATTGTCCTAATCCAAATTGTCCAATTATTATTACTCAAATTATATTACTATTTTTATAACCATTTTATTACTATTAAACTTTAAAAATTTTAGTAATTAGTAATTGGCGTTTTTCACATGCATGCTTTCCTCCTTCTTCTCTTTCAGCTCTGGTGACCCACCAAGATGGACCAGACCTTTTTAGCAATTGTGTTTGGTCCCTGTGACAAGTGCAGCAAGGAGAAGCCCCTGAGGCCCGTGTCTGTGAAATCAGAACAACGCAGCTACTGCTCGCTCTGCGTGGAGATGGTACGTCACTGCTGTCACTGCCACCAGTGTCACTGCCACTGCTATCACTGTCACCCTGTGGGCACTGCAAACAGCAGGGAATGGAGCAGGGGTCTCTGAAGTTGGGTTTTTCTGGACAGCAAATAAGCATTGCTAGGCCTCCAGACTGCCAGACAAACACCTCTGCAGACACCTAGTGTTTCCACAAACCTACAGGCGAGGTGGCCCCAGGGTTCAAGGATATTTTTTATGATTCTTGAGTGGAAAGTGGCCACGAGCTTTTTATCCTAGGGTACCACACTTGCTGTGCAAATGTTATGTGCCCATCTCTTCCCTGAGATACAGAGTCACAGAATTACAGAATAATGAGGTTGGAAGAGACCTCTAAGATCATCGAGTCCAACCTATGCCCTAACACCTCAACTCGACTGTAGCACCAAGTGCCATGTCCAGTCTTTTTTTAAACACATCCAGAGATGGTGATTCCACCACCTCCCTGGGAAGAGCATTCCAGTACTTTATTATTCTTTTGGTGAAAAATTTCTTCCTAATATCCAACTTATACCTTCCCTGAACACGTGTGCTCTGCTTGGCCTATGATCTTGAGTTTCCCACTTGCCCTGGAAAGAACTTAACAAAAACAACAAAATTATTAAATCATCACAACAAAGTCATTCGCTAGAGCCAGGGGAGATGACATTCACCTAGTCTGTCTCAGACACCAGTGAAGGGCTGTCCCAACTCCTTTGTGTCACATTTCCTACTGTGACCAGGTTGTCTCCTGAGCTGTCTGCACTACTTGGGTGAGAGCTGGAAGTTGCTACAATGAGGATAAGGTGGGAAAAAGTTGCAGAGCAGTGGAATGTCTTCTGTTGGAGGCTTTCTAAGCTCCAGCAGTTAGTGGTGAGGTGATATCCCACTGTCCTGGTGGGGAGCACTGTTCCAGAGACATCTCAGTGGGGTTTTTTTAGGTGAAACACACAGCTAAGGTCATGAACCTATGTGGCTATTGAAGAGCTGGCCTCCAAAACTCCTTTTGTAAACTTCAGAATTTTGCTGTCCAGCTTGCTGTAGTTTTACTTTATCTTCCTAAACCATTGTGCATTATCAGTTGGAGAAGACATCCATCACTGTTTCCTCCCATGAAGTGTTCTCTACCGTAGGGTCCAACAGTTTGTTGAATTTGAGTGTCAGATGAAATGATCTCTGCAGAAATGCTAAAAGGCTTAGCAAGCTGTGTTTACACAGCACTGTTGTACAGGCAGATGAGAGCACTGATTTGGAGGTGTAGGTGGTACATGTGTACAATTTACTGGCTGACCCAGCACATTCCCATGCATTACTTTGTTTAGGAGGAAGTTTAGATGTAATGACTGCGAGACAAAAGGCAGCCCCTTCCCAGCTTATTTGCTTCTCCCAACTGAAATTGCTGCTTTGTTCAGGTCCTTCTTGGCCAACAGCCTTCTTGACTATTTATTCAGTAAATTTTTGCATGACTTGATAAATGCATGTTGGAATTGCAGGAAACTGGCTGTTTGTTATTTACAGTTCCTGCAACTTTCTCCCTGTTATTGGCAGTAAGGACGTCAGACTCTTAGCAGCTGGAACAGCTGGTAGGTGGAAGCAGCCTGAGACTTCAGGAGGAATTGCATCAGGACCTAACAGCCTGTTAGGCTTCCTTTTGGCACTGCAGAGGGGCCTGGGGCTTTCTGGTAGATCTGGCTTTATCTTGCTTCATATTTTCTAAAAGGTCTAAAAGCAGATATTCAGAACACAGAGAGCTATTTGCACTAGCACAGAAATACACATGAGTAGGGAAATTCCATCCTTGACTTTAAATTGTTTTTTCAGAGCTGTGTGTATGCTTTGGCTTACATCAAAATGCACACTATATCCTTTGCCACAGTTGTGTTTGTGGATGAATGTGGATATTGTGGTGTCTAACTGGCTGATCTTTCTGCAGCTCCCTGATGTGCCCATGCAATTCCTAATTTCAGTCCAGCAGATGTACACATGCATTTTCATCAGCCAGTCTTGGTGATTTCCCCAAAAACAACATATGTTGAGGGATAACAGAATTAGAAATTGCTGATTCCCAGTGTTGACATCATCCTACTTCAATTGTTTGCCTTTTAGACAAAATAATCTTCATCCCCTAGGGTTTTGCCTGCTTTGGAGTTTGGTGCTAATCAGTAGAAACTCAATGTTTGCTGGTTTAGATTCACCACAAAATTAGCTTACAACTTGAAAGGAGATCAGCTGGTGAATTAGTGAGAAAGGAAACTTATTTTAAAGGCCTGGCTTTTGAGGTAGACAACAATTTGTTTTATGCTGCTAGATCCTTCATTTTCCCCAGTGTTACTATTACCAGAGCAGGACCAACTTTCTTCCATGGACCCCCACCACTCACCACTGCAATCTGGTGTATTTACCATGTGTGGCACTTGTTGATGTAATACTTAGCTATCATCTAAATTAATTCAGTCCTGGTTGGTTTTATTTAAAGCTCCCAATTGGCCTTACTCTAACCTGTATTTTTGCTTAGTTAGCTAATGATGGCATGGGCAGTTAAGCAGGAGCTGGTCAGATGAATTAAATACTTTTTAAACATTTTTTTTTCAAACCAGTGAAATACACACTATGTATCACACACTTCTACAGCTCAGTATGTTCAGTAGAGGCTTCCCTGTCACCTCCTGGCTCTGCTGACCTCATCATCTCAGGATTAGTATTACATATCAGCCTGCACATGTATGGTTCCCAAAGACTCTCACCTTCTGTGCTGTTCTTTGTAGACTTTTTAATCCCATTCCACAAGGCAGTGAGACTGTTCACATCAGTAAGGCAAGAAACTGGATTTTTCACTGTTAGTACTATGCAACTGTTTGACACTTAGGTGTTATCTATGCCAAATTCCTGAGAGCTGATGCATTCCTGTCAAGGCAAAGAAATTTCCTACACACCTTTTGTTGGGTTTAACTTCTGGGCCTCTCCACCCTTATCAGGTGTCAGAAATAAGGTATTTATTATAGATAAGAATCCTTCAAAAATGAAGTTTCTTCTTCAGAATCTACTTCTGCTAGTCCCCCAGGACACAGCTACATCATTGAGTTTAATATAAGTAGGTTTAATTTTTCAGACCTGAAGATAATGCACGGGAAGAAGCTTTCTGTCACTTTCCTGCGAAATGATCTTTGGGCTTCTTGCCTTTGCTTTTTTTCTGTTCTTTTGGTATCACTTTAAAAATACTCAGTTTTTATTTCCTTGGCATTGTCAGTGCTGGAAGGCATTTGCAATGTGCTGATTCCTCTTGGGGGCTTTGAAGGATGTTCCTTTATCCAGCAGTGTGTGAACCCATAGCTTATAGTGCCTACATTTTCTTTTGTGATGAGTTCAGGGTTGCCTACATGGCCATGAGTCTGGTTGGGTTAGATCACACCAGTTTCTGTGGACACTGAGAAATCTGGAAATAGATCCCAGTTTGATTCCCAGTGAAGTAACCTGGCTTCTGCCTGCAGAGCCATTGACTAAGAGGGCACTTGTGGACATGGCCAGACAGGGGCCGAGTTCAGCTCCAGAGTGATGGTGAAGAGCTCAGCAGCTCTGCCTGTGCATCCCAGCTGGACAGCAACACTTCTTCTAAACCCAGTGTGGGAAGGGACTTTTATTTTCTCTGAGACCCACACTTTGTCCAGGATGTGCCCAGAGTCCAAACAACAGCTGCAAACAAGCATTTTCTTATCTCCCTCTCCAATCTTGGCACATCCCCAGGTTGAACAATAGCCACTGGATTGTCTATTTTCTGGCTAAAGGGAGATAATGGGAGTCAATTTGCACAGAGTTACTCCTTGTAGATCAAGGACGATTCTGTAATAAAAAGGGGACATTTTCTAGGAGCTCCCAGGGAACAAAAAGCTATGTGCCATGGTTCTGTCTCTGGAAGCATCAGCTGCTCCCTGTGCCCAGCACATATTCATGTGAGCAGAACCCAAAGAGCTGGGCCCCTGGGCTCACACCACACCAAAGTGGAGGGCTATTTATTACCTCTTTTGGATTTTGGAAACCACTCTGATTCAAGAGATGGGAATGCCACGGACTCTGAGAGTAAGATATACAAGGGGTAGTTTGTCTAAAGGAGAGAAACAAAAAGGAAAGGAACACCAAATTTAAAAATCAGGAATTCAAAGCATATAGAGGGAAGAGTTTTCACCACTGCATCTGTCCTGCTGGCCCAGGAACTGGGCCAGAGACCTGCATAGCTGATTATCCCAGTACCTCCTACCCACAGGAGTATCAGAGAGTGATGGAGCTAAGATGGGACTTGGTAACCCTGGACAAGATCTGTCTTCCCAATCTGGTATTTTAAAAAGCCATTGGGGTGACCGATGGCCTTTTTTTCCTTCTTTCTCCCACAGTGTACAGCTTGTACAAACAAGTTTGGGAATGTAGCAGAAAAAGCCATTGGCATGTGTTTCTGGGGAAATGAAACCTTTGGGCTGTGAAGAGGGCCTGGGATATGTGTAGGAGTAGGGCAGGAGGTGAGGCTGGTCCCAGCTGCCGGCCTGGAGACCGCTGGGATGTTGGAGCAGGGGTGCTGGAGCAGCCGGACAGGGAATGCTGAAGCGGCAGGACCGGGAATGGGGATGCTGCAGCCGGCAGGATGGGGATGGGGATGCTGCAGCCGGCAGGATGGGGATGGGGATGCTGCAGCCGGCAGGATGGGAATGGGGATGCTGCAGCCGGCAGGATGGGCATGCTGCAGCCGGCAGGACCAGGGATGGGGATGCTGCAGCCGCCAGGATGGGGATGGGGATGCTGCAGCCGGCAGGATGGGGCCGGGGATGCTGCAGCCGGCAGGATGGGGATGCTGGTCCCCACGGTGTGCGTGCTCAGGACTGGCCTGGACGTCAGCGGGAGGGGAGGGGGAGCCCGGGCCGGCTCCGGCGCCGTTGCTGAGGCAGCAGGAGCCGCGGCAGCATCCCCGAGAGCCGGGCTGGCAAACTCCTCCTCCCTCCCGCGCTCATCCCCGCTCTCCCCGCTTCCTCTGCAAAGATGGCAACCGAGGGGCTGCACGAGAACGAGACGCTGGCATCGCTGAAGAGCGAGGCCGAGAGCCTGAAGGGCAAGCTGGAGGAGGAGCGGGCCAAGCTGCACGACGTGGAGCGTGAGTGGGGCCGGGCGGGGCGGCCGCGGGGCCGGGAGCGGGGCCGGGGGCCGGGCCGGGCCGAGCGGGAGCGGGAGCGCTGCCCCGGGCCCTGCGGCCGGACACGCCGTGCCCCGGGCCCCCAGACAGCGCCGGGCCGTGCCCGTGGCTCCGGTGCGGGGCAGGGCCCGCAGCAATCCCGGCCCGGCCCGGCCGCGCTGCCTCCGGCGGGGCGGGGACCCTGAAATGCCCTGGGTACAGCCCGGCACTCACCCGCACACCGTCTGGGTATAGTGTCAGCAGCCGGGATGAACCCCAGCCATGTGGAAATGATGGGAATTTGCTTTAATGAGGCCAGGATTTCACCCGAGGTGTGGAACGGCTTGAAAAGGAGCATTGTTTCCAAAAACAGCTGCTCTGCCCCTCTTCTGCCAGGGAAACAAGTTGCAGGGATGCAGTGCTGATTCAGAGGTGCGGGTGAGTCAGAGCTGGAGCTGTCAATGTGTAACTCACCGTGATCAGCTGCAGCTTCAGGATCCAGGGTTACCCAACAAATGCCATGGACAGCGCTCAGCCCGGCCCTCCCCCTACCCCCTTCCAGAAAAAAGAAGCTCACGTTATGTTAATGGAGCTTTTCAAATAGGTATTCAATCGTGTAGCTCACTCTACTAAAAATATTAGTGGGTCATTAAAACTTTTCTTTCATTTGTCATGATGCCTTAAGCATTGAAAAGGAATCTGAGCTTCTATCCAGTAACTTAGTGTTTTGTAAGAATGAGGGACTGAAAAGCACTTGATTTTCAGGTTGGGAAGGATTACAATAAAATAGACATATATATATTAGGAATAAATAGAATATTTTCTTGTCTAAGTTGGACAATCATATTATATGAATATCCTGTTAGTCAGCCTTGTTAAACAAACAAAGATGTCCTCATTACAGGAACATTACCTTAAATCACTATATTCCTATAGTACCATTTCTGTGTCAGAAGTGGCAGGGTCTTTGGTTAACAGACCTCTTAAGCATATTCTTAAACCCGTTTTTGCTCTCAAAATTTTACCTATGATTACAGTGACACTGGAACTGCCTGTGCCATTGATAGTGATGGGATAATTCTTTGTCATATATAAACTCTGTGAATTTCCATTGGAAAGCTGTGTTTGCAAAGCCATTACAGCATTTCTAAGACAAAAGTGTTATGCTGCTGTAGAACAATGCTCCCTTATGATATTTTATGTAATTGATTCTCTATCAGAGCTTTTTTACACCTAAATTATTCCCTGGTACTATTTCTGCAGAGTTTGTAAGTTTCAGAATAAGGCATCATTTCTGATTTTTGCATGGTTGATTTGTTTTTTTTTTCCCCCCAGTCTAAAATTGTATCTTCCACATTCTTTTGCTTGGATCATAACTTTCCCTCTGTGGTTCCCAAAACAAATAGCTGGCTGAAATAGGATTGCCCTTATTTGTTCAATTGGTTCTAAACAGCAGCTCTCAAAAATGTGCTTAGAAAAAGGAAATGCCAAACATGCATTTGATTTGCAGTCTTATAATTTTAAGGAGTCAATTCAAGAGCTTAAAATTCTGGGTGTAGACAAAAGTTTGTTCTGTTTGTGTGATCCATGAATTTTTGGGGCCAGAGAGACCATTAGACCCAACACAGAAAAGATCAAAGACCCAAGAGTATCTGCATCAATTCCACCCTTCCTGTTCAGGCCAAACAATATTTTTAAGACAAATAGGCAGTTTTATCTGGACCTCTGTAAAACTACTCAAGCTGTTTACTGGCTTTAGCTAATCTATTTGTCTGAGTGCATGATTTTCCACTATCTTTGAACAATATTGGTGAATGCTTAAAAATAACTCTCTGACTCTGAACCCTGTGCTAGGCAGGAGCAGCATTATTATGGCTGTGGTTGGAGATAAGCATCCTCAGAGAATCAGTGAGGCTAAACCAGAAAATTTCACAGAGTCTCAGCTGCATTCACATAATGGAAACCATTTGTCCAGAGTCTGTGAAACATTTGTTTTTTCGGATATATTCTGGACACAAGCATCTTTCCAGCTGCCATAATAACCTCCTGTCCTGTGTTTCCATGTCTTTGGATTGGATCATTTGGCAGGTTTCTATGGGCAGTAGCAGGGGGAATGTGTCTTTTCCTCAGTGGGTTTATGTGGTGCTTTCTCAGAAACTTGCTTCTGACTTATGGGCAAGTGGTGAGGAGTGGTGGACAGCGCTTGTGCCCTGGCTCAGCAGAGATTTCAGCTGAGAGCATTATTCTGGCATAGCCTGTGGGGCTGGTGGCTTTGAAAGACAACTCTTGAAAAGGTAATCCACTAGAAATCAGTCTCAGCCTTGGGCAGAAACTGCTTCACTGAGCCTGTGCCAAGAAGTGATCTGTAAGTTCAGGATGCTGCTCTCTCACTGTCACAGCCCTTCCCAGCCCCTCAGCTTTCTTGCAGCCCTAGAAAAGTGATGAAGGGTGAAGTTGCAAGGCAGCTCCAAAGCACCACCTGCCATGGGGGTGTGAAGCTCAGTCTCCAGCAGGGCAGTGAAAGGCTCAAAATTTTCTCTTCCAGCTTATTAAAGCATGTGAGCTTCTCCATTTATTTCAGGAGGTTTGAGCCAGGCATTGCCCCCACAGCCAGCAGCAGCTGGATCATCTTAGGTTTTGGTGTGGACAGCCACAAAACACAGCAAGTGCTGGATCCTCTCAGCTCTCCTCTAGGCAGTAACTTTTAATTCTGGTGCCAGAGAATTCTGGTGCCAAATCTCCAGCCTCAGGATCTGCTGTGGGACGTGAAGTGAGTCCCACCCTCCCTGTGTGAAGAGCTGTCCCTGGGTGCTGAGATATTCATGGCCCTACTCAGCTCCACGTGGGATGAACACATTGGAGCAGAGCAAATAGATTTCCTCACATGACACTCTCTTCCACACATTTACAGGTGACCCCAGCTTGAGGCACCAGGGTTATATGAGACCTTTTAGCTGTGTTAGCTGCATGAATTTTATGTCAAAGTCAGTTTGCACAAGCTGAAATGTAAATTTGTTGGGTTTTAAAGAACATCAGCTGAAAGTGCTGTTATTAAATGAGGTACCAAAGAACTGACTTCTCCACCAGAGGATGCTGCTCAGGAAAATTGCCTGCCTGCCCTCTGCTTCCCTCTTTTGTAGAAGGGACATCCCACAGGGTCCTTGATGTCCATATTTATTATTGAAAAGTTGGGTAGTGCACTCTTTTGGCAAATGTCCAGCTTCCTGCTCACTCAGAGCTGTGTCCTGGCCCTTAGCTCCTGGCCACCAGAAGGGATGGCACAGCAGTCACCAGTGCCAGCACCTGTGTCCCACTGCACCACCCCAGTGCTGCAGCTGGGAGTCTCACCTCCAGAACACCTGTCTGTCCACCTGCAGGCCTGAACATTTCCCAGAAAAGGGGGGCAAAATGTAATCTGTTTTCCAGTTGCACTTGGGTGGGATGGTCTGCAAGAGCTTCAGCTGCTGCATCCCTGGAATTCAGCTCTGAGTGAATCCATCCTTGTCTTTATCTGGTGCATATGTTCCTGTGCCACCCACCTTGGTGTTAGCCACCTGCCAGCTCTGGAGCAGAGCTGACTGGACTCAAACTTCAGGGATTAATCCCTCCAGGGGCATTACTCATAAACAGATATTTGCCAGCTTTGATGAAGGGCTCTCTAACCATCAGCTGTCTGCAGTTCATCAGGTGGCAGAGCGTGTGGAGGCGCTGGGACAGTTTGTGATGAAGACCAGGAGGACCCTGAAGGGCCATGGAAACAAAGTTCTCTGCATGGACTGGTGCAAAGACAAGAGAAGAATTGTGAGCTCTTCCCAGGTATGCTGTTGGGCAGGTGTTTTTCAAAAGTGCTGTTGAGCACTATACAAATCTTCTTGCTATCAGATGATACCTGGGATTATTGTAAATGTTTTCAAGATGCCCTGAAGGAATTTCATTAGCAATGTATTTGTTCAGAGAGTGTAAATCTAACCTTTGAATCATTGGTACACCTCTTGTAGCTAATACCCTAAATATTTCTTGTCTGGTCATACACTGATTTTCCCATATTTCCTCCTACAATAAAAAATTAGACTCATGTGAGCCTACATCTATTTCCTTGTTCTTTACAGGTTGAACACTTAGCAAAATTTTCAGGTTCTGTGTTCAGAGAAAATAATCAGGAAAAGAGAAGAAATGTTGATTTTTTTTTAAAGCGATTTCTATGCACAGAAATTTCTTCTGCAGTCTGTATGATTGATATGACCTTGAAAGCCTCAGATATCCTGCCAAAATTACTGCATTTAGTTGGGCATTTTGAGAAACAGTCCTAACACCTGCTCAAGACCAGTCTGATAAGCTGGAGGAGGTAATGAGATGATTGCTTTCTAGATCCCCTGGTTCATCCTGAGCCCAGTATGGCAGTGAGTGAGCTTGTTGCATCTCACAGCTGTTCACTGACCTACATGAAATCTGTCAGGGGTCTCACTTGAGGGATAAAAATAGGCAATCTGCATTGCAAGCCACCTTCACTTACTGTGAGTTTTTACCATTCATGGTGATCTCCACAAAGAGAATAATTTAAATATTTAATGTCACGCTTTTTAAAGTGGTTAAAATGTTAGTGTGTAGATCAGAAAACTGAACGGACAGGTTGAAATGCACTTTTTACTCTATTTTAGGAATTGTAAGTCCAGGTACAGAAGCAGTTGTTGCTCAGTAATAAGCATTTCACTTTCATGATACAGGGAAGATTACATTTACGTGCATGAGGCAAAGTAGCTGGCACCAGTGTAGCTGGTGTACACCAAGTGATTGTGCTGCTCTCTGTGCAAGGCTCTGTGATGGCTGTTCAGCTGGTTGTGTCATGGATAATTGAAGGTTAAGTGTAGTGACAAGTAAAGGGAAAACCAGGATCAGACTGGAAAGGGAAGATGAATAAACAGTGCAATATCCATAAACAGCTGGGGCAAGTGAGGGCCTACAGGTGTCAGGTTCCTGAGGAGATGGCCTGTCCCTGTCTGTGGCATGTGCTGCAGGTGAAAGGAGCACTCATGGAGCCATTAAGAGGGAAGAGAAAAACACTGAAAAATAAATTGGTCTTTTAATCAAACATGAGTCACCTCAGAGAGGAGGAGATACACTTCTCTTGTGGTGGTACAACAGCACTACTGAGAAGTGTCTCCTTGGTGCTTCACTGTGACCACTGTGCTGTTGTTAAAATGGAGACAAAAGGACATAGCAGACTGGGGAGAGGAAATGAGCAGCAGAGTTTTTTCCAAGCTGGGAAGCAGCCACATCTCTGGAAGGCCTCAGTTTCTCTTTCTCTCTGCTTTCATTTAGGATGGGAAGGTGATCGTGTGGGATTCCTTCACTACCAACAAAGTAAGTGAAACTTTACAAAAGTCTGTGCCTAGGACAAATGACAGTGGGGTTGGGTGAAGGGCTCACAGGTGTCACTGGAGGCAGTGGGATAATGGGATAAAATGCAAACTTCCACTATTACCCCAAAAAAAAGGAGCCCAGGACAAGCCACATCCCTTGACCTGTTTCTGAGCAAAGTCCCTCTCAGGGCCCTGGGGTTTGCCATGGTCTCCAGTGGGAGAGACTGATCCAACCTCTTTGCTCACAAGGGAGGCAAAGCCCAGCCAGAAAAACAGGGGAACCTTTCTTGGGCAGGTGCTGTGTGTGATCTGGGGATCCTTCAGCTCTGGTGTTCACTGTGAAAGTGCCACTGCTCCTCCAAGCCCTGTCTGGGCTGCCTCACCTGCACCCTGCACCTGGTTTTTAACTCACTTTTACATGTGCAGCAGTGGGGACCTTTCACAGCACTGGATGACCTAATAAAATGCTCTGTGATCAGTTTGGGGCTCACAAATAAGGTGGAGAGTGTCAGAGAAGGACTGGCCATCCTCCTGCTGCTCTGCTGCATTCTGCAGTCAGGGTTGTTGACTTACCTGTGAGTTATGGCTGGGAGGAACACCTATACCTTGCACTGACCCTGAGGATGTCCCACAGAAACACTGAGCTGACCATTCCCACTGTTTGGCTTGCATGGACTAGAGGAGCAGGGAGTCCCAGTCTAAAGGGGTGCTGTGTTTCAGGAGCACGCCGTGACGATGCCCTGTACCTGGGTGATGGCCTGTGCCTATGCCCCTTCTGGATGTGCCATTGCTTGTGGGTAAGTTCCCAGTGTCCACAGCAGCTTACAGAGGAGTTGGATTTGTTGCAGTGTCCTGGTGGCTTCGGAAGCTGACAGCTAGAAGTTTGCATGCTGTGATTGTGGGTGGAAGGTCTGCATTCAGTGCCTCTGATTCTATTTCCATAATGGCTCGTGCATATTATCTCCACTGACTTCAGTGAATAGCATTTGTTGTGTAAGCATGGAAAATAATCCTCTTTCAGCATTTATATCATGGGTCAGGAATTCTGCATGCATGCAACTTCCCTTTTCTAGTGTGGTTGTCTATGTTGGATATGTTTTCTAAGGGAAAGAGGTTTTAATTGTGTTCTTACTTTGCACTATTTTTTTATGGCATAGAGGTTCATCATTAATAATTACCAGTATGTGACTAGCTCTTGCTAAGATGGGATGGGGAGAAGTAACCCCATCCTTGATAATCTTGTAGTTTTCTGAGGGCTTGGGTTTGAAAAAAATAAGTTTAGATAGGGGAAAAAATAAAGAGATGAAATGTTGGCAAAACATCTTGTAAGAAGGAACTGGGTGGATCAGACAAAGCAAGCTTGGGGCGAGAGAAAGGAACAAAGGGAGACTTCAGTGTGCAGCTTGCAGATCTAGAACAGCAGACTGAGATAGAGAAGCAGGCTCTGTGTGTGGAAGGGAGTCTGGAAACTGTTTTTGACTAGAACCCAAAGAATGGCAAGCAAGCTCTGTCTCTACACTTGCAGCAGGGAGTGCATGGATACCTTGCACCTAATTCTGTATTTCTGTTGTGCTGTCAGTTAAGTGCCATGCACATAATGTAAGGCACAGAACCAGCAACTGGTGGTGTGCCAGGATCCCAGGGACCAGGGCAGAACTGATCTACCACAGAAAGGGACAGATATAAGAAATGAGTCCTGGGTCTGACACAGCTTAACTGGTAAAACTGTTCAGGAGGGGGGGCAGAAGCTACAGGGATCAGTGCTTCTGTTGCCTTTTTCCAAACTCTTGTATAAGTTTTGTCTTCACACCCACTACTAGCTATGCTGCCTCTTCTACAGGAGCTAGGTCACATTTGTTCAGGTAGGTGTATAATGATGCTGAAATACTGATCTTTGCCATGACAGATGTCAGCAGAAGAAAGGCAGTTTGGCTGTATGTGAAACATTAACCCTGAGGTGGCTGCTGTCACCTCCCAGCTTATACTTCCGTGAGGTTTCATTCAGTGCCATTTATAAACTCGATAAGGGTGAAAAATACTGAGGAGCAGCTGTTCAAGTTCTGTAAAGCAGCCAGGCTGGTGAGGCAGCTGGGGCTTCCCTGCACAGGGAGATCCCACACAGCACAATACAGGGAAGTCGGTGCTTGTAAGGGTTTGGCAGCACAGCACTGACAGGTGGTGTCCTTCTTATCACCACTCGCCTTTTGTCGTTGCAGTTTTAACCAGTTCTCCTCTCTCTGTTACTGCTATTATTACTCTCTTCAGTGGCCTGGACAACAAGTGTTCTGTGTACCCTCTGACATTTGAAAAAAATGAAAATATGGCTGCAAAGAAGAAATCTGTTGCTATGCACACGAACTACTTGTCTGCCTGCAGCTTCACTAACTCAGACATGCAGGTAAATGCGTCCCCTACCCGCTGCTCACTGTCACCTAGCACGAGCTGCACTCTGGGGCAGTGCACGTGTCCTTCCTTGCTCCTGGGCCACGTCCTGCCCCAGCAGGGGCTGCTGGAACACCCTCACGGGGGGCAGTGAAGGTGCTGCAAAAGCTGCTGTAAGGAAATGCTTGTCACAGCCTGTGGCCAGGCTGTCCCTACAAAGGCCTGTGGCTTCTGCAGAGGGACCTCTCTGGTACCTGTATGTTCTCTGCTCCCCAGTTTGTGCTTTTAGGAGCCCAGACTATTGCAAATAGTTAAAACCTGGTTCAGCCAGGACTGGCTGGGTGCTGTGCCAGCTGATGGTGACTGTATTGTTTGCCTGCTCTGTCCCGGACATCCGGCAACATTTGCATTTGCTTTCATTCAAAGTATTTTTTATTTGTACCAAGTGATACAGCTGAGCTCGAGCATGGCCCCACAGGGCCATACCTGCTGTTTCTACATGCAGTGCTGTGTTCCCTCCAGGGAAAGGAGTGATGCTGTTCCCATCCCACAGGCAGTGGGGTGGAGCACAGAGACCCGCAACGGGAGGGGATGGCAAAGCCAGGAACTGAATGCAGATCTGAGACCAAGCCAGCCTTCCTCTCTATTGAATATCTCAAAGATCTCTTTCTCTAGGAACACAGAAAATGATGAAAGGAGCCAGGATAATCCCCTTGTCCTCTCTGGTTTCTGAATTTAATTAAAGCTCTTCTCAGTGCAGCTCTACAGCAAAATAAGTGGCAGAATGGAGCATTTTTATAGCTCTCAATGTCAGCAGAGCTGCTGGAAAGGGAATACCATGTCCCCTTCTCCCAGATATTGGAGCTCTTCTGTAGGAAATATCAGCTCTCGTTGCTTCTATTTCAGGACATGTGAAGCCGAGAGTATGTTGTTGTTTGTCACTCTGGTTTCTGTAATGACTCCTAGGTGCTAATTTAAGTCCATTGCCATGGAAACAAGTGGTGGAGGTACCCAGCACTCTGGTTTGCTTAGCCCTGACCTTCCTGTGCAGGAGCTGTGTGGAATTAGAGTCTACATTCGGTGGAATGTTTTTGATGAGATATAAACCCAGTTTTCTCTTTTCTTGTCTATACCTAAAGGCTTTGAGATTAAACCCTATGACAGTAAAAATAGCAATTTCTTTTTCTTAATAAAAAAGAAAGAAAAGTTAGGAATTTTTTTCCATATTGAATGCAGCAAACTGCATTGATATTGAAGGTCATGTATTACTATTGTTAAGTCACAGTGGATTAAGGTGCTTTATATTTAGTGAATCAAAAATTTTTCTGAAGTCTTTAAAAAGCAGGTTTTTTTGTGATTGCTAGGCTTATAAGTGATCATTTATGGAACTGTATGTTATTATTCAAACAAATACAAGCAACAGGTTGGCCAAGCTTCTCTTAGGACACTTATGTAGCAGATCCTAGAAAATCCCAGATTTCTTATCTTTTTGCATTTACATAAAGGCATCAGAATTAAAACTATTGAGAATTAAAACTATTCAGCAACTCTGAGGGTGCATAGTGCAACAAGTACATTGTTCAGGAGTTTTGCAAGCTGTGTGCAGAGCAGCTCAGCTCTCCCAGTTTGCATCAGGAGGGATGTGGTGCTGTCCTGGAGCAGCTCCAGCATGAGGTGGAGGTGTCCCCCAGCCCAGTGTCCCCAGAGCTCCCACTGCTAGGTGCTGCCAGGGCTGCAGCTCTGCCCTGACTGCTGTTTTAAACTGCAGCTCACTCTTCCCACAGAGGCATGGAAGGCTGGGTAGGAGTTTAGGGCTTAGTGTGCTCATGGGCTTTGGGCAGTGCAGTGGAAAGAGAGGAGATCTGGGGGTGGCTCATTGTGAGTCATTCCCAGGCTGTGGGTGCTGAAAAAGGGTCCCACCCTTGCTGCTCATCATGTTCTCACATGGACCCCGAGCTGCAGGGTTGGGTGACCCACACACCTTTTTCCCAGTGCCCCAAGCCAGTCTTGCTTGAGAGAGCCTCCCCTCTCTCAGAGAGCAGAGAGCCAGGGAGCCTCACTTCCTAAATTAGGTATCTGCAGCTCTGTGGTGTGATAATGCTCCCCACGTGACAATGCTCCATGTGTATTAATAGC
Organism: Serinus canaria; assembly: GCF_022539315.1. Classification (NCBI taxonomy): domain Eukaryota; kingdom Metazoa; phylum Chordata; class Aves; order Passeriformes; family Fringillidae; genus Serinus; species Serinus canaria. Next base: position 12,203,242 of record NC_066324.1, on the reverse strand, counting down.
AGCAGTTAATTGGGATCTCAAGTGTTTTGCATAGGGCAGGCAGCCATGCTCCCAAGTGTGGCAGGGCTGAGGAGCAACCCTGAAGTTGAGTCCATATCATTTCTCTTTAGGCATTAGCTGGAGCTCTGGGTTGCCAACAGACCCTTCCCTTACACCTTTAGCCACTCCTATTCCCTTCATATTCCCTTCCACAGTGCTACAGAGCAAATCCTCAGAGCTGAAAGTCTTCATTCCTCAGCCAAGTACAAACATTCCCCAGAACAGGGGAGTTCATCTAGGCTCAAAACTGGGAAGACAATTCAGGACTTGCTTCTGCTATTATCATCTGAGAGCAATAGCATCTCTCTGCTGCAGGATTCAGAACAGTCTGTTCTGCAGCTTTGCAGACCTCTGTTTACGGGAAGAATTTCTGGAGCATCTGTCAAACATGTTCAGTGTTTAACCTTTCTGCAACTCTGTGAATGGTTTCGTGACTGTGTGATCATTTTCTTCTTGAAGAGAATTTTGTTTTTAACTTGTAACTACCCACTGGGATCACTTGAGTTTCCTCACCAACCATGAGAAAAACCTGTGTACAAAACTGAGAGCCCTCCTACGTTCACCCTTGCTTCCTTCCACACCAGTGCACAGGGACTCTTTCAACCTACAGAATTTGTGATTGCATAACAGTTTCGGGTGCCAAGGGGAAATTTTGAACAATTGAGCATCATCAGGATTTAGCCACAATAACAAGCTCTGATCACATGTGCTTTCTACAAGTACTGTAGCAGATGGGAAGCTGGGAGCACTGTTCAGGCAGTGTATGTTCAAGCCCTTTCACACACAAATGGTTTAGGACAAGTGAGAGTTGATGGACTTATCAAACAACTGTCTAGACAGGCTTACTTGCCTTTCAGAAAATCCATGTCTTAAGCCAAATTAATTTGGTTTAACCTGACTATTTCAAGCAGAAAGAAAAAAAAAAAAAAAGGTGAGTTAAACAGGTATACTTAATTCCAAGAGTTCTTCCATTTACCTGGGCCTAAATATGGATAGACTGAAATACAGGGGCAGATAGGAATACCAGTATTGTTCTGCCTCCTTTTTAGACAATATGAAAATGCCAGCAGATCCTTACTGCTGTCAGTTGTGCAAACCCCACCACACAAAAGGGACCATTACTGAAACATTCTGTAGGGATAGTGGTGTCCATACAGCTCTCTTTTCTACTCTACCTTTTTTCCTTAAAAATAAAACACATAAGCTGTACTTAGGTTCACATTGGGCTTATGGTTTTGATTTATTTCAGATAATTGGCCTAATATTTCATTAAATTAAAGCTGTCCTTTGGTGTATGTGTAGAATGTCAGTTGTTCCTTTGTGACCTGAAGGTCATCTGCTGATTGTTGTATTGTGACTCTTCCACCATCCTATAGATCCTGACAGCAAGTGGAGATGGAACTTGTGCTCTATGGGATGTTGAGAGTGGGCAACTTCTACAAAGTTTCCACGGTCATGGAGCTGATGTCCTGTGCCTGGACCTAGCCCCTTCTGAAACGGGAAATACATTTGTCTCTGGGGTAAGCAGGAGCTTCCTCTCATAATATAAAACTAAGGAATATGGAAGGGAAAAGGCAGCAGAGTAGGAGGCTCATGATGTTATTGAGAGAGTGCTGGAGTGTATGTTGGATGCCCCAGTGCAATCCATTCATTGCAAGCACATTTTCCAAGCTGGAGCAAATTAAACCCCTGACTATGGGGTCAAACCCACCCAGCCAGTCTGACTGCAGTTCTGCTTACTTAGCAAGTTCCACCCCACATCAAAGCAATCCAGCTTGAGATCCAAACAACGCCTCTGCTGGGAAGGGGAAGGCTCAGAGTTAGAGATGGGGCTCCTACCACACTGGAGGTGTGAGTCCCTGTGGGTGGGAGCCTGGGACAGCAGAGGGCTTCCCACACTCTGCTCCTTCCCTGTGCCCAGATCTCTAGAGCCAGCTGGGCTGTGACAGGCATCAGGTTGTGCTCAGGGCATTGAAGTGCAATAATGTGTGTGCCACTGTGTCCCCAGAGCCAAGGGGCAGCTTGGACACTGGCTAACCCCTCGTGCAAGCTGGAGCAGGGAGATGAGGTGTGGCCACATCTTCAGCTGTTGCTGAGTCCTATGTGCCTTCCAGTGGTACCGGAGGCATTTCAAGTCCCTTCATCAGTCGAACACTCTGCTCCCTGCCCTGGCACAGGGGAGCACACAAACCTCACTGGGGCTGCAGGACTGGACTGGCCAGGGAAAGTACCCAGAGCATCTTCCAAATCATGTCCTGCTGCTGAGGGATGACTGTTCCCAGGCAGCTGAGCCATTGGCACGCAGCCTGGTAGTGAGGCAGGCCAAGCATAAAGGTGGGTGGGATGGGGCTCAGCTCCCTTTCAAGGTGATCTTAGTCTTTCCCACATTAGAAAGTGAGTGTGCAGATGAGGGCTGGCAGGAGCTGAGAGGCCAGGTGCTACCAGTAACTCTGCTGAAAGTACCAATAAGTTTGCTGGTTTCTGAGCCCCACCAGCACTGGCTGATCCTGTATTTGATGATGGAAATGGCCCTTGTGCCAGAGGGTGCCAACCGTGGGTTAGGGGTGTTGGAGTCGTGGTCTTATCCCTACACAATATACCTGCACCTCTTCTGTTATGGCTCTTTTTATCAAATTTGGCACATCAGGAGCAGAGTCCAGCACACTGGACTTGCCTGCTGGCAGCACAGCTGCTCTGAAGCGTGACTGAAAGCTAATTCCATCCAAGTGCATTACTTCTCTTGGGTTTTCCTGTCACCAGGCTTGCTTCCCAGAAAGGATAGGTTCATTCTCCCTGGGAACAGCTCAGCTTATTATAGGGCAAGGAATCACAAGCAGCTCTGGTGCTGCTAAGGGAATATGTCATACTTGTGTTGATGGAGCAGCTTGGGCATGTCTGTGCTTACAGGCATTGGCTTAATTCATCTCATGCAAAACAGCACTGCAGAGAAGACCTGTCTAACATCGTGTCAGTGCAGGTACAGGCAGAACAGCAGGAAGGTATGGTGGCATAGAGAGATTCCCTGAATACTGGCCTCTGTGGTACAGTAACCTTGAGCTGGAATAAGCCATGTCAGTGTATCAGCATGTAGGCTGGGTGCTGTTACATTTAACCACTTAAATGAAAATTCCAGCCCTCCTGGGTAAGCTCAGAGCTGTGTCCCAGGCTGTTGTGCTCAATGGCCTCTGAGCAAGGCTCCTCAGCTGAGCTGGGTATCACTCATAGGGTCCATCTCTCCACAGATAGTGGCTGGTTTCTCCTTCAAAACCTTAGGAGTCAAAGCACCAGCTTGTCAGATTGGTCTTGCTCCCAAACTTCCAGAGGGATCAGTAAGAACAGTGCACATGGAAGCAATATGAAGGGCTGGGCTTGGGCTGTGGTGGGGCTTGAGAGGGAAATATGCTGGGTCCAAAATATTCTTTATCCTGTTTGGTTTCCCTGGTGCAGAAACCACAAGCTGGTGCCAAGGAGCATTACATCTTTTAAATAATGGCATCCTTACTAAAAACACTAGGATTTCATTATAACAACAGAATTTTTAAAAAGAGAGAGAGAAATATGTGGATTGTGAGGAAACTTTAATTTAATTAGCTATCATATTTGATTAAAATAAATACGGTGTGGCATTGTCTGCTGAGCAGGGTGCTCTGGCTCAGCAGAAGCAGCAGCCACCTGGCCTGCCCTGCTCTTCCCACACAGCCTCAGAGAGCCTGAGCCCCTGGAGCTCAGCCTGCCTGCTCCTCAGCAGGGGCAAGTTTATTAAAATCCCCCATCACTCTTCAAAGCAAAGTGCAAGTTCTTTTTCCTCTCACTACAGCTGTGACAGCAGCAATGAGGCATTGCAGCTGAGAGCGTGGTCCTGCAGGGATGAAATGGTTCTTGTCCCAAGGACAGTGAAGACTCATGGGCCAAGCCCCTTGCCCAAAGAATTCAGGGTGCACTGAGTGTTAAATGATCCTTTCAAAGCACAGCTTGGAAGGGCAGGTTTTGGCTTGAGGGTGAGATGAAGTGCTGCTATGCTGTTTTTCTCATCCCAACCACACCATCAAGCATGTGGGTGCAGAGCTCTGATAACCCCAGTAGGAGGTGGGGCAAGATACCCTCTGGATGCACTGATTAAATTTTCTCTTTCAGTGTATGAAAAGAACTAGTTATTGAACTTTAAATGCTGGGTAGTGGTATTTCATATTGGTTAAATGGTCAGGGAGCAGGTCAGTTGTGCATCTCTGTGCTGTGGTGGGGCTGCAGACAGAGCTAGGGCAGCAGCACAAGCAGAGCAGGGCTGTGAGTGCAGGGCAGCCTTCCTGAGGAACTCTGCTCCCTCCTACAACTGCACAGCTGAGGGTACCACTGCAGCCAGTTCTGGGGCTGCTTGGCTGGGTAAATCCTCTGGGAGCTGTGATCTTCAGAGCCTGTGAATGTAGTGAGCTTGATGATGAATATCAGCCACATGAGGGGTGAATGTCATCATTTGCACAACTGCAATGATTTTTTTTCCTTCCTAGGGATGTGACAAGAAAGCCATGGTTTGGGACATGCGGTCTGGACAGTGTGTGCAGTCATTTGAAACCCACGATTCAGATATCAACAGTGTCAGGTCAGTGTGTTTCTGGGAGAGGACACGTTTGCAGTGTTGAGCAATGTGCTGATTCTATTTCTGAAGTCTGACCTCATCCAAGCAATGTAATGTGTTCTGGTCTTCTTTCACTTGTGCACAGATATTATCCAAGTGGAGATGCTTTTGCCTCTGGTTCGGACGATGCCACGGTATGTTAATTCAGCAACCTAATTTAAGGAAATTCTGTTGCTTCCCAAGTCAGATTTTCCTAAAAGACTAGGTCACAACCACAGAAGGCTTTTAGTGACTAAACTGGGCCTGTGACATCAAATTTGCAGAAATAATAATCCTGTAAGGTAAGATATTAAATGCCATATATAATGTTCTAGGGAAAATCACGTAACACTGTAGGTCACTTCTGCAAACTTTTCTACAAGAGGTACTGTCCAAATGCTCACTTCAGGTTCTCTATGTCTGAAGTTTCATGACTAAAATTAGTTGTCTTACTGGAAGATATTTGGCTTCACATAGCTCTTGGTCACAGCATGGGAGGAACCAGCTGAAATGCTGCAGCTTGTGTCAGCATGTCCCAGAAAGCAGAGGGGCCATGGGCTCAGGGCAGAGCTGGGCAGATGTGGGTAGCTGGCCTCTGCAGCCCCAGGGTGGCCTTGGCCACCTCACTGCAGTGAGTCACTGCATCCAGGTCATCCCAGATCACACATCAGCCCTTAATGGATCTTCCTTATCTATGAGCAATCTGCTAGGAGGGGCTCAGAATGCATTGACAGGTAAATTTGATCAGCACGGTGTATGCCATCAGCACAAAATGCCATTTACCTCCTGATGCCCTGTGCCCCTGAGTGATGCTCTGGGCTGATGGCCCTCCCTGCAGCTGGTGTGTCCCCTGGGGGAGCAGACTCTGCCCCACCGCAGCCCTGCAGGGCCTGAGCTGGCAATTAAATGCAGCTTGAGAGCAGACGGTGGGGAGGCACCTGGCACCTCGTTTCTTCTGTTTATTCAAACATCCCACTGAGTCACCTGGGAGCAAAGACTTTTATCTAAAGTACTCTGCCCTCAGAGCAAGTTTTGAGTCCACTCAATGCTAGCTAAACTCGACAGAAACATTCCTTTTGTCTTCATTGGATGGGGAGACATTCCAAGGCTCTTTGGAGAGAGTGACCCTGATTTTATGTTTTAAAAACTGCGATTAAAAGTTTATACCTCTAGCCCCGTGGTGAGCCAAGTGGCTCTCTGCACACTGGGATGCAGAACTGTGAGCTCTTGAGATGCTGAGGGAGTGATACAGAGAAATTGTCCGTCGTTAAATTCCAGTGAAAACACTCTCTTCTAATGCCCAGTATCACAGGTTCTTATTAATTTATTTGATTTTTTTTTCTTTTTTAACCATTCTTGATGCCCTAACTCAAGAATGGGAAATTCCACTTCTGTAGTTTTGACAGAGGTTTTGGCAGTTTCCAGTTATCTCATTCTTTAAATGAAGGGGTTTGTTTTTGCAGTGTTACAGAGTGGTATCCTTGCCCTGATTTATATACTTGGGGATTCTAAGGAACAGATAATCCTGACTGCAAGTAATCCATAAAAGCATGCTCTGATGACAGTATTGTCATCTGCAGTGACCCCAGCTCCCTGTCAGGCCAGTCTGATGAAATTATTCATCTGTGTGGAGCACTGGGAGACCTGGACTGCACATACCTGGCAGCTCCCCACTGCCCTGCAAGTCAAACAGCCCCTTCTTTATGTGCAGACTTGAATACCAGCCATTTTTCAATAGTAAAGTCTTAATATTAGCAATCCCATCTGGCCAGTGTTTGCTTAAGCTTAACTTATTGAGGAGGGGTTTCAGTTCACATAGTTTCAAAGGTGCATTTTGATTTCAGGGCTAACAGACTGCCTTTCTACATGGCAGTGAAGTCTGAAGTCTGGCAGTGAAGCCTGATACATGATTTCCATGTCAAGCCAAACTTTGCTGGCAAATCATAAAAACAGGAAGTATAGGTTGTTAGAGGTGATTTGGAATTTTCCATGAGAAATGAAAACCAGATATCTGCATTAAAATGTATTATTTCACTTGAATTATTTTCACACAGGTTTTTCAAACAGAGAGGCCTCCCAGAAGGGCAGGGACTGTTTGCTCTCCTGGCTTTACTCAGAGCCAGGACTACCACCTAGGCTCCTCTGTGCCACATGGTCTGTGACCTCAACAGTGATTAGAGGCTTGATCCCATCTCCCAAGCTGTGGCTAAACTGTTGTTTAAGAGATTGTCTCCACATGCACCTCCCCAGCAGCAGGATGCCCTGATCAGCCACAGAGGGGGCAGCAGGAGGGAGTGGGGACTCCAGTGGGTACCATGGCCCAAAGCCCACCACTCATGTCTTTTAGGACAGGCAGGAGGCTTAGAGAAGTGGCTTGAAAAAGAAAGTTCTTCCTGCAGTGTATCCAAAACAGCCTTGTGTTGCTTAGGTCCGTGTTAGAGGATCCCAGTTACAGCAGCCAGAAGCAGAAGGAAAGGAGGAAGCAGAAAGAAGCAGAAGGAAAGAAGCCAAGCAGCCGCTTCCTGTGATGTCTGTTAGGCTGCACTTCCCACTCCCATTTTTTCCAAATATTGTAGCCAGTGCTTCCAGTATTTACTGAGGGATGTGTGTTGGTTTTGTTTTAATCCTAGTGTCGTTTATATGACCTTCGTGCAGACAGAGAAGTAGCAATTTATTCCAAAGAGAGCATCATTTTTGGAGCATCCAGTGTGGACTTCTCTCTCAGTGGTGAGACTTGAACTTTGGAGGTTATCTTAGTGTCGAGATTTGAGGGGAACTGTAGAATTTTTCAGTTTAATTTGATAAAACATTCATTCTTACAAGTTATCAAAAGTAATAAGTACCAAATGCATGGAAGCTTTCCTTTGCCTCTGTAAAAATAATTACTCTTTAAATAACCTAGCTGGCTATTGCTTCGTTGTAGTGATGAAAAGTATTTTCCTGGCCCTACTGAAGGCAGGAAATATTTTGCCATTAACTACAGCTGGGCTAGAGTTTCACAATAATAATGAAAAACATTTCAAAGGCAACATGAAATGTAGCTAGCTATTAAGTGCAGTTACATAAATAGTTTTTAAAAGGATAACAAATGATTAATAGTAAAAGTATATTAGAGGGGTATGGAGCAAGAGACATTACCAGTTTTCACTACAGATCCTGAGTCTTGTCTTTGCTGTCCCAGCACAAATGCAGAGCTCCCCAGTCATCCTGGGTGGGGGTGAGTGGGTGGTGTACTGCCCTCCTCCTGGAACTGAGGCAAACTCTCTGTCACGGTCACAAGCACCACCACAGCTCTTCCAGTTGGCAGTGAATCACTTACCAAATTGTTAATCATTCAAGCATTTGTATTCAACTTCTGTGTAAGGTCTGAGTTAAGCATTATTACCCTGCAATAGCTGTTCAAGTGCTCTTAGCTCTGTCAAGATTTGAAGTCACCCTCCATCTCTAATGACCCAACACATTCTATGTAATTTAACTAAAATCTACAGCGCTTTGAACTAATTACCTGTAAGTGTTTCAGCATTTAGCCTGGACAGCTCAGCTGCGGGCAGGGCTGTCCCACGGGCAGGGGACACAGGGTGGGCTTGTGGCTCCTGGGCGAGTGGAGCTGCCAGTGTGAAATGCCATTGTCTCTGCAGGTCGCCTGCTGTTCGCAGGCTATAACGATTACACCATCAATGTGTGGGATGTGCTGAAGGGCTCCCGTGTGTCCATCCTGTTCGGCCATGAAAACCGTGTCAGCACGCTGCGGGTCTCTCCCGACGGGACCGCCTTCTGCTCGGGCTCCTGGGACCACACTCTCCGAGTAAGCGCTGGCAGAGCTGCTTCGGGTGCTGCTTTCTCCAGTTGTTCAGTAAAGGGGCTGAGGAGGAAGGGTTGCTAGAGAAAAACTGCTCTAGGGGAACTAGGGAAGGTATAAAACAGTGTGAAAGATGAACAGCAAAGCCAAATAAAAATCCCCACAAAGTGCTGGCGGAACTGCTAAGTTTGAGCTTGCTGTTGGGTTACATTGCTCGCTGTTGTGTTACATTGGGATATCATTGCTGCTGATACTCTGTACCACTAGTGTGATCGGCTTACCGACGTTAATTTAAGGTTGATGGGAGAGTCAGGGTCATAAAGGAGTGTTCAGCTCTCTCTCTTTCTACAGATCTGGGCGTAACCTGAGATCCCGTATGCAGAATCAAATGAAGATTGAAACCCTGGACTACAAAACTGCATAAAGAAGCCATTCCTCGAAATCAAATATTCACTACAGTCCAAAAGAGTGACACTCAACCCACAGATTAACACAACTAGGTAGAAAATGTAGTCTGCTTGAACACGTAGCAAACATCAACTTGTAGTAAAATGAAATGTTTTAATTTTTTTTGAAACTATATTCTTTTATTAGAATTAGTTTCATTATTTATAAAGGGACTTTTCTCCAAAGTCGCCTGTATCATAGGATTGAGTATTTCAGTGCACATTATGTATTTATTTGCATGAATTTAGTTCCTTTTTAAAGTAAAAAAAAAGTCCTGATTTTATCGGGATATAGCGAAAGGCTTTGGAAACATTCCGTAGTAGCATATTGAATTTCAGTGTTGAAAAATGGAAAGAGAAACAATTCTGATACTTTATGATGGTGTTATGGATGACTGAACCTTGGTGGTAAGTAGAGGAGCAAAGGACCTACTGTGAAGGTACTGGCTGTTGTCATAGAAATGTATTTTTTGTACAGAAAAAAAATCCCTTCAATCCCTGTTTTTTCCTACTGTCTTTTTAGATAGAAATAAGTATTTCATCTCTATTACCTGAATATAAAGAATCTAAATATATACAAACTTATAAACAGCAAAGAGGAGGGATATAAACATGATTTACATAATCATGAGGTAATACTTAACCAGTAGTTTCTTAGAAATTTTTAATTGTATCACTTGGTGAGTGAATTTTCTTTTACTTAAAGAAATACTACATGCTAAGCACTAAGGGATACTACACGCTAAGCATTAAGCACCATTATACTGATGGTCAAATCTTTTCCAAGTCAGTCATAGTCATTCTATGACCATGATTCTTATTTGCATTTTGAACAGTTCATACAACTTTGGCAAGTCAATGTAGCTTAAATGTATTTTAAAGCAGTATATGCCCATCTTAAGGTCCTTCTGCAATGTCAGAACAGTTGTAAGTTCATGCGAATACAGGTGAAATCATACAGTCCTTACTGCCACAGTCATCTCCCACTGCCATGGACATGGTTTTGTCATAGTTGGACTTGAGAGTGAATAACAGTGAGCTGTTGAAAATCTGCTGTGAGCCACAGTCCTGCCAATGCTTGATCCTGTGCTGACTAGAGCACGTGACTCCATCTGATCCAGGAGTCACTGGTTTTCGGGAGAGCAGGACAGCTGGCCACACTGCTGGCAGCATCCAGCCCTCTGTGTGAGCATGGGAATGCCACAAGGACTGGCAGGACCACCCCCCACAGAAGTGATGCTCTAGAATCAAGATTTAATCAGATTAATTAATTATGGAACCATTGTGAGATTATATCTGCATTCATACATTGAAAACTATTGGGACCAGAGTGTGTCAGCTCTGCTCATACCAACAGGTTCTGAGTCTCACCTGAGCCCAGGCACAAACAGCTGGAGGAATGCTGGGGGCTGGCACAGCCTGCCCTTTGAAATGTAGGTGGTGAGGTACAGCTCTGAATGTAGCATATATATATGATTTATATTTAGATTGGAACAAGAGAAAACAAGCTTACTGGAATGAACCTGTTTACAAGCTCACTGGTCACTGGAGTTTAATGACAATGTCCTCATTCTATTTGCAAGTGGTATTTTTTTATAATGATATAAAAATCATATTAGAAACAAAGTCTCCTCATCCATGAAAACCTTAGGTTCTGTGAATCCATAACCAGTTAACCTAAGACACTGACATTTATACCAGCCTTCCATCCCTAATGGAATAGGTCAGCTGTTTTCACTTGGAAAAGTCAACTCTGATGCTTTGCAATATTTGTGGCAAACTATCCCTGTAACAAACTGAATGCACTATGGAAATGTCATATAGAACTCACTGTGCAATATTGAGTCAATACACTGTACACATTTGATCAAAAGATTAATATTAATGTCTAGGTAGTATTTATTGGCAAGATGTTTGTTTCAAACATAATACATTGTGTTGATACTTATGAACAGCCTAAATACAATAAATTGTATTTTACATATTGAGAACATGTATGTAGTAGTTCTTCCCATTGCTCAGGTATTTATAATGGTAGCTATTTGTTTTTTTTGCTTTTTTTGACATTCACTTTTTGCACCACACAGTTTCTTTAAGGATTTCTCCTGCAAAAATCTCAGGTAAAATCCAGATCTACCAGAAAATTGCTTCTGGAATATCTTCTGGAAATACCCAAGGTGAACCATGGCAAATGAGAGTGAGCAGCCCATGGAAGTGCTTGAAATGCCATCTCAGTTCCCCCTGCATTCAGGAGGCGAGAACTCAGATTGTTTTCCTGCTCAGAAGGATCCCAGCTAATGTAATGTTTTCTTTCCAGATCCTTGTTGGCTACCCAGGAAGGAACTGGAAAATGCAGGGTATGTGTTTTGTGGGAGCTCCTTGGGTTGCAGTAGGGTGCCAGTGAAGAGTCGGGCACTGAAATTCTGTTGAGGGCCCAGGCTGTGACTTTTTGGGCAAACCAGATGTGCAGATCACCTGGAGGTGCAGCAGTTCAGCTCTGTGCCTTGTCAGGAGAGAACTGAGCCATGGCCAGCTGTCCTCTCGACTTCACTGTAGGTTTTATGGTCAGCCTGAAGGTGGCTTGTGGAAGTGCTCAGTTTAGTCACTGAAAAAAAGCACCTTCTTAATTTAGGTCCATTGTTTCATTTCCCCTTTTCTGAGGGCCTGGGGAAAGTGCTGAGCCAGGTTGTTCTGAGTGACATCAGTGCCCAAACTGTCACCAGATCCAGTGAGAATGAATCTGACATTGCGTCTCTCACTTCTGTTCTTGCATGGAGAAATGTGGGTTTTGCACTTCAGGGCAACTGCCTTTGGACTTTGTGTAGGGGTGCACGGGCTTGCCACCTGTGAAAATCACCTCTTTGTTCCTGAGGTAATGGTGAAAACATCAACCGGGATGGGCCTCAACTTCCCATCAGATAAATGACACTTGGAGGAACAGGACACTGAAGTACCCATTGTGTTTTTTGCTCACTAAAGGTTGTCCAGGGAGGCTTTGGAAAACCCATGGTTTCGAGATTTCTCTGCTGGTGTGTCAAGCTATTTGTATCAGAAACACCTCTTTTCCATAAACGCGTAGAGAGAAAGGAGCTGTAGATGTTAAACAAAAATGCTATATAAACAGGAAGGGTGGAAAAGGATATTGCTAGAGAAAGGGCAGCCTCTCCCTCTTGCACTCCTGCTGTGAGGAATGCAATAGGAAATTCCTGCTCCAGGATTAACAATCATAAGGAAAAATAGTTTTAAAAGCATGTGTGTAAAACTCTTGTGAAAAGCACAGATCTCATTCCAGCCACTGCTCTAGTACATAAACAGACTCTATTTCCCAGCTTAAAAACAAAACAAAAGCCAAGAACGAGGATGTAGAACTAAAGTTGGCCTTAGGAGGGACTCTAAGGGATCCGGCCAGTTCTTGATAGCGATCTGAGAAATTGCAACAGGATTGATTCCAACGCCTATTTTTAGATTTTCTAATGGGGATGCAACATGGAGGCAGCTGTATCTCAAGACAGATGGAGTGAAGCCAAGCAGTCCTGTGCTGACGTGTTGGGCACCTTGAGCTGGCTCTGGGACGAGAGGTGAGAGCGGCCACGGTGCCAGGGGCTGCGGCAGTGCCTCTGCCGGCACGGGCACAGCAGGGCTGGGCTGTGACAGCGCGGTCACAGCCATTTCACAGGCCGCCTTCAGCCCCTCACCTGCAAAGGGCACTGGGCGGGACACGCAGGCTGGGTGTTCCCTGGGCCGTGTTCCGGGTGCCGGGCCTGCACCGCGCTCGGGCCGGTGTTCAGGGCAGTCCCGATGGGCTGGGGAGCAGCGGATGCTCGGAGCTGCCTGGCACGGCGGGGCTGCAGGGGAGGTGTCCGGCCGGGCAGCTCCGTGTGCTCTGCGAATGACACCCTTGGCCAGCGCTGTTCTCAGCCGCTTTACCTAACACCAGCAGCGGGCAGGGCCCGACCTTCGCACCATGAAGGTCCTAATCCTATATTCTGCCTACAAGCTCATCAAAATGCAAAGGCTACTGCATTTGCTAGGTAAAAAACTCACCCCATGACCCTGAAAAGCCTTTGATGAAAAGAATACAGGTTCGGGCGGGCCACCAATGTGGAACAAAAAACGCAAAAGGAATTCAAACAAGTAATTGAGAGCCAGCACCGGTTAAGTCCCTCGGCTGCCCGGCGAGCCCCGCAGCAATTTGCCGCAGACGTCTTTCCAAGGATGCGGGCGGTCCCCTCCCGATGGGAACGTGCTCGTTTGGCCCCGCCCCAGAGGAGGGGAGCGCCCGGGGTGGGCCGGGCCGGGCTGGGCCGGGCCGGGCCGGGCCGGGCGGAGGGGCCGCCCCGCCTCTTAGTCGGCGGCAGCTGCTGCTGCGGGGCCGCCGCCGTGGGCAGCAGCCATGCCGCGCTCGCTGAAGGAGGAGACGGCGCTGCTGCTGGAGGATTACTTCCAGCACCGCGCCGGCAGCGCCGCGCTGCCCTGCAGCCCCACGGCGGGCACGCTGCGGCGGGCGGCGGCCGAGCTGGAGCGGCAGGAACGGCCCTTCTTCCGCTCCTGCGCGCCGCTGGCGCGGGCCGAGCCGCGGGAGGCGGCCGCGCTGCTGGGCAGGGTGGCGGCGCAGATGGAGGCCGACGGCGGCCTCAACTGGGGCCGGCTGCTGGCGCTCGTGGTGTTCGCCGGCACGCTGGCGGCCGCGCTGGCCGAGCGGGGCTGCAGCGACGGGCCGCGCTGCCTGGCCGCTCACCTGGCCGCCTACCTGGCCGAGGAGCGCGGCGAGTGGCTGGAGGAGCACGGCGGATGGGTGAGCGGGGACGGGGCGGCGGGGAGCGGCCTGGGGCGGGTGCCGGGACCTTCACCCCGTCCCCGGTTACCGGGGCAGGGCAGCCCCCGGCTACGTGCAGCGGCTCGTCCCGGGGGGAGACGTGCCCGCTTTACTGCCGGCGATGGGCGTGCACGGGGCGCTGCTGGCCATCGCGACACGCGGTGTGTCCCTGGGGGCTGCTGGCCATCGCGACACGCGGTGTGTCCCTGGGGGCTGCTGGCCATCGCGACACGCGGTGTGTCCCTGGGGGCTGCTGGCCATCGCGACACGCGGTGTGTCCCTGGGGGCTGCTGGCCATCGCGACACGCGGTGTGTCCCTAGGGGCTGCTGGCCATCGCGACACGCGGTGGGTGCTCGCTGGGCCATTGGGATGCCTGCGGGCGCCCGGCTCTGCCAGTAGGAAGGTCCCTCCGGGTGCCCCGTACGGCCCCGTTGGGATGCAGCCTCCTGATCCCGCAGGAGTGATGCTGCTGGGTGAGGGAACGAGGTTTGCCTTCCCCTCGGGTGCGCAGCCTGTGGGTTTCGGCGAGCAGGCTGGCACAGGTCCTCTCCCAGGTGTGAGCACAAACCTGTGCCTGTTCCTAAGCACACCTGTGTATCAAGGCACCCAGCCTGCAGACCTGCGGCTCCTGTTCTGTCCGTCTCGAAGCCGGTCAGGTCGGGCCTGGGGTGGAAGGTGTGGGAATTTTGTCTGCCCTGAGAGATGCACACTTGGAGGTACAGCTTTTAAGACGTTGGTGAAGCTCTGCCTGCGTTTCTGAACAAAATGTCAGCTATCCCACAAAACTGCTCGTTTCCTATTTCTAGTCCTAGTGGAATACTTTGTCAGTACAAATAAGCACTAAAAATAGAAAGGAAGGGAAGTAGCCACTGGTTTAGTTGACTTTTCCAGAGACCAAAATGAACTCGGTTTTCCAGTGGTCACTGGTCCATCTGGCCACCACAGCGTGGTGGTTGGCTGCAGAGAACACTGTCACTTGGCAAAATTGGCAAAATCATATTGCCTGTTCGCACAAATCAAAGTTTAAAGAACAAAGTTCCGGAAGAAATTAAGAGTATAACTTGTTTACATAGACATCTGCGGAGCAGAGTTCAAACACGACCATCTGGAGTTGTATTGCTGCCACTTCTGATTATCACAATGATCTGGGAGAGCAGCTGCCAGCTTTGCTCTGTCATAGGTCAGCTCTGAGCAGTGTCCACCCGGCCTTTCCAAAAGAGTGTGTAATCAGTCCCACATCCACCAAGATGGGACTGTCTTAGAAGTGGAAATTTCCATATCCTGTATTTGAAGATGCTTTCTGAAACTTAAAATTGGAGAAACAGTGCTGGTAACTTCGATTAGAAACTTGCCTAAAAGGGCAAATATAAGTAATGACACACTGAGCATCTCAATAGGAAGTGTCCAATTGTCTCTTGAGCTAAGTATGCAAGCACTTGTAGCTGCTCCTTTCTGTTGCCTTGTGCAAAAGCTCTTCCAAAATGTTTTTGCCTGTGCCCAGGGCAGTGGGTTTAGACTTCCATGATTAGAACAGACTTCTGCAGCTGACAGAGGCTGAGCTGGGAGGATGAAACTCAAAGGCTTGGTAAAGAAACCCAGTTAACTGCGAACTAAGCAACTGAGTGTCCTTTCTGTTGGTGTTTCAGGATGGCTTCTGTCGGTTCTTCGGCCGGCCGGGCTCGGAGGGGGCCGAGCAGAGCAGCACCATCGGCAACGCCATGGTGGCGGCGGCGGCGGCGGCGGGCATCGGCGTGGCGGGGCTGGCCTTCCTCCTGGTGCGGTAGGCCCACGGACACAGCTTGCCCAGGGAAAGTACTCTCAAAACTGACAGTTTACCAGATTTCACTTTATTTTCTATAGAACAGACCCTCTAAGAAGAAGTCTATATTTTTAAACTGGCTCAGAAAACTGCCTCACCAAATCCTTGGCTATAAACTGCTTCACTCACTGCCCAATGACGGCACAGACCGAGCACTATTAGAGCACTACTTGTGCATGTTCAAAACCCTTTGTCTCCAAACATCCTCTGGACTTTCTTTTTTGAAGATGTAACCTAAACTTTAGCATGGTTCATTGTACTGTAACTTCTGAGTGCTTGGTGTTATGCTAGGAAAACATTATGGTGAGCTTGCTACTAAACCCTCTGTTGAAGACGTCTCATTTACATGGAGGCAAGTTTGGAACACATGTTCATTAATGCTGTAAAGTGGGCAAACCTTGACTGTGACCTAACGTGGCTTATGGCTTCCAACGTGGTGCACAGCACTTGTAATCAAAAGGCAACTCATTTGTTGATTTAGGGCAGTTAGTGCCTGTGATGCTAGAGGCATTAGGGCTTAATGTAACATAAGGCTGAATTCATTACACTACAAGAAGGTAAGTATTGATACAGGATGGTAATGGCTGCAGTACTGGTTCCTACTGAAAGGAAAAGAATTTAAATATTAAACCTTAATTGGTATATTGAAATCCAGTGAAGGCTGGAATTTCTCTGGATTTCCCTTACAAAGTGAGAATTTCCATATATCTTAATATATTTTTGAAGTATTTATCACTGTATAATACTTGTAGCCATGACATCTTTATTTTTGTTTAAAACTTAATGCTGGCTCTTGTCACTCTAGTGTGTATCAAGCGTTGTCTTGTTTTAGTAATATTTCACTCTGTTTTCAAAGTGCTGTGTATTTCTTTCAATGGTTGTACAAATTGCCTTATGTTTCTGGTAGCTTTTGAAATGTTCCTGGGTTACTCACGTGTACAGTTTTACTATGGTGACTTCAAAGGTGAATAAATGTTAAGTATTTTTATTTTAAAAAACCTTTCTGATTATTAGGTGTGATGGGTGCTGGTGCTCAGACAGTGAGTGTTTGGTGGTTATCTGGATGCATCAGTTTATATTCACTATTTTGCTGGTGCTTTGACCTGAGACAAGAACTTGTGGAGCACCAGAGCAGTCCTGCAGTCCAAACTGGAGCTGACACAGCCTGGGTGGAAAATCCTGTCCAAAAGGTCCATCTTCAGCATCTGGATTGGAAGCAGCCTGGTGGTTTTGTTGGCCAAAGTTTACTAACATAGGTGGGTGCAATTGGGCTCCTCTGAGAGCTGCTCCTGCTTGTAGAGAGTGACAGAGCTCTTGTTTCTTCTCTGCCAAGACTGCTGCTGCCTCTCTCACATGTGCATGCTTTTTTACTACAACTGGAGTTTCTGGTCCCTGTTATGATGACAACTGTGCAATGTGTTGGTGGAGTTCAGCCTTCCTGGGTTAGTCCTCCTGATCAGCTGTGCTCCTTGAGGGTGTTGGGCTTTACTCTTTTAAAGGCTGGTCTCCTGCCCCTGTCTCCAAGCTGGGGGCTCTGATGCCTGTTAAAGCTGCAAGTCCAGTGGGCAGCCGACTTCCTCTTGAGAAAGCTCAGCCTGGCAGCCAGCTCAGCATCACTGTGGCTGGCAGTGGCCACCCTGCTTCTCCTTCTGCTGGCCACTGGGCCCTGGGGCAGGCGTGCAGCAGCGTGCTGGACAGAGCAGCCTTGTGCTGGCTGGCCACAGATGTGGGGACAGGGACAAAAAGGGGCATTCAGGGATGGTAAGTCCCGAGCAGGCAGGAAGGAGCTGCTGGTCCTCCCCCTCACACTGCTGGCTCTGAATAAACGTCTGCTTGTTCTCCAACTTCCAGTTCTCTAACCTCCAGCTTGCCTCCTCTGCTAAGGGATCAGGAGTCCATGGTGCAGGGCTGTGCTCAGTTCCTCTCTCAAGTTCCTGCAGGGGTGACACCCGTGTGTGACAGCTGAGTGCTCTGGGTATCTGCCTGCAGTCATCCAGTGCCTGAAACTTTGTCCACAGTGGGAATGAGCTGGTGGGTCCTGGGAGCTGAAAGTAGTTTCTGAAATGTGGGATGCTTAGAGGGATGTATGATGAAAAGCATGGGGAACGACAGGGCAAGAAATGCTCTAAACAGAGGTCAAATGTCTCTCCTGTGCCAAACAGAACAAAGATAAAATATCTGTATCTTGATTTTCAGTGTAATCTGATCTGGCAGGCTCCACAAAAACAATAGCAGAGAGGATATTTATGCTGGCTTTTACAGTGTGCTCTGGAAAAGTGAAAAAACCCCCAACAAACCCAGCCTGGAAATGTCCTCTAACAGTCACATCAGCTTTTGGTGTAAGCCTGACCCTTTCCAAAGTGCAGCTTGAAGAGCATCTGCCAGTCTTTCTTGGCCTGGGAGAAGCTGGGAGTGGGCTTTCTAAGAGCCAGGGAAGCTGCAGTGCAGCTCTGCAGTGGCAATACTGCCTGGAGCCAGGCTGCTCTGGTCTCTGCTGGAAGCCTGTGCTCAGCCCCCTGAGGCTGCTGGAACCTGGCACCGGTGGGTAGCTGCCCATCCTAGCCTGAGCCATGCTCCCTGAGCTGCTCTCTGCTGACATGGGAGTGTAGGATTGAAGAGGAGGACTTAAATCACTGGAGCCCTGTTGATTTCAGGGCAGTCCAGGCTATTTTACATTTGCATGACTTCTGATTTTTTTAAAAAAACCTATTTCAGTGTAATCTATTTCAGTTTCAGCCTGACAGTTTGTCTCAATGAAGTAATGTATTTCTCAATTGAAAAATGCTGCTCATCTGCTTTTCTGCCTCAGAAGAGGGAAGCAAGATGCTGCTGTTCCTTCCTTTAAATGCAGAAGGGGAGTAGGTGGTGTTTCAGTGCAAGGCTGTGTCTCATCCTCAGGGCAGCTTTTGGCTCTCCAGCCCTGTTGTCCTTCCCAGGCTGTGGTGGATGCAGCAGGCTCATCCCATCTGCAGATCAGCAATTGCTGCAGGTTCTGCTGGGCCCCAGCCTGCCTCTGCCTGCAGAATCCTGGCTTGCTTCAAGGCTCTGAGTGCTGGCAGGACCTGCATTTGAGGGAAGAGGGGAGGAGTGAAGGTGCTGGCTGGGCTCTTCCATCACCTGGCTGCTCACACCAGTTTTGAGCCCTTCCTGCTCTGCTGTGTATGGAGACCAGTGGAGGGCTGAGGGCTGGGGAGGGCAGTGTTCCCAGTGCTCACAGTGTCTGACAGGAGCTGTCAGTGTTACCTCTGGTGGTGCACCTGCTCCCTGCCCAGTTCTGTTCTGTGACCACGGGCCAAGGTTGCAGTGCTGTTGCAGCAGCCCAGCTGCTTGTTAAAGGAAAAAGCAATTTACTCATCAGCCTTTAAAGTGCTGAACTGGCCAGTGGGTTTCTTTTTGACTTGGAAAAAATGAGGCAGTGTTAGAGCTCAAAAAATGTGAGTTGCAGGCTGGTGTTATATGGCAGGTGGTGAACTGCTTTGCTGTGGTATGCAAAAAATCTGGTCTGGCACGTCTCACTGGAGAAATTGGTGCTGGTGCTGTGTCCTTTTCTGCCTGTGCACACTGCAGGGTGGTACCCAAGCCTGGGTAGGACAGGAGAGCCCTGTTACAAATGACTTAGCAATTGGACAGCCAAAAAAACTCCCCAGAGAATCACTGGAAAGAAAAAAGGTCAAGTGGCACAGCATTTATTCACATAATTTCACTTCTTGTGCTCATTCTGTTTAGATAATGAAAACAAACTTCTGGGTTTCACTTCTGTTTCTCCTACAGTGCTTTCTGTACCTGACTCCAGCTGGGTTGTCCTTGCCAGGACAAAATGCTGTGTGGAGAGAGCAGTCATGGCTGGGAAATCACTTGCTTTCTGGTTTAAAAGGTATCAGTGTAACTCCTTCTTAAATGCTGCCATTATTAGGAACACTTTTAAATGTTATCTTCAATTATCCTGTCACTAACTGAAGTTTTTAAATGAGAGCAGAGTTAAAAATAAAAACATAAAATCCTGATTTACTTGAAGGCAAGTGCAGGAAGTCTAAAAATCAACTCTCTGCTGAACTAAGGAGATAATTTTGTTGGATTTTTTCTCTGCCTGGGCTTGGTCTATTTGTTTAATTCAAATGAGAGGTGGAAGAGAGGACCTGGCTTTCTTTGTCCAAGTCTCTTTTCAAGCAAGCTGTGTCTTTCTGCCCAGCCTGTGGTAAGTTCCTAGCACTACAGCCTGGAACTGATAGCTGCCCGTTGGCAGGCTCATGGTTTCTGGATGTTCACCCAAGCTGGTGTGCTGCACATTTATTTCAGTTAAGAATTAAACCTGTTAAAATGAGTGCTTAGATTCAGCTGGGGCCACAGTGGCCATGGGGATGAGTGAAACTGTGGAGGTCTGTAGTGAGACTGCAGTGCAGGGCATTGGAAAGCTGTGTGCAGAGCCACTGTAGGCACTGCAGAAACTTAGTGCTTTCTGCATTTAATCCCTTTAATGATTCTGACCTGTGACTACAGTTCACTTGAGGAAGTTCTTGTGTTTGACCCAACCTGCTCTTTTGTTTGTCTGAACAGCTCAGCACATGGTGAGCAACAGCAGGAACCCCACGCCCTGCTTACAGCATCTGGTGCTGTCTTTTTTTGTTATCAAATGTGGCTGATACCTTTGAGAAGCTGTGTGGGGAAGGGTGGCCTGCTTCAGCCTAAGCACAGGGGAGATTTCTGTGCTGCATTGCACCTTGGGGGGACTGGACATGGCAGCTGGAGCTCTGCAGCCTGACACCAAAGCCAGGAGTTCTTGCTGGCACTTTCAATTTGCAATGCATAATAGCAAAAGGGCAAAACCACTTGACTTCATCAAAGGCTGGGGAGGGAGCACTGTTTGTAGTGTGCTACCTAATGGCTGGTTGACTTCTTCCTTGGAGCTGTTATTGTCTTCAGGAGAATCCCAGGCTGTTGTAATTCATTTTGAAACATTAATTATGAAGCTTTATGATGAGCTCATTGGGAACTCCTAAAATACAGCAGAGCCATGTGGCTCAGGTGAGGAGTTGGTGCAGGGCAGACAGTGGAAACTCCTCTCTCTCTCTCTGGGAACTGCCAGCAAAAGCTCTCATCACCCAACCTGCTGGCACACAGGCTGGCTGGACATGACTGCTTTGAGCCCCCACCAGCCAGGGGCTCTCCCTCTCTCCTTAGGCAGAGGATGTGCTCCCAGAGCTCCCAGCTCTGCCTGCTGGAAGCATGGCCCTGCTGGGGTGCACCCAGTGCTGTGCTGCCTCTGGGTGCCCGGCACAAGCCCATGAAGGAGTGGCCACAAGGTGCTGAGCTGGGTGGGTGGTGGTTAGATGACTCTGATGGATGATTCTGATGCATGAGCAAGAACAAATTCCACCAATTGTGTGTGAAACAGCCTTGTAAAATGTGGTGGCGTGATCAGTGGCAGCTGGGAGCTGATGGTGCTTGACAGGCAAGGCAAATGCTTGTTTCCTGATATCCAGCAGAGATTTAAATGTGGAACCTAATTATACTGGGAGCCTACAAGTGATGAGGCTCCCTGAGCATTTCATACCCGGGCTGGATTGGTGGTGCTACCAAGGAGGGGCTGGATTTCTGCAAGTGCTTTCCATCCCAGCTCCACAGAAACCTCTGAGCTTTCTGGCTCTGAAGAGTCTGTAAAATGTGCAAAGTTTGAATATTCCCCCCTTTTTTTTTATTTTTATTTTTTTCCCCCAAACACCTACATGCCCTGAAGGACAGAGAGCTGCAGTGCCTGACTGGCAGTCCCAGCCTGAGCACAGCACAGGTCACTCACAGCTGTGGCATGAAGAACCTGCCATCCTTCAGTGTTCCCACTGCCAGTCCTGTAGGCAGCTCCTCTGCCACAGCAGTGTCACCCTTCTCCTCCTCTGGAAAAAGGAAAAATACTCATAAACTCTTCTGAAAAAAGCCAAAACAGCGCAAATCTTGCCTGTGTCTGTTTTTAAATAAAAGAAAAATCATCTGGAGTCTGTGTATTGTCCTTGGTGATGTTCAGAGCAGAACACCTGCCACTCTGAAACCCTTCCAGCTTTCCTGGCTGCTTTTTCCAAGCGAAGTCCTGCTCCATGGGAGGAAAAGGTTATGTGTGGGAGTGAGCAGGGCAAAAGATTATGTGAAACAGAAACCCCGGCGCTGTTTGTTCTGCCATCTGCTCCACGCTCCATCCAGGCTGTGGGTGGTTTCCCAGAGTGCCCCTGCTCCCCTTCCTGCACGGCTGGCAAAGGCTTTGAGCCGAGAGAGGCACGTCCCTGCTGTCCTGGGGGAGCTGTCCTTGGCAGGGTGCAGCTGGGCACTGTGGCAGTGCTGCTGGCCACGCTGGGGCTGCCACTGAGAGCCTGCTCCAGCAGCAGTGCAGGAAAGCCTGGGCTCCAGTGCCTTTGGCACAGGCTCAGGGAGTGCCAGGGGTGTCAGGGTTGGCACTCTGCCATCCCTGCAGGGAGCACTGGGCCAGGACAGCCACAGCTTCCCTGGCACTATGCATGGTTCCATCGCTGCAGCAGTCGTGCAGGGTGCTCCCTGCTGAGCAGGGCAACTCCTGCCCACATGAGCTGCTGCCACCATCCCCATGGAGCAGCAGCAGGGCAGGCTGAGCCCTGCACAGCTCTGTGCCACACCATCCTGCCAGGGGTGAGATGTGCTGAAGTGTGGGAGGATGGAGGTGGCAGCTTTGTCCCTGCTTCAGGGACAGCTGGTGAAAGAAAGATGAAATCATCTTGTCTCTTACCCCTAGAGCCCTTTTCTGCTCTGCCTCCTCCCCCAGCCACCTTTTCCTGCTCTCCCCTGGTCCCCAGCCTGGCTGTGCCCGGGGCTGGGGGTTGTGCATTCCCTGTTCCACGTTCCCCTCTGCCCCCTGCCCACCCTCCCCACAGTGTGCTCACTCGGGAATGTGACCTTGCTCTCTAGATTATTTACAGACAAAATATTGCTGCAGGCCTGGGGAAGGGTTTTCTGTGTTGTTTTTGCTTTTTTTTTTTAAGTGACTGGATTCCACAAAAACTGAATTATTCCAAGGGCGTGGGGGCCTGGTGGGAATGCTTTGCTCTGTTTGGGAACAGGCTGCCTGCAGCCATCTTCCCTGGCCAGCACAGGGATGCTAGAGGCTCTTAGTTTCCCCAGCTACAGGGAACAATCTGTCTCTGGTTTTCTTGGAAAAACCCACCCCTTCCTGGGGGCAGGCTGCCAGGATGGGACAGGAGCCTTGCAGGGCTGTGGCACACATGGAACCAGGACCCGGCTGCCTCCAAGGTGTGTGTGAGCAGGCACAGAGAGCTGCCTGCGGCTGAGTGCACATTCAGGGCTGCTTTGGGTGGCTCCCCTCCCCACAGCCCTGGAGCTCTCCACTTCCCCTCACTTGGGAGCTCCTGGCTCCTGCTGCACTTGCAGCACACGCTGGCTTTGCTGAGGAGCTCAGACAGCACTGTCACATCCGATCGGAAGCTGTGGTGGGCTGATTTCTCCTTCTTTTTGCTTTTACTGGCAGCACCAGCAGCTGCCCTTTTCCCACTGCTGACAGCTCTTGTGTCTAGCTGAACTTCTGAAAGCCTCATGGAGGTGGTTTCCCATTGAGCAGAGCCCTCTTGCCTCTGACCTCGCACGGCTCTGGCCGTGTCCCCTTGTCGTGGCTGCTGGAGGCACAGAGTTGTGCCCTGCACACAGCAGCGAGCTGTTGTGTTCCAGCAGCACTGGGTGCTTGGGATGGGGCTGACCTGGGGTCCCTGGCTGGCACAGGTTTCCTTACAAGGTCAGCATAAGCCTTCAGGTGCCCAGAGCCTGGGAGTTGTGCCATGTAAGGCTCTGTGCTCAGCTTTTATTTGGGAGTAAGCACTGTCAGCTGAGCTAAACTCCATCACAGACAGCGAGTGCCTGTTTTGCTGTGGGAAGAGTTCTTGTGCCAAATCCCTTGGTCTGGCCTGGCATGCAGCGTGGCTTGATGTCTCTGGAGAACGAGCTGGGGCTGCTGAAGGTCTGGCAGAAGCACACTCCCCTCCCCTCTGAAGCGGGGGCTGCTGCCGGGAAGTTGCTCAGCAAGCCTGGCCACAGGGGCTGACCATGGAGCAGCACTCACAAAGCCATTCCCTGCCTGCTGGGGGGTAGGTGCCACTCCTCTGGAGTGACTCCAGCTTTCCCAGCCTGTGGAGGTGATGGCCTCATCCAAGCCCTTGCAGAGGTGTTAGGTGCAGGAAGGGTGCTGGGCAGTGAGAGGATGCTGGGGGGTGGAGAGGGTGCCCCTCTCAGGCAGGACCTTGATCAGCCAAGTGTGTTCAGCTGCTGGTGGTTTGGAAGCACAGTTAGCAGCAGGCTCATGTGGCTGGTGGAGTCATGGGAGGTGCTCTGGTCCATGTGCTGGTTTTGGACTACTGAGCTATGGAGTGCTCTGGGCAAGTCATAAATAGCATACTGCTTATAAACAAGGCTGAAAATCAACAGATTTTGTTCAACAGAATTGTGAAGTTCCCCTTATTGAGAAGCCATAGGGAAGGCTGGGACAGGAAGACAATGGTTTGTTATTTTAGTCAAATCCTTTTCTTTGCTGCAGCGAGCACATTCAGCAGTGTGGTAGAAACTCACCAGGTGAGAGGCAAAAGTACCTGCTGAGATGAAGTGCAGAGGAAGCAGATAAAGGGCATCATGGGGCTGTGCCTGTAGGGACTGCTCCTTATCAGCACACCTGCTGACTGCATTGCAAAAGCAGCCCCTGGTCACCTGTGCCTTTGGGTACATGGGGGTTTTTCAGGGGTGTTGCTGTTACCCTTTTTAGCCACCTGGCAGAGCAGGAGGGAAGGAAGCCAGGCTGCCATAAGAATGGGACCCAGTGCATTTTCCTCCAGATCTGCTTGCATGCATCCAGGTATGGATAATGCTGCTCCTCACTAACAGAGTCTCTGGCACTTTGCTTCCAGCCCAGAATTAATGGCTCAAGGGGCCTGAAGAAGCAGTGGTGACCAGCTCCATGCCATGTAGGGGCAGAGCAGCCCAGGTGGGTTCCACTAGAGGAAGGGGTGCAGTGAGGTTGCTGCTGAGCAGCTTTCCTTAGTGTCAGGCTAGCAGTGTCCCAGTCTTCAGAGTCAGCCTGGGGATTTCATAGGTGCTCGTGCCCCCTTAAATAGGAAATTTGGCATCCTGAGCTAAGCATCTTCTCCACCTGGGTGTCCCAAATGGTTAACAATCCCAGCAGCAAGGGATGGCTGGTGAGGAGATTGATTGCCTCCTGCAAGGTACATAAAGTCTCACTCTTCTGCAGAAACACAACACTTGTTCAGCCAGGTAAATAACTGGTTTAAAATCCCCTCTTGCAGCAGCTGACCCTACACATATTTATCCAAGTGACTGGAGCTGTGCCAGTCCCTCTGGTAAGTGACCTTTCCCGAATTTTTCTTTTCAAGTTGACATTTAAGAAGGGGGGGAAAAGTCACAGCAACAAATGGTGTTTTAACAGTGATAAAGCTTTACCCGTCAGCAAGGCCAGGAAAGCCACGCTGGAGCCTGTGCTGGTGTGTCCTGACTGCCTGGGTCTGCATGGAGCAGCATCTGCAGTGGGCTGCTCTGCTGCCTGGGCTGGGCTGGATAGCTCTGCAGCTCCTGGGAAAGGCTCCTGGGTGCAATTAAGTCTAAGGCAGCTGCTGGCAGCTGGAGGCACTCAAGGTATTAGTTCATTACTGCAATTCAAATGAGGAAGAGCCTTAAATCTCTGAGAAGAATCTGGGTTTGGCAGGCAGTGGAGTGCTTAGCTTATTGGGAAAACACCTTGGACAGTTTTGGTAAATGTTCTACTGTGTGTTCAGGCAAGTAAAATTTACCCTTAGTTTTCATGTTCCTTGGTTCCCAGCTTCAGCACAGCCAAGATTTACCCCTTGCTCCTGACAGTGCTCTCACATGGAGGTGTTTAAACTCTGAGACTTTGGAGGAGGTTCCCCTTTTAGCCCAGATGCTCAGTACATGAGCTCCTCTTCCAGGCTGGAAGTCCCAAGGGCTTCACAGAAGGCTGCTCAGCACATTGGGTTCCCCAAATCCTGCCCTCTCCACATCCTGGTGGATGCCATACCTCCATGTGCCACCTGTCAGCCACTCCTATCTACCCTGGGCTCTGCAGGATCTCTTGCATGCTCCTGCCTTCTCCATCTGCAAAGCACAGCCCTCCTGGCCTGGCCCTGCAGCCCTTTCCCAGGCTTTTGGCTTGGTTTCAGGTGGTGAGCAGGACTGAGAGCAGCAGCTGGTGTTGGTGTCTCCCTGCAATCCTCCCAGCTCCCCTCCACAGAGTGCTGCTAGTGATGGGCCAGCCTGGGGCCATGCCTGCTCAGTGCTGTCTGAGAAGAAAAATTGAAACAAGGGCTTCCCAGCTGGTTGTGTTTCCTGTAGCATGAGGGACAGGCAATTCTTGGGTGGTTTCCTGGCATTTCTTGCAGATGTCCTGATGGGAGTGGCTGCAAAAAGGCAGGAGGCAAGGAGGGGGCAGGGGCAGCACTGCAGTCAGACAGGGACGTGCTGCTGGCTCAGGGTCACCCTGGCAGCCCCATGCCAGAGACCTGTGGGCTGACAGCACCTTTGACAAGTCTCAGCTGAGAAACACCTAAGTGCCTCTGTGGAAAGAGGCCTGACGGATATACTTGGCTTTGTGGTTAGGCTTGTTCTTGGATTGAATATATCTGTGCTGGAGGAAAAAACAGTAACAATAAAGCCCAGGTAAGTGGAACAGTAAAGATGCTTTTAGAGAACTGATAGCCAGGCCTTGCCTTGGCTGACCATGTCCCTGTGCAGACCCAGTTCCACAGGCAGGGCACCACAGCCCCCAGGCTGGCAGCACAGGGCCAGCAGCTCACAGAGCCCCTGTTAGGGGTGGGGTGTCCATGTGCCACAGCTGTCCCCAGGAGGGCTCCAGCCCTGAACATTAACGCGAGGCAGATGAGTTTCTGTGCTGGGCTGTCGCTGAGTGTTGCTCCTGTGAGGCTCTGTGCCAGTGATGGCAGCTTTGGCACTGGGTGCACTAAGCTGTCTTCAATGTGCCGTGGCAAGAAGGGCTCGCAGTGCTCCTGCCCACAGCCAGCCCTGCTGCTGGCTCGCTGCAGGTCGGTACGTGAGCCCTGGAGCAGGACAGCCTGTGTCCGGAGCCTTCCTTCCTCTGAGCTAACGTCAGTGCTGGAAGCAGGCAGCTGTTTTGGTCCCAGCAATGCCAGGGGATGATTTCACTTTTGTTTCAGAGCCGATAACCTTTCCCTTCACAATGAGGGACGACGTCCCTGCTCCCCGTGCTTCCGTGTGCCAGGGGAAAGCCATTCAAGCGCCTCTACAGGGAAAGAGCCAGGTTAAAAATAGCTTCTGAATGTCCATGGAGCCTGGGCAAAGGAAGGGCAAAAGCCTTTCCATGTTCCTCTGCCCGATCCCATACACTGGGAGCGGCTTTTCTGGCTGGGCCGGGGCATGAGGACAGCGACCGTGGGAATATCTGGTGTGCCGGCCCTTTGCGTCAGCCTCGAGGGGTGGGAAGGTCTGTGAGAGGCTTTCTTCTCCATGCAAAGCTGTCCTGATGTCAGGCTCCAGGAGTGCTACAGACACCCCCTTTGTTTGTCACCTGCCTATCTCCAGCCTTCCCACCCTTCTCCAAGTCCTTTCCCTGCTGGGTTTGTGGCTGGATGCTTGGTCTGGAGCTCAGCGAGACAAACTCACCCCAGGCCTCGGGCGAGAAAAGTCCGGTCCAACCCAAACTGCTAAAGCTCAGCTCCAATTTTTATTTCCTGTGGGGGAGGAGTTGGCCAAAGTAATTTGTTTCTTTTTTTGAAAAAGCCTTTGACTTCCCACGAACTGCTGACCCATCATGTGACGGGCCGTGGTGGGGCCGTGGCCCGAGATGTGCTATCTGCTGTCAGCCCTTATCACCCTGCTCGTGGGGCAGGGCCTGGCCAGGGTGTGCTGGGGCACCAGCTCCAGCCTGGGCAGTGGGCAAAGCCCCTGTGTGTCACAGGGAGGGCAGTGAGCTCATGTACCAGACCCCATCCCTTATGGGAGATGCTTCCCTGCCCCCCTAGAGCAGCTGCTTCATGCCCACCCTGGCCTCAAGAGCACATTCAGCCACACATTCAGCTGGAAACTGAATGCCCACCTGAATGCCCACCCTGAATGCCCACCCTGAATGCCCACCCTGGCCTTCAGAGCACAGCACAGGCCATTTCATGGGCTGTCACACCTGGGCTCCTGTTTGACCAGTCCCTTTGCCCAGTGGGAGGTTTTTGCTTTGTCCCCCAGCACATGACTTACTGGGTGGCTCCAAACTGCTCTTGCTTTTCCTGGGCTGGAGCCTGTTTACAAAACAGTGGCTGAAAGCTGCTGTTTATCCTTAGGTACACATTGCATTCAGAGTTGCTAAATAGGCAAGCCCAAAATGAAAGTCATCTGGGTTTTCTTTAATTACAATAAAATCCTGATGAATCATGAGGTTCTGTACCTCAAGGATGCACCAGGAATTGACTCTGGCTGCAGACAGCAAGGTGCAGCAGTCAGCAGAGCCGGCTGGCTGCTTTAACATCTGCTGGAAAGACTTGTTTTTCCCTCCCCAGTCACATGCTAGCTTGTGATCTGATCATGAGATACAAAGGATAACCTTCCAATATTTACTCTTCTCATCTGCAATTTCAAAAGGCAGGGGAAAAGAGCAAAAAGCAGCATAAGGGAGGAAAACACAAGCCCCCTTTCTCACTTGGTCAGTGTTGCTGTGGGTGCTGTGCTGGTTGCTGGCTCAGGGCAGGAGGCTGGCTGCAGCACCAGGGGCTGTGTTTGTGCCTGTTGTGGCCATCAGGGCCAGTCAGTGAGGACAGAGCAATTGCTGCTCTGTGTTCAGCCACGTGGGCATCCTCTCCTCCAGTGCCACCACACCTGTGTGCCAGCAGAGGTGGGCAGGGGCTGCCTGTCCCAGGGTGACCTGCACTGGCACTGGCAGGGGAAGCCTGTCCTCCCCCAGCACTGGCCCTGTGCCATCCTTCAGCATTCAACTTTCACGTTTTATTATAAATGTCAAAGTGACATTTTTGATAACAATATCCTAATGTAGTCAGCCAGGCAGGTGGAGTTACTTGTACATGCTCTAGTCCAAAGGTCTATAGCAAGCCCAGCTGCAGGATTAAACCAGAATCACCCTTGAATAAAATCCCCTACATAATCTTTGGGGGAATTTTTGCTAGTGCAGCTTGGGTACGTTTAACTTCTGTGAGCTGATGCCTGTCTAAGACCAAAAACCCCCAGGACTGCATCGTGGTGCCCCAGGGGCTGCTGGCTTTGAGGCTTTCAGGCTGCTGGAGGTTTTGAGGGAGCTCCTGCTGCAGGGAGAGCAGTGGGGCAGGGCTGTGTGCTTGCTGAGCCAGAGAGCTGTGTGCCATTGAGTACTACAGCTGCAGATGTGCAGCAAACCTGGATTGCACGTGGAGTGGGATTGCTCTGGGAATGGCAGGCTGGGATCAGCAGTCTCTGTCTGTCTTCCCCAAACTGTGCCAGGGAGATGCTGCAGGCAAAGCCAAAAGGGCTGTGCCCGTGTGTGATACACGATGTGTCAGCCAGACACTGAGTGAGGAACAGCACCATAGCTGCCCTGGCAAACAGTGACTGCCTGGAGGAACAAGAAGGGCTGGATGTCACTGGGGAGAAGCAGCCAGTCCAGACTGAGTGATGAGAGCAGCACCCAGCCACAGGCTGGCCACAGGCTGGCCACAGCTATTCCAGTGTGACAAGGCTGAGTGCTGTGGTGTTTCCAGTAAAAACACCCACTGTGTCAGGTGGGGAGGGAGGGAGCTGGAAGGGCACAGAGGGAAGATAGCTCAGCTCAGAGGGAGGGCACGAAGGGAGCGTGCCTGCTGGGTGCCCTTGATGTGGTGAAGGGTGGTTTGTGCCAGACAGGTTGATCCCAGAGTTGCAGGGAGCATGGCTGGATGGTGGCGAAAGCAGCCTGCGAGGGGCTTGGATAGCTGGGGCTTGGTATGCTCCCTGCAGGGAGAGCTGGGGCAATGTGAACAGGAGGTGATTTTCAATTTAAACCCAAACTATCTGTGATTAAGGGCTGTCTCCAGTAGGCATGGTTATTTCTGATTTCAGGGTTTGGGAAGTCCTGAAACTGTTTAAATCCTAGCTGTATTTCCCCTGCTATTACAGGAGCTTCACATTGCAGTGTCCTAACCTACCCTCCCATGTCCACACTTAGCTTAAAGTCCCATTTTTTTTCTCAAGAGTAAACCACTTTCTTTCCTTTGGCAAATATTTCTGTGGCCTCTGCTGCAGCATTAGGCAGAGATGATTAGGAGGGCTGTGATGGGCTGATGAGGGGTTTGGGGTGGACTCATCAGTGGGCCATGCGGGACAGTGGCATATCAGCCTCTGGCACACAGCACTTGGAAGGCATTTGGGTTTTGTGGGCCTGGTTGACCTGTCACTGTGCCTCAGAGGCATTTCTGAGCACTGTGGTTTCCTGGTTCACTGGCCTTTTCCTTCCTCTGTGAAAATTAGAGCAGGCCTGACCCAGAAAGCTGGATGCAGAAGTGATCAATAGTGATGGCAGCTGGCCAGCAGCACTACCTGGCTCTTGCTGTCTTAGTCCCAAAAGAAATAAATGCATTCAGAAGACATGCAGGTGTTCTGGCTCCTGGGGCTGCCTTATCAGCTGGAGGAGGAGGCTTCAGCCTGTGGTGGAAGGGTTGTGGAAGGCTGAGTTTGCCATGCCCCATCCCTGGTGAATGACTTTGTTCTGCCTAGTCCCCCTTCCCAGTGATAGTGGTTCTCCAGCAGGTTTTGCTGTGTGAAGTGTTTGTTCTGCAGCAGGAGAGTGCCAAAGGCTCAGGTGAAGATGGAGGCAGGGCAGGTGACATGGGAGGGGGACACAGCAGCTCTGGCTGTGACCCCAGCAGAGCGAGTGCCTGGGGAAGAAGATCCATGCGCTCATCCCTGAGGGCACTGTAGACTCTTGCTCCTGGACAAGAAAGTACTCCCTGTCTGGAAGGAAATAAATCCTAAAGAACATCCTTTTGGAGCAGTCTCCTCCTGCCTGCTGTGTCCCTAGGGGACAACAAGGGCTTTGTAGCTGCTCAGGGCTCTGGGGAAGCAAAACAGCCACGGCATGAGCTCAGTGGCTGTAAATCAGCGGCTGCAGCACCGTGCAAAGGCACTGCCCACTGCTTTGATCTCCAGTGCTCTCATTCCATACCCTCTGCAGAGATAGACACAAGGTCACACTAATGGCTGATACATGAAAAACTTATGTGGCCTTTATTGATTTTGGAGTGATTAATGAGGCAAAGGGAAGGACAGTGATTCATGCACGTGAACGGTGCCTGGGAATGAGCAATGCTGGTCGGGGTGGCCTTTCAATTCCATGGTGGAGCCTGTGTCCAGCTGCTTAGGGGCAGCAGCATTGCTCTCCCAGACGTCTTTGCACTGGGCAAACACCTGTTAGTACGCAGGGAGCTCTCGTGCCTGCACCTCGGCTCTGTTTGCCTTGCTTTTCTCTGTCCCTTTTGAAAGGGGATCAAAAATAGCCAGACCTAAACTCTCCCTGTAGCTTTGTTGACAAAGCCTCTTGAGGCTTTCCTGCTGCTATCCCAGGTGGCCTGAGAGGAGAGGCCTGGGAAAGGTAAAGCACAGTGCCTTGCCCAGGCTCAGCAGGCATTCTCCGGCTTTGGCCTCTGGTCACCAGGACGTGAGCTCAGTGAAGGAGCTCCAAAGCTGGCTGCAGTGATGAGCCCTGCAGACAATGGTTTTTGAGTTGCTTTTCCACTCCCTCAAGCATGTGCAACTTCCCAGAGGCTGCTGAGCTGTGCCAGGGTGGATACCCTCCTTCCACAGCCTCCATCCCAGTGCCCCCTGTGGATGGGGTCCACAACCCCCACTTGTCTCTGTGCCACACATTCAGCTGGAAACTGATGCAAGGGGAAGTCATCCTAATTTTGGAGGGGGACATCAGGCCCAGCCTGAAGGATCTGGGCAGTGGTTATGCAACTTTCCTTTTATTTGAAGAAACTTCCCCCTCCTGGCTGCCCCAGCTTTGTGGCCATGACTTAAGCCATCACATTGCTGCCAGAGTTCATCTGCTGAGCTCACTGCTTTCACATGGGCTGTCCTGCTGAGTGGGTCAGAGACCTGCTGCACCTCTTAGGGCCTGAGGACTTGCCACAGTTAGGGATTCACTTGTTGCTGGCACTGCTGGTTATTCTTCTCTGCATTGCCGTTTCCTGATGTCTGTTCCTGTGTACACTGAGCCATGCCTGTGTGCTCCAGCTCCCCAGCCTGCCCTCCAGAGCTCTAACCCAGCCCCCTGTGCTGTGGCAGAGTGAGCTCCCAGCTGTTGGGGCACACTGCCCTAAGGGAAGGGCACAGGAAAACCTTCCTGGTGGCATAGGCAGGTGACAGCACCCACCCTGCACTGGGGTGCAGTGCCCACGCTCCTGCCTTTGCTTTGCCCACCAGGAGCACAGACACAGAGCAGCCCCACACCCCCATTCCTGCTCAGGAGCGGCCACAGGCTGTTGGCTCCCTCCAAGGGAACACAGGGTGCTGGACCCAGCGTTGTCCTGCTGACCATGGCACCACAGGATAGGGTGGGGAGCACCACGGGGAGGCACACAGAAAAACAGTGTGCTCCCAAGTTAGCTACCAGGCCAGGTTGGTTTTCCTGTTTACTCCCTAAGTGGAAAATAGGAAAGGAGTAAAAAACCTCATCCCCTTGGCTATATAAAGGTCGTCTTGTGTGGGCACAGAAATTTCACCTTCTTTTCCTTTTTGCCTTGGTGTTCCCAGGTATGTGGCGTGGGCTGTAGTGTCAGTAAAGTAAATAAAAAGGGATGCTGGGAATAGCAGCTCCTCTGCAGGAGACATTTCCTCTCAGACAGAGAATTTGATGGTCAGACCACTTTGCTGGTCTGCTGGTGAGCAGCTGTGTTGGGGTCACAGAGGGTCAGGCAGGGCTGGTGCTGGTTGAGCTGGGGACACACAGAGCCCCAGGTACACCTGGCACTCCCAGCTGATGGCTGCTCACATCGCAAAGAAAGGGCAAAAGGTGAAGAAATCACACTATCCCTGCAGAAATTCATGGGTAGGTGCCAGGAAAAGGTTGGCTGGCGGGCTTGGCCAGCAGGAGTGAGGGTTGGAGCAGATATTGTCATGCCAGGAAACTGTTTTGAGTTTCCAGCATCAGGATGTGTTATGGGGATCGTAAACCCTGTGATCCCAGAGATGTTGCTAAACCTTGTTTGCCTTGGACTGTTTGTCCAAAAAGATAGCAAGAGATGAACTCTTTCTTCTCTTCATGATTGCCCATAATCTTATCTGAAGCCTCCAAAGTGTCCTAGAGACTTCTCAAGGCGATAACACGGAGATAACCACCAAACAAAAAAGAAGTCAAGAGCAGCTATCTCTCAGGTCTGCTGGGAAACAGCACCGGTTTCTTGCCCAGCTTTTGTCACCCTTATTTGTCACAGAGGTGTCCAAGTCTCACTTGGGCAGTGACTGACCTTTCTTGCCTTCTTGCCCCTCTGGGATAGCTGAAGCTGTTTTGAGGAGTAAAGTCTCAAAGCTGCTTGAGGTGTTTGCTAGAAAATATTGCTGCATGAGAGCTGCAGCCCATGGCTCAGTGTCCAGGTGCCCAGGCCAGAGGGGTGTGACTGTGTCTCACCAAAGGGTGTTTTTGGTGTGTGTGCTGTGGGCCTGGGGATGCCCTTCAGGCAAGGGGCTTGCTGATAGGACTGGTGGTGGTTTCAAAGTACCTTTTACTTCACACAGTTTGTGGCTTCTCACTCGAGAGAGGAGCATCTAATCATCTCACCATAGACTTAGAAAAGTATGTGCAACTCTAAAAAGGATCTTCCAAACATAGTATTTTTTAAAAAATTCAGTTCAGTGTCTGTAGTCTTCCCATAACATTTACTGCCTGTCCAATTCTGGTGTCAGGACCTGGATTCTATGTTAATTCTGATTGCTTCATCCAGTTCATTGATTAAAAGTGTGACATTTCAAAGAGAGAAGAAAAAATTCTTATCTGACAAAGTGTGTCCCTGCTGCTGGTTCATGGCTTAGATATGGTTTTCAGAGCTATGAGTTGGCCAGGTTTTGCCACTGTTTTTATGTGCTGTGTGACTTTTTGTGTCATTCTGGTTCTCAGTCAAAATGCAATACCAAGAAAGAGCTGTACCAAATGTGAGCATCCTGTGTCAGCACCATAGCAAGTTACTGTGACCAGATCTGTTTTCTGCAAATCTTTCTTGATTAGCAAAATGAACTGTTTAAGGGAGTAGAGCTAAATCAATCAAGCCATGCCTTGGCTCTGGGTCATGGTGATTTGCCTCTAGCATTGTCCTGTTTACTCCTTCAAATACTGACTTCTCAGTTTCCTTTTGGATGAGCCCCTCAGCAGCTGGAGCTAGGGCAGGACACACATCCACTCTCCATGCCATTGGGGTGTCCTCAGTTAGTCCAGGTGCAACATGTATTTGGAAGTTGTAAAAGGGGAGGTGAAGGGTATTTCAAAGTCAGTTCTCCCAAGCAAAGCAAACTAATGGGGCCCATGAGTGCTTCACTACCCCACTGTGGTGATTTCATTAACACAAACCAGTGCACAGCCAGTGAGGACACGCTGTCAAAGCAAATTGATTTTTTTCTTCTGTTTTGCTCACCCACTGCAAGGCTTTGGGCACTGCCAGCAGGGCTTGTCCCTGGCTCGTGGGTGGACCTTTGCTTGCCAGCACTCAGCCCCACACACTTCTGGGGCTCCCTGCTGGCCTGGCTGCAGCACAGCTGAGCCACAGCCATGCCCGAGGGACAGGGGCACTCACGGTACAGGTCACCCCATGGCAGCACTGCTGAACCCCAGCAGCAGCTCCCAGGGAAAGCCCAGCAGCTGCAGGAGTGGCCAAGGGCTGGTGTGGGTGGCAGAGGAGCACAGGGACAGGCGCAGGGCACTGACAGCCCTTGGCCCGGCTCTGCCAAGCTTCCCACTGCAGCTCTGTGTGCAGAGGCTGCCCCAGTTCGCCCGGGGGTTACCACACATTTTTGTCATGCTTGCAAAATGCTGTTACCACAAATTGCACAAACCAGCCTCATCCTCATCTGATCAGAGCGAAACCAGCAGAGCTCTGCACGGCGTCTGCAGCGTGTCCGGTGCCTGCGTGCTCCTGCGGGCGCACGGCTCTGGCTCAGACTCGCTCTCATTTGCTGCTTTCGGAGGTTTTCTCCCACTGCAGACCTGTTGAAATGGCTGTGACCACTGCAGCAGGGTGCTTGCTGCCACTGTTACTGCCTTTTGCTGATGTGGCCTTTCCATGCACAGATGGCTGCAGTAAAGCTGAAGGTGTCGGGGAGTCTCTGCTGGGCTCTTCCTGAGCAGAACATGGGGGCTGCCACCAGCATCCTGCAGAAGAGCTGGGGCTGGGGCTGGCTGAGGAGCCCACCCAGGCTCTTCACTCCCTGTCCCACAGGGTGGGCAGCACCCTGTCCTGACAGGGCAAAGGGGGCAGGGCACCCCCTGTCTCCTCACTGCCAGGGCCCCAGTTCCACTTGACAGCTCCTCCTGACCTCGCCCTTGGCCCTGCAGTGGGACAGCCACGCGGATGAATGAGGGGCTGCAGCATGCAGGCACTCTGGGCATTCCCAGGAGCAGGTAAAAGTAGTACATTTAACAACTCCTACAAGTCCTAGAGGCTCTTTATCCTGTGGGAAGAGCAGCTTACCAGCACCAGTCCTCATGACAGAAACTTCTGTCTCTTGCTGGGCTGTGGTGTGGCTGGGTGCACATGTGAA
Source organism: Serinus canaria (assembly GCF_022539315.1). Lineage (NCBI taxonomy): Eukaryota > Metazoa > Chordata > Aves > Passeriformes > Fringillidae > Serinus > Serinus canaria. The sequence goes on along the minus strand of NC_066324.1, from coordinate 12,167,931 downwards.
ATGCTGGGGAGCACTCCCAATTTCTTTCACTAGAGCTCACCAGGTGTGTTTGGCTGTGAGCCAGGCTGGAGCTCAGCCCCTTCAGAGCCGGATGGCAATGCTCTGGCTGTGGCTGGGCAGTCCAGGGGGGCTGGGAAGGACTCAGGTAACAGGCACAAAAAATGAGGGCTGTCCCAAGATGCTGCAATGAACTGCAGCCTGTGAACTGCAGCAGGGGCAGAATGACCCCATCAGTCCCACTGCCACCACAGTGGCAGGGTGTCTGTGCAGGGCCATCAGCTGGGGACACACAGGGCCACAGCTCTCTGCCTTAGAATGCCATGTCATATGCTGGGATCATATGGTTCCTCTTGTGTCAGTAATCAAGTGACTCAAAAAATCAGGGCATGAAAGTTCTTTGGCAATGCTGAAGCAAAACTTAAGGAAAAAATTCTCCTTCCCTTACACCATAAAAGTTCAACATTGTGCAGATGATCTAAAATTTTTTTGAAGTGCTAAAGGCTGTCTGGATTTTAAGTGTTTTATACTGGGTACAGGGATCTCCTGTGTCTGAAATATATGAGACCCTTCAGAGGGGAGCCTTTAGTCTTCCCAGACAAGAGATACAAGACACACAGCAGAGCCCTGCTACTGTTGGAGGCTGGCTGTAGGAAAAGCAACTGCAAATGGCCAGTCTTGGTATTCTGCTGTGCTTTGTACTTAAAAGTATGTGTTTTATCTTGACAGGTGAGGAGAAGCTGAACTTTAAAGGCTTGCCTTGCTCTAGCAGGAGGCCTCCAGGAGGTTGCCCAACTCGACTCCAGCCCAGGTCATTATGCTGGTCCCACCCCCTCCCAAATTCTTAGTTTTGCACATTTTTCTTTTTTGCAGGCTCGAGGATAATTAGCCACTCTCAGGAAGATAATTTTCCAAAGGCCCTTTGAGCCTTGCCTGTGTGCCTTTGGCACTCTCCAGGCAGGCATGGCAGGTGGATATTCTTCCTTTGAGCCCAAATAGGTTTGTAGGATGCAGCAGAAGCTTTCTGAGGTGCTGGACTTGTCAAAGACTGGCTTCATCCGCCCTGCCCGAGCTGGGCTTTGCAGCAGCTTGGGTGTTCCAGCCTCTGGACTAGGGGTGAGGGGACACATCACACAGGGCAGGGACAAGCCAGCACTGCCCCGACACAATCAGCATTTCTAAATGAGCACTGGGTTAATCATCACGGCTCCTATTTCCATCCCCACCTGTCACCTATGTCAGCTCACTTATGGCGACACCAGAGGGCAACCAAATGAGGAGAGCACTTTGGTATTACACGGCAGCTGGAGCAGCAGCTGCGTGAGGGCATTACAAGGCTGCAAACACCTCCACTCTTGGCAGAGCCGCCCTGCGGGGGTGGGACACATCCCCCCGGGATGGGGCTCCCCAGCAGCACGGCTTCCTGCGGGCTCAGCAGCCGCCTGGCCCTCCCTCCGTCCCTCCCTCCATCCCTCCATCCCTCCCCTTTGCCCCGGTGCGGCGGGGCTGCTGCGGGGCTCCGACTCCCCGCGGTGGCCGCTGCGAGCACAGCTGCTGGAGCCGGCTGGCAGCCTGCCTTTCCTGGGGAGCCGGTGTAAATAAACAGCGCCAGCTGCCAGAGAAGCGCTTTATATACACATACACCCAGAATGTATATAGAGCAACACCTATAGGCGCGCCTCCGTGCGCCGATGTGCGCACATCACCATGCGCGTCCCTCTATAAATTAGTTTGTGTGTGCGTATAAACGGGTATGGGTTATAAGCATCTACGGCTATAAAAACGCATATAAATTCTATAGGTGTATATATATGCGTATAAATATATTCATACATGTGCGCATGCACACTCAGTGTCCCTGTACATGAAATATCCATGCTCCGGCATGTGCACACGGACAGGTACACACATACAGTGCGCACATACCTTGTTCGTGTGCCTGTACACACGGGCACACCTCGGTGTCCCAGAGCCCCCCGAGTGTCCCCTTGTCCCCCGGCGTCCCCGGGCCCATCCCGCTGCTGGCCGGCGGGTGGCGCTGTTGGCCGCGCGATCCCCGCGTTGTCGGGAACGCGCGGGAGGTCAAGAGCGTCTCTGTAAAGTTTTAACAATTAAATATATCGCTCCATTAACCTGTGAGTATGTAAGGGAGAAATGGGGGAAAATGCCTTCGGGAGAGCGGCACAGTTTTCCAATGTATCTCTCTTAGGAATGAGTTTTCACGCGTCCTTGCTTGTGTTTTCACAGCAGGTAATATCCTGCTCGCTTGTACAGCTGAAGTCACTCGGGGAACGGGTGCTGTGCCGGGCAAAGTAACCCGAGGGACAGCAGGGCTTGTCCTGGCTGGGCCTGGGACCCCCACCCTCAGGCTGGCAGCAGGAGATGCCCTGGGCACGGCCCCGCAGCCAGCGGGACTGGCACAGCCGCCCCTGGCTCGCCCCTGCCAGGCTTCAGCTCTGGGCTCGCTGGGGCAGGGCAGCTCCAGCTGCACGAGGTTAACTGGTTTGGGTGAGTGCCTGCAGGGTCACAGAAGTAATGCTTTGCACAAAAATTGTAATGAATGACCGGGTTTCATTTCATCTGAACTGAAATGAAAAGCCTCCAACCCCGCAGAGCAGAATGCAGCAGCCGTGGGTTTATGCAGGCTGCTGGTTCTGCAGCACTGCGTGAACAAGGAGAGAGCAAAGGGGGAGAAGCTGCTGGCGCTCCCTGAGGCAGGGGGGCTGTTAGGGTGAGCGGGGCCATGGCCTCGCCCCTGTCAGCAAAATCCCACCCAACATGAGCCCTCCCAGTCGCCGAAGCTAACACTCTCCTCCTGAGAAAGGGCTAATCTTTACATGCCTCAGCCTTTCCCAACACATCCTGGTTCACAAGTTCAAAGTTAGGTCTGATCATTAACCCTGAAAGACTGGAGATTACTGAAGCGTTTAAACTGCGTGTTTGAGAGGGCTGAGAAGCACAAAGCTCAGGCACAAATCTGTACCCAAATTCCAAGGCAATCTTCGTGAGGCAGATGGAGGGGTTTGGTTCAGCTCTGTGATGCCAGCACATTGTGTAGGTTTGTGTCTTCATTTCTTTTTAAAGCTGCTTTTGAGCAGCTGATGTTTCAAAAATGGTCATGGATTTTGGGTGTATCTGCCCATGTGGTCTGTGGCTTACTGTCCCCGTGGACTTCTGTAAGAGAGATGAGAGGGTCAGAGTTCTTCACTTTTGACAAAGACTTAACAAAAATTTCTTTTGTGCATTTTCTCTATCACTTTTATTTTTGATATGACAGATACAGAAGAAAAAGCTGTTTGTGACCATGTTACACACAAAACCAGCAGCAGAAGGCAGAAACTCCATCTATGGTGGAGCTAGTTTTCAGTTCATTTCCATGGGGTGGTTTCGATGTCAGAATCACAGGGAAACATGGGTTGGAAGAGGCCTCTTGAGGCCACCTGGCCCTCCCTGTTGCTCAGTGTGAGTCCAGCTCCACTGGGCTTCTCAGCAGCAGTGGGCCCCTCAGCAGTGTGATCTGCAGCACCCTGATAACAATTTTGGAAGGATCTGAATGAGCACTGAGGAGCAAAATCATTGGTATTCTCCTTGATGGGATTTAATTTTAACACAGCTCATTAGTCTTCAAGGGTAGAAGTCTTGAACCTGACGGTGCCAAAGGATTAACCTAAATTTAAATTCCACAGGTGTAGCCTCAAAACAAGGGAGGTGAAGGTCACACAGTGAAGGAAGCCCATGAATACAGCCCTGTCTGTGACACTGAGGCTCCTGAGAGCAGAGGTCGAGCCCCAGGTGCCCCCAGGGCAAGGCTGGCAAAGGGCTGAGCTTTGAGCCCTGCTGTGCTGATGTTCCTGAGGGTCAGCGGGGGATCTGCTCCAGGAAAAGCAGAGCCCTCATCTCCTCCTTGAGCAGAAACTGCCAAAGCAGAAAGAATCAAGCACGAGCTGAGGTTGGTGCTGGTTTTGTTTTTACCTGTTTGCATTGCTGCTGCCTGGGATCAGTGGGCAAGGCTGGATCCTGCAGCTCAGACACCCTGCTGGGGCAGGCTGAACTGATGGGCACGGGGCTGTTCAGGCTGTGTCACCTGCTCCTCGAGGCACTGTCCCCTGCAGGCTCTGCTCCCAGCCTGGGGGTGCCAGGGCTTGTCCCAAACCTGGCCAGTGCCTGGGTGGTGGCAGTGGGCTGCCTGCCAGCCTGCAGGGCGCAGGAGCGTGGTGGCCATGGCCAGCCTCCAACCCACCAGGCACAGAACACCAGGGTGTGGCTCTGTTTCATCTTCTGCCTTTCATCTCCTAAAATTTTCCCACAATGCCCAAGTGGGCTGGCATGTTTTCAGCACTGAAAACCAGATGTTGCCAACTTTCCAGGGGTTGTGCTTGGTGCTTTGTGCTGTTGCTTTAGCAGAAGTGTGCACCTCATGCCTCTTGCAAAAACAGAATAGGATTTATTCCCTGAACAAGGGTCAGCCCTGTTTTCAGCCCCTTCATCTCCCTAGCAATGTCTGTCTAGGTCAGAAATGTTGCTGCCAGCTTCCCATGAGCACAGGTTCAGTAGCACCCTCCATTGCAAACTCAGTCCTCTCCCAGCCACTTGCTTACCTGGCCACCAAGCAGCTGCTTGGTTTGTGCCTGCCAAAGTACTTGCCTGAATATTTTTGCCAGTAAAATGAGTTATTTTTTTCCATCTGTATTTTTAGACATTAAACCCAGAGTTTAGTCATCAGCTCTATGCTTCCTATCTGTGTGCAAGGACTGCAGAGGAGATAAAAATAGATATAGATACATAAACATACATATGTATAGCTGTATGTATATATAATATACACACATAAGTGTATCTATATGTATATATACATAACAAACACATATGTAAGTATAGATATAACACACACACACACACACACATTCTTGCTGTGCAAAGAATGTGTGTGTGTGTATTATATCTATACTTACATATATTTACCTGTCCTGAAAAAGGGAATCTGGTACCTGGGGATACAGGCTTTCCCCAGACAAAATGAAGCTCAGAAGAGGAAGGAGGCCCTTGCTTTTGTGGGATCAGCAGGGAGGAGGGCAGGCTCACACAGGGACCAAAAGGCTTCTGGCAGAGCCTCTGAGATGTCCAGAGAAGTGGTGCCAAGCCACATGGACCAAGGCTTGCCAATGGCTGCAGGGGCTGCTGTGTGAGCTGCCTCAAGTTTTAACGAGGGAGGCTCATGGTCTTACACCCATCTTCATGATGAGTGCCCAGCTTCAAACCAGGCAAAATTAGTAAGATTCTTCCAGAAGTTTTATTAGCATTTTCTTTCTTAGTTACTGGAAAAATAAAGTGGCACATTAGTCATCTCAGAAATACAGCAGAGCATTATGAGGGCAGGGGGTGGGATTTTAGTGACGGTGGTTTTTGTGGACCAATTACTGTAACTGAAATATGGCATCCTTAAAGAAGTGGAAGCACAAACCTGAGCAGGGAGAGAGCTTGCTACGTCACTTCAGGCTCATTTTTACCTTATTTTTGAAGCCCAGATGAAAGTGCCAGCTACCTCTGCTCTGTAAGAGCAAGCAGAGGTGTTCTGCTGTGAACTGGGGCACGGGGCAGTCAGGGCTGTGGGATGGGGAGCACACAGAATTCCCATGATGGGGCAGGGCAAACATGGTCACTGTCACCCTGTGGGGCTCCACAGACCATCACCTGGGTGGTGACAACACCTGGGTGCCTGCACAACAGCTTGGGAGTGAAAGTGGTGCAAAGGCAGGGTCAGGCTGCCTCAGGTGCTGGGAATCACTTTTCCACTGCTGGATTCTCTCAGGAATGAGCACTGGCACTATGAGACCCTGGGGCCACTGACAGGGCCACCTGCTGACAGACTGGCCCTGCCCTGCACAAGGGGAGCCTCCCTTGGTGTGTCTGTGGGTGTGGAGAAGCCTGTACACATACGTGTGCATGAGCACACATGTGGACATGGGTATGGCTGTCATGTACTCATAGATGCAGTACGTGGTACATACATGCACACAATGACACATGTGATACACTCCTACATACAATATGTGTGTATATGTACTCTACACACATACAAACATCCACACACATACACAGACAAGTTGTGTATGTAAATAGATGGACATGGATGCACATGGAGACATGATACATGGATATGTACAACAGATCTATACTTCTGTTACATGTAATACACTGCTATGTTATATATATACACACATATTCAATGTTATATATAATACATAACCTCTGTTGCTGAGATCTAACTGTGCCTAAGGAGACTCAGAGGCTGGGACTGGTTTGCAGCCCTCTCTACAGGGTTTTTACCCTGTCCTTCAGCTCCACCACGTTTGCAGAAGGGCTGCAGTACCTCGCTGTGTGTCACAGTGGGTGGGAGCTGGCAGAGCTCTTGGTCCAAGCACTAAACATTTAGACCAAGGCACAGCTGTTTGTTTTGGTTGGGTAGTTTAATTTTTATCTGTAGATGACATAAGGGGCCATAAGCACTTGTATTACATGTAAGTATTGATTTCCAGAGGGAAGTGGCTGATGAATCACTGCAGGTCCAGCTCTGAAAGATGCCCAAGTGCTGCTTGACCCAGCATTCTCCTTGGGCCTGCAGGGGAGTGACTCTCCAGCAGTGGTGAGGGCAATGGAGACAAAGATGAATGGCTCATTTCCCCTGTAATGCACCACAGAAACAGGCTTCCATGAAAAATGGAGCACAGGCAAGATGGAAAGGGCCACAGCCGTTTCCGAAGGTCGCACATATCATTTCTTTTGGCAAGTTTGCCTCTGTGACTGACAAAAGCAGGACAGATCAAGTGTCTTCCATCAGACCTGGATTAAAAATGAAGTCATGTTGCTTGGAGAACTGACAGTCCCACCAAAAATAATAGAGGCTGCTGACAGTTCTGGCTTTGCAATAAAAAGCCTCTTCCCACATTGTCAAAAGAGCTTCTCTGGAATGGGCATAAATAAGGCATTATTTGAATGGAAATGTTAATGGCAAGGAGCTATAAATCATATTGGCCTGTTGCACAAACAGATTGGGGCTGAAAAACCTGTTCTTGTATCTCATATATATGGAAATACGCGTGTGTGTGTGTGTGTGTGTGTGTGTGTGTGTGTAAACAAAACATGCACATCTATTCATATCTCTATATATTTATGTAAGATTCTGTGCATGTTCCATACACATAATGGTAGCTAAAACAGTCCTTCCCCTAAGAGCAAATGCTTGGTGTGATCCACTGAGGGCTGCTGTGTAAGGTTTGACTGAGTCTCTTTCCTGTACATAAAGGTTGTAACGTAGCAACCATTTTTTTCTGCTCAGAAAACACCGTTTCCGAGCTAATTATTACTGCCCTTATCAGTGGCCACTGTCAGGGCTCCTGATGCACTGCTGGGCTGGCCAAGAGGCACAGCAGCTTCCAGCAGCCACAATCTGCACGAAGGTGGTCATGGAGAAGAGGCCTGGTGAGGGAGGGCTCACCCAGGGGGAGGGAGAGTATTGGAGCCTCAGGGGTTCTGATGGCCTCGCTGGGACAGGGAGCTGCCCCTGGCTGCTCAGTGGGACTGTGGCCACTGCTTGGGAAGAGCCCACAGCCCAGGCCATGCTGCCAGCCCTGTACTGGGGGCAGTCAGGTCACTATGTCATATGTGCACATATAAATATATCCATAACCATATATAAAAATAGATCCATAACCATATATAAAAATAGATCCATAACCATATATAAAATACACCCATATATATAAATATATCCATCTATTTATATATTTATATATATAAATATATCAATATCCACATATATTTATATATATAAATATATCCATATCCATATATTCAAATATAACCATATCCACATACATATATATATATATATGTATGTGCATTCGAAAACTGTGCTGCTCTTCTGAAGGCATTTCCCCCTATTTCTCTGTTACACACTTACAGATTTATATATATATATATATATATATATATATACACACACAAAAATAGATGTATGTTATATAAATAAATGCATGCATACACACACACAGACATCCGTGCATCCCTGCATGGGCATTGGGCTGGAGCAGAATTCCATCTATCAACATCCAAACCAGCCCTTTGCCTAAAGGAGCACAGCAGCTGGCCCTCAGGGACAGTGCCTACAGTGCCCAGCGGCCAAGGCTGGATGATCAGTGCTGCCATGGCACTCTGCTGGAACCAGGGCTGTCCCCACTGTCCCCAGGAGCAGCACAGTGGCAGCACCACAGCAATGTCCTGCAGTTGCTGCTGGGAGCGAGCCCCTGGGCAGGGAGAAGGGAGGGCACTGCACAGGAGGAATTGCAGCCCAAGGGCATCTCTCCCAGCAGGCACTGTCCCTGCGGGGGCACTGCCTGGCTGGGGACAGGACAGGAATTGGTCTGTGCTGCAGTCCTGGCCCTGGCCCAGCATGCTGGCACCAAACTGGGCACTGCCAGGACCCTGCACTGTCCCCAGCACTGGGCTCACAGCTGATGGAGGTGCTGGGTGCAATGCCAACATGGGGTTACATAAACGTGAAAGCATTTTATATAAGCCTATTTTATCTGCAAATCATTTATATTTAGAACACCTATTTCTACTGGAAACACTAAAACCATATTACATAAGAGCTTGTTTAAATCCTTTGGCTTAAGGCTTGGGCAGGGGGAGGGGTTGGTTCAGGCATGGTGCATTCAAGCTGCAGGTTATAATCACAGCCTCAACTGCCAGCCAAAACCCAGTCTTAAAATCCTTTTTGCTTTCATTCCACGCTGCCCTGACAATAGCAGAATACTTCCCTGAAGGGTAATTTTCCTCTTTCTCAGTGCTGCCTTCGTGTTTGGAAACTTTCATTTATAATACTGTGGATGTGCTGCCAGCACAGGAGAGATGGCAGTGGGCAGTGCCCGGTCAGTGTCCCTGTGCCCGGGCTGTGACAGGGGGTGGGAATGCTGCTGACATCACCTGAGATGCTGCCCAACCATTCTCAGAAATTAAAACAGGCAGTAACTGGAAATGACCATTTAGCACTATAAAATGACTTTGTCATTCATGCAATGATGTTCTCTAATGAATGAGTTATTCCCCGAGGGGGAGGCAGGGATGGCCGTGACTGTGGCCATCAAATCCTGTCCAATGCAGCTGCACCCTTTGGATGCTCACACTGCCCTGCTGCAGCCCTGAGAACATCTGTTCCCACCAGGTGCCAGAAGCTGCTCCCTGCAAGGCTGGGGTAAGCTGTACCATGCTGTGGGGGCATGGTGCACGTGGGGGCTGTGGTACAGGCTCCCCACAGCCAGCACAGCACAGCTCTGGGGACAGCAGCCCCTCCTCATGCAGGCAGAGGTGCTGTGGCAAACAAGTCCTTGCACAGCATCTGGATGCTACTCCCACCTTGCTTTCCCAATGTGAGGGACTCCAAAGGTGGAGAAGTGAGGATCCCCCTGACAGTGATGATGCTATCTGTCAGAGCTCTCCACTGCCCCACACCATCACTGCTGTCATGGTGAGCAGCACAGCTTCAGCAACAGCAGGTACAACTGACCTCCCCCCCTTCACAGCCAGTCCAGACCAAACCTGGTTTTCTCCTACCCCTCTTTTGAAGGTGAGGTCAGGAATCACTCCTCCTCACTGCTTTCTAAGGCAGCATGGCCAGGGCACTGTCTCCAGGCTGGATGTGCCCTGTCCAGGCTGGATGTGCTCCCTCTGCAGACACACTGCTCTCCCTAATGAACAAGGCTGGGCTCTCCCACTGCTTTCTCATCTGGATGCTACTCTTAATCACCACCACTGCTCCAATTCTCCCTGTAAGTGCTCCACGTTCAGGTGACACCATTCATTAGTTTCTATAAATGCCCAGGACACTGCAGAGATTTCAGGGACAAAGTAAGAGCTAAAGCTGTAAATGACTTTCCTCCTTACCTTAATCTTCCCACTCCCTTAAGGTGACTCCAGCACTGGGGAGCCTGGTTTGTCCCACCCAGTCAGCACCCTGCTCTTGCAGGATGAGGTTTAACCACTCCATAGCTTTCATTTTCCTGCTGTAGAGTGGAGAAGACAACACACCAATTTCTTAGTGGTGTGGGAGGAAGGCAATTAACATCTGTGCATGCTGCAAAGCCTCTTGAGATTTGCTTTCCCTCTGCAGGAAGTGAAGGTGTCTTAAACTGTTTGAAAGCTACATCATTCCTAAATCTCTGTGAGCTCAGCTGTGTGGGCCTTGGGGCTGGGGAGCTCTGTGGCAGTGAGACGGAAATGCAGTGCCCTAGTGCCCAGAGGCAGCATTCCCTGCTGGGAATTACCCCAGGACACGAGCAGTGCCATCTCCAACTCGGATTCTACAGCAACTTCCTGAGTATGTTACGGAGAAGGGGGAAAGGACCAAGTGGGCAGGTTCCTGACCTGCTGCCACTGGTGGAGAGCAGGGTGTCTGTGCTGGGGGATGGAGCTCTCCTGAGCCCTCCAGGCTGCTCAGCCCCACCACCCCAGGGCTGGTGCAGGCTGCCCTGCCTGCTCCCCACACGTCACCACTCAAATCACTTAAGCAAATTCTTCTCATACCTCACTTCAGCCTGATGCTCAAATTGGATTAAAGTCATGCCTGGAGAGATTTCTCATGTCAAAGATGTAAAAGTAACTGAATTTGAGCTGTTTCTGCTCTGCCACAGGGGTGTTGCTCCCCACACTGCCCTCCTGGCATGCAGGGAGCTCCCCAGATCCAGCTCCTTGAGTTTGAAGCTGGCTCACCTGTGACACGGCCATAGGAGCCAAAATTGGTGTCAAAACCTGCAACAGTGAAGAAGTTCATCTTGAAAATGTATCTCCTTATCTAGTCTTGGACCAAAATGTTATATGGGCTGATTGTTGAAGGAGCTGGGCATCCCACTACTCCAGAAAATGGCCCGAGCTCCAGGGGCAGCTGGGCCACTGACTCCAGTCAATTCACTTTAAGCACTCCATCTCCTCCTGTTTTTTATCACTTATCAGAAAAGCCAAGTGATGTAGTGACTATTTCATGGGCCTGGAGAACAAACCTGTCTCACTTTTTGAGCATGGAAGAAGAGGAAGTGGGGTGATAGGAAACACTGGCATCCTCAGGGCCGAAATCACCTGGAACACTCATGAGAAAAGCAAGTTGCAGATATCCCAGGGAGAGCCCAAATCCCCTGCTGCAGGGCCTGGGTGGTGCTGGGCACAGCACCCAAACCCCTTCACTCCCAAGCCATGCCTTGCCAGCTGGGATGCCTAACTGGGGAAAGACCTGATGTCAGGGAAGAACTGCCCTGTGTTAACTGGCTGATTAAAACTGGGGACAAGGTCCTCATCCAAGGGCTGTTCTGCATCCATCTGCACTGCACTGACAAACACTGGCAATGGCAATGTACATACTAGATTCAATTTAGCCATGGAAAGTAAATAAGTGCATAGGAGTTTGGACTCATGGAAAACAGCAATTTTAATTTCACCTGAAGAACAACCCAGTTTGATTTAGCCTCAGAGATTTTAGTATGCATTTGCTAATGGCTCCATGACCTCATAAATTATGGGGCACTGAGTTCACTTTGCTTCTGAGCATGGTCCACACGTGCTGGAGCCTGGGACCTGCAGTGCAGAGCCCTCTCATGAGCCCACCATGCTCTCCAGGCTGACACCAGTGTCTGGCACTGCAGCTGCCCTCTCCAGAGGAGCAGAAACACCTCGGTGCTGGGTGTGCAAGGCACTGGGGAAGCTGGCAGGGCCCTGGCCACAGCCCCTCGCCATCCCCCAGCAGCAGCCTCTGGCAGGTCACAAACTGGCTCTGGGGATGGAAGCAGCTCCCTCAGGCACCCCTGCCATAAATCCACAGCACTGACTGCTGCTGTCAGCCCCTGGGAGGAAGAGGCACTTTAGTGAGAGACAAACACTGTTTGGTTTTTATTTTGTCGTAGCTGGAAGGACGCCACAGATGGCAGCTCAGAGAGCAGGCTGTGCTCAGCTGGGAGATATCCAGCTCCCTGCTGGCAGCCAGGCTCTGGAACAGCTCCATCCCTCTGCCTGGCAGGTCCTATCTGCTAAATAAATGTGGTGCCAGGCTGATGTGGTGCAGGGAATGGCTTGTGACCTTCATCCAACAAAAAAGAAAGGTGTGGAGGGAAGGTGAGTGAGCACATTGGTGTAAATAGCCATCATCAGTCATGTTTTGGGGAACACAAGATAGCAGTCTGCTGCCAGCAGAGCTGTGCTGCCTCTGCCTCAAGGCTTTGGTGTGGGCCTGCACCTGTGAGAAGTGGGTGTTTTGCCTGTGAGAGCCTCCCTGCTCCCAGCAGCCCACCAGCCCTGCAGCCCCACTCACTTACCAGCTTTCCAACGTCCTGTTTTCACTGGGATTATTTTAATCTTCCTGTTTCCCATCACATTTTTCCTCCTGCCCATGCCAACAAAGACTGCAATTCCTGGCAGGCAGGGTGGAAACCTCCTCCCTGGGCTGCACCAGCCTTTTGGAGGATGAGCTGGACTCTGCCCTGGTCACGCCTGGCTCCTCTCCAGTGCTGGTGCTGGTACCCACTGTGACCCACCAGGGCCACCCAGCTGTCACAGCACGTCCTTAGAGCCCACTGGCCCAGTGAAGTGCTCAAGCAGCTCCGTGCTCTCAAATTTTGCTCTGTGCTGGCTGAAGAACCAAAGCCCCTGCTCCACTGCTGACATCATTGTGGTTTTGTCAGGGCAGCAGCAATGCTGCAAGGTACTGATTACCTGAGCCACACAGGTGTGGGCAGCCAGCCTCTGCCATGTTCCAGCTGCAAACAGTGAGCCAGAGCTCCACTCAGGCTCCCAGGGTTTGATTTCTCCTGGGTTTGCTCTGGATGATGAATCTCCTTGCCCTGTGCAGGTCCCTAAGCCAGTCACAGGTTTTTCACCTTGCCCTGCTGGATGCTGGACTCTGGGTGATGCAGTTCCAAGGCCAATAGAAATACAGATACAAGTGCCAGCAATCCCAAGGGACATTCCTGTCCTCTCTGCACTCCAACAGACTGGCACCTTGCTGCTTCACAGGGCTAGGCATGGTGCAAAACTGACAGACTCAATCACCTGAGGGTCTCTCTGTATAAAAGCAAGTAAAAAGAGAATAAAGAACCATGGAAAACCAGTGAAATATAATGTGTAAGGGTCCAAAAGATAATTTAGTCTCTAGAAGTAATTTAATCTTTCAATATGTGTCAACATCAAATCTGCTAAGACTCTAACAATAGCAGAAAATATCTGAGACAAATATGATACAAAGCAAAACCCAAACCCATCTGCTTTCATAATCATAGGCTTTAAGAATGTTTCTGCTAGTTACCCAGCTATTTCAAGAGCTGTACTGTGTGAATCTATATCCAAATAAACACAGAAGTCACAGTAAATCTGTCATTCAGTTACTGAGGTCTATCCTTTAAATCCTTCTAAATGATAAAATTCAAGACAGGCATCAGAAGGAAACATTGTTTTTCCACAGCCTCTATCACTGAAGATTTAAACTCTAATACAGTCTGAATGGCATCACCAAGAATGACAATAAAAAAATGTCCTTTCACTGCCTGAGCCTGGCTTTGGAGCATCCATTGCTGCAGATGAGCTGCAAACTAAAAGACCAACAATCTTGTAAAGCAGAAATTCTACCCTGGCTACACTTGCTTTTTGGGAAGATGCTGTGGAGATGATGGCACAGAAGAATGATGAGGTTTATACTTACCTTGCACCAGCCACAGTGGGATTAGTGTGGCAATGAGGCTTCCACACTACACAGCACCAGAGCCCTGGGATATGGCCTGAGGACCATGGCAAAATTCAGATATAAAGGAAAGCCTGTGTTTTATTAGGCCTCCCATCTATTCTGAGGGTGGCCAGTGATCTTTAACCAAGCAGGCAGGGGATCACCCCCTTGCCTTGGACTATACTCAATCATGAATAATTACTAGAAGAATACAATAGGCCTAATCCAAAAGTTACAAGAAATGAAAAGTGTAAGCTGAGACACAAGTAATGCAGCATGTTACCAAATTAGGACAAATTAATCAGCCTTCTACCTATGTTAAAACTGAAGAAAACCCATCAAACCATCAGACACCCATTCAGTAATGACTCTGTGCTCCAGAAACACAGATTGGATGTAAGCATAGATTAACCCAGGCCCCAGGGACAGATGGAAAAGCCCTTCCCTACTCCCTCTCCCTACAGCCTTACTCAGTGTGTGAGCTGCAGGAATCATCTCCCAGCACCTTTGTGCTGGGAACAGGGGAGCCAAAGCTGGGACACAAAGGGCAGTGGAGCTGCTGGCTCTGATGCTGGGCGAGTCACAAGCTCCCTGTCCCACCCCCAGCTGCCAAACACACACTGGTATTTCAGACCACGCGTGGCTATCCAGGCTGGCTGACATTAAGGTTAAAAGTAATTTTGGCTGCAGTAGCCCAGCACAGAGATTACAAAAGGTATTTTATTATCAGAGCTCTCTATAGAAGGGCTGCTCAGCAGTCAGGAGGCAGCAGACAGATTCCTGAGGAAAGCAGATGACACGTGTGGCTGCTGCCAGCTACCGGCCCAGCTATTTGCAGAGCGTGGCCATACCTGGCCATGCCCACGTCCCCAGGGGCTGCTGGCCACAGCTCCCTCTGCACATGGCCTGCTGCACACAAATCACCATTTCAGCCACGCTGCTCCCCAGCCAAAAGCAGCCACTGCACTTTTCAGCAGTCAGTATTTTAAGGAGCTCTCCAATAGCACTCAGAGTAAGCAGATAACCATTTTAAATATAGACAGTGGAATGGAAGCTCGAGTGCTGGGTGCCAGCAGTGATCTGGATTATTTGCTTGTTACTAAATACCCCCTGGCATGGCTGCCCAGGCCCTGCAGCTCGAGTCTGACGCAAACAGTGGCAGAACAGCAAACAAGAATTTACAGGATTTAGTAAGAACTGCAATAATTCAAGGAGTAAGGAACAAACTGGTTCAGGGCTGCTGTTGCTCAGGGCTGCGTCTTTGGAAGAACGAAGACAGGTTACTGTTTAATTACCTGTAAAACCCAGCTGAAGGCTTGATAAGCACTTCCAGATCTCAGCAGCAGGAAAGCAACATGAGTATAAATAGAGAAAAGAAGACTTGTGGGAGCAGATTTAGCTCAAGGATGGTTTTCCTCTTGATATTCAGCAATAATTGCACCACAAAGTGCCGCTGAATTCCTTGGGGCCCTGCCTACACTTCTCTGGGGTTTGCAGTATGCATGTGTAGAGTAGGGGATGAAAGTCCACATGTGGAAAAACTCTTACATCCCTGACTAGCACAGAGGTTAGAAGGGGACAGAAAAAACCAGCCACATTAGTTCCATATGGGAAAACAACTGGTGGACTCCTGTAAAAAAGGCATTAAAAACCTGTTCATAAACCAGTGCCTCCAGGCAATCAACTGGACCAAAGTGGGAACTTGGCAAGGCTTTAAAAGGATGCAGCAGCATTGCTCTAAGAGCTTCTGCAGCACAGAAAAGGAACAGCAAGGGGACAGCAAAACAAAGTACATCAAGGCACAGATTTTGCAGTAGGCAGTGAACCCTTTGCTGCAGGTACAGGTGCCCTGCTGAGCAGGGCAGGGAGGGGCAGCACAGCAGGGCCTGCCCAGTGCCCAGATGGTTCACAGAACCCCACATCCAGCCTAGAGCCCCAGCAGACCAGCTCTGCTCACAGCAGAGACCAGCTAAGCTGTGCTGGACTCACAGTGCCATCACCCCATTGCCAGCAGCATGGGCAAAGGCTTATAAAAATAGCTAAGATTATATATAGCAACTCTGATTTAATTAAAATTAAATACAACTCTGAGAAAGCTAACTGACCACGGCTGAGAACTCTTGATCAGAACAAACTGTTCAGCAATTATTAGACCTCATGTGATGACAGGATGTGCAAAAGGCTCTGTCCTGGTCTGTTGTAAACATCACCTCTTCTAGCTGAAGCTCTTGTTAAATATACTTTAAATGCTGCCTTTTAACAAAAGGCCACTTGGAGAAGAAAGGGCTCTTTTAAAAGCTGGTTAATTTTCTCATTCCTTATTTGCTTTTTTGTTAAATAAGGGTGTTCCATTGTACTTGGCAAGCACCTTGGTGTGAAACAGTGGTCCCTTTATCTGGTTCATAATTTAAGCCTCTTCCATATTTTGTTTTTAAAGACAATGCTGTTGCTAGGTCACAGCCAAAGGGCTACACGTGTAGCTGACCTATTTTTTCCTGAAGGGATAGGCACGGCTGATGAGTGCAGGGCAGGAACCATCTTCCATCCAATGGGAACAGCCTGTGACACCCTGCACTTTCTGCAGGCTGTTCTTCCCACACTCATGCAGTTTGCCAAGGGAGAACCCAGCCCCACACCCACAGTACCTTCACTTTCTAGCAGTGATTTCACTTTGCATGGTCCTTACAAAACACTTCTCTCCACAAAGGGAATTCCTTCTACTTAATAAACCCGACTGCCCAGCTGCACCCGGCAGTGACCCATACACAGCCTGCTGTGAGAGCAGGGCTTGCACCAAAGCAGGCAGCCCAGCCTGTACAGTGTTGCCTCCTCAGCAAAGGCAGTAGAGAAAGGTAATGAAGCACCATGATGGGTTTAGGCTCAACACTCAACTGTCCCCTTCCTTTTAGTGCAGAACATTCCCTTTGTACCCTTACAGGCTTCTTAAGTACTCTAAGTTTCACATGTGTTAAAAAAAAAAAAAAAAGGCAAAAAAGATACTTCATTAGTACAAGCTGTGTTTCTTTCACACTCCCCACCCACTGCTCTCCTCCAATCTCAACAAAAGCCCTACAGCCCTTGAGAGGGCAGCTGGCAGCCTCCCCCCAGCCCACATCCCACTGCTGTGGCTGCATGAATGTCCAGGGACCGTGGCCAAGGACACACTCCCTGTCCCCTCCCCAGGTGCCCATCCCGTGCCACACTGAAGGGGCAGAGATCCTTATTTTAGGCCAGTTGCAACCGAGCTACCTGGCAGAGGAGCAGGGATGGAAGAACCTGGAAGAACTAAAGCACTGTCATAAGAGAAGCTGTAGGAGTTTGCCAGAAGATGTAGCTTTATTCTGCAGTTAATTAGCTCCCTCTGGAACAGCTGTGATGGCAGGAATGGGAAGAGAAATACAAACTGTTCTAGGGCTTGCTGCAACAGAGACCTGACCTCACATTTTGTAACATCCCACAGGAGTTACCTGGTCATACTCCCAAAATCTCCTTGTGGAAGTGCTCCAGCCAGGCTTGGCTGAGGAAGCTGCAGGCTCACCTTCACTCCAGGCTGCCAGCAATGTGAAGGGACTGGCACACACACGCCACAGATTTTCCTTTAACGCTCATCTGGCTAAAACTTTGATAAAACAGTAACTTGGGTCACTTACACCCCCAAAGTCAACTGGTGTTTTGAACAGAAATGGACAGCACCGTATATTTGTGCTTTCATAGCCACACCAGCACATGATTTTCCTCAGTCCAGGCTGCAGGCAGCAGGACAGAAGGAAACTCTTGGGAGTCTCCTTGCAGGATGCTGCAGGATGCTGCATCCCTTCCAGGGAGAGCTTCTCATGCTCCCATGAGCACCCTGTGTTAGGCAGTGACCCTCACAAGTGCCCCAGCTGCAGCACAGCAGCTGCCCTTCATCTGGCAGGGTGTGTACAAAGCATCACAAACAGCCATTTTTGCTGGCCATGTTTTTATTTGTTTTTAGTTTTAAACAGGGGAGCCAATGATACATCCAGTATTTCAAAAAATCAGAAAGTAAAACAAATTTTTAAAAGACCGAGATGCTACATGCTATATTTAACCTAATTTTATTCATGCTTGCTTTTGAGGGGGGGTGGGAGCGGGACAGGAATCATTCGTAAAAACATACAGTAAAAACAAAATGTCTCACCATATAGAACTTTAACCTACAGTAATGTTGTACCTTAATTATTTCCATGCACACAACTAACATTACAAAATTTTTAAAAAATGAACACAATTAAGACTTCTAGGAGCATTTGATAATAAAGCAATTCCTAATTTCTTTTGTAGAGATCAAGCACCTCCAATTACAAATTCCTATACACAGTGAGTGCTTTACTTGAAATGAAAACTAAAAAAGAAAAATAAAAATGTATTGGATAGCCTCAGAATAAGCCGATGTTAATATATATCCAGCTATGTAGGCAATAAAACCATAGTGCTAAACAAAAACTTTTATCTGAAAAGTAACTCAAAAATTGACTTTCTATAATTACAGAAATATACTTATTTGCTAAAATAAATAAAAGTGCTGCATATTAACACTTCACTATAAAGAATGCATACCAGAACATTTATAAATATTGAATGATTTTCAATAGGAATAGCTACTACAATAATGCTGGCTAAATAGAAGTGCATAATGAGAAGCACTATGGGTGGTTAATGTTTTGCCACATACTGCTGTTACCTTGAGGTAGATAACACATGCGTACCAAATTCTGCATTCATTTCAGTTGCTGCTGGTATCATGTGTCTAAGAAATGTGTAGAGTATGAAAAAACTCTAAAATACGCATGAATGAAAAAAACGTTTCGGGAAAAATAGATATTCTCATGCAATTATGTACAGTCTCACTGTGTAAATTTCAAGGCAAGGTTCTTTTTCTGCAAAACATGGACACTGTTTTACTGAGAGAATGTTTTTTTTACTTGGTTTAGTGCATTTTTTTGTTACCTCCTGCATTTTGCATTATTTTGCTCTATTCTTTAATTTTGTGTGCAAACGACATGCCAGTTTAAAAACAAAACTAACTCATGTATAGAAAGTAATTCTGGATTGTAAAAACAATGGTAAACAGAAAACTAACGAAATCCATACCAAAATTACACCATCTGATTCAAGTAAAAAAATTACTTACACTAGTAATAAAAAAAGACAAACACATCTCATGAATATAAAAGAAATGTCTGCTGAGTGTTTTAGTTTAGATGTTTCAGAATGCTGCTGTAGGTTTTGTGGGGAATCTGGGGAGATGATTTCATAGCAGAAGGCGTTAGCGTGGCCTGGATGGACTTGAGAGGCGAACCAACGGGGCTGTGAAACTGAGGAATACCTATAGCCTCAAGCTGCTTGTTGAAGAGGAGCTCCCCACTGTTACTGAGAAAGCTCTCTTCTCTTTCCTTCTCCCCAAGCTTCCCCTCTTCTACTGGCTCAGGTTCTAGCATTTCAGCATCTTCTTTCTTACTAAAAAATTTGTCCAAATAACTGGTGTAAGTATTTTCTTTTTCAACTTGTTCATCCTTCCTTACTTCGCAACAGAACTGGTCTATGAGGAAGCACCCCTCCCCACCACTGACAAACTGACTGTCCCAAGAAGTTTGGTACAGAGCTTCTAACTGTGCCAAATTGGCCATTCCTTTCTCCTGCTTCTCTCTGCTCACCGACTTCGATATTATTCCTTTCAACTCTATCTGAGACACTGAACTATTCAAGTCATTTAATTTATCAACATCAGTAGACTCATGTTGTAAACTAAGCTGGATGGTTTCTGCTATAAAAGAATCAAAGTCAAACCCCTGATTCTTCTCCCTTTCTTTTTCAACAAGTTGCTGTGATGCTTCCTCAAGTGCTATCTGAGCTTTCACCAAGCCATTCTTTTCACATTTAGACTTGCCTTTCTTGTCAGACTTTTCTTTGCTTTGTTCCTTCCAGTTTGAAAGATCTATAATAAGCTTGGGCTCATAGTAATGGTTAACTTCACTGTCTCGCCAAACTAAATTATCTAGGTATGAAGAGGACCTCATTTTGTAATTACAAGTGTGACTACATTCCAGATCACAATACTTGTTTTCGTGGTGATCTGAATACTGCCAGCAAGGCTCAGTAGAGAAGTGGGTGTCAAAGGCAGGATCCTCCAGGTACTTTTCACGATCTCCATCCAAATATTTGCGAGGATCCACTTGCACTTCTTCTTCATCAGCAACGTCAGAAAGAGCCCTTGGATCACGCTGAACTTCATCAGCTTCATAGTTATTATGAATAGGCCAGTCATGGTCTGAAAACTGACTTTCATGGTATCTGTAAAACAATTTCCTAAGTGTTAGCAGCTAAAAACAGTCCTCTGGCTCCCAAAACAGAGACAGTCAAGTTTAGAAATTCCCTTACAAAATAATGACAATTCAACACAAAGCTCTTCCTTAATCCAACTGGGTACCTCTTCCAGGTTTTTAATTTAATCTAGCAAAAAGAAACAGAATTATGTACAACAGCTCACTCTATGTACAGAACCTTTTCTAAAGTGTGTTCAATTGACTTAAGATGACTACTGTGAAATCTCTTTACTACAATGTGCATTAAGCATTAGACAAGACAATCGTAATTAAAACTCTCCTTAAACAAAGTTTATTTTTAGAGAAGTATTTTGGGGAAGAAGAAAAATAATGGAAATATTAACTTTAGATTCTAGAGTCCTGAGTGCAACTCAGGAATCCATCAGCATATCCAAGTCACATCTAACAAATTATAAATCCAATGATATTGCTATATGAAAATAAGAAAATTTTATTCTCAGGTCAACTCAAGAGGAAGAAACACAGAAAAGGAAATGATGGCCATGAAGCAATGTCACTTCAAGCACAAAACCATCCAATTATGTTACCACAGCAAGTGATAAATTTACCTTTCCCAATTATAAATATGGCTGTGACTTTCATCCATTAGCAGAATATCATCAACCTCATCTTCAATGTGAAAAGGATGACTTGAAATAGGCTCATCCGTTGGAAAGGAATAAATGCTCATATAAGGATGGGACAAAGCTTCTTCTGCTGTCAATCGATCCATGGGACTAAATGTCAAAATTTGCTCCAGAAAGTCCAGCGCTGTAGAATATAAGCTACCATTAAATGGGAAATTTCTGACATTTAGAACCTAACATTAAGGTGCAGTGCTTTGCTCTAGAGCCCTCTAGTTGTTTCAAAGTAGCTGCCTGTGAAGTACCAGCTACTGACAGTACAGTGCCAAATATGCACCCTGTAGCCATCAGAAAGAGAGAGAAGTCAAATCTAAGATCAACCATAATTAAACTTAAAGCATAAAAAACCAGCAAGAGACAGAAAGCTTCAAGCTGAATCAGTATCCACCAATGGCTACCAGGAAACACTGCTGCTACTTTGGCTGGGGAACTCTCTTCTAAAAACATTTGAAAGACAATCATTCTATACTGACTGCATTCCAACGTTCCCTCGGACAATGTCTCAAAACAGCAATTCCAGTGCAAATAGGTCCAGCAGAGATTCACAATTCTACTGCAAAGATAACCAAGCAGCCATCATGGAAGTAAATTTCTTTTATTAGGGCAGAAGACAATCCTTCTTCAGAGAACACAGATTTTTCTAACTGAAACTTGCTTTTAACAATCACACACCTGCACCTCAAAGCTGCACACTTTTTGATGATTTTGAAACATCAAAACATTGAATCAAGGATTTTTTCATTCCTTACCTTCAGGACTGATGCCTGGAAGCAGCTGAGTTAAAGGTTTGTGTGGCTCAGTCATATCGTTTCTAATGTAAACTGGAATTACATTGAGAAGCTCCTGACGGTCCTCCTCATGTACGACAGGAATTGATTCTAAAATCAACTGCATCTGTTCAAGTTCATGTGCACCTGAGCACCAAAAGAAAACACAAGCTGCCATTTCAACTTTAAACATTTCTGATCCCTCTATATGAAAGGCATGTCAAAATTCTGTACTCTGAGCAGCTATTTCCAGTAAAAGATTATAATCTCCTGCAACAGAGGAAAGGCTGAAGTTCTGAATTTAAATGATAATAAATCTGAAGAGCTCTCAAGAAATGCTGTGGCACATGAAGAATTACAGAGCTGCTACTCACAGATAAAGAGACCTAACATTAAGCTTTTGTAAGGGCGTTTTCACCATGGATGAGGTACTCTACAGCAATACCCTTTTTATTATACACCATATACTGCTATCCTCCCCTTTCAACTGATCCACCTAATTAATACAGTATTTGACCTCACTTTGTATTATATGTCCCTTATTAATAAAAACAGTAGTAGTTTAGCTCAGAGAGACATTTTGAGGCCACAACCATTTGTATTAATATTCTACTCTGAAATCCTGCATTAACTGTCAAGTGCAAGACAAAAGTCACCTGTTGGTTACATAGAGTGATGCTCTTTTTGAAAAAAGTACTCTATTATGATTGAAATGACAGTGCTCTTTTAGCACTACCTGAAGCTTCCCTGGGAAAGAATGACAAGGGCCGACACAGCAGGTCAATTCTGAATAATGAACAGCATCTATAGTCAGTACTGGAGTACCCAGAAATACAACCTGTCAACTTCAGCTCGTTGTTCAGCTCCAAGGAGGATGTAGAATCCTAGAGATTCAACTAGTATATTATTAGGAAATTATATAGGATTATTTGCATGCCAATGTTTCCTCCCTTCACCAAGCAGCTCTGGGCAATCACAAGCAATACTGATCTATGTGACAACAAATATAAAAATAAGCAGGGCCAGCAATGGAGACTCTACCATCTCCAAACTTCTCAGTTCACTTCAGTGCCTGCACAGCACAGCAGTCTGCACTGGACATCCTATGACACACCTGCCAGGTGACTTGAAAAGCTGAGGCAAAGTCACTGCAGAAAATCTGACACAGTTCCCCAAATCAATCAGTGCTGCTCTGTGTTAATGTCTTTACTGGACTGAAAGAGCTGTTTTGTTCTACTTCAGATGACAACAAATTACTTAATATGATCTATCAGATGTTATATTGCTTGTAATTTGCTGGAAAATAGATTCTACTGAGTAGTAAGTGCCATCCTAAAAATTAATCAGCTTTCTGTCCACTACCAGGGAAATAACCATTGCAAAATACTCATTTAGAACAAAGAAGTAGAGAAGTTGTTTGGAAAAGCTACTGAATTCCACTGCCTCAACTTCCTTTCCCTCACTTGTTCCAGGTATTCTGCAATATTAATCTGTACTCTTCCTTCCCATTCTCATCAGCTTTCTGAACAGTAGGATTCCTAAGGGATGGTTCAGAAGCAGACAGGAAGCTGCAATTAACCAAATCAAACCCTCCAAACAACTCTGCAGAAGAACTTTATTCAGAGTCTTAGGGCAGAATAATTATCATATCTCCAACCATCTTCCCTTTCCAAATGCATGATGTCAAGTAATTAATTTTTTCTTTAAATTAGAAAACCATGGCAGGGCTAAATTTTCAGAGGGGCACATCTATATCTAAAATATTTTTCTAAGTATCTACTCAATGCAATTAAGGCATATGAACAACCCTACAAATTTAGGATTTTGGTGACTAAGACCAAGTTTTTAAACAGAATTCTAACTCTCTGCACAGCAATTGGGCCAACAAAAAATTGTGACAAATACCAATGATACTCAAAGAAAAAAACCCAAAATGCTGACAGTTGTGATCAATCTATGCTGAATGATGAAATCTGCAGACTTTCTTCCAATGGGAACCTAATAAATCTTTTATCAGCCAAGCATCTAATACTCTGGGGATATTACTCCAGTCGTTTGTAACTCAAAGAGTGAAAAACTCACTGCAAGTTAAGAGAAGCCTCTGCACGTATTAATCACTGATTCATACCAAATAATGCTTTCAATTGACAGTTCTTAATGGGAAGAAGCTCTCAATTCCACTGCCTTTTTATGCAAAGCTAAGAATGACTGCAGAGGTGTGCTTTCAGTCCACAGTCCTTGTGTCTAAAGGAATGTGAACTTTGAAATGCAAGCTTAGCTCTCAGAGGTTTTATCTGTATTACTCCTATAATTCAGGCCAACAGGAGCAAATCCAAGAGTGAGCCTGAATGAGACAGCTGCTGCTGAGGCCCCAGGGTGCACAAAAATAAGCATTTCAGAGGTATTTCTGCAGTTTGCTCATCTGCTCCCATGGACTGAGTGCTTGTCAGCAGGTGGTGATCTCCTACAGTGCAAATAACAGTTTCACTTTCCCTATTTGTGCCCTGAGCTAGGGCAGCAACATGGTACAGGATGGCCATCAAGAGATTGGCTCCAAAAATTTCCACCTGATCCTAACCAAAGGTCTAATATCAATGCACCCAATGAGATCAGAGCATTGCTTCCTATCTTAATTGAAACACTTGAAGGTTGCACATTTCCTTGCTGTATTGCACTAAATTTAAAATATAGAGAAGCAAGAAGTGATTAGGCTGACTACATTAAAAAAAATAAACTTTATGCATATGATACTCAAGGTATTCATAATCTTCAAATTCCCCCCTGATGCACCAATTCACACACGTACCAGAACACGTCTTAAGCAACCAATAAATTTAGATTAGCACAATTACAGACATATTTACCATGTATAAATTGTTGTATTTATCTAAGTACACAGCAATACAAGTAACGAAAGTGAAATGTCTGCTGCTTTACAGATACATCAATTTATAGTTTATATAAGTGCACAATAATATAGCATATCCTGATAGTCAATGACTACTGATGTCAGCCACAAGAACTAATCTTTCCTGAGGAAGATAATTAAGCAGTAGCACTCCTTTTATGAATATACCACTGATTTTATTCTACCCACCTGCAAAGAGGGTTTTCCCAGTCAGCATTTCAGCAAAGATGCAACCTGCAGCCCACATGTCAATGGCTTTAGTGTAGTTGTTAGGAGAAAGCAAAAGCCGGGGCGATCTGTACCATTTCGTAACCAATCCTTCAGAAAGATGGCCCTAATGAAATTAATTAAAAATTTTATTAGATTTTGAACTCTTATGTTTTTTAATTTATTTTTTAATGCACTACTAACAAGATTTTTTTAGTCTCAAAATCCCAGGGATTATATTGTGTGCATACTACTGTACCTTCTTTCTACTTTTACAAATATCTTTGTTCGTAAACAGCAATCATTCACAAATATCACACTATTTATTAGTCAAATGAGGTACTGCAGCAAAACTTCCTCATTCCCAGATGTCAAAAAAATGCAGAGATGATATTGAACTCTCTTGTGAAACACCTAGACCAGGGAGATAGTGTCTCTAAACCAATCCCGCAAAGTAGGCACACTTGCACTATGAATGCACTGCTTATAATCTTATCTAAGGCTTCTATAATTAAATATAACTAACTTTTGCTCTTAATCTCAGATTCTGTCTTCACTGTTAAAATCTTTGCTTTTCTGAACTCATTTAGTAAAAAAAAAAAAAAAAAAATTATGCTTGCAGTAGTCCTATCTGAGACAAAGCATGCTAAGGAGGCCTTCCACAGCCTATCTACCTGTGCAAAAGGGAGAAATGCTATTTTAAGAAGGAACAGTTGTCAAAACATCTCTTAGATATTCCCACTCTCTGCATACCTTGTGGGAATAATGAGGATCCATGATTCGTGCAAGACCAAAGTCACCAATCTTCAGCACCAAGTCTTCAGTATTAATGAAAAGATTAGCTGGTTTGAGATCTCTATGCAGAACATTTGCAGAGTGAATATACTTGAGCCCACGTAGCAGCTGGTACATGAAAAGTCTGGCATGATCTTCCAGTAAAGGGCCTTGCTCTAGCAAATTAGCCAGATCTGTCTCCATGTATTCCTGGACAATGTAAACACAGTTCAATTCTGTCAGGGAGCCCACGTCATCTGTTAACTGGCTTCCACTGGGACCAAGAATTTCAAATACTTTCACAATGTTGTCGTGGTCAAGCCTTCTAATAATTTTGATCTCACGTAGAGCATGCTTAACACTCTGGGGATCTGTAAGGACAATTTTCTTGACAGCTACTCTTTTGTCACAGTCATTATCGACAGCAGAAAAAACTAAGCCATTTCCACCACAGCCCAGTGGTTTTAAGTCCATATAACGAGAGCCCAGATCAAAACCATGAATGTTCATGAGACTTTCAAATTTTTCTGCCATTTTAAAATTCTTTACTTTTTTCCTCAAACTACTAAGCTTCTGTAAACACACGGAGACACTTCCACTGGTATCTGAAGGAAAGGTCTTAGAGAAAGGGAGAAGAAACACTTGGCTTTGACTGCAAGATGGTTTCTTGACACTCTCATTTCATTATGAGCCAGCCAGGCCTGTTGTGTCCCCTTGAATTTAGAGCCTGTAAGCTCTAGAACTCAAACCGAGCATAAGATCGAAAGATTGCAGCATTCATAGTTCAAGAAAGGTGCAGCATTTCTGCAGACATTAAAGAAAATACTCACAAGAAACTCAAACGGAATGAAATGACATACTATGCACTCAGCTCTACTGTGCTAATCTGGTTAACATTTAACAAAAATGTGAATAAATATGCACATAATAGGCTTCTATTAACATCCTCCTCCTCACAGTGCAGATACATTCAGTGTTGGACTGGTCCTGAGCAGCGTCATTCTATGGTGCTGGTAAGCACTATTTTTTTTTCCTTCTTCCTCCTTTTTCTCTTCTTTGTTTACAGTCTAGTTTAATGGGAAACTGGCAGCTCTTGATTTACAAAAGATGCCTTCTGTTAATGATCAGGTGGCTCCAGCTCACCACAATCACAATCAAAGCTACCATCCATTTTACTCCGTGGCAACCTGAAAAGCAGAGAAAAAGACATCAGTACCCCAGCACATACAAGTCTTCCTTCTCCCCCAACTTACTGAGTTATCCTAAATATACAGCTTACTTTCGGTCCAGTTACAAAAAAAAAAAAAAAAAAAAAAATCATAAAAAAAGCTAAACCAATTAGAAATTATATGTACCTTTCACACTTGTGGAGGAAAGCAGTAATGACCAACCACCATTTCTAAAACACATATTGTGAACATTTTTGATGTCATCTATTGAATTTATGGCACAAAACAAGAAATCCTCCCTAGTCTTAATATAGAGAACTAACAAAGCAAGCTTGCTTTTTTAAGAGACAAGCCAGAAGCAACACTATCCATAGCATCTGTCAGCAAATTTTGAAATAATTCTTTTCACTAAACTTTTATTTGAAGACAAAATCAGGTTTAACTGTTTCACCATAATAAGAGGTAACTAGGTACTGGTCACATGAAAAGGATGTCTTGGACACTCCCAGTATTTACTGAATATACAACACACACCCAATGCCACTTGCAAAGCTTTAATCCTTGTGATTTTGCATAAAGTTTACCAACATCTCAAATAATAGCTTTGCCTCTACAGACTCAATGTTACAGGAATCACAGAGTTAATTCCTACATTTGAGACAAATATTATCGCTTTATCAATTATTTCTACACTTATCCAACCTAGACTACAAAGAAAAACTAGCAGCAAGTACATTTTACAGAGTAACTGATATGTTCTACAACAATTTCCCCTAACATATGGGCTCTTTCAGACATCATTTATTTTTTAATAGTGTAATGAATTCACCTACTATTATGAAAAACCAAACTGGCAATTTTCTCAATAAGTTCCCATCAGCAACAGCAGAATGTAGTCATAAAGACCACATGGTGCATTTTTGTACAACATCTTCACTTCTTTTAAAAGCTCAAAAATGCCACAACGGGAAGAGTCAGAGGTGTATGTTACACAGTGTGGTAAGCTTTGGGCAGTTCCACTACAAGTCACTTGATCTTCTTCCCCAACATGTATAGGTCACATCAAACCACTAAGTGCCTCCTGTTCAATCTCAGATTAACACATTTCAGCTCTTCCCTAAATGTAAAGGTCACCACACAATCTCAACACTTCAGAATTAATTATATGAATGTTTTCCTTTAAAACAGTGCTAGCCTTTCAGTGGGACAACTGGGAGGAAGCAAAACAAGTCTCCTCACTCCTAACACTAGCAAGAGCAGCTGACAGGTTATTAACATATTTTAAATAATGGCCTCAATTCACTAAAGCAATCAGAATTATACAGAAAAAAAAAACAAAGAAAGAAAGGCACACTGGCAATGAGAAACACGACTTTCAACACATTTAAATATTACCCTTCCTTTGGCTCCAGCCTGGCGGTCATCAAAACACAGCCCCAATGCCCGGCCTGGCTCCCTCCTGCCACACACCACCTGCCCCCAGGTATGTGGGCAGAACATGACAGACACAGGGAAGAAGGCAACACATGCAGTCCTCTGCTCAGTTTTTCTTTTTAAATAGAGATCACCAAGTGAAGTATTTCTGAACTGAAAAGCACTGAGTTGCCCTCTACTGATGTGGTATCCCCTGCCACAAGGGTGATCTTCAGAGCTTTCTCTGCTCAGCACACAGAACTTAAGATTGCCTTAAAATTCCTTTCTTTCTGCTTTGGCAAGAGTCCTAATCTTAAACAGTTCTTTACAAAAGTTATTATAGTCTCAGTACAAACACAATCAAGTAACACTACTATTTTCCCCCAAACTATCTTGGATTTTTAGCAATATTAAGACACTAGAGTGAGGACCCCTTTTAAAATAATATGAATTTATTTAAAGAACAACAACAACAAAAAAAAAAGTATCCTTAAGAGGACAGCATTAGTGACTATCCAACTCTGTTCACAATTGTAAAACCCAGATGTCTACCCTCTTGATTTTTAACATTTTTGAACCTGAAAGTATTTTCTCACTCACACTTACTACTTTCAGGTTCACTCATTCTGAGCTGCTGCCTGGACAACAGTTCACATCACCCCGTTCACCTTTCACTCCAACATCCCACCACTTGTTACAGAAATTAAAATTTGTACCAATACTTCAAATATCACATTAACTTGAGGTCCAAGGCCTCTGTTCAATTACCCTGCATTAAGGTGTATTTTACATCCTTGGGACCATCTACAACCAGTTGTATTCTGCCTTATAATTCGGCTTATTGTTTCACACTGCTGATGTCTTCAACATGCAGCAATACCGAAACTGTTTGCACCAGCTGCGTGACACATCTGGAAACTCTCTTTTAGCTAGTTCCATTAAACAGCCCAGGAACAGATTCAAAACTATGCCCATCAGCAGCAAAGATTAAGATCTACCATCTCTTTACCATAACTCAGATCTTACCCCCTACTGCCATGAGTGAATGCAGCAACAAAAGGACTGCTTCAGGGAGAAAGGAAACCATGGCCAACTCCTGAAGTAGGAGCCCAACAATTTTCATTCGGTATCTCTGAAATTATGCATTTTTAATCATCAGTTTATACTTATCCTTCCACCAGGTGTCCACTAATTACAATGTTTTCAGAGAGCCTGCAATGATCTCCACAACCAGACTGATTTCGCTAACAAAACAAATGCTAACAACATAAGCAACCAACCCGGTGCAGCCTTCATTTGATCTGATCCTGCTCCAAGCTTCCTATCTGTGAACAAATTACTTAACCCCATGTTCTAACCACTTGAAACATATAATGGACTACTGTATAAAAAAGGGGTTGGGTTTATCATCCCAATTTGTGCTGAACAGGCTATTGACGCAGGCACTGACATTTTCATCTAGGCTGTCACCTTGCCACCACATCCAGGTTTTTTAGAAGTGGTACTTTCACTCCTTCTTCACACAGAGTTTAAAGAGTGAAACACAAAGATACCGGTTTCTTAAGTGGTTTGTAACTATGATTTTAAAATGGGTCAGCTCTTGGGAGAGGGTAACAGAAGTGACCCACAGAAAGGCTTTGAAATCATCCCTGCGATGATCACCACACTTTACAGGCTTCAGGCATTGCGCAAGCAGACCCTTCAAACCACGCTCAACTCCTGCACGTGGATTTATCACAGTTTTCAGGAAACAGGATGTACACAGAAATAGTCAGGTATGAGATGTTTACTTTGTCAGAAATACAAATAAGACCGAAAGATACCGGTTAATTTGATTATGCTGACCATATAATGATCAAATTATTACTCACAGGAGAAAGACCGAGAATGACTAATGATATATTATACAATCTGCTAAGTACTATCCCTTTGACTAAAAAATACGGGGCACAGAACTTTTTTTTTAGATCAGCCACGTTGCAGTCAGTAGGCAGAGTGAGTCATCGTCCAACTCATGAAACTGCTGCTTTCTAAAGCCTCCTACTTGCTCCCCACACTGTTTAGGGAACTCGGTGCTGGCAGTAAGCAAATGTTACTATTAGTTTATAAATCTTCTGAAGGATCTGTAAAAACACACAAGAACCCGGTGTACTTTTTTGTATCGTGTTTAAAAATGGTTTGGCTCTACCTTTAGATACTAATAATGAAAAGCCCCCAGAAGAAGCGCCCACCATCAGGTAACCACAGCCTTCTGCATCTCTGCAGACCTGCTACCATCTGCTGTTCCACTGAACAGGTAACCAGTCAAGAGTGAATTCGAGATAAAAACCACACAAGCAAGGACTGAGCTTGAGCAAAGGGCTGAAATGAAAGTTACCATTTTAGCTTTAGAGCACACATTTTCTGAACGCAATTGCCAGACCAAAATGCACCTCTATTTTAAGCCACTGCTTTCCAGAATTTGTAACTGGTTTATTAACAAAATATGCTGTGACGACGTTGTTTTTATATACACACACATAACTATATTAAAAGCTTGCTGGCAACAGCACTGGCCATACGACAACACTGCGACCGCCGTTTCTTTTTCCTCAACTCAATTAACAGCCATTGTCAGGCTGATCCCAAACGGCACTGAATTAGCCAGAAAAAGAGACACATCCTACAGACGCCAAGCGTGAGCATCCTGCCTGCCTAGGCAAGGGTACCAGTTCCCCACATTCCAAAACTCGGGCAGTCTCTCTTCAAGCCATTTCCTTCGGGTGTTTCAAGCTACTTATTAAGAGCATTAAGTCACTTTTCCCACAAAAGGTTCCCGGAGCCTGCGGGCAGCAGGAGCGATAGGTACCTGTGCCCTATGTGGTTCGGCTCGCAGAACCGCGCCGAACGCAGCAGCAGAACTTCCGCGGGCGGCGGAGACCGGGCCCCCCCGGCAAAGGACATCCTTCCTCCCGCCGCCCCCGGGACGAGCAGCCTCGCCCGCCTCCGCCGCCGCTCCGGCCGCCCGGGCCGAGGGACCCGCTCCCGCCGCGCCGCGGGGCCAGCCCGGGCCCGGGCCCCCGCCGGAGCAGCCCTACCTTCAAACGCCCTTCAGGCCGCGCCCGCCGCCCCCGGCACAGGCGGCCCCGGGCCCGGCGCCGCAGCCGCCGGCAGCGCCCCCCGCGCGGCCGCCCCCGCCCGCCCGGTCAGCGCCCGCTCGCCCCGCTCGGCCCCGCGGCCGCCGCAGTGCGGAGGGGCCGGGCCGGGCCCGGGCGGAGGAAGCGGGGGGAACGGAACGGGCCGGGCCGGGGGCGCCGCTGCCGCCGCCGCCGGGCGGGACGGAGGGAACAAAGCGCCTTTGTGCGGCGAGGCCGGGCCCGCGCGTGCGGCGGCCGAGACCCCCCGCGCCCCTCGCCCCTCGCACTCACGGGCCTTCCCAGGCTCATCGGGGGTGCGCTGCTCACACGGCCGAGCCCCGCGGCCCCACCACCGGCCCTCGCCCGGCGCCCGCCCGCCTCGCCGCAGTTGTCGCTGCCGCAGCCGCCGCCATGTAACCCGGCGCGGAGGGCAGGGAGGGGCGGTGCGGCAGCGGCTCCGCCCGCCAGGGGCGGCCCCGGGCGGCCCTCGGGGACGGGGGCGGGACGGGAGCGGGACGGGAGCGGGACGGGAGCGCAGCAGCGCCCGGGTGTCGGTGCGGGCGGCGCTCAGCCGTGCAGCCGACCCTGTGCCCGGCGGAGCGGCCCGCGCGACATGCGCTCGCTCACCTCACCGCCTCGCCTGTCGGCCTGAGGCACAGCGCTGCCGCCGTGCCCTGCTGGCCCGAGGGGTTCAGCAGTCTCGAACACGGTTGGGTCACACGCAGCCCGGATAGGCGGCAGGTGGAGCGGTGTGCACCGACGGGAGCGCGGCCGCGGCTCTGCCCGCCCCGGTGGCCCCTGCGGCAGCCAGAGCAGCGGGAGCGGAGGCCCAGCGGGGCCCCGCCGAACGAGAGCTGTCTCCGAGGCTGTCGTTGTTCGAAACTCCAGCAGCGACGGGCGGGGAAGCGCCCGAGTGCGCCCCGTTCAACTGGCCCGTCACTAAACGTCCCTCACGGCGGAGAAACAAACAGTTGGAAGGCAACAGGCGGGCGCGGAGGAGGCAGTTCCTCTCTCCGAAGGTGCCGCTTCGGCTCAGATATTCTGCACTCTTAATGTCGTGGCCGATCTGGGTCTTCTCCCCACGAGCGTCTACAAATCTTTGCAATTGCTGTCACCTCTAGATATCAGGAAGGATTTCTGTCTTGCTATAGTATCTCCCTTAACAGGGAGATACTCCCTTACGAGTCTGCTTTTCCCCAAAACCACAACTAATACACCAAAATAAAGAAAAATAATGAAAACATTACATTTTTCCCCGTGAGACTCATATACAGTGCTCTTAGTACGGAGAGAGAAGCATGAGGACACCAAGCCTCTAGGTATCAGAAGTGCCTTCTGCTTTTACTAACCCAGTTTTGAGACAACTATCAAGGCAGGGTGCAATTTTCCTTTTTCAGTCCCTCATATGCAGGATGGCTCAAAAAGTGATAAAACAATCAATATTCATTTTTGCAGGTTAAACACAGGTTATTTATAGCTAGTACTAGGACAGAAGTTACATGCAATAGGGCTCTATTGCTCTGCTGCCATTTAGACAGAAGCATCCAATTGACCCTTGCACTATTAGATCATGAAACTTTATTTTTTTAAATTAACATGTCATATATCAACATCCAAGGATCTCCCCACTCAGCTTTTCTAAAGTTTTTAAAGTAACTTTTAAACTATCTTCAATTATGCAACAAACATCCTCTGTTTCAATTAGTCTGATGCAATGCTAGCTCTGATATTGACCCCACTACCAGGAGAGGTGACCTGGGCATTTGGCAGTGCAGCACTGTGCTCACAGCACACATACAGAAGTCAGTAACCAAACTGACACTTTATATTCCAATGCTTGCTAATTGATAGGCAGCTCGCCATGCTGCCAACAGCACAAAAAAGTCAGAAACAAAGCTGTAGTTCTGCCCACCCAGCAAAACAGAGCTGGAAGATTGCTGCACTGCTGCTCCAGAATGCCTGTACTTAAATACACTCCATAAAGAAAAATCTGCAGGAGTGCACATTTGGAAGAGGTGATGTTAGGACGGCAACCAGAGCCAAGCCACAGAGGAGTTTTTACTTGAATTAAAGGAAGATATTTGGGGCTTAAAAAAAAAAAGGCAGGAGCAGCAGTGATTGTATGTCTAAAACCAGAGCTATTTAGTTAATTAAAGAACCCCTCCATCCACACAAAGCATTTTCATTATGAGAATCAAAAGAGCAAGCAGATCCTCAGATTCCAGAGTGCTGAAGTAAGAAAAATTTTATATTACATCCTTGAAACAGCACCTGGAGGGCCCATAATCTATGTCCATTGGGACTGTTTGCCAATATCCCCAGTGTCAATTCAGTCAGGTAGAGAAGTTGCACATCCATGGAATTTGCTCTGCAGCAGCCCAGACTGTTTGAAAAGTAGTTTAACACGGAGGAGGTTTGCAGTAAGTAGCAAGCTTCTTCACTTGGGTAGCACATGCTCACTTATTAATCTCCCATAGCCCAGAAGTGCCACCAGTTTCTGGGTTTTTAATTCATAAGTCATGAACTACATTCTTTTTTTTTCCCCTACAAAATCTTTTCTCCCATTCCAGGAATGTAGTTTGTGGTAGGATTCAGTGAATGAGATCCTTCAATCTAGAGGAAAATCTTGCAAAAGGAATAGCATGGTGCAGGAATGTTACTTGTCTTCAGCCTCACTATTTATAGAATTACAATACTCATGAGAGTTGTGTGTATCATGGCAATTTATAACTATTTAATCCAGCAAATTGCTAATCTGTTTTCAGATTTTTAATATTCTATTGATTAGGCTATAAATTACCATGACAAGTTTTTTTCCACATTTCCACAAGAATGCAATTTCCTAGCATGTAGATTATATGCTAGATGATACCAACTCATTCTAAAACACTGGCAAATATTAACTGTCAGTGAAATGCAGAACAAGAAGAGAACTGGATTTCAAAGGTCATAAAGACCAGCAATTAAAAAATAATTAGAGCTGCAGCAATGATTCATTTATTATATCCAAGTTCAAAAAGATCAAACAGTAAATTCCAGTGTAATATTTCAGTCTTGTGTGTGAATTGTTACTTGTGGCATAAAAGGGAACGAAATATTTTTAAGTGTCCACACCCATTATGATTGGCAAGGGAAGAAAGATTTGGAGACGGTTTGAAAAGGTTGCCCAAGGTAACTTGGCAGCTCCAGGCTTTTGTCTCAGTTTCACTGCTTGACTTACACGTTCTCCCAGAAGAAGGGAAATGTGTCCTAGGATACATTTTTAAGGACTGACCATATTTCTAACCAATGTTTAAGATGAATTTTGCATGTGAATAGGGGTGAGTTGAAAGGAAAAAAATCTACTCATTAAAAGGGGATGGGGAGAGGTTCAAGAAACACTCAGTTTCTCTGGCCTCCTTGGCTTATTCCTGCTTATCCATGCTCTGAGCCCTACAATACAATTTAGTTTTCCTGGCACAGATCCCAAGAGTTTTCAATTGTTTCGGTCTGCTTTAACTGCAGCCTCTTCCCATCAGCCTATTTCTCTGCAGGTGTTAAGCAAAACCTTTACAAATCAATTGCTTTTCTCTTCCAGCTTAGTTTCATAGTGCTGATGCTCAGCACAAACAGTCCAGATAATTTGAGTTTCACTGGCAACCCAATAGCTCAGGTGGCTTCATTTCCTGGGCACCTTCATTTCCTGGAAGTGTCAGACACTACCTTGCCATAATAGACACAGGGTTTTTTTATTTGTTCTTTTTAACACCAATGGATTTTTCTAACAAGAACTCACTCTCTAGATTAGCAGACTTTAAAAATTTCCCAATAAATCTTAAAATATAATTCCAATCAGCATTATTGTCAGATAACCACACAGAAGTTGCCATCTGAGAAACTTAACAAATGTTAAGATCCTCTTTAGTTAAAGTTTACTTGGTGGTAGGAAGAGTTCCCTGGACACACAACACACTATCACCTCATTTGGGTTCACTTGGATAGACCTTACTTTGCCAGAGCAAGATTTGTACCATGTATATTCTGATCAGCAAAGAAAACTATGACAAAGACTTGGCATAAAGGAAAAAACCATACCCCAAGATCTGTATTCCTGCTCTTTTCCTGGAAAAGAGCACACCCTTAACAGAGACCAATTCAAACCAGGCAGCCAAGTACAAAGGGCAAATGGAGGTGGAAGAACAAAGTCACAGAAGATGTTCAACTTTGAGGCTAGAAATAAATGGGTTGTTTGACATACTTTGGAAATTCTGTAGGACAAAAAGTCATTAAACACTTAAAACAGAACAAGTAATTCTTCCCCCTTGGTAGATCATCAGTGATCTAGGACACTTTGGTACAGCAGGCACCCTGGTTAAAATCACACAGTTTTATTAAGTCAGGCCATTGCCTCCTTTTTCTATCTTTTAAACAACACTCAGCACAGGGCAGAGCAGCTGCCCAAAGCAGGAGTTGGCAAAGCCATGTCAATAAAGAGAGAAGAGAAAAGCTTAGAAAAGTTGCCTTGTAGCTGGGTCATCACTTGAAGCATTAGCCCACTGTGTGTAAGGCTGGAGCTCTCCCAGGTTCACAACCTTTCATCATTTCCTTATTAGTTTATCTTGCGCAGAGATAGCTTGCACAGAATAGCAAACATGCAGAAAAATTTACTGAGGTAGGCAATTAGGGCTGTATGTGTGTTAGTTTAATTTTTTAAAGGATGACAGGTACCAACATTTTCATACTTGGGTGCTCCAAGTGAACAAACTCCTTCTAACTTCCCAGCATGGGACATTGGGGGTGTGCTGGAGTCAGGTTGTAGATCCAGGCAGTGGGTGAATCTACAGATGAAAAATACTCTATAGGAGGACAAGGCAAAGTGTGAGATGAAGTGGAAACAAGAAGCACCAAATGTTTTTGTCCCAGGACTTCAGGTGCAAGAAAATTCAGCATGCGATGGTTCTTCCCCATTCAGACTTTCAGCAAGGGACCATGCTCATCCTCCCCTCCAAAACCTCAAGTGAAGTGGTTAAGAGAGCACATCTGCCAACTGAAGTGGCACCAGAACACAACTGTCTGAGACCTCTGTGCTGGTTATTTCATTAGCTCAAGTGCTCCTAAAATTGAAAGGCAGCAGATATTATTTAAATATCTGTAATACCTTGAGTATGCCAAGGTAGAGAGACTCCCTGGAAACAGGACTGGGTGCTCTCAGCAGAAAATACATGTGATTTTGGATCCCTGCTGGAAAATATGTCAGCTCTTGGGCAAGCTATGAATGCCTGATGATGGATTTATATAGAACAATTCTGTGTTTTTGTAGAACTATTGCATTTAATTGCAGAAATATACATATTGCTATGCAGAACTGCTCTTGCTCATTCTTCTAGCACTGTAAGCCTTCCTACACGAAGCATTTTGATTCCTATTGCATTACAGAGATAAAGCCTCTGGTGTGATTGTAAATACAGCTGGTGCTGTAGAGTTTGTCATTTACAGAGAAGAAAAAATTGGACTAACATTCACTAACATTTTCATCCACACCAGGATCCTCTTGAAATACATTTACAGGGGGCAAGGCTCAACACAAATACATGGGTATTGTGAAAAGAGGATGAAACAAACTGCCTTGGGAGGCACTTTAAGAAGCTGTGCCTTTGTGGCTGCTCAGGCAGAGGCCATCCTGGAGTTGCACTGGCTCCTGGCACAGCGATGCCCAGCGTGCCCCAGCTCACGGATGCAGCAGTTTCACAGGCAAGCAGCACGCTGGATGGCCAAAGATAAAGGGCCACGCGGTGCCTGCAGGGTCAGGGCAGGCCTGCAGGAGGCTGATAGCGGTTCTGCTGCTCAGGGTGCCTTTTGGCTGGGGCCAACACCCTTTTTCAGGAGTCCCAAAATAGCACTTATCAAAAGCAGCAGGTTGACTGGAAGCACACTGCTTCAAGTAATGATTGCAACTCTCCCTGCCAGACTCCTGCCCCAGTCAGTCTCCTGAAGCTAAAGAGACTGAAAATCTAAGAAATATCAAGAAGTAGGGACTTTTTATAGAACATCTACCATCAAATTATACGGCGAATACTCAGCCTTGCAAAGGCTATCTTGAATCACTTTTGTTGTATTGTCAGACAGCAAAACCCAAAGTTTTCATTTCACTAGCAACTATATTTTGGAAACACCTCCTCTGCCTTAAAACGCTAACTTTTTCTCAGCACATCTTATACTATCTATTTCTAAAGATATCCACTAAAAACATATGGGACTATTCAATTACCCATATTCCCCAACACCATTTATGTCTTAGCCTTCATTAAGATTTTCAAGGTTGTTTCAGGTTTTCTCAGCAGTTTTGAGACACTTGCTGGAAGGGATTACATTTCCAAAATATTTGTTTTCTCATGAAAACTGGGTTTTGCTTATGTGCCAGAATCAGCAGACGTGTTATAAATAGCTTTGGATAGATGACAGGAAATGATGCAAGATCTCAGGCCACTCTACAGAAGACAACTGTTTGAAGTGCTGAGGCAAGAACTTGCACCATGGACTGCTGCACAGGGGGAAAGAATTAATGCACAGAAGCATCATTTACTACAAAGGGTGTTAGGCTTATGAAACACAAGACCTCTTATTACAACTCAAGCAAAAATA
The DNA here is from genome assembly GCF_022539315.1 of Serinus canaria. NCBI lineage: Eukaryota > Metazoa > Chordata > Aves > Passeriformes > Fringillidae > Serinus > Serinus canaria. The sequence goes on along the minus strand of NC_066324.1, from coordinate 12,130,212 downwards.
TTTGCTTGCAATTGCACTACAATGAGAAACAAGAAAGTTAATTTTTCCTTTGAAGAGGAAAAAACTGAGCAGAATTGTCTCAACTCGCTTTGTCTTTTACTCTTGGGGAGAAAAGACACTCTCCTTACGATACAAATGCCAACACACACACTGGAAATTCTCCAGGCTCTGACTGGTGCCAAACACTGGGATCATCTTCCTACCCTGGCATTTCCCATTAGCTTCAGCAAAGTCTCTTCCAACTCAAAGTGCTTTAAATGGGCTCCAATAACAGATGCCTAGAGGTTAAGCTGTGTCTATTCATCTCATCTGCAGAACTCCCTGTTAGTCTTTGCAGTAGTAATGCAAAATGGAACATGAAGTCCTGGTCTCATTCTGTTTCTATCAGCTCCCATGAAGATAAAGCCCAATAATTTAACCCCCAATAAATGCTTTATTTGGAATAGGGGCAAACTCTCAGCATTCTTAAGTTTATGACAAAACTTTGAACAGATGTAACCTGAACACAGTGACTCCAACCTTCACCTCCAGTACCAAGCTGGCTCCTTTTCCCAACTGCAGGAAGCACCTCTCAGCCATACTTGGGCACTGTGGGTGACTGGACAACATGCTAGGCATGGAGAACTACTAAATTAGTGAGAAACACAGAGTGTACGTCCCCAGCAGGTTGTTTTTCAGTCAGTCACTCAGAGAGGGATGCCTTTAGGCCCTCTACATTCCCACAGTACAGTTCAGCACCGTGTGGGCCTCCAAGCAGGTGTGAATCAGCCTCCTCCCTTCTGCCCTGGGCACAGGAGGAGCATCAGCATCAGGCACACAGCTCAGCTCATCCCACCACAACAGCCCCAGTGCTTTCTCTCCCAGAGACAGCAGCAGCAGGCACTTCTGCTGAGCTTTTACTTCAAGAGACAATGGCATATTTGATCCCTCTCATGACTGTAGCTCAGAGGCATTCTACTTTCAGGAGTGGATGGTTTCTACCCAGGATTTTTGAGTTATCTATTCTTCTGACAGACAGAAGAGCCTAGAAGCACTCCTACCTAGGAAAGGAATAAATAATACATTACACATTTTTTTGTACTAACTCATTTTACCCATGATCTACCCTTCTGTAAGTTTGAAGAACAAATTTTTTTTTCCCCAGTAAAGACATAAAATTTGACTGAATCTTTGTTATTTTGGAAATGTAAGATTTATTACCTCTCTTAGAGGTACAACAGTGCTGAAACTGGGTCATCCCAAACTTTTTCAGTTAAGGGCTAGACAAATGAAATACATCTGTCAAATGTACACACTGCAGGATAGAAAAACAAATCCACTTGCTAGTGGATACTGACACATGTACATACAGTGTATCCAAGAGAGCAGAGTAGGAGAGAAGGTAGGCAAGGCTGTCATCCTTTGCAGAACTTAATGAGAGCTCCAGTGCCAGCTGGTGCAACTGACCTTCATGACCTTGATTCTTGTCAGAAATTCTCCTTGTCAGGAGAATTTTCTTTCAAATTTTCTTGTCAGAAATACTTCCATTGGACACCCCGGTGCTGAGAAGCAGTCCTCCACCCAGAGAGTTATCTCATAAAGGTAAATATTTCATTGAAGGGTTATACCTAGAGGTTCTTTCATTATAGAAAGAGCAAGATTTGCCCTGCAAGTGAGCTGGAATTAAGAAAGATAAAGAGGTAGAGAAATCTTCTGCTTATAAGTGCATCAGCATTCTTTTATCTCCAGCATATCTTTAAACAGTTTTGAATTGCGAATTTCAACAGTCAAATATTAAATAAGAACTTAAGAGATACCCCCTGCCCCTAAAATTATATTTTTTGAAAAGAAAAATATATTCCTCCTTCACTCTCTGTGTTTTATGAAACACCAGAGACCTATTTTAGCCTCAATTAAAATAAAACCAATTTCTGATAAACCTATTTTAGCAAACACCAAAAGCTGCTAACCATTATCTCATATTTCTTCTTATTGTTTAATCAGGACACTCCCAAAAAAAGCAATCAAGATGACTCAAAGAAGATGAGTTCCAACCTTTGGACCAGCTCTGATTGCAATACTTGGTTCTCATGATTGCTGCAACTCAGCAGCAATCAGCTCCAGCACGATAATAGTGCTCACTTGTGCTCCATGACCTACTCCAGCACGGCCCTGGGTGACAGCAAGAGCTGCTGCAGGGTTCCTGTGTGTCATCTGATGTCCCCAGCTCACAAACCAGCTGACAGACCTTCCTGTGCCTCCTGGCACCCATGATCACAGAGGTCAGGTGCACAAACCCTCTCGCTCGTGTTCAGCAGTGGGAGTGACAAGGCCAGGCTGCACTGGGGCAGTTCTTACGTGGCCACCCAAAGCAATCAAGAACCAGCTCAGCCAGCAGACAAGACTGAGCAAACTCTTCCTGTGTCTTCAAATGGTGGCCCAGGGGGGTAAGACTGCAGCTTACAAACCTCTCCCCTTTTTCTTGCTGTTAACTTTTCCAGGACAGCCTGTCTATCCTTGATTTCCAACAGAAGATTCAGCCCTCGCCTTCAGAGTTAAACCATACTGCCAGGGCTGGACTAGGAATCTTATTACCACTGCCCAAGCCATCCTGCTCCAAGGGCAGCTCCAAGGAGGACTTAACACTCCCAAGCCTGTCTGTCAGAGATGCTTTACAAAGACTTCACAAAACAGCACAGTATTCATCAAAACCGAGGCGGTGATTTTCCCCTCAGCCCAACAAAGGTTTTGAGATGTCAGCTGTTTATTTTCTCCCGACAGACTACCCAAGCTGGTATTTCCACAATTTCATGGACTATCTAGATACTTCCTCGAAGTACAGAGTAAAGTGAGGCTGTTATGGTTTGTGATTATATCCCTGTTTCAGTCATTAAGGCAACTGATTTGCTTGTAGTAAAATTGCTTCAAGGACAGCATGTACAATTTGCGATCAAAGTACTGCCCTGTACCCCGTGTTTATCAGCCCAGGTCCAAAGAGGTTTGTTAGTAAACAATAGCAGTGTAATCATTGCTAGGCAGCAGGGAGTCAGAGGCAGGGCTTGAACAGGATGCTGTCAACTAAGAAACATCAACAAAGAGCCTGCGGGGACTGCTGAAATCAAGGGAAGCAGCAGGGCAGTAATAGAAACTTTTGAACCTTTTCACACAGAGGAACAAGAAGATTGGTCTTTTTGATTGCTGAAATGTTTCAGATTGTAGGAGAACATGGGAACATGGGTCTTCATGACAGCTAGTAAACTTCTCTGACCTTGGAAGGGAGCTCTATGTGGCATGACAGTAATCAGAACAAGCTCTGTCTGCTCTGATACAGCTTTACTGCAGGAGCAGAATTCCCTCTTCTCCTCGCAAGTGCTCAGTGCTCTCCTTCATTCATTGCATAAGACAGTGTTCACCTGATTACCAGCAACTGGGTACTGACAAAAACCAAAATCAGTGTACTGGTCATCACATATTGCCCCAGTCTGAGCACAGAACCACCAGGGTTTAAAGGCTCTGCAAATCACCATTAAATTAATTTCTACAATTTGAAAGAATGTCAGAATATTATCATTCCCACTGTTCTGAACCGAGTCACAAAAGAACTAGGTCAATAGAGCCCTTAATAGCAGATTTAAGATTACTAGAACTAAAATTTCCAAGGGTTTTGTACTTGGTTTCATTGTTCAACTTTTCAGCTCACTTTTGATCCTGGCACCAAGTACAGATCCCCAGAGTTCTGAATTCTGATTTTACAAGTTATTTTAGGCTTTGTCCAGGCAGTTCTGATTTTGCCCAGCACCAGAAGCCCCCGAGTAGCTGAGCTCGTACACCCTGAGTTTGCACGCCCTCTGTGCCAGTCTCTCCACTCCCTCTCAGAGCCCATCTCGTTTCTCCAAGTCTCTTCTTATTTCTTGGTTTCTATTTTCTTTTCTCCTGTCCAATTAAGATCTCATTTTTACAAGCTTTTTCTGAAAAGTTTGCTACCTATTTGGTCCTTGTTTCTTCCACATGAGTCACGTAGCTGCTGGAGCCATTAAAAGCAATACATGGGAGGAACAGTCCACTTAAATTCAGTTCAGGTGCTCAGTCCCAACAGAGCCTGTAGAAGCCTGTGGATGCAGTCACAGGAAAATTTCTGTTCATGAGTTGTGTGGGCTGGAGCACACCCAGGACTCACAGCACAGGAATTAATCTGCTAACAGATCTCTCAGGCTGCAAAACTTGAGGTCTCCAGTTCATGAACACCAAGACAGATAAAACATGCATTTTTGATTCTGGATTTCAAGAGTGCCCTCCTCTTCTGAAAAAGACAAGAGTCTTTTAAAAACTATTTTTTTCCTTTGCTTGTTTTTAAGTAGGACAAAATCAGTGGTCTCCTCTGCCCTGGTTCTTGTAAAATAAGTGAGACATTACAGCAGAGTTCAGATTTGGAAATCTACCTGGCACAAAAATGTTTCCATGGGAAGAATCGGCCGTCAGCAAAGTGCTGGTCTATCAAACGAACCTTGCCCGAGGCACCGAGAGGAGGCTGCCAGTGCCCAGTGCGGTGACACTGTGACACTGCCTCCACGGTGTCCCCCAGCAGGAGCACAGAGAGCTCTGCTCCCAAGGCTGCTGCACCTCTCCTGCTGCCTTCTGCTCACACCACCACCCAGGACAGCCTCTAGCTCTGGAGGAAGGCGCTGGTGAGGTTCTTGCTGCAGGCGGTAAGGAGGAAGAGAAGCGGCCCCGAGAGGTTCTGAGGAAGAAATGTCCCCATCAGTGCCCTCCCCATGGGTGGGTGACAGGCTGCTGGGGGAGCCCGGGTATGCAGGGACCGAGGGGCACCTGCTGCTGGGATGCACAGGGCCCTGCTCAAACTTCTCTTCCCCTTCACAAACCTCTTTTGGGAAAAGACCCTCAGCAGTGCAAAGCAAGAGGCTGTAAGAAAATATCCCACTCTCCAGGACAAAGACTTTTCCTATTCTTTGGCTCTAACACGTGGCCACACAGCATCTCTTCCCAGCCAGAGCCTGCTGCTTGCCTGGTGTGCTGGTGCAGCTCCCGGAGTGCTCAGTGCAGCTGCTGCAGGCTGTGGGACAGCCAGTGCCAGGGCAGGCAGGGCACACAGAGTGACAGAGAGACCTTTAGGGGAAGGCAGGAGAGGAGAGGCTAAGTGTTTAAATAATCTCCATCACCAGCTTCTCTGTAATCTCAGGTTTTGGCCGTGGAGAGATGGACAGAAACTACATGTGACTGTATGCAGGGGATGAGGAGAATCATTAGCCCAACTTTCTGATGGTTACAGAGGCTGTAATTTAATTTTCTTCCCATTGTCTCCTATGTGAAAAGCATTCCAAGTCGTGCCTCACCCCCTAAATCCTATTAAGAAAAACCAGACCTTGTAAAGCTGTTTTCCAGTGTGTTGAATTCAGGTTTTGGGGCTCTGTTGGACAGTTTTCCATTAAGTCCCAACTGAGCACAGGCACTGAACAGCAGGAGAGCAGGACTCCTTGCCCAGCTGCCTTGCCTGGGTTGGATGTGCCTGTCAGAGCCCCCGTGTCCAGCCTCAGCAGAGGCTGTCCCACCCCTCTGTCACTCAGCAGCAGGCAGGTGTGAGCAGGGCACCTCGAGGGGAGCCAGCCCATCCCACCCACCTGCTTCAGGGGTTAATGCTGCAGCACATCGGTGAGGCCGCCCAGTGCCACCCACTGTCACCTGCGGGACAGCCACTGCTGCGGGAGGGACTGGCTCACCTGCAGCAGCAGCAGCAGCACAGGCTGCCTGGAGCCCTCCAGCATCCGTGCAGGCAGAATCCTGGAAATACTTTCTCAAACCCACCCTTGTGCTCTTTAAAACAAGCTTTTATCACCAGCTGCTGCTGGTGAAATATACCTGAGAATCTATCTGAAATATACAGAAAATAACCTGAGTCTCCAGTCTACCTTCAGCTGTGTTTTTCTCAAAGCTCTGAGGCTCCTCTCCCTCTGCAGAGCAAACACAGCGTTTGCAGAAATAAAGCTGCACTTATGTAAGTTTCTGAGAATGCCAAGTTGAAAGTCTGACAGAAGAAAAACTCCTGGTAAAAACCCATTTTTTTGTGTTTTCAAGAGATCTAATCTATCTTCTGCGCATTCCTGACCTTCAGAAAGCATTTTCATCTCACACGTTAAGTATAACAATCCTCTTAACAGGGAACATTTTGTTAGAGCTTTAAATTGGTTACGTAAATTATTTGTAGTTCTGACAGCAGGTTTCTCTTCCGTCCACGAGGACACTTGTTATGAGCCTGCTACAAGGTTCATTTGCAATCACTGCAGATAATCATCTCAGGGGACTGTTTGAAAGGAGATTTTATCTGGGGCATATGCTACAAGTTTGTCGAGGCTTTTTATAAAAGCAGCATGTTTGCCAAATAATTTGCAGTACAGTAACATGCATGAGAATTAAGACATCCCTGATGGGGATGGTAAACTGAGTGAACAAAAGTTTTTCTAACTTTAAGAAACTTTAGGATGTACAGAACACAAAGGGAAAAAAACCCTGCAATATACATGTAGATAGGTGGTACTGAGCATGTCTCAATTCATGGTTTTACTTCTGTTGACTGCAGTAAGGATTGTAAACCGTCAGGATGGGGCTCTTTGTTCACTCTAGGTACTTTCTCAGAAAAAAACAGTAGAAAAAGTATTCAGAAGTTACAGCACAACATTTAGGATTGTATCAGAGCAGCCAGTGACTTAGAAACCCAGTTTGCAGTACTCTCTTTTCATTCTTTCCTCTCCCCAGCCCCTAGACAGGCACAGGCTTAGACACTGGTTTTGAATGGGAAGAGTTCTCTGGCAGCAGAGACCTCCTGCCTCCCTCTCTCTTGTCACTGGCAAGGCTGATTGGGGAAAAAAAGTTTCTACTGATTTCATCATGGGTGGGAAAAGAAAGGCATAATTTGTAAATTTGGATTGATACTTAGGTTTCCCATTATATTTATGAGTTCTTAGCACCCCCCTCCCCCCCACAGTGAAGCAATAAAACAATATTTTAATAAAATTTAAAGTATTTTGTTTGGCTTTAAGAACAACAATTTACTAAAACAAAATTTTAAAATGAAAACTTTCAAAGGAAAATAGGGACATTTAATGTTTAAGTCTTTGTAAGAGCATTTCAGATTTTTTTTCCTAAGCAACAAGAGCAAAGAGTTCCATCCCATGCTAAATACAAGCCAATCCAGTAAACCTGATTTCTGCACTCCTGCTGGCATTACATTCTCCACAACAAACCCTTCTGCAACATCAGAGTACTGAAAGGAGCCACATTTTCAAGGAGGAGAAAAACTGTGGATCTGTAAACCACACACACATGCACAAACACAAAACCCATGCAAAAGGGGCTCAGCAGAGAGGACCTTTACCCACAAAACTTAACATTTACTAACATTTCCAAATCTGCCCAGGAATGCTTTACCTTGCTATTTCCATTTGTATTGAACTAACTGGTGGTGTTTTTTCTTTCCCTCTCCTTCTTTATTCAGTGCCAAACATTTGTTTTCAGCAGTCTATACAGAGTTGTCTCGTGGTTTTATTAGCAGTATTTCTTAAAATACTTTATCTACAGAGAATGCAATGCATTAGGGCTTCTAGGGACAATGTTAGTACTACTAGGGACAATGTTTGAAATTCCTGTGAATTATCTAGAGACACTAGCTGCTTAATATAAAATTATTTTATTTCTATAAAAGACAATATGTTATTATTCTGGCAATTCTCAAAGAGAAAGAGATGTTTCTAAGTGTTAGTTAGAAAGAGTCACCTTTACACTTCTTTCTCTCTAAACAAACAGATCTCATGAGAGAATACACACAGACATTTAACTTACCATTACTGCAGCTATCTTTTGAATTCCTCAGTATCATTAATATTTAAGCAGAAAGAACAGAACAAGCAATTATTGTAATGATACCACACCAGAACTAACAAAGTAATTCTAAAAAAATCATCCAGAAGAAGCGAGAAGGTCAAGCAGAAACCACGAGTCAGGAATAGCTGTGCTCCAATGAGGAGGGGAAGGTTATGTTGCTGTGATATGAGTAGTGCACAGCTGTTACTCTAGTAATAATTCATCATATTAATATTTAAATGAGAGGAGGAGGAGGAAGAGGGCACGAGATTGTGTGTGACTCAATGGTCCCTCCCTGTCCTCAAGCAGAAAAATAGGCCACCAATACAGAAAGAGCATTAGGAGCTGCAGAGTGGGAAGGTTTGTTTTCACTACCTCATGAATAAAAGTGGGCAAACTGGTCCCTGAAGAAGTCTGGAAATTATCCTGCTTTTACTCCAGCGAGTCAAATTCTGTTTCTAGTCTCAGAAGCAGCCATTGCCTAATGAACAAATTGATCCAATAACCAGTGCTCTGTGTCTGCACGTGGTGTTCCTTGGCTTTCAATGTATTTCCAGCAAGCCTCTACACTCCTCCAAAGAGCTGCCTGCAGGAGTCTGGCCTGGCCTCTCCCTCTCAGAGAATTGCTGAATTGCTGCTCTACTCTGCCCCTTACCCAAAGACACATTTATAAACATTTCTTTATGGGGGCTAACTTACCTCCAGGCTCGCTGCATTGCCTGGGCCCCTCTGGGTGGGCAGGTCAGGGAGCTGAGGAGGAGCAGGAGGGGCTGGGGGTGTTGTGAGGAGCACAGCCTCAGCCCTGGGGAGCCTTGGGGAGCTGCTGGAGGTAGAGCAGCAACACCCAGCAACAGCAGGATCAGCTCGAGGTGCAGGGCTGCAGGAAACAGCTGATGTAGGCATAACCCAGACAGATGTGGGTGGCATCCCTGGCAGGAGAGGCAGCCTAACTACACTTGGTTGCATATAGGGTTGCACAACTTTATCCAACAATTCAATATAAACACACCTCTCACCTGCTGGGTTTTGGGAGGCTGGGATTTTCTTTTGAATTCTGTACAACTCCCTCCTCTTTGTTAGCAGAGCTGTTACTGTGATAGCCCTGGCTGAGCATTGCCTTGTTGGCTGTGTAACTCTAAAAAGGTAATAAGCAACCATTTAACCAGAAGCAGACATGGACTCCAGATATGGTCATGAGGCTAAATAAAAAATAGTTTTTAACAGAACAAATCCACAGAAAAGCATTTGGTTTAGTGCTTGGCATGAAAGTGCAAGGTACACAAAGTACAACATTAGGAGATGCCAAATTCATGCTGTAACATCAGTTCTCAGCATACTAAGGTAAATTCTTCCTCAGAAATTTTCTATTTTTTCCTGTTCAAGCAAAGATGTTCCTCCCTCCTTTCATTTTGGTAGCCTAATCCTTTCTGAACAAGTTTGCAAACAACCTGAGTTAACATTGATATTTTTAGCTGACTGTTAGGAAGGTTTTATTTTCTGTATCCTGTACAAAGTTATTTGTTATTAATACTCTGCAGAAAGCACCACTCGCCAGATCTTTTCTATATCCATTATCAGTATCCCAGGAAAGTAACCTTTAGAACTGGTCCTCATGACTTGCTCCAAAGGTTTTTACATAAAGCTGAATCAGGCCCCTGGATATGTTGGAGGAATGGAGACTGTTGATTGAGGCTGCTTTCAAAGAGTAGATGACAAGGGTCTGCAGGAAGATACCTCTTCTCTGCTTCAGTAATTACACTAACACATTAGCTTGCCAGGATTAGGTTCTTCCTTCCTGGATTTTGGGAGTGCTGGAGGAAGAGACCACCCACACTGCCTTTAATCCCTGGCAGAGCCCTCCCTCCAGCTCCACCACTGCTCCTGCCTCATGGCTAGGACAGATCCATGAGGCTGGAATTAACCACCTAATGCACCTATGCTGCTGGATCACTTTAATTCAGAAGAAAAAAAATGTGGACAAAGGCTAAAAAATTCTTTGCAACCACTGAATAGCTAATTGAAGGCAAATGTGTCATGGAAGATAAACATTTTAGGTACAGACTGGGCCAGCTGACAGATTTAATAGCTTCCATAAAACACCAGATTGCAACAGCTTTTACAACTGTCTTTATAGGCAACCATCAGTTTCCATCTGGACTTGGTGGCTACCCAATCAGTGTGCTGTGTCTGAGGAGGTGCAGAGGCCCAGGCTCAGATTTGCTCTTCTTTCAGTGACAGAAGTTGCCAGTTTAATCCAAATCCATGGCCTTGATTCAGAAGAGGCTACAGCCTCTGTTGATGAGTACATTTGAGGCTAAGGTTTTTTCAGGCTTTGTCTAATGCCTGCTCAATTGCCACACCATTCCAGCCCATGCTCTTAGTTAAAAAGGAAAAAAAAACCAAAGAAATTCATGCTTGCCCTGGGAACAGAGGGGTCAATGTGAAGAGCCATGCTGACACCACAACCCCCAAACCCTTATCACATGCAAATTCTAACTGAATTAGCATGTGTTAAAGGTGCAAGCACCAGATGCAAATGGCTGAGTGCAGCCCTGGCATGGCCAAACACAGCCTACATCTGTGCCCAGTTTTTCCTTCACCAAGCCTCCATGGCTTGGCCTTCCTAGTTGAAACCAGGCAGTTGAGCTTTTCCAAGGCCACACAAGGGGACAAACTCCCCTCTGGCTCTGCCAAGGCCACGTGGTCCACTTGAGATACTAACAAATGCTCTCAGAAGTGCTGTGACTAATTTAGATTCCAAGTAACAGCAGCAAAGCTTACATAGTTATTTAACAGTCAAAAGAGAGGGGTAGGCTTTTTATAGTCTAAACTTTATGAAGTGATAAAGATCTATTAATCATCTAACATGCAGTTTATCTACAGACAAATAGGATTAAAAATAGAGCAGGTAGTTTCGGCTCCTTGGGTTTTTTTCCCCTCTTAATTGGCATGAGAACAGCAAGCTGGAAGATGAGGAAAAAGAAGGTTGCTGAGGATGGTGAGCACAAAGCTATGGCTGAGCTGCAACCAGAGCTCCCTCAATTATTTTCTCTCCCTGATGAGAGGACAGATCTTAGGTACCCTTGAGTGGCCCTTTTCTGTAATGAGGATCTCAGTATCTGGCCTATTCATATTTTTAATTTCATTTCTCTGCACTTGGTCTGGGAAATCACGAGGCTTGTCTTGGCATTTTACCACAGGAATCAATGCAAAGAATTCTTCCTTTTAAGTGCTTGGCTCTGCCTCTGAGATTTTTAATCTTTCCTGTCCCAAATGTAACTGATTGACAGGGAGTGTGCATCCCTGGGTCAGTTTTCAACTCATGTTCCTGATAGCTTAGCTTGAAAATAATACAGTTTCACAAAGAATTTTCCATGGGACAGTCTGGAAACCCTTCTTGTCAATAAATAATTCCTACCAAGTGAAACACTGACAGAGCTGTGCTGCTCAGCTAAGGATACTGTGAAACATTAACCTCCTTCCCTGTCCCGTGGTGGCAGAGACTGTGTTTTGCTGCTTTGTGACCCATGACTGACCTCACCATGAACTCCCATATTTTCAGCACACCTCCTTGAGGTTCGGGATTGAGTTAGCACCTATATTTAAAGAAACAGATGGGAAACAGCACCTTGCATTTCTTCCTTGTCTCTACTGAGCATTATATACAGTGGGAGTGGGGCAGATAGTGCCAGGACCATTGTTCCTCATCCAGGACACAAATTTGTTCCTGCTGCTGCTGGACAGGAACTGTGACACTGGAGACACCAGGGCGTCAACCCGTGGAGCTCCAGGAACTTGTGACAAACTCCTGAGGGTGAGAAGCTCTAGGAGACCCCTCCACACTCCAACAACCCCACCAAGAGAGAGTGTGCCCAGAAGATCATGGGTGACACCGGAGCAGCATGCGGACAGGACCCACCTCACCAGTGTCCTGGCTGACACCTGTGCCTCTGGCTCTTCCCTGTCCAACCTCACCCCTCCACTGAGTAAGCTTCAGTACACCCACACTGCTCCACACCCACAGCTCTCCCTCCTTCACCTGCCAGAATGGGCAGCCTGGCTGTGCTGGCAGGCCCGCGACAGCCACACTGCTGTTAGCAGGCCCAGAAAGGGAACCTTGCTCAGGCACCTGCTCTAGGGGTGCACAGGACACCAGACCTCCCTCCCTTCCAGCCACCTCTCCTGAGGACCTTTTCTCACTGTGGCATTGTCCTGCACAGGGATCCAGCTCAGGAGGGCTGCATGACTTTGCCAAGCCTGTGCCAGCAGCCCAGAGCTATTTCATAGTTAGGATGCTTCACTCAAACAAGTCAAGTTGTTAAGAGACATGTAGAGAAGAGTGTTTTGTAGAAAGGCTGGGTTGAGAAGCAGAAGGCAGTTTAATGTCCTCACAAGGAAAGCTCATCCAGGAGAGGATTTTTCTTTTAATTGGAAGCCAAACCAGACCAAACCCCACTTTTCCCTCAGTGTCAGCAGAGCACCCAGACTCTTGCAGGAAGGCTGCTACAGCCCTGCTCACCAGCCCAGGCCTGACAGCGCTGCCCTGGCAGAAAGGAGAAAGCCAAACCCAACAACCAAAAAATCCACTCTTACTCAGAAGTCAGTCCTGCAAGCTGTACCCAGCAGCCAGGGCAGAGGCAGGACAGGTGAGGAGAGGTCAGGGCAATGTCTGGAACAAGCTCACACAGCACAGAGGCCGCAGCTCCCAGCAGGGCCGGCCGCCTCCGGCACGGGCAGCAACCTCTCCCTGCCTTGTGCCTGAGCTTCTCTTTGGAGCTTGTGCTGCCAGGGGCCCTGAGCAGATCCAAGGGACACGGGGGACAAAGTACATGCCACGTTGTGGCCAGGTTTGCCAGGCAAAAGGTCACAAAGGGCACTAAGCTGCCCCACGCCGCTGGATGTGAGGCTCAGGCTTTGGGCTGCCTGTGTGTGGCTCAGTGAGAGGTGTGCAGTACCAACCTGCAGGGCTCAGCAGGAGGAAACCAAAGGAAAAAGCCATGTGGCACTCAGCTCCTGCATGCCCTTGTACTTATGAGAGCTGCTCCTGCCAGGCCAGGTGCCTGTGCCTGCCACAGAGGCTGGTGACACTGGAGATTTGTCCCCAGGGTCTTGGCACTGCCACCTGCAGTGGCTGCTCTGCCTGCTTGCTGCTGGCCACCCAGCACGTCCTGGCCTTCTGCTGGCTCAGCATGAAGAGGTTGGCAGTGGAGCTGTCTCTGGGATACTCTCTTGTCTGGCATCTCCCTTCAGAGCTTGTGGTCAAACTCTTGTTATTTTGCTTTCAGCAGCAGCAACTCTTGTACTTCAACAGAGATGCTCCAGCAGGATTGAGAAACCCAGGACTCTGCTCTACCTGCTTTACCTGCTCAGCCTCCCTTACAGCCCTCCCCTGGCCAAGCTAAAGTAATTTCAGCAACTTGGATGGTAAAACATTTTAGCCTTTTGGTCACAGCTGGGAGGAAGTTGTAATGGCAGCATGGACACAGCCATCCTTGTGCAGTCCTACAAATTCACAGAATTGTAGAATCACAGAATGGTTTGGGTTGGAAGGGATCTTAAAGATCATCTAGTTCCAGCTCCCTGCCATGGGCAGGGACACCTTCCACTAGACCAGGTTACTCAAAGCCCCAGCCAACCTGACCTTGAACACTTCCAGAGATGTGGAATCCACACCTTCTCTGGGCAGCCTGTTCCAGTGCCTCACCACCTTCACAGTAAAGAATTTATTCCTCATATCTAACCTAAATCTACCCTCTTTTTGTTTAAAACCATTCTCTCTTGTTCCATCACTACATGACATTGTCAAAAGTCCTTCTCCAGCTTTGTTGCAGCCCCCTTAGGTAGTGAGGGGCAAATCCATAAGGAGTGTTCATCGTGCTACCTACTGACCTGACCAAGAGCTTTGGATGTGTATATTCAGAGACTAGAAGTGTGACATTCACAACAAATACACCACACCAAACATGGAAATATTTCTGCCACATCCTCACTGTAGCTGGCTCAGTCTTGACCCTGTAAATGAACAAAGCCTAATGCTGGCAAAGGTAGAAAAGCCTCTGTTAGGGGCTCAAACTGTGGAACAAACAAAAGTGTTATAGGGAAGGAGAATGGAGAAGGAGGAAAGGGAAAGAAGGAAGGAAGAAAATTCAACAGGGGTTATATTGTGCATGAGGATCAGGCAGCTTAAAGTGACATAAAATCCTTTATACAAATATTCTGCAGTAAAATGAATTTTCTTAGGGAAACTGCAGCTACCCTCAGTGATTATAGCAACAGCCTGAATGATGCCATATTTTTTCCTTTTTGAACCAGTTCATCTCACTAGTGGTATGTACCTGTATCCCTACAAAGTACTTCAGAGCAGCATATCAACTTCAAGTGGATACTGTTTAATACATTTATACACTCAGGCTGCACAGGGCTTTGTTCCATAACTATTTCTCATGGTGAGATAACAGACAGAACTGCATGAGTCACTGACTGTCCATCAAAGCACACACAGGTTTATTCATGACTGTCCTTACCCCTGGGAACAGATAAACAGTTTAGATATCCCTCAATTAAATCTCTCCAAGACCACCTAGTCACAGATTTGGTTTTGATTTCCTACTTTTAAAAGCTTTTGTCCCTGTCTACTGAGTTCACTACAGGCAAAGTTGGTGCACTATTACTCTTTTTTATTTCAATCCCTGCTTTTGTCAGAAGGTTAGTCAACATCTTGAGTTCTAACCCACTTGACCAGACAAAATCTCACTGATTGCAAATATGAATGGGGCTCATTTCCTCATTTTGTCCTATGGGACAAGAAACATTATAATGCTCCAGGTTACATATGGCTCAGATATACTGCCAGGGCCTTCCAGCCTGTTCTAGGGCAGATTTCCTGTATCCCAGACAGCTTCCCATTTAAACAGGCACAGACTTCCTTCCCACCATGCAGGTGGGACCATAAGTACCCATGACCCTGCATTATCAAGCCCATATCTTGTGAGCAGGTCACAAGGGCATAGTGGGAGCAAAGAGGTAGTGTTTAAGCACCAAACAGTTATTCTTTCATCAGAGCAGCAACAAGACCAGCACTGCACAGATCCAAAGAGGAAGCTCTGCCATAATAAGCTTAGATCAGAGTGCAGAGTAGTGGAAACAGGCCAGTTAATGACTTCCAGCTCCTACATGGAGAGCACAGTGGAGGAGGACAAATGGAGCAGTGTGTGTCCTTAGCTTGAGAAGTCACAGAGCTCCTTTCTTCTAGATGCTCCATTTGTGTATTTGGAGTGGGGGTGGCTTTAGGGATGAATACACACAATGACACATAGAAACATGCCACACATTTGGATCTCAAGTCAGACTGGCTTCCACAACATTCTGCAGTATTAATAGTTGGATTTTCATGTAACTCATTACAGGACAGAGCTATTTCATGAATTCAGATATCACACTGAGTCCTAAGAGCAGTACTTCTCCCTTGGGGCTGGGAAGGCAGGAAAGAGAGGAAGGTCTGGAAGCCTACCACTTGCACTTGGGTCCCTTCTTTCCTTACTCACAAATTTCAAAGCAGGCACTTCCAAAATATACTGAAAGGGCACAGCCACAACCTCATCTTTCACACGACAGAGAGAAATCCTCCAGCATGCAGCCAAGGCATCCAACTAGGGCTACAGGACAAGGCAAGGGAAAGAAAACTACATCTGTGACCTGCCAGTGGATTAGCACTGAAATAAAGACTGAGCTCCAAGATACACAGCCCTCTCAAAATCTGGGCTTGATAAAAGTCCAGGCTCTACCCACGCAGCAGAACCAGTAACTGCCTGGGAACCAGCAACAGGTCCAGGCCAGAGAGAAGCAGGTCAAGAGTCTCTAAGGCTCAACCACTTTATTCAATACACACAACCAAAAGGGCCACAACCTCTGCAGGACTGTACAGACAAGCAGCAGCACTGCCTCAGGCCCTGCTACCCCTCTGCGTCATCATCCCACTAGAGATGGTTGGCTGTTCCTGTGTTTCTCAGATGTCTGCTTCACTAGTCACAGCTCTCCCAGTCAGAGGGAAGGTTGGGAGTGAAATTCCAGACTCCCACCCTTTTGCCACTAAAGCACCCAACCATGTCATTCCCCTGGTCTTCAGCAAGCCCTCAGATTTGATTTCCCACAGAGAGATCCCCTCCACCCTGTCCTGCCTCTCTCCTACCCCTCCAGAGGCTGACAAGCAGGTCCCATCTCTTTTATCCCCTCATCCTGAGAAAGTGGATGGCCAAGGCATCCCCAGACAGCCAAGAAGTCTGGCTGCAGTCTCACTGCCAGGTTCAGCAGACAGAGCTGGGATGCCCTTGCTGGGAGAACGACCCGGCCAGTCACCAGCTAGTGGTCCCTCAGACAAAACCTCCTGAGGGGGAGAAGGGTGAGAAGCAGAAAGACTCACACTGACCCCACTGTTGCTGAGAGGCAGCTTTACATTTCAGCACCCTGGGAACTGAAAAAAGAGTTCTGGGGCTGAACAAATCTGAAACATTAACTTTCAGAAGTATGGGCAAGCACTTCTGCCTGGTTCTTTTGCAGCATGTGAACCTCACATAGAGTGGAGGTTTCTACCCAAAACTCAAAGCAAAACTGCTGGAACCACAGACTTTTACAGAAACTCTGCTCAAAATAACTACCTCAGCTCAGGTTTACTAAAAATTCAAATTTCTCCCATAGGCAGGGGACAGGTTTTCAGGCTGGTGAGGAGAGCAGCAGCTGGGGGTTCCATGGGAAGGAGTAAGGCAGAGAGAGAACAGGAAAGCCAGGAGCCCAGCCCTGCTGGCCAGAGCAGCAGCTCTGCACACCTACCCCTTGAACCACCAGACCTGTTCCTGAGCTGTCAGCATTTCTGAGCTCAGTCCCTGGACATGACAATGAGGTTCTTTGCCTTAATTACCACATCTGTTTGCTGCCCATAGGGAATAAGGACTGTAAACTTCTCCAACACTTGCACGGGCTCTTTTTGAGCTTTCTGCTCCTCCTGCTTTGTGACCACTCTGCCCATGCTCCAGCCATGACCTTGTGCCTCCCCTCTCTGTTGTATTCCAAGCTGGAAGCCTACTCCACTTACTCGTTTTAGCAGCCTATTCTCCTTATCAGCAATGCAAAGAACGTGGGACACAACAGCACTTGGATGGGACACCTGATGTCAGGAATAGCTTCCCTGGCTCCTTGAGCAGGACTGCAGCTTGACAAACCTTGCTTGACAAACACCACTGCAAGCCTTGGAGAATGTGGGAACAATTCTTCCCCCTGTGAGTTGGATCTGTTGCTCTTCACCCTGGATAAAAGGCTGTTCAGCACTCAGGGCTGCCAGAAGCTGCTCTTTCCTTGTTTTTATTTTCCCCTAATAAGCCACAGACAGAAGAAAACCACAGAAGGAAGAAAAGCCTTTAATCAGCATTGGAGATTTGGCTACTATACTTCAATTCTCTCTTTTATTTTTCAAACAGGCAGATCTATAGCAGAGATAAGCATATGCCTAAGCAGTTTGCTGAATCAGAATCAAAAGAGTAGTCAGATTCTGCACTCAAAAGTTGCTTTGATACCTCAGTTATGCATTTCACTTCAACAGTACGTGTAAATGAAATACATTTTTTTGATGTTGATATTTCTGTAGGAAAAACTGCATATTCCATCTCTAACAGAATTCACACTTCTTTGGCAAGGCTGGCACTGCTGAGTAGTACAAACAGGCAGTCACCTTGTCCAAAGTGACACTGGCAGGCAGTGGGCTTTGGTCCCCAGGAGTCAGACTGCTGAAGGCTGTCTGGCAACCTCTATTCAAAATACTCGCAAATCTCTGCTCTGAAGGCACAAGGTAGACTAAAAGAGAGTGGTAATATAACAGCCCTGTCTCTAACACAAGATTTTCTCAATGCAATAAAAATGACAAACTTTCCTACCAAAGGTATTTTTGCTGGCAGAGAATTCCCAGTTCAGTAAGTTAAATAACCTAAACAGGAAAAAGATCACATTGATTTAATTATGCACCTACAATGGTATTTTAATGATACAAAAATGGCATAATTTTTTTTTTTCTTCAACAAGCATTTCATTATCATAAGCTTCTAATGTGGCCCTGGCCTTAAAGACCTGGGGGACAAATTTAAGTCATAAGACATTTTATTCTGGAAAAATCTGTAACCATTATCCTTTGCAGATATAGAAGCCAGTGCAGTCTGCCACACAAAGCAAAGGCACTTGCTTTGGTGTTTTTTAGAGAGGAGACTTTTAATTTCATTTTAGTTTTTCCCCTTACAATAGAGAACAACCCTAAAGAGTTTTGCAGACAGCTTTTCATAATAAACACAAATGTCACGCTGCTGTGGGGAGGAGGGAGAGGACAGGCCCTGCTCTGGGGGGCAGGAAATGAGTGCTGGGGGAGCAGGAAGCCTCACAGCAGGGATGGCAGCTCCTTGGAGCACCCGAGGCAGGTCTGGCTGCTCCCAGCCCCACGCTGCTCCATCGTGTCCCATCAGACCAACAGCCTCAGAGCCAGCCCTCCTGGGCATTTCTGAACAGGTTTCATTGAGCAATAAATCCCAGACCAATCCAACCCCAAGCAAACCAAAGCAAGGCTGGGATTTGAAGTTGCTGCCACATGGCTTTATGGTTTAAAAATCATCACAGGATCGATAGTACTGTAGGATCTGACCCCCTCAGTTACACACATGCTGCAGTGGTCTGTAATCCAACAGGGTGCTATATATATGTATGAGCTGAAAGTCCACATGAATTTCTATAGCTAATGACCAAGAGGTTAGTGAAGGGCAGCAAAAGCAGCTTCCATTCAGATAAATGCTGGTCTGAGTTTCAGCAGTGATCAAACGGGAAGTTTGCAAGCCAGGCCTGGAAGAGCCATCAGAAGAGGTTGACCTCAGTGTTAAAACATCTTTCCTTGCATTTTCTCCTTGAAGGGCAGATGGTTGTATGGGCAGTTAAAAATATTATAATTTCACTGGCTGACAAGTCCCACCTGACGAGTTTAAGCCCCCTGCAGCAGGTGGCTGGAGGGTCCTGTCTGACTGTGCCCTGGGAACACCAGGAGCCACAGCTCTGGTGTCCCTGCCGAGGGAGCCAGCCCTGCCCCAGCTCCCCTCCTGTCTGCCTGCACCTCCAGGGACCTTGGGAGCCTAAGGCATGGGGCTTAGCCAGACAGGGCACAGGATGGCTTACTGCTCTGGCAGCAGTGCCCAGGCTGTGCTCACAGAGGGGGATTTGGGGCGCTGGGCCAGCTAGGGAGCAGTCACCATTCCCAGTCCCAAGCCAGGGGAGCAGCTTGGGCCTGTTTCTGGGGAAGGCACCCCCTGCCAGTGCAGTGGCAGCAGCCTGAGGGTCCTGCTGGGAGGTGGGGACATCTCTGTGTCACACAGACTGCCACAGCTGTAGTAGGACAGTGAGCACCTCAGTGCTGCTCACTCGGCCCCAAAGTAAACAAATACCGTCCTGCCCTGTTCCTGTTTGTTTTGCTGCAGCCTCCTGCTCTTCCCCCTTGTTCTGACAAGGAACAGCCAGGGCAAAGAGAGGGAAAACATGTTTTCTGTCTTCTTCTGAGCAACAGAGGATTCTGCAATACACTGATCTGTGAGGCAGCAAATACCAGGAAAGGCCACAACAGTGTGAAACCCCTTTGGCCTCCTGAAGCTGACAAGAACTTTACTATTGACTCTATCACTGCTGTATGGGGAAAGCTCAGGCACTGTTTATGCAATTTGGATATTTATGTCCAAACAAGAGCTTTAATAAATGTTGATCATACCAGTCATAGCATATTTTTTCTGTTAACTCAACATAAACCCCCACCCATTCTCGAACTGTTAATTCTATCAGAATAAACACCTGTTTGGAGTCTACACTTAGTTTAGAAACAGGGAGGAAGCCATTTCCCTTGACATTTCCTCTACATAACCTTAACACAACATAATAAACAATTCAGTTATGCTGCCATTGTTACTAAATCTGGCATCAAGGTGCTGCTTTTCTAAGAGGGAGAAATCGAGGCATAAATTTTCAAGACATGTTATTGCTCCACAGCTTTCCTACACCACCACCAAGCCCTTTCCTAGACAGAAAGGCTGAGTTCCTTCAGAGAAAGGCACCCGTTTCAGCTCATTTCCACAGAAACAGAAATAGAAATGTTGGTGGCAAGGCCAAGTGGGTAGGAATGGCTCCAGGCTGCAAAACGCTGAGTAACCCTGTGTGATGCTGAGCTGCTCTGGGTAGGGGCTAAGGACACTCAGTCCTGGACAGAAAGGCTTTAGCATCCTGCAGAACCAAGCTGTTACTACTGAATTCCTCTCTTTTGCAATCTGTCAGAGAACAACTGTGCCAAAGTGGAAAAAATCCCGGAAAGTTATTGAAACATCCTTACTATTAAAGACATCATGTTTCCACTGCAAATGGATGAAACTCCCAGTGGGATTTCTGGTGTCTGTTAAGGTCAGTATTTGTGGCATTACAAAATATCAGACATTCTGTGATGCTGTACTCACAGATTTTGGGAACATTTTTAAGTAAGACTGGGAAAAAATTGCCACTTGCTTGTTGTGCTTTACACCAGTGCTTGCCTGTGAGCACACATAACACTGATGAACTGCCAGTGCTCAGTGTGACTCAAGCTCCTTCTTGTGCACATCTCTTCTGACTTTGCCCCACTTGGCTCCAGTGATTGGGACTACTTAAAAAAATCTTCAGTTGGCTGCATTTGAAATCTCCAATGAAGGGAGTGCAGTGACTTTCAGACTGTGCAGCACCCTGCCACCTTTGGATGCAAGGGCAAATAACCCATTCCTGCTGTTCAGACTGGCAGTCACACAACTAAAGGTTTAAAGAGGGTGATCACAACAACCACTGTCATTTTCCTTCATCTCCACCAGTATCTCTGCCAAGATTGCAGACAGCAGAACCAGCTGTGCTGTCTCTCTCTCAACTGCATTGCTTAATTTTTTCCATAATCACTAGTATATAATATTCCTCCTGGGAAACCAAACCTTTCCCATACAGAACTGAGGGTCAATTCAAACTGAAAGGATTTTGCCCCTTTTTCATCCCTCCAGAAATGTGCTCTGGATAGACAGATTTTAATATCTCACTGTGGTGAGGAGAGATCAGACACTAAATGGCATTCCATGCAAGTGAGGACTCATTACTGTGAAGCTGTTGTTTCTTGCCCAGCCAGTTATAACCAAAGCCTATAAAATTTCCATTGTTCAAACCTGGAATGTCTCACAGACTATGCCTGGACAAGGTAAATCCCAAACCTTCGTTAACTGGACTGATACATGGTTTGACATGCACAGGATGGAAAAGTAACCCAAGACTGTGCCATTTGAGCAGCTTCTGTCCAGGGATCTCCAGTGGAGGTTTTAATTCCACCTGTGGAAGTACAGACGCCGAGGGGTGAAGTTACTTGCCTTGAGGCTTGCAACAATTTAATTGCAGAGCTGGAAATAAAAACTGAAGAATAAGAACATGCTGGACCATGCTATAATCAGCAGATGCTATAGCTTCCAAGTTCTAATTAAAGAGCTGTCATTACACAGAAAGCATTTGTAGTTTGCAGTAAAACTGATAAAGCTCAATAGTCTGAAATATTGGAGAGAAGGCATATTTTTTTTAAATCTCCCAAAGATGACAATATACTCTTTTTTTCCAGTATTCCACAGCTTCTATAGCTAACTGATCCCAGCTATGAGATCTCTTTCTGATCTAACAAACCCGTGATCTTTCCAGTCCAAATTAAGTAATGCTTAAAATATACAGGCTACACTGCAATTTCCTACCTGAGACTGTGTGAGAGAAATAGCACTTTAGCACTCTCACAGAACAGATAGAACAACCAGAGGGAAAATAACAAGTCTGGGAGAGAACAGAAGTGGTTGATGTGCTACAGCCATCATTAGCACAGCTGGCAATCTTTAAATGCATGAAAATATAAACGAACCAATTTGGTGTTTTGGGCATGCAAATGCACACGCAGACACACATGAATACACACATTGCTCTGCAAAGGGAGCTCCTGCTTCCTGGGGACCCTGTGCCCAGCACCACTTCAGCAGGCCCTTGGCACTGGCTCCAGCCCAAAGGCAGCTGCTGGATGTCCCTGGGCAGGTCTGAGAGGCAGGCAGGGCTCAGCAGGGCTGGGGACACCGTGGGGCTGGGGACAGCATGGGGCTGGGGACACCAAGGGGCTGGTGGCACACGGACAGTGGCTGGGCTCTGCCATGGCCAGGTGGTGACACGTGCCCTGGCAGTATGCTGGGGTTGGGGTGAAGGTGTGCCCAGGGTTATTCAATGCCAGTGCCTCCAGCTAAGTGAGGAGCTACAGGAATTGAGTCTCTTGTCCAGCCCTGCTCCTTCAGGCAGGCAGCAGCTGAACTCAGGCCATTGGGAACGGGGAGAGGACAGGGAAGTGCACGTCTCCATGTTTCCCACGATAGCACCCAGGCCCATTCCCAAGAGGAGGCACAAAAAGCCCCAGGTTTCTGTGGTGAGCTCCTGGGGATCCTTGGCCAGCCTCTGGCAGCAGCTGGATAAGGGTGAACAGACCAGGCCTGCACAGTGTGGAGAGGAGAATTAGGACTCCTCCTGCCACCTTTGCAAACTGAGCCACCTCCACAGAGGCATTGCTCATCTTAACAGCATAAAAGTGAACACAGCAAACATGGAGCAGCAGTGCCCCATTCTGTGCCACTGGTGAGCAGGGCTGCCAAGCTCCCCCTCTGCAGTCCCAGTCTGAATCTGGCAATGTCTGTGCTGCAGAGAAGTCAGTCTTTGTCCTCTACATCTATTTATCACAGAATATGCTGACTTGGAAGGGACCCACAAGGGTCATCAAGTACAACTCCTGGTCCTGCACAGGATCATCCCCAAGAGTCACACCAGGAGAGCTTGCTTGGTGCTGTGACCGCTGTCCTGGAGAGCTGTTCCAGTGCCCAGCCACCCTCTGGGGGAAGAACCTTTTTCTAATACTCAGCCTAAACCCCTCTGACACAAATTCAGGGCCTTCCCTCGTGTCCTGTCACAGTCACCAGGGATCAGAGATTGGTGCCTGCCCCTCCTCTTCCCCTCACAAGGAAGCTGTACCTGCAGTGAGCTCTGCCCTCAGTCTCCTCCAGGCTGAACAGACCCAGTGCCCTCAGCTGCTCTGCACAGGGCTTCACCTCCAGACCCCTCACCACCTTCACTGCCCTAATTTGATCAAGTTTGACACAGGCTGTGCCAGCAGCAGCTTTTAGTGGTGACTCAGGTGCACATCAGCCCTAGAGAGGTGCAGCACGGGCACGTAGGCACTGGGACAGCAGTCAGGTCAGAACCAGCCAACTCTGCATCACTGAAAGCACAGTTACTCACAGCACATTCCTTCTGCCTCCTTTTTAACTGAGATTTTTTATGGGCACTCTGGAGCCAAAAAAAGGACATCTTTAGAAGGTTTTCTCTAAAAGCAAAGTCTAATACTGGGCTAGAAGTTCAGGCAGCATTTCAGCAGAGCTCTACCAACATTTACCACAAAAAGAGAGAAAGAGGAAATGCCATAAAACAACACAACCAGAATTATCTGTAAGGCTCTATGATCCAGGGGGTGTTCTAAGAAAAAGGGGCCAGGCGCATCAAAGTCTTTAGGAGATAAAAGGGAGAAAAAATACCAACAAGCCCCACTCCTGAGGTGCAGTTGAGGTCTTTGGCAAAATATAGGAATGAGAGAAAGACTTGTGTAATTGCTCTTTAGACAGCAAACCAGGGCAGGTTCAGGAGCTCCAAAAGAAAAGGCAATTGTGCTGCAGTGCGTGAGAGACGAGGCACAGGGTCATTGGCCTCTGGGGCAGCTGGCTCCCGTGACTTTGATGGGTTCACTGCAGCTGGAGGCAGCCAGCTGGCAGGGCAGAGTATTCTCTGAGAGCAGCAGGACTCCTGCCACGGCCCCTCGCAGTGCCCATCCCATCAGTGCGTCAGTACGAGCAGCAGAGCTCAGAGTTACGCAAGGTCCTGCTCCTGTCAGATCCTGCACAGGGCCTATTCCAGCTGGGCTTGGTCAGAAATCATCTTTGAACTGCCACTTGTAGGGATTTTTTTAATCCAAAACTGTGTATGGCTGGGGAGCAGTCACTGGATTTCTCACAGGCTCCTGTAGAGCTCTCAGCTGTGTCGGTGCTGCAGCCACCAGGAAGGGGGCACAAGGTGGAACTTTCATTACACACAGGAGCAGCAGTTTGCTTACCTACCTATGGCAAGTGGAGGCTGCCCATAGGGAAGTTCATGCTTGGCAAAAGGAATTATGAATTTGATTCTAGCAGTACTACAGAGCCTGTTTGCCTAATCAGATGAAGGGGTCACACAAGTTACCAGAGGATCCAGAAAGAGAAATTCCTGGCCTATACCAGGAAATCTTCAGGGTGTGTTGTTGAGATGTGTTTCAGTCCTGGCAGGATGAACACCAGGTACAGAGTTCAGGCTGGAATGCCATGTGCCCTGGCTGGGAGTACAGACAGATCCTGTCCTCCTGCTCCTGCCTTTCCAGCACGGGACACTCAGGGCAGGGCAGGACTGCAGGACCTCCAACACCTTGCACACTTTCTGCACAGACAAGAGCACAACATTACACAGGCTGCCCTCCAGGAAGGCACTCAAAAAATAAAGGATTTTTTCCTCTGCCTACTCAGAAATGAAGAGATTAAGTGAGAAACCCTGACTCAAGAAAAATGAGCAGGACTTTGCCACGGATTTCAACAGGCCCAGCTTTTCACCCCGAGAGCCTGCTCTGCTGTGGAGTAAGGAGATAAGCTGCCAGCAGCAATAGTCTGGCCTCAGAAATCTGGAGGGGTTTGTTGGCTGATTGCAGAAGCAGCAAATGCACAGCTCACCCACAGTGCAGATGTAATTTGCCTGCCTTCCACTTTCAGGAAAGCTGAGGGTTCTGTGTTGTTTATTGTGCAATAGGAAGACATTAATAATCATGCCTGATGATGTTTAAGAATGGAGATAAAATTCTCTATTATCATGGATTATCAGTTTGTCAAAGGGTAGGCTGGCAGACAGAAGCTTTACTGGGATGAGGCTTGCATTTCAATGAGCAATCTGCATGGAGAGCTTTCAGCTCCTCTGCCATCAGATCCAGGCAGAAGCAGATCTGAGATGAAGCACCCTTCTGAGATGCCCTGGAGTGCAGAGAGGTCTGATTCCAACCAGGTCATGGTCAAGGCTGGCAAGGCTAAAAATGAGAGACAACCTTAGCTGTAGATTCAATCAGGGGTTTAGAAGAGCACGCTGCAAAAACCATGTTTCCTGCAATTTATAAAATGCTGCAGAAATGCAAACTGGAAGCACTGGTGTAATGATTAAACCTCAGTACTCCCTCAGATCCAAGGTGCTCAGATCCTTTCCTGAAGGGAACAGTAGAAGCACTCAATCCATCTGCCTTGAAAAGACTTCAGGGGCTTTGCTGGGAGTCAGAGGCAATTGTGGCAGTATGAAACTTTGCACAGATCTGAACTTAAAACCAAGGCTCAGCATGACAGAGTTTATCACCCCTTTGCATTTTGAGGTCTCCTTCTGCAGGCACAGGAGCTGGAGACACCCCTCATTTCCTCATCTCCCTTTACAAGAAAATACTTAATTTTCCCTGAAATATCCTCTTCAAAGAGCTGTCTTTGCCAAGCTACCAAGTATCTTGAGAGACACAATAGAGCCTCAAGAGCTGATAAAGCTGTGCATGTGGCTGAGGAAGCTCTGGGAGATGAAAGGCAAGCCACATCCCTGCTTTGGGCCTTATTTCTACAATCCACGAGACTCACAAAAGGCACAGTGTTGGCTGCATAAATTCTCATGGCCCTGAGGAACTCCATGCAGGAGATGGCTGACAGCAAAATCAAATTCTTCTTGTGTACAGCACCAACCCACTGCCAGGCTTTAAAACAGACCTGAGATAGCAGCAGCCACGCTGACAGAGTCACAAGACCAAACACCAGCTGCTCTTGGTTTGCTGAAGGAAGCAGGCAGCAGCTTGTATGGCTGTGTGTGCAGAGAGCATCTGCTGTGTGCTGGGGGTGCCATCAGCTCAGGCACACACACACAGGCACCAGCTACAGCCTCACACCATAAACACAGCCTGCTGCTCAAGTGCAACGCTTGGCTGGGCTCCCTGCCACCTCCAAGGCACTGGAATGGCTCAGAAACAAGTAGAGGGTTGGGAGAAAATTAACCAGCCATTATTTCTTATCCCCATTTCTTGGGTAAAGGAAGGCCATGCACATACTACAAAGACCAGATTCCCGAAGCAGAGAGGCAGTACAGCCCTGGCTTCTCCTGCCTCATGCCAACCCTTCCTGCTGCAGTTTTGGCCCCTTTCTTGATGTGATCCCCCACAGGCCTCGGAGACAGACTCTGACTTCAAATGTGAAGCCTGTTCTCTGCTTCTTTAGCCCTTTGTAGTTTAGGCTGGACAGCCCTTATTTCAGCTGTTCCATGCAGAACATGGTGTGGGAGGAGGAGTGCTGCTATTACTTTTGCATGGGTTTGCCATTACCATTCCTGCTGCTCTTCTGTAGTGTGATCCACCACTTTCCTCAACTACTGTATACAAAGCTCAGATCCAGAATTTCAGCTGTAGCTGTCCCTCTGCTGAACATGGTCAGAGAAATGTTTGTCTGGGTCTTACTGGCTACACTGCTGTCTGAGCCTGTGTGACAGTGGCCTTGCAGAGTCCCCAGCTGTGTGAGGTCAGTGTACAGTTTGGCTGCATCCAGGCAAAGCCAGGAGCTCAGGAAGGCAAGTGCAAGGAGCACTCCCTGACTGCAACCCCACTGATCTCTGAGTCTGTTCCTACATGGCAGGGGATGAGGAGGTTTGAAAAGCATTTCCCTTTGTAAGTCACAGTGACCTGAAAGTGCCTCAGCAGCCGAGCCCCAGCAGAGCTGCCTGCACCAGACAAAGAGCAGCAGTGGCTGTGGCTGCACACAATGATTGGAGGCAGCAGAGCCCGCCTGCATTTGACAGACAAAACCCTAATGGACCAAGCACTCAGCATGGGTTGGCACAGCTGCCACCCTCTCACTGTCCCTCTGCTCTCCACAGAAGTGCACAGTTTGTGCTTTGCTGTGAGGGCAGAGATGTGCTGGTGGCTGGGCTGTCCCTTCCCTCCTTCCCTGGCAGGGGCTGAGCAAAGGGCTGAGGTTTAACCTGCCCCTCTCCACCTCCCCTCGCTGCCTTGGGGCAGGGGTTGCTCTCCCCGGTCACCACTCCTGGTTCAACACCACTGGTACACTGCCAGCCCCCACAGATGGCCAGGGAGCCATTTCAATACAAGAAACACTTGAAACAACAAAAACCCTGCCGAGGCTGATTCAGCTCGTGAGCCTGCATCCATTAAGCCAGTAATTTTTTCCAGTTGTTCAGCACAGGAACCACATGGTCGGGCAAGGCTTCCCAGGCGGTGGCTGGCCACGCTGAATCAGCTCTCCCAGCCAGGCTGCTGGCAGCCAGCTTACTCCAAACTGCACCAAAGCTGCTCCTTCTACTCTAGGATTCAAGTCCTTGTGAAAACAAGCCCCTGTGACAAGGACTTCCAGCCAGGTGAATACTGGAGTCACCCTGGCAATCCAGGCCCACCCCTAGCAGCTCTCTCCGGGGCGTGCTGCTGCCTTTCCGTGCCAACAGAGACCTGCCCAGTGCCAAAAGGAGGGAGTTTTTTACTGTGCCCAGCTGGCAGGCTCCAAACATGGTCTGGAAAACAACAAGGGAGGCTGTGAGGCTCTCTGGGGTCCGAGGGGCAGCACAGCTCCTGAGGAGGGTGAAGGAGGCAGCCAGCTCCTGCACACCATCACACTCCAGAGCCAGGGCAGACACATTAACTCGACTTTTCCCCCTCTGTATCATGTCTTGGACTTTCATTGCCTCACAGACAAGTTCACACAAATCTTTCCCTTTTGAGACACACTAAGTCATAGTACTAAAAAACTTTCAAATGCTTGTAAAACCTACAGCTGGTGGAACAGCTCTGAAACTTTTTCTCCTTGATGACTGCTGAGCTTTTTGCTGTCCATGAAGTGATGCAGTCTCCAGCCAGGATGTGGTTTGTGCCATTCTGCATCTGTCACCCAGAGATGCTAGACAGAAACAGTCATCAGCTGGGAGATTTCAAGCAGGACTTTTAAAGAAAAGAATGTATTTTTTTTAAGGTGGGTACATATCCCTAGGAATTCAAAGACCACAAAGTAAATTAGGACTCAAATTCCCATCCAAAGGGATAGGTGATAGGAACTATATGCAACTGCACCTTTGACAGACTGGCTGCCTTTGAAAATGTGTCCTTCAGTCATGTAGCTCAAGGCACAGTTGAGTTTAATTTAGCTGGGGAGGCTTTGAGTGGCAATTACTACTGACGTATATACTGCTCTCTGAACTGAGGCACACTGAATTGGGAGTTTTAGTAACAATAGGATAAACATTAACTGGGTAACCATTTTGCAATTGTTAAGCAAAGTCTAGAGATATGGGAGTTTGCTTAATGAAACTGCTCAGAGGAGTTTGCCATAGCCCTGGACATACTTTTACTTAAAAGTCTTTATCAGATTGCACTGAAGTCACATGAAGATGATGACGGTAGAATTACCAAACTGTTTGGGGATTTGACCTCTGAAGCAGACTGATGAATGGCTCTGGATTGAAAAGGAAGGCTTTTGTGCCCTGTGCAAACACCTACTTGCTGGAAACATGAGGAGTCCTGTAGGTGATAGTGCCAAATCTGATAGAGAGTGCAGAGCTGATCCAGACACAGACACATGCAGGGTCCTTTCTGTGCTCTCACACAGCTTCAAATGTTAACCATGAAGCTCTGGATGACCCTTGGGTGTTGGGCCAACTACAAACCTTTAGAGCAGCCCCAAAATGTCCCTCTCACTTTCATGGGGCTCAGCCTCCATACCTACAGATTTCTGCTGGGTTTTTTTCCCTATTTTCTTTCACATTTGAGAGTTACCAAAAGCACCCACGTGACAAATGCTACAGGCATTTCTGTACTGCTTAACAGCTCCCTGAAAGCACCAGCCCTGGCTTGATGCTGCACTTCTGCTCATGTGCTCAGCTGTTGTTGCCTTCCCTGGCAACTGTGCAGCACCCATGCCAGAGCAAAAAATTAAACACCATGCTTGGGTGCATTTTGGTTCTGCCAGATTATGATGTTTTGAATGTGGATAGTATCACGTTACAGAATAGTGTCTGATCTAGATAATCTGAAGCCAGAGCAGTGCTAATCTTGCACTGATCCATGTCAACATGCTTATTCATGTCTGCTGGGTTAAGGAATGAGGCACTTTCCCTTCAGCCTGAGGCTGCACCAAAAATACCAAAGGGGCGCAGGCAGAAACTGCAATTATAGATGAAGACATTGCAAAAGCAGCCCTGCAATAAAACCAAGATCACGCTCCAGGCTTGAGCTGGCTGCTGCATTTAGAATTACTGAATAAAACAAGTACAAAATTTACCAATTTATCACTGGGAGATATTAGCCCTACCACAAGCCATTATAGCAAAGCTATAAAGTGTTACAGTATGTGGAGGACCATGACACAGTTAAAAAAAAAACAAAAAAAAACAAAACTAAAGAAAACCTCAACAGGTCATACACACCCAGGATTCTTTACTGAAAGAAATTTAAAACTTGGTTTTACCAATTTTCTGGAACAGGCTAGGAAGTTTTTAGCCCACATGAAAATGCAGGTTTTAAATTTTTGCAATGAACTACATAACATTTAAAAACTGACATAAAAAGTGAATCATTTCAGATATTTTTCTTCCTTCAGACTAAGTATATATTTTGGAGATGGGCCACTGGCTGTCCAGTAAACAGTGTACTTCACCAAATGACCCATTTCCTCAGCCAGACCATTTAGAGGAGATATTCATTTACTTCCTGTAAGTAACACTTGTGGAAGAATTTTCCACTGTGAAGCAGGTCAGGAGCCAGCAAACAGCCCTGAAGCTCTGTGCAAAACCCACAGGGCAGAGCAAGCTAGAGAATGCTTACACTGAAGCAGCAGAAAGGGAAAGATGGAGTGGCAGAGCCTGTCCTGGCTGGATCAGTCTTTCTTGACAGGAGGCAGAAGGAGAAATGTGACAGAAAGGTGCTGAGAGAACCCTGTTTCCCCCAAAGCTCAGAGGCAGTCTCTGTGTGACTGCAGAGACCCTGCTGCAGCAGCAGGCTCTGACTCAGACCCAGGCAGGGTGCGCTGCACGGTGCTGTCACACCAGGACAGCTCCTGCTCCTCCCAGAGCCCTCACACTCTGCTTGCTCCATTGGCACCCTTCAATTCCTGCAGGCTTAGGCTCACCTTAAAGGCAAAACCAGCAAAAAGCCACCTCAAATCCTTCCAGTGTTACAGGACTAATGAGCAAGGACTCCCAGCACAGGAGCAAAAGCTACAGACTTCAAAACACTGCGGGTCAGGCTGATCAGACCAGCAGCCAATCTACCCCAGCCCTGCTCCTGACACAGACCAATGCAGGAGAGCAAGGAAGGAGCAGGAGAAGAGGGTAAAATCAGGAGGAATTCAGTTTCATGTTTCTTCATCCCCTTGGAGATGTAGAGAAGAGCAGGACTGGACCACAGACAAAGGTACACGACAGGACTCTCTCTCTCTGCTGACATGTCAAATCTCCATTTCCACTTTGCCTCTATCCAGTGTTCTTTCTTCCACAGACAGCAAGGCACCTGCAGCTCACTGTCCTTTCCCCTGGAACACTGAAACCCTGGGGAGCCCTGGATTTCCAGACATTCCAGATTCCCAACAAATGTGCAGAATGTCCAGCTTCCCCTTGGCTATGACCAGTGGGTGGAGGAAAGGATCATCTAGAGGGAGATCTGCTTAGAGCAGGGTGGAATCTTGCTGTTAGACCTGACTGAAAAATGCACAGCAGACATTGAACAATATCACCTCAGAGCCCATTTATGGAAAAATTTTGACAAAATGATATGGCATAGGACTTTAAGCCAATCTGAGGTATAGGGAAAAGTGACAAGTGGGTGCTATTGTGAGAAAGCTTAGGAACACTGTGAAATTCAATAGTACTCCTAAATTGCAGATGAAATTGGACAATTACAGCTTTCTACTTCCAGACAAGAACTCTGTAGACTTTTCAGAGTGCTTTCTTCTGTCCCCAAAAAGCTGGTTTTCCTCCATAAGCTGATCTCATGCAAGCTGTAACCTCACAGGGGTGGTGATGTGGTTAAACATAATGAAAAACAGCCACAGAAGCCTCTCACTGTGATCCCACTGGCATTTGGGTGAAGATGTCCATGCCAGTCCAGCTAGTGACTGATGGGGAAGCTGAAAAGCAATAGCTTCCAGAGTTATTGGTGTAAGAAGGAGCTGGAAGGTACCTTTACAACATTTTGAAGGGATATATGCTGACTATTAAAGTCAAACTTTTTTTAAAAAAAGAAACATAACTTAAAAAAGAAAAGATAAGCAGTCATTAATGGCAACCCCCACAGCAAGGAGTTGGAGCTAGATGATCACTGTGGTGCCTTACAACCCAAACCATTCTATGAAAAGAGAAGAAAGCATTCACAAAACGACTTGTATTCCACTGTAGTTACTGTTGAACACCAGAGCTCTTTCACAGCTTTGTTGTCTCAAAGCCAGCCAGGTAAAGGTTATGCTGTGCTATGTTTGTTCTTTGGGATATTATACTTTCTTTTAAAGATATAATCTTGAATGCTTATGAGGTGTAACTTACTTAAGAGGAGAAAGCACATATAGTAGAGGCAGTCATGTGTTACAAATAACAAATAAAGGAGATAGGGCTGAAGTGTTAGCAAAGATTTTCAGTACTACAGGAAAAAGGGCTTAAATATTGAAGTCATTCCTGAAAGGCTCCTAGAAGTATGCATATGGACAAATCATTCAGGAATCTTATTCTCTGTTTCCTTAGATTTGGCTCCTAACCTCCTCTTTACTGCCTTTTCCAAGTGTGTTTTCCATGCAAAGTGTCTTTCTGAGCAGTCTCCTGTATTTCTTTAAAATTAAACTTCAGGTAACCATTCAAAGCCTCTCAAAGATCTATGATTTGGAGATAATCCATCTCTTTTGATCGTCACAGGCAAAAGAAAATAAAATCAGAGCCTACCAATGTCTGATTGAAGTAAGATCCAGACTCACATTCACTGCACAGATGAGTTTTATCACTTTTCTATGCAGACCATTGTCACCTAGTTTATTCACTCATATTGCTTTCTAGAAGAAGGCTAATCTGGAATAGTTTTACAAAAATGCAGTGTTTACATAGGGCTTCTTGACAGAGTCTTTGAAGGCAGGGGATGCAGCTGGAAGTGTGCTGTGTGTGACATTTGCCACCCGTGGTCTGAGAGCCCCACATCAGGGACAGGAACCTGCAGCTCCCAGCACCTCGTGGGGGCCCTGGCTGAGCTGAAGGGCTCTGGCAGCTGGCAGGGCTTCAAAGCACTGCTGGAGCAGCTTTATAGCAAAACTGGCTGATTACCACAGCCTGCAGCCAAGATGGGCTCTCATTTATTATTATATTGTCAAGTAAGAAACTGTGGCATCCCTAAAGATCTGAAGAAATTCCCAAACCAATCACTGTTGTATATACCCAGTTACATAGCACAACATTAAAACACTATGATGTTTAGAAAAAAAAAGAATTTTAAAAAAGAAAACCACTAAATACCTGACATCACAAAAAATCATTATAAGGGATCAAAAGCAGCTTTCAATTTGACTCCACTTCACTGTCCTCCCACACACCCACCCAGCAGGAGCAGCCCCTCCAGTGCCAGCCATTGCTCCAGGTCCCATCCACCATTTCCTACTCCCTTTGTCCTGTGGCCAAGGCTCTGCTGAGGGAACACAGTGCCTGCTGTGGGGGGCAGCATTTGCCCCAGGGTAATTCCCTTTAGGGGAGTTATTCACTGCAGTTGTGAGAACAGCCCCGGGGGAAGACATCCTCACCTCAGCCCTGACCATGCACAATCCAGAATCAAGCTGGGGCTGGCCCTTTGGGTGGTGACACAGCCCCTGAAAGCACAGAGTCTCTCTGCTGCTCTGCCACCACTGAGCACACACAATGCATCAACAGGACCCAACCAATCCCTCCCACACACGTGCCTCAGTTTTTGTGGGGTGATGTCTGTTAGGGTACTACTTCCTAAGCTCTGTTTGTGACAACCTTCTCAGTGGGCAGTGCCATCCAACCTGCCAGGGGTTCTCAGGAACCACAGCAGTAACTGTGCCCCAGCAGGAACAGAAGGAAGCAGAGATAGCAGAAACTCAATTTAGATAAAGTGATGCAACAAACTGACATCAAACAGGGCCAGCACCTCTGGGACTTGGTTCCTTGGTAAATACTTTTAAGCCAACATGTTCCTTGCCCTAAATTCCATCCCACTGAAAATATTAATTTATTGTTGCTTTCAAAGCAACTTTCATGTGAGATTTTGAAGGACTTGGCAATAATTCCTGATGAAATTAATTTAATATGGTGCAAATCTGGAGTATACACAAGATACAGAATGAGTTATCTGCCAGTATCTGAAAGCACCTAGCTCAGCACAACTTGAAATGGGACACATGCAGCTGGGCAGACAGCAGACAGCTGAGTGAGGACTTCTGTACACTCAGCCTTAGAAAAGTGCAGAGCTGAAGCCATGGAGCCAGCTCATCTGGTAGAGGATGGCCAGGAAAATGCTGCCCAGAACTGCCTGGGAGAAGGCTGGGGGTGCTACAGACACACAGGTTTCTTCTTGCTTTTTCAATTTCATTCACAAGGTTAAGGATGCTTGGTGCTTGTATTTTCTGAGAATTTTGCCCAATCACTCCCTGCCCAAGTGGTGAAATGTTATTCTGTATATCCAAATCAATCCTTCTTAGGAGGAAGCTGGAACAAGTTTGTTCTGTAAGGGACTTGCATCGCTACTTGCATTTCATGCAAAATGGGGCAAATTTATTTCTGCTTTTGAAAAGAAACAGAAAATGCGCCAGAGACCCAGTCTAAAAGAAAGGCAATACCAAATTGAAAAATTTTGAGCAGATCAGGGAATCCCCATAACTTATTCTACTGGAGAGCAGAGTCAGGGATTTGCACAGAGACCCAGGAAAGTCAGGGAGCTAGGAAGAAATACTCCCTCTTTCACTGGAACAAACAGCAGCTACTGGTGCATATTTGTGAGCTGTGAGATGCAAATGAGTCCTGAAGGACTGTGGGCCCTGGGGGTCAATTCAAGGTACCCTGTGGAGGAAGGGACTTGCAGCAGCATTTGCTGTTCTGGGGTGAAGAACAACTCACAGGACAGCCATGTAATAACAGTTATTTCTTCAAAATTCCTTCAAAACAAACCAAATCCCCCACCAGGCTCAGACCTGCAGTGCAAAGGCTCTAATCTCACCTGTGCATGCCAGAGCAGGCTGGGACACAGACAGGGCACCAGCTGGTTCCAGAACAGTACATGGTGGGGTAACGCTTCTTTTGGAAGGAACTCTGAACACTCCAGCAGCTCTCACATGGCAAATACAGCACCAAGCCCAAGGACAATGGCACAATGGGACATTAATTTACATCCTGACATGTTGCAGCCAAGCAAGAAAGGCAGTGGAAGCAGGCAGAGGGAAGAGTTGCTCAAGGATGACTTGGAGATGTTAAGGCTTGAAAGTCCAGAGAAAGCCTCAGCACTGAGTGGCCATTCCCATCTGCACAGGGAGCCAGAGGAGAAACAAACCCTGGGAGTTAACCCAGGGTACCCTGGGCACAGGGGCAAGGCAGAGAACTGAAATGAGCTGCCTACAGCAGAAACCAGTCTGCCCAGTTAAAGCCCAGATGAGGCTGAGTCCTGGCTTTAAACTGAGATTACACTGCTTTTCCTCCTGTGTTTCTGAGCCTACAGAAATCCTACCCAATTGCACTGTGTTATTTCTTGATAAAGTGATTAATACAGCTTAGCTTGCCTGAAAGCAGGGAGGAAGACCAGTCTAGTTAGTTCACGGAACCATGAAGGCTCATGCAAGGCCACATCACATCAGATTTCCCTCCCCAATTCTCTCATAAAACACTGGAAAGCTGTGTTGACTTTAACAGCCATGGGCATTATTTTTTATATATGTATCAGGTTGCTAAGGCCACAGGAGAGTGAGGAGGAAGGCAACGTGATGCCTGGTGTCACATTGTGCTGCAGTTCAAAGAAAGCCAGCTTCTGTACAGGAGAAAGCAATTAGCTGGGAACAATGTGGATGTCTAATTGTGGTGTGGGGTAGGAGCCTTGGGCTGCACCCAGTTGTGGCTGGGAGGGCTGACTGAGCAGGCTATTGCTTGGCTAGCTAGGACAGGAAAAACAAACTGCCTCATTTTGTACTTCTGCCTCTCACAGTGTCTAAATAACATGTCTGCTCATCTAAGTTTTCTACTTAAACACAGTTAAAATAAGGAGGAAAAAAAAAAAAAAAAGGAAAACAGCTACCAGAAAAAAAAAAAATCCATAGTGAATGAATCAGAGTTGTTAGAGAATATTTTCAGGCACCAATTTAACTGGATGGAAAGACAAGTGCAAGAACAGCAATCTCAAAATAGCAATGTTTTACAGGTCATGATGCAGTAGCTCTCACTTACATGGCTGTCACCTCTCAGTGAAGCACAGCTGCTGGGGTTACAGCACAAATTTACCTGCAGCAATGTCAGGTGTTACCATGGGCCAAGTGTGTGTGTCCATTTATCCTGCTGGGGTGCTGTCTCACCTGCACTAACCAGCACAGAGCTGGCTGAGGTGTGCCTGACATACCTACCTGCCAGGCTTTACATCTGCTGGCTTCCCAGAATACCAGACCTTTTCTTTCTTTTGCCTGCTCAGACACGTTTTAAGCAACTTGCTGCATTTCATACCACTTCAGATGGGTCTGTAACAGCAGGAGGAAGAGCTTGAGTAATACCTGGGAGCAAAGACTACCCTGTAATCTCAGTGCAGAACTCCTTGCCTCATGTATTATCTGAAAAGGCTGTTCACCAGGGAGGAGTCAGAGATGAAGTGGTTTTCCTTTTCTCTCCGTTTTTTGAGGAGCTCCATGTGACTCCATCCCACAATGACAGCCTGTGCTTGCCGTGCGTCACTCCCTCCCAGGCACTGAGGGAGGCATCACCAGCCATGGTTCAGAGAAAGGCAAACCAGAACATGCAGTCATAAGGTCTCTTCCCCAAGGCCATCTGCTGAAACCAGTGGCTGCTCTCCTGGCGGGAGTGGAGCTCCCTGCACACGCTGAGTCCCAAAGGCAGCACAGGAGAAGCCCTGCTGACAGCTCTCCTCTCAGACGGACACCTCCCTCAACAAAGGTTTTGTGTAATGTCAGAAAGCCTCGCCCTCTGCTCTGTGCCTGAGGATGCTGCCCCTGCAGATGGCTGCAGCAGGAGCTGGGTGCCAGGGCTGGGCTCCTGAGCAGCACCAGCAGGGCTTGGGGCACAAGGCTGGCTTTGAACAGAGGGTCAGACACAAGCTCTGATTGTTCCTGCAGCCCTGAGCAGGAAACCTCACTCCAGCAGCTAGAAACCAGGATTAAAGCACAGATTACAAAACCTGGTGCCATAGGAGAGGCCTCCAACATGTGGCACTCCATGCTGTGATATGATTAGAGGGCTGTGAAACACTTGTCAAGGGCTGGTCTTTGTTAGAAAAGCTTGCAAGCAACATTTATAGCAAAACAGCTGCTGAAAGCTTTGCAAGTCCAGCTGCACACAAAAGTTACAGGTATAAAGATATAAACAGTAGCTCCAAAACCAATTCATTTTGACTGAGGAGGTTGTGCAGCTGCAGTGGCAGACCTGAGGGAGCCTGATGGTTCTGTTATGAAGGCAGGAGATGGAAGAAGGCATTTGTCCAAGCCCCTCCCAGGACAAGCCAAACACAAGTATACCAGTTCTCAATAGATGAGCAACCAGAGAGGATTGGTGCTCTGTTGGTTTAAAACCAGTTCTTTGGCTACACTGGTGCAAAGCTGTTTGCAGGTCAAGCCTCAGAAAAAATATTCCTGAAGTGCAGTTTCAGTGGGAGAGCCAGAAAACAGGAACAACTCGCTGCTCTCACTTGGAAGGTGGGACTCCTCTCCCTGAATCTCTGCTGCCTTGTTTCTGCTATCAAGAGGTGCCAAGCAGCCCCTGGGGCACAGCCTGCCACTCCTGCAGAGCAGCTCCCCCAAAGGCAGCCAGGGCTGTGTGACCCCAGAGGCTGGCACAGGACGTGGCTCCTGCCCTGCAGCACAGGGGTGAGGAGGTCTCTGCAGGTGTGCTCTGCTCCCCCAGGCAGCTCCCTGGGCAGGGTGAACTCATCCAGACTCTGTCTGCCTCCACTGCCAGGATTTCTTCTAATCTCAAGCATCTGAATACCTGTGTCAAGCACACATGTGCCAGACAATCAACAAGAGAAGCAGTTGTTGCTGATGTCAAGGTCATCCCAAGGCAGTGATTTATGCCTGTTAGCTAGAAAGCCTGCAGGTCATGTTTGCCTGGGGAGAAAAAGAGGCAAGAATGAGGATGCATTGTGGGAAGGATTGCTGACCTGGCAGAGAAGAAAGTGCAACTCAGTGCTAAAAATAATGGTAACACAAGGAGATCATTGCAAAGGTTCTCCTGTCATGTCAGTGGGCACCAGAGAGGTGTCAAGAGACAGATTCCTACAGGAGCATGGCATGTCAGCACGTTATAGAAATTGGTCCTGTGGGCACAACACAGCTACTAAATGCAGAATCTTTGCAAAAGCACAAGCTATGGCCCACAGGCTGAGCACACCCTGTGCCAGACCTGCCCAGGGTGTCACACAGCACTGCCAGGCTGGTTCACAGACTGGCTTTGTGCTGACAGCCTCAGCAGAGCTGACAGGTTAAGGACCTGCCCCACCTGATGTGCCTGGGGAGAGCATTTCCTGAAGCATCTCCTCAAACACTGGGAAATCTACACCTCTGTGGGCTTCTGCTAAGGGTGAGAGGAACTTCAGTGGAAAGCTGTAACTTTCTGTGATTAGTAGCACTCTTAGTCCAAAAGCAAGAATAAAACTGGAATATCCTCTTGGACCACCATCTATCACCAGCAGCTCTCTGCACTGTTCTCTTCTCCAGGTCCCAATTTATCAGCTGAATTTGCACCTTTACTGAGCCATTTTTTGCCCTTTACCTAACTCAGCACCAGCTCCAGTGGCTCCTTGCTCAGAGGGAGAAGGCCTCTCCTTCTGTAGGACTCTGCACAGCCCTTTCAAGGGCTCAAATAGGTCAGTGTTTTTCCTAAGCTCTAAACAGAAATGGAAACATAGACAAACTGCTATTTGACCAGCTATGCAAAACAAAACCTCCTTCAGTAGGGTATGATTTGTGGATTAAAGTTTTTTCCCTGGAGCTCAATGCAACCCAAAAATCTCTTCCGGCAGCTTATCACAATTTAGCTAACTCCAGTCCTTAAAAGACTTCTCTATCTCAGCACACCAAGGAAGGTCTTTGTCAGGGACTTTCCAAGAGCCCTTGGCAAACCTGCTGCACACAGGGCACAGCACAGGCTACTGAGCTTCACAAAATGTCTGAGATGCCAGAGAGAGAACTCAGGGGGTTGATGTCAGGAACAGAACAAGCCTGGGCATTATTTCACTTTGAAACCCTTTGCCTGTCATCTGGAAACTCAGTGTGTTGTTCCAGAGGCATGGAAAGCAGGGGGCTCCAGCTGGAGCATGCTGCTCCTCACATCCAGGCTTTGTGAGGTCCTGGAGAGGTGGCAGCAGCTCCCTTGGGTAGACTGGAAGTGGTCAGTGAAACCAAAATGACAGAAAACAACTCCTAACATCTCTCCTCATTCCCAGCTGCTCCTGCACAGGTGAGACTTCTTTTACTCTCCAAGACATGCATGAACATGAGACTGAAGTGCTGTGAATTTACTGGGAGAAAGCAGACTACAAGCCTGCAGTAACAAAAGACACAGACATTGCTATTAAACACTGTCAGAGGTAACTTGGTAATTTTTGTCTGTTTATAATAGTTCCACGTCACAACCCTCTTAAAACCCAGAAAATATTATCATGATGTAATCTATCCAATTTCACAAGCAGGAGTGAAAATACCCACAAGTCTGGATAGACAAACAGAATATTTTCATTATAATTAATCTAAAGAACAAAATAAACTCCACAACCAGCAGAAAATGCATTCACATTAACTTATTTGCAATGGAGCTACATATTGGTAAACAACTCAGGAGCTCAGGTTCAATGAGAACATACCTATGGCTCCTTGAAAAAGCATAATATCACATAAAAGTACTCATAGCACACACAGAGTTAACCTTTGTGTGCTGCCCTCTTAAAGAGAACTGGTTCTGAGATGTATTTGTTTAAACAAGTTAAGAGAAATGTCAGAGGCCATTTGACCAAGGGCACATGACAGCAGCCTCCTTCCTCCTCTGTCAGCAGAGAACAATCACACACTGGGCACCCAGGGCTCACTGAGGGTGAGTCAGAGCAGGAAAACCCATCCAGAAAATACATGTAAACGAAGGAGAGAAAAGACAGACATTGTATTCTGGTTTCCCCCTCTTCCTCCTCTCTTCCAGCATGAGCTAAGCAGAGACTGCCTGTCCTGCTCCTGCTGGAAGAGGCCCCTGGAAGAATTTGGCACACCAACAGCCTCCTGAGTTCCCACAGCTCCCATGTGGGCCCTTCTGGGAAATCGGATGTGTGGACAAATCTAGAGAAAGTGAAGGGCTCCTGGTTATCTCAGGGCAGAAAACTGTTCTCCAGGAGTGGCAGGAAACTGCTTTCCAGTAGCACCAGGAAACAGCACAGCATTCCAAGGAGGGGCTCGTGCACACAGCACGAACAGAGCAGAGCAGAACAAGGGCTCTTACATCTATTCCAAGAAGAGATTTCCTATGACCACATGGACAAAGCATGCTGGTGTTTCCCCCCAGCCACAGGGGACATGGGAGGCCACCTTCCTTCAGCTTGTGCAGGACCCAGGGCACAAAGCCTGTTCAGTGTTCAGCATGATAAGAGAGAGAATTCCAGAGAATTCCATTTGTTTTTCCTCTGCTGCACCTTACACTCCTGTGGCTGTGCTCAGCCATCCTTCAGAGATGGATCCATTGCCTGTCCCAGGGGCTCTGCAGCACCTCTCCAGGCTGCAGATGGACAAACCTCTCCAAGAACACCAGCAGCCTCCTGACCCTCTAGTTTCTAAGAGCAGTGCTTACTCAAAACAAGCTAACAAAAGAAACACTACTTTTGAAATTTCTGATTACATGTTTAACTTTTTATTTCCATGACAGGATAAATACCAGGTGAGATGCAGTGAGTTATTCTGATGCAGTACCATTTAATTTCTTCGAAAAGGCTTAGCCATAAATAACTGAATCCTCCCACCTCTTCCAGGAACACCAGCCTGGCTCCAGCCTCCAGAAAAGATGTCATGGGTAGGTCACTGCTAAAGTCAGGAGAGCTCACCTGCCCTCACTAGGCAGAGCAGAGGGTTCTATTGAGTCAGTAGTGGTAATCAGAGAAGCCTATTAAAACATCTTTTTTCTCCCTGCCACTCTAAGACTGTCTCCTGCAAGTGTTTTTTATAGTCATCCCCTCTTTCCCATGTATTTTTTTTAAACTTGCTCTCCTAAAATTATCCCAGTTGTTATTCCTTATGTACAGCTTATACTCCAGAAGGAAACCAGAGGCTGAGCAAGCTGTGTGTGACCCATCTGTACCATGAAATGAGCCAGGATGCTTTTCTCAGAACTGTGACCCCACCAACATCCCTGGAACCCTGAGCTGCTTTTCCCTGGTGCCAGCACCAGGCACCTTGCAGCTGAAGGCCACTGAATTAGTGTCAGGGCAAGCAAGGGGAAATTTATTAACCAGTGA
This sequence comes from Serinus canaria, assembly GCF_022539315.1. Classification (NCBI taxonomy): domain Eukaryota; kingdom Metazoa; phylum Chordata; class Aves; order Passeriformes; family Fringillidae; genus Serinus; species Serinus canaria. The sequence continues at coordinate 12,089,468 of NC_066324.1, read as the reverse complement.
ATTCCTGCTATTATAAACCACTTCCACTGCACTACCAGGGCTTTTAAGGGTTCGTGACAGGCTAAGCCATCTCCATTCCCAGGAGTGCAGCTGAAGGCTGGTTTTCCATGATTGCTGAGCTTTTCCTGCAGCAGAAGCTGTGAGTGTTTAGCTCCTCCAAAAGAGCAGTTTGATGAGGGGAGGCAGGGCACACGCCCTGGCTCTGGCAGGAGGCTCCAGATGCAGTCAGTGAGCTTCAAACTCCTGAAGTGAGGGGCAGGTGTGAGTAAATGCTCAGGGAAACCTCTTCCAAAGTGTGGCCATGGGCCCTGAGCAGGGGCTGCCCTGAGCAGGGACAGGAACAGGCTGAGAAAAGCAAGGTTTGATTCCAGCTCTTGCCCTGGTACCTGCAGTTAAGGAGTGGGCAGGACATGCCAGGTCTGGGCTGCTGGACATGTCTGATCACTGCCTCAGCCTGCACCACTCCTCAGCACAACTGGAGCAACAGCTGATGTCAGGGCTGGACCTCCTGAAACTCCACAGAAGCAGCAATTTCAGACCTAAATTTAACTGGCAAGAGGGAGATTTGATAGACATCTCCTTTCAGTTAGAAAGTGCTTTAGAGAGAGAACAAATACTTCAAAGTAACTGTCCTGCATCACCTACAGTTCCTCCTTCTCATCTGAATGCAATATCAGCACCCCAGCTATTGATGCTCCACAGGGCTTTAATTATTTGCAAGAAATGACTGTTTGCTGCAGCCAGCAGTGCAGGGTAAGGCCCTCTGGGATCAGGCTCCAGGCTGCTTTAGGGCTTGAATCAGAGGGAAATCACCTGAAAATAAGTCTTCTTGGACATGATCAGATGAATGCACTTGTCAAGCACAAAGCTGAAAGCTCTTCAGTGAAGAAGAGGCAGCATTATTTACTCTTTTTCAAATGCTGATACAAATTATGAAGTCAAAATGAACTCATGGAGCACTTTTCAAGCTCTAGTGTCTGCCAGACTCATACAGACTTCTGTGGGAGGGCTGTTTTGAAAAAAAAAAAAAAAAAAAAAAAAAAAAAAAAAAAAAAAAAAAAAACCAACCCATGATTTTGTCTCAGTATAATCTAGCCCTACCACATGATGCTGACTGTTGTGTGATAAAATTTCCAGAGCTCAGCAGGTGTTTGGGCAGTGACTGCAGCCACCCATTCCACGTACCACAACCACAAAAGAAGGATCTGGAACAGCAGGCAAGGGAACAAGAGAGCAGGAAGGTAGGTGTGAAGATGAATGATGACAATAGAGGAAACTTGTGGCAAACGTGATTTACAGTAGAGAAACTGAGTTCTCTTTCTGGGTGAGATTGGTCCCTGTTTTAGAGGGTCACAGACAGTCAGAGGTGCACACACACTCAGACATCCTGGGACCTGCTGGCCACAGGAACCCTGGCCTCACACCCCTCACTTTGTCCACTGATTTCTTGCACATTGTTGCTACTACATTTGGCAAAGGAAAGGGATTTTACTCCTTCTCTTTCAGAGTTCCTGTTGTCACAGAGAAGCTGAAAATCAGCATTGGAGCATAAAATTCAAGGAGAAAAAATTCAGCATAAATTCCAGCAGAACCAATTCTTTGCTGGGTGTGTAGCCCAAGCACAGGAGAAAGTTCCAGCTCGCTGTTGGCACCCACAGCCCAGACCTGCTGGCTGTCAGATGTTTCAGAGCCATAAATATAGCCCTGGCCCTAAATACAGCCCGTGCACTGTCTGCAGAGCGTGGTGTGTGCACCAGCTGGGCAGACTTTGGCTGGTGTCATGTGCAGGATAACCAATACCTGCTCATCCCAAGCTGCTGCACTCCTGCACAGGCTGCTGTGCTGCACAAACTCAGTTTCAGAGTTAACACAGGAGCAGGAGTTAGAGCAGCGAGGCTGCTTGGGGCCAGCGAGCACAAAGGAAATGACATGAAGGAGACAAGATGGGATCGAGTTACCAGGCAGAAAAAGGGATGGAGGAAGAATTCTTGCAGGTACACTGGCTTCCCCTCAGAAAACAAGGCAAGCACCATTTCCCACAGCTCCCTCCTGACTCTCCTGGAGCTGGTACCAGCAGCAAGGCTGGTGCAGCCCCGGCAGCAGGCACAGCCCCACATCCCCAGCCAGCCTCCCCCTGCCGTGGGGGCATCTCTGACCAAATCAAACACTCAGCACTTCCCAGCAAGGCTTGCATGCACCTGAACTTCACTAACCTGCAGGTCTTTCCCACAGAGCTGGGGACGGTGGCTTTAGGAAAGCTTGGTCCTTTCACTTTCTGTGCAAGCTGGTTTCAGTTCTTGCAGACTCTCCCCACTGTATTACTGAAATTGGAGCAGCCTGGTCCAGGAGAAACACATGCTCAGCAGCACCAAGTCTTGCTCCCATAAAGAGAAAGAGCAAAACCAAACTCCTCTACTAGACAAAGATGCACTTTTTCTGTGTATAGATATTAACTATTTTGGAGAATGTCTCTGTAAATTAATGTGGGAAACTGGCAGTTGAAAAACACAATAATAATTTTATTACTTCTTTTCTGAATCCTCAAATCTTGTGCACTGCTGTATTGTCTAATACAAGGTAATAAGAAACTAGAAAAACCCCACCTCAAACAACACAAAAGATCTGATGGGCAAGGCTTCTCCAGAGAAATCTGCAACAAAATGGTCTGACCAGCCTGTGCAAGGGCTGCCCTGGTTGCTGCCATGACTTGGCAGCACATACGTGGACTTTAAACCTGATTGCCACTGTACTGATGAATCATTGCATAACTGAGGAGCCCTGCAAATGAAGTATGGCTGGCAAAGGGATCACCCTCCACTGGCTTTTCAGTTCCCTGCTAATTTTTTCACTGCTGCAACTCCAGTCCCCAGAGAAGGGCCAGAAACACCCCAAGGTAGTGACCCAGCTAAACATGGCTTTATTTATAGCACTATTATTTCCCCAATTTAGTACATTTTGGAGTACAGAGAGAGCAATCAGACCCCTCGAGGATTATATTCCAACATTTGTACTATAAATATTTATCTGACTGACTTAACTTTAGCTTTACCTAGGTCTTTCAGGGACATGGAGAGGCCTTAGCTTGGGAAAGCAGAGGAGCAGCACAACATGACCTTCTCGAGTTGCAGTTTCCCCTTTGCCCAGCTGGGCTCTGTTACCTGTGTGTGCCCAGCCCGGCCCCGCAGCGTCCCCGCCTTTCCCAGAACCAATCCCGGGACTCTCCGTCCCTGGGGGATGCTGCTTTACTGCTGAGCTCCATGACAGAGAGGTGGCATGTTCCACCTCACTTCAAACCCTTTGCCATGACATTGAAAACCTGGCACTGCCCAGGCTGGTGTCTCTCCAGAGAGGTAACTCCCTTCTGCCTAGTGCAGCACATTCTCCTGAGAGAAACACGTTTGTTCAGCTACTAAAAGAAGAGAAAAATGAAATCCTGTCTCAGTGGCATCTCGGTAGTAAATTGCAGGTCAGAATGCCTGGAGCACAGCTGGAAGGTCTGCAGTGGTGCCTGCCTGTGCCTCACACCTTGTCCTGCAACCCCCAGACTCACAAGCAGCTCCTTTTCCAGCCTGGTTTCTCACAGGTGACCCCACACAGGAGCCCCCACCCCAGCTCACCTGGCACACCTGTGCAGCAGGAAGCCTTGTGGGAAGGTGGCCCAGCTTTCTAGAACCATCCTTCCCCAAGCTGGGCAGCAGCTGCCCCACCCTGTGGCACCCTGAGCGTTGGCACGGCTGTGCTTCTCTCGGTGCCCCCGAGCCTGGCTCAGGCAGCCCTTGGGCTGGCAGGGACACCCTGATTCAGGGCTGGCAGGGACACCCTGATTCAGGGCTGGCTGAGCAGCCAGAGCAGAATCCCTGCAGTGCCCTGGCTCCACACACACTGCCAGAGAGGGAGCCTGGCACTGCGGGCTGGGACAGGGATTCCTGCAAGGGGGAAGTGCAGCAGCAGCTCCAGAACACCCACCTGAGGAAGCAGAGCAGCACTGCAGCCCTGATGAGGCCCCGTGGGGCTCAGCTAAGCCGACCCACTCAGTCATCCCTGCCGGTATCCCAGCTCCTGCTGGGCGGGTGTCCCAGCTGCAGCTCCCCAGCTCCATCGGCACCACTGCCCCGAGGATGCTGGGGCACTCCAGCACGGCCTGCTCGGCCAATTACAGCCAATTTACCCTAACAATGAACCCAAAGGCTCAGCACACAATGACACACGTTTACACACTGCCAGGAGGAGTGGGATACACTGAAAAGTAAGCAGTATTTAAACAGCCCCAGATCTGCATCTCTGTGCAGCACTGCAAAGCTACCATGAGGCTAGATGAGGAAAAGAGCCCCAAATTTACTGAATCACTCATATTTGGCCATTACAGGCGATTCATCTCAGCAGAAAATGTAAACACACAAAGTAAGCTGTGCCAAAAATACAGTTCCTCCTCTCCTCCCCCTGGTTTCAGGGCGGAGGCAGATTCCTCAGACACGCTTGCAAGGCCAGTGCTCTCTCTCCTGCTCTGCAGTGGTATCAGATGCTGAGGGACCATGCAGCTCCCCACTGAAGGAGATCACTTCAGCAACAAATTTTCCTCTGTTTAAACCTATACTTTTTTTAAACCTTACTCTGACTATTTCAGTACTCCCACTTACACTGTGGCCCCACAGGTAGGTCAGTGACAAGAGGAAAAACCCAGCTGCTGGAGCAGGAACAGTTTTGTCGAGTGGCTTTGGCTTGTTTTGTCAGAAGGTTTGTTGCTAAAGCAAACATGGCACTGAGCTGCACCTTGAGTCACGTTTTGGTACATGAACTACTCCCACAGGCTGCAGTTCATTCCCACTTGCTCTCCCTACACAGGCCACGATGAAGAGCTGGTGACTCCCACTCCAGCAGAGCCAGGAGGCACATGAGGGGTGGTGACACAGGCACAGGAGACATTTGGCTCCTGCCTTGTGACTTTTACATCCTTCCTTCTCCAGACAACTTGCTGGATTTTCAGTGCTCAGGGTGAAACTCTCGCTGGGAGTTCCACCTCCCCTAGGGATGGTCATTCTCCAAGGGGTGAAGTCCTGCCTGGCTCTGCAGCAAGGTGTGGCTAACCTCCCCTGGTGTCCTCACCTCACAGCTGGCTGCTCCTGGAGCTCTCCCTGACTTTTTGGGGGGTTTCACTAATTCAGGGACTGATCTATGCCTTAAAATTAGTAGTATTAAAAGCAAGTAACATAGAATCAGCTTTGTGTTTCCTTTAAACACAGACCTGCAGTCTGTCCCACTGCCTGTCCCACTGTCAGACCTGTGGATGGGAAGTCTGCTCCTGTGGTGAGACCCAGCCAAACCAGACAGGTGACAGGGACACCCACAGAGGGAAGATAACCAAGGATCTTTCTTAGGTGCAGTTGCACACAGTGCCCTCAGTACTTGACACCTAAACCACTTACCTGTATCCCAGAAGGTTTGTACTGCAGTGCCTGTGCCCCAAGGTTTGGAGAAGAGAACTCCCAGTGTGTGCTGGGATCTACAGCTCAGAACGTGAATCCCCTTCATTTCTGGTATGAATTGTGAGAAATAGCTGCTCACTTTTCATAGTTCAGGAAGGTTTATTAAACCTTATCAGAAATACAACAGAAGAGTGAATTAAGTAAAAAGTGAAAGATTTTCCCCGCCATGTGCTCAGCCCCCTCACAATGGAGGTTTGCCCTTTTTAACCCTTTAACCCCTCCCAAAGTTCTGTCCATCAACCCCTTCTTCACTGCCCAGTGGTGGAGATGTCTTCCTCAGATCCTGAGTGGAGGTCAGGTGTCACCACAGTGACAAGCCAGCCCTCCCGGGTGTCCCAAGCCCAGCTGTCCCTTGATAACCACGCGAGGGGTACAGCACAACTATGAATCTATAACACTTTTCTTACCCTATACACATGATATTTGTCCATTAATTGTGAGAGTCAAGCACTGCACTGCTCATCTGTCACAGAACAATGCAGCAGCACTGCAGAAGGGAAGCTCACTGTGTCCCCTGGCCCCGCTGAGGTGCATGGGGCTCACCAGAACACCCTGGCCCAGCAGGTTATTTTGGGGAGGTGAATCAGCCCAGGAGCTCCTGCCAGCACACATGACGAGGCAGGAGAGCTGCCAGCTGCCCTTCAGCTGCCAGAGCAGCTCCTCTCTGCACAAACAGCCTGGCACAACATCCACTCTCTCGCTGGCAGCAGGAGGTTTGACACTGCTCAGCGCTGCTGTGAAGTGCAGGAATCGTTCTGGAGCACACCAGAGTCACACCCAACAGGTTTAGCCAAAGCTGCCTGTTTCCCTGCTATGGAAACCAGTCACAAGAACCAAAAACTGCCCAATGACAAGAGTTTTCTGTGCTGCTCTCTCCTAATCTGCCCTGTTCCCTTCTGAAACCCTCAAACTGATGAACAGCAACATGAACGAGTTACAGCTGGCCCAAAGCAGCAATCTCAGCTTTTCACATCAAAGCTCTGCATTTTCAAGGTCACACTAAAGCACAAGGATATTTCATCTCCCACCTCTGAATGACCTCATGCAATGTGCAGCCTTTCTTCATCTGCACAAACAGACTCCCCACATACAGACACACAACAGAACTTCCAGCTGTAAGGCCTAAAGGCACCTTTTTTTTTTTTTTTTTTTCCAGAAGCAGGAATAATCCAGAGGTCTGAGCAAATGGGAGCTGACAAGCACTTGGTGGTCCACAACTGAACGACAGAGATGCCACCACATGTAGGAAATGCTCCAAAAGCAGCTGTGAAAATTGCAGCCCTGCCTTGCTTGCAGAATGTAGAAAATGTAGGGACTGAAGCCACAGCAAAAGGTGAGCTCAGAAAACCTCTGGGAAACTGGAGACAGCTGAGCAGCACAATCAGCCCTGTGAAAGCACAGGTTAAAATCTGTCAGAAAAGCTTAGATCGGGTTCACCCTGTCTCAGGGGACAGAGGTCCATGTGCAAACCTATTTTTCTGTGAACTCAACCCCACTGGTGTTTCGTGCCAAGCAACCCAGTGACCAAGGCACTCAGCACTCTGTACTGCAGAGCTCTGCCTCTAGAGATTTGCTACTCTCTGCATCTCAGCAAACATTTGCCTGCTTTCTAAACCTTTAAAGGGTTTGTAAGGCAAGCACCAGCCCTGCCATGCCACACCGTGGCCCCAAAGTCACACCTGAGCCTCAGGGAGCTTTCACACACAGGCCAGACCCCAGCACTGGTCACAGCTCACAGGACCCCTCCCATAAACCGTCTTGGAGCAGAATAAAATTACACCTGGCCTGAGAAACGCTGAGCACACCATAGCTCAGGCAACAGCAGAAGTGCAGCCCTGGCTTGCAGGAGCAGCAGCACAGGGCGGGCACACAGCCTGGGGTGGAAGGCTCGGGCTGTAGGGGTGGGAGGGCAGGCACGTGTTGGAGCTGCACGGGCTCAGTCAGGAGCTCCTGACCCAGCTCCTGCCTGGGGCTGCTCCACTCCCTCCCTGAGCTCAGGGCTGTGGGGACAGGCAGAGACCTCACGCCTCCCTTGCTGAATACAGATTTTTTTTTCCAGCCTAAATTGCATTAGTATGTATTCCTCTTTTTATTTTTTTTTTAATGCAAATTTTCCAGTTTATTTTATAGCCTTCCTTGTTGCCACTTTTAAACCACATATATTTATATGGTTTGGAAAGAACCATCTGGAATAAAGACTTGAAAAACACATCCTTCTGGCAGACAGCTTGTGTCCTGAGTGATTAGGGTGTTCATAGAAAGCCAGGGCATGCCTGGGGTTTTTTCATTTGTGAGCCCACTCTTCCTTAATTGCCACATTTTCTCAAGTGCAAGAAAGAGCATCGTGCCTCTCTGAGCCTGGGCTGCAGCCTGGCCCGTGGGAGAGGCCAGGGTCTGACACACCTCCACAGCAGGCACTGCCACCCCTCCTGCACCTTCCCCTCCTGCACCTTCCCCTCCTGCACCCATCCCTCCTGCACCCTCCCCTCCTCTGCAGCTCTGCCCCAGGGCAGCTGGGTCCTGCAGAAGGCAGCTGCCCTCTCAGACAGACCCAGCTTCACCCAGCAGAGCCCCTCTGTCAGATCAAACACCTGCCAGGAGTTCTGCACCTTCCCTGCTTCCAAAACAAGACTCTCCCCCCCTATTTAATTTCAGGTTTCCTTTAATCTTAAAGCTTTTCAGGTTTTGGAAATGACGTGGTGTAAGAAGAAGCTAAAAGCTGGACTTGTTCAAGATCAAAGTCCTTTGAAAAGCCAATCTACCTAAAATCTCTGATAACTTTGGAAAGGCTACATACTCTTCTAAATTTAACAGTCACAGTCTGCTGGGGGAAAAAAATGTTTGCTCAGAGCTCAGCAATACAGCAGTCCTAAAGCACTGCCAGAGATCCTCTCACACAGCTCAAGGGTGACACTGAACTGTGTCAAAAAGCTGGAGATGTCATTTCTAGACCCCTGGCAATGGAGCTGCTCTGCCAGCACACCTTGGATGATGTTGTGTAACAGCAGAACCTGTCTGACCCAGGAAAGTCTGAAGAGATTTAATAAATTGTGAAAGGAAGGCAAGAAGGGAAACAAATACAGAGGTAAAGAGAGGCTCAAAAGGAGCCCATGACACAAAATAATTTCTTTCCCTAAACAAGCTTCCTTCCAGCTTCTCTGGGAATTGTATTTTGTGCAGGAAAGTGAGTGTCAGCTGTAAATACTGTCATACCCAGTGCTGTATCCAAACTGTGAGCTGTCCCAAACATCCAGGGCAGCACTCTCAACCTTTTCCAACCCACAGCCTCAATTCTTAACAGATGAGCATGAGCTCATCTGCTTTTCCAACAGAAGCCTCTTCCCAGCCTTCCAGCCAGTCTGGATCTCTGGCAAGTAACTTCAGAGCCAGAAATCAAGTTAAAAATGCTGCTCCACACAGTGTGGGACTTATGCAGAGGTGTCAGTATTTGTAAGGGCACACTGCAGTCACAATGCTTTGCACATTTATGTAATTCCCATCGTGGAAATCCAGAATGCCCCTAATAAATGGCATTGCACATGTATTAAGGACACTTAAATGGCTTGAAAAAGCTCAGATAATCCAGCTTACTCAAAAATGTTGCTGGCAAACTGAAGGGAAAGTTGTCCCAAGAAAAAGCAGGAGCAGAGGCAGTAAATAACTGAGGAAAACAGCAGCCCTGATGTCCAGCAAAGTACCAGATTACAAAGTGACTCAAGTCTTCAGGCTGGCAGTGCAGCATTCAGGAATTTATTTTCCCAGTATCTAGCAGTGTTGTGCTGTGGCAGGACTAACTCTTCAGCAGACAAACACTTCCATGGTGCTGCCTGCTGTATGCCAGCAGCTACTCAAGTTTAGTGTTTGAGAAAGTCTGAGAGCCAGAATAATCCTATTTATTTCTGGGAGATCAAACAGGATTTGCAAAAGGGTAACATATCCACAGATTAGTGAAATGTTCTCAGTTTAAATGTGGTCACTTTGCAATCATGTCCAGTGAGTATTTTCATCTGTAGGCTTAAAGGAAGTTTTGACCATGAGAGACATGAGAAGTGGAAAATGCACATTCCATATACATTAATATATATACATAATATATATAAAATATATAAAAAATATATATCCATATATATACATATATATATAGATGGTTATATGTGAAAAAAAAACCTGGGGATGGTATTCATAAAACACCAATCCCTCCTTATGTACCCCTCATGAATTTTGACTCACACAGGAAGGTTCTTCTGCTATGAGCAAAGGGAACCCACCAACAGCTCACAGCATCTCCTTAGCACAGAAAGAATCCACCTTCTCCAGGGACTGACTTCTCTAAACAAGGCTTTCTTTGGGAGAAGGAACTTCAGGACACTGTCAAAGCAGCAGCAGCTGTTTACAGAGATACAGCCCAAGCTGGACTCACCTGCAGTGAACTGGGAATGAACCTGAAGTGATGCCCAGCTGCAAGTGGCCCACAGGCAGCAGAGCCATGGGGGGGATGGAGGGGAGCCCTGTGCAGCCCCCCACAGCTCGAGGGGCACAGGGGCTGATCCCTGGGGAGGTGGGCACGAGGACATGGGGCAGCTGTGTCAGGGGAGCTCAGCTTGGACACTGCAGGAGGTTCCTCCCCCAGAGGGTGGGTGGGCACTGGAGCAGCTCCCCAGGGAAGTGGTCACAGCACCAGGCCTGACAGAGCTCCAGCAGTGTTTGAAAGCTCTTAGTGCCATGGCTGAGTTTGGAGCAGCTCTGAGGAGCAGTGAGCTGGACTCACCAATCCCTGGGGCTCCCTCCCAGCCTGGGATCCCCTGGGACTCCATGTGCCCAAGCCTTCCTGCAGCTGCAGCAAGTGCCTGTCCTGAGGAGCTTCCCAGAGCTCACTGTCAGCAAGGGTCTTAACAAGGGCTTTGGTGTGAAACTTCCACGTCTTTGCTCTTAATTCCTTGTGCCCTGACATGCTGTGAAAACAGCTCATCAGTCACTCAGCTCACGACAGAAAAGCCTCCACCCAAGGCAGCTGTGAGCCCCCTGCTTCCAAAGGAAACTGCAGCCCCTGGGATGATGGGAGAGCACAGTGCCGTGGGCTGAGCTGCCTGCCTGCAGCACCAACCCGCTGATGTGAGCTGAAGGAGGAAGGAACCCTTCTGAGGGAGCTCTCTACAGCACTCTTATTCTAAAACAAAACCAGCCATTTGCAAGTGGAGAGCCTGGGAAAACATTACCTAACCAGTCACAGCAGACACAAACCTAATTACCAACCAGACAAGCACCATAAATAACCTAAATAGATGCACAGATGTTACCTCTGTGATAAGAACAGGGGCAGTTGGAGCTGCAGAAAACTCTGGAGCTCATTCAATCACTACAGGACAACACCTGATATCTTTGAATATTCATTCCCCTGCCCCATATTTTTTTCATCTCACTGGAATTAAGGATATTTAAAATTAGATGTGGTTATTTTAATACCCAACAAACACTTTTATTCACAGCAACATCCTACCCATCATGTCTACAGTAAGGGCAGCCAGATCAAATTAGCTGGCTGTCAAGATAAAAGTCAATATATTCCTTCTATATTCCCACTATCCATGACTGCAAGAGAAGGAAGTGCCCTTGGGTTTATTTGAAGATGTAATTCCATGATGGAATACTTGGGTCGGTGGGTAGCAATGCCTTCAGGGTGCTGTGCTCAGCTGGGCTGCTCTTCCCTGACCTGAAGGCTACACAAACTCCCAGGACATCCCAGTGCCAGGGCTGGCTCCCTGTGACATCCCTGGGCTCTGACAGGCCCTATTCAAACCTGCCCTGTGCAGCTGTGTTGCTGCTTCCTGGCTTGTTTGGCAAATTCCTGGGAAGGTTTCAGTCCAGCCCTGAAATGACACAGACAGACCAGGCACAGCCTGTAACTGCACACTGCCCTGAGTGCTGAAATAAAGACCATTTTGTCCTGGTAACTTTAGAGAACATCTCGTAATCAATTCCTGTACCTTCCACTGGAGATACTTGCCTTTCTTCCCAAGAAAGCTCCATTTGCACATCCTGCTTAGGAAGGAGGAAACTCATTTCCTCGGGGAGTCTGCCCCCCTCCATTCCTAAAAAGCAGGAGTATTTTGCTTTCACAGCAGTGCCCACTCAGGCAGTGAGAGGTCAGGGATGAGCTCTCTTGACTCTGTGCAACACACCTGAATCCTTTACCAAGACACCATAAGTACTTAGCAGCACTAAAATGGGCTTTATGAACCTCATTCCATCCACAGACAGACTGGGAGGCTGGGAAAAGAGAGAGCAAAAACTGTCTTCAGGTTAAATGAAACCACACATTAGACCCACAGCTGAAAAAATGCTGGGGATAAGGCTAAGTTCATTCAAGTGACTTTAATTACAAGATGATTGTTAAACCAATTTAAGCTGAGAAAACACTTTCTTCAAGTCCACATTTAAGTAAGACTTTAAAAGAGCAATTTACAAAAGACGACAGTGTAAAAAATGACTTCTTTTCATCTTTGTAATCCACAAAAAGCCTCATTCTTGGAAGCTAAAGTGGACCACTTAGTAAAGGCTTAGTCAGCATCAAACTCACAAAAGTGATTAAAACATTTTCACTCTTAGGAGTGCAATAAAAATAAAAATAGCCAACATTTCCATTAATCTGTTATAAAAGTAAACACATTACCAGTGAAATGAGGCTGTGTTTCCATATGCCAAGTTTGTTGTTTTAGAGGTATCTGTGAGGCTTTTATGTGAAAGTACAGCATGTTACATCCATATAGAATCAGTCCCTTCCTGAACAGCTGGCTTCTTCCTGAGGAGGTTACCATTGGAGAGCAGGTAACCTCATGTAAGGAACCAGTCTCCCAGCAGAGGTCTAAACTAAGAGGATTACAGGGTCAAAATTCCAGCAGCTGGGGGACTTTATCTGCACATTAAAGAGGCACAGAAACTCTCAGATAAGTATTTAGGTATAAAAAAAAGGAAATTTCTCAGGCACTAAGACTTCCAAGCTGAAATTTTTCACCTTTTCTTACTCGCAGTCTCCACTGCAGTTAGCTGCTCAGCAGAATCCATTAACACGTGCAGAGCTCTGTGCTCTGCAGCCACCATGCTCCTGTGCCTTCCAGACAGAAGTGGAGGCAGAGCATTGTGGCAAACAACTACCCTAGTTAAAGGTGTCCAAAGCAAGATGTGCAGGTTGAAAGCTCTAAGAGCCAGGGAATGTCGCAAGCAGAACGCTCACTGAGGCACATTCTCCCTTCTGTTTTAGAAAAAAAGCCAAATTCAGTTTGGCAGGAGAAAGATGGGGACCAGTCCCTCTTCAATAACTACCAGCTACTTTATTTCAGCTGATGTAACACAAATCCACATCATAAACTTTGCACAGCATCAAAAACTCAAAGGTTTTGTTTGTAGGGGAGTTCAGCTATTTCTGCTTTCTTAACTTCAAGTCACATTCAGGCTTGCAGGACTGTGTCAGCCAAAAGAGCAGCACAGATAACACATGAATGGTCTCTCATCAGTGAGAAAAACTGCACATGGTATTTCATCTCTGAAAGAAAGAGTGGAAAAGTTCAGCTGTTTCTTCTACTGTTTTACAGCTGGTATTGTATTGTCAAATAAGGTGTTTTTAAAAAGTGTAAACACAGCAATGCTTCTGTCTAGAACATTCTCCTCCAGTGACAACCCAGCTAAACAAAACCATTTATAAAACCTACCAGAAACAAGAGGAAATGGCACCATAAGAATTACATGAGATTCTGAGACACAATTGTCATGTTGCATTTTTTGCACTGTGATTCATTTCACCTTTTAAAGGAGACTTCCAGCTCTGCTAGTTGTGTTGAAATAAATGCTTTTACTCTGACATTTACATCACTAGCACATGACTATTATTAGTGTTGTTATTGTTATTATTATTATTATTACTGCTCTGGCAAGATGCAGATATTCATTCTGAACTTCAATGCATGAAAAATAAATGCCTTATGTGATCAGTTAACTGTGAAGTTCATGCAGTTAAAATGATTTACTCAAACATGGCAAGAAATATTTTTAGTCAGCAAATTATACCAGCATAGCAATGTACTGTCAAGTAAACAGGAAACAAGGAATATCTAGGGAAGAAACAGAGTTGCACTGTACCACTGTATGTCCTTAGCCTGCTCTATCATCACACCCTTGTTGGGCAAACTTCTCACTGAAGCATTCCACAGAGATTAGCACGGCTTCTCCTAATGAACTCTCTAAGTTAATGACCAATTCACTTGGTAACCAGCTACTGCAGTTCTCAAAACTGAAATGCACTGTGCAAGATTAAAATCAGCACTGTGATGATCCCTGGTGCAACATTTGCTGCCATGAGACAAAACTCTGAAGAGCCAAAGGAAGTCAAAAAAACTTTATTCACACCAGAAACGCAGACGTAGGAATTTTCCTTTATCAAAATAAGCCCCTTATGGTTACTTACATCTGTGCTCTAACAGAACTGTACAATATATATAAACATATATATAGAAAAAACAACAACAAAAAAAAATCAGCTGCTGCGCTTCCTTAATATTAATCATCATCTTCTTCCTCTTCATCACTGATCACGTATTTCTTAGGCTTCTTACTTGCTTTGTCATCGTCATCTGCTTTTCTCTTTCCAGAAGGTTCACCTTCCTAAAGGCAAAAAAAGGATAAAAATAAACTACCATATTTCCAGCTCAAGTAGGAAAAAAACAGACCAACAACAAAAAGACCTCAAAGTCTTTCTTGTAAGAATAGCAGAATTACTAGTTCTAGTTTTTCCATTCTCTGCTACTGTGAAGCAGGGCTGATTCTGTGCCAATCCTTGCCCTCAGCACTAAGTGGCTGCTCCCAGTGTCACACTCCAGACCAGGAGGGTCCAGGAAGCTGCAGCTCCATCCCCTCACTGGCCCTGCATCCACACCTGCTCTGCCTGAGCATGGCATGCACACAGTCCCTCTCTGCATTATCTGCATTTACAGCATGTGAGGGGCACTCCCAGCAGGTCTCATGAGCAGTGATTCTCCAGCATACAGACACATTCCCTTCAGGCAGCTCCTGCAGCTTTGCCAAGTTTTCAGACTATTTATACCTGTATGGCCTGAATCACAGCTACTGAAGCAAGGAAGGAATTCAGGAAGTGGGCAGCCATTTTGCTCATCAGAAAGACAAAGCTAAACTAACTGCTCTCTGGCATAAAGAAAAAAAAATTAGGAGGAGTCACTGGCACTCAGAATCAACACCAGTTAACAGTGCAAGAAATGTAACAGTTTATAGTTTATGAGGCTTCAAAGAGCTGGTCAAAGGAACTCAAATCACTGAGTCAATTACCTGCTTACAAGCAATACCATAAAGACTTTTATAGGGCCGATCTTCAGTTTTTAGGTCATGGAGTCAACAGGTTGATTTTTGCTCCATGTACATTTCCACCAGTTCAGTTAAATCATCCTTCCAAACAACATTTTAAGTCAGGAGTTGTTCATGCAAAACTCATCCATAGTGACAGGAGGAACAAGTGGTAACTCAACTATGGTTGAAAAAGAAGTGTATCTTTAAAAATACTCTCAGGCCTAAGTAACCTCATCCCTTTTTCCATTTGTTGGTTTTGGAAGTGGAGTTTTGGGGTTTTTTGTTTGTTTTTTTTTTAAAGCAACTTGCTTGGATTTTAAGGAGGAAAGATTGAGTTCTAGAACTTTAGTGTTTCAGAACTCCAAGGAACAACTATTCATCCAAAAGCATTTGATGTTATGTGAACGTGTTCAGTACGTACCGGGAGAATCGCAGTTACGAAGGAATTTTAAGCAGGGAAAACAGAAATTAACAGGGGTGGGAATCTCAATGATAGCTTCTTCCTCAGAACAAACATTCTCTTGTAATCTAGCTGGGCTATTGTTCAGTGAGTCATCTTCCTGTTCAGCAGAATATCCCCATTAACTGCAGCAACTGTGAAACTACTTGCTGTGTGGTGATAAAGTATATTATTAATGACAGACTGACATTTGCAGTAACGGTAACAAATTGCTATCAGCACAAAGATTTGTGCTGGGCTGTTGACTGACAGCAGGTAAAAGCAAGTGAGTGTACAAGGAAGCCAGAGCTCCCCGTGTGTGGGTATGCACTGAGCACCACACTCCCCCTGTGGGGACTGAGCAGGAGAACTGGAGCAGCGCTGAGGTTTTCTGTGACACTGCAGCACCACTCCAAGGCCCCAGAGGAGCATTACCTTCCAGACACTCTTTAAAATGGAGGCTGCAGCTCCTCAAGCAGCAGAGAAATGCTGCTGATCAGACCTTTTCTTCTGAGAGAATGGAACTGACAAGTCCTCACCTTGCTGTATCATGAACTAACACATCTAGTAAGAGTCTTAAAAACAAACAATTCAATTTCTACTAACAAATGCTCACAGGGCTCACAAAATTACAGTTTTGTCTACATGGCTCACTATGGCTGTTATATTCTCTGATATATTAAATTTTTCTGATATAAGAAAAAGCCAGGAATCTATGTCTTTAGAAGACAAAACTAACTTTTACTAATTCCACTTCACATTACAACACCTGTTAGTGCAAATAACTCAGCTGACTCTCTAAGAGCACCAAGAACCGGCATTCAGCACACAGAAAACACCCCAGGGGCTGGGGGGTGAGGCCTCCCAGAGACTTTACAGGAAACACAGTACAGAAATGAAAATGAGAGCAGCTTACTCCTTGTGTAACACTGCAGTGCTGTATCAGCAGTGACAGACTTGAACTAATCCTCAAATGCAATGGTCACAAAGACTCATTTAATAAGACCCAGCAGTCATAAATTACAAACCAATAAAACACCATTTTAGATTAGGAAACAGCACTACTGCTGTAGCTAACAGTTAATTTGATCAGGGCCCAATGTTTCAGATGATGCTGGGATGATGGAAAATATATGTTTAGCAATGGACAATAAGTCTTCTCAACTCAGTTTTTTTAACTTTTCTATTTAAAAAGAACAGAAATACTATGTGAAAAAGCTTCCACTATTTCCATAATAAACAGGAGAGGACCACGTAACTTAGGTAACACTGCACTAGGATTCAAATATTAAGTCTTCTTACTCCTTGAATAATTTTGGTATATTCATTTTACCTAACTCTGCATAAATTTTTTCATCTTTAAATCAGCAATAACAATAGTGTCCTCCTTTGGGAATCACTCAGGTCTGTGAACTAATGCAGTGCATAAGAAATTGATGATTAATTACCATGGAAAGCATGCCAAGTCAAATAAGACATTTATCATGGCGTAAATGAAACCACACAAGTCCCAAGTTTAAACACTAGATTTAGTGAAGGAAATGTTCCTCATTAAAAATTAGCAGCTTAAGAACAAAGTCCTTCTCTTACCTCATCACTATTAAGTTTCTTTGCCTTGAGTAGTCTTTGGGTTTTATCTTCATCTGAGCCTTCGTCACTGTCCGAAGAGTAGATTCTAGCACGTTCCTCTGCACATTCCAGAAAAAAATAAAAAACCAAATATGTTTATCTGAAACTGGTGTGGAAGAGAGAATATTAAAAATTACTTATATTCAGTGCCACGAAATGTTTGCAGAACCTAAGTCCAGAGTAAACAAAATAAACTTATACGAACTGAATTGACGTCTCTTCACGTATCGAACGAACTGGCAAAATCCTATCTCACCAAGGCTCTCCTGTGCAATTACCCTGCTGAATCACACAGGCCTTAATGACATGCTGTTAAGGTTTATGATTACCTCTGATGCCACCTTTGTATCTGTTTTTGATAGCTGCCAGACTGATTGCATCATCCCCCTCGTCCTCCTCGTCGTAGCGGTCGGGCTCCAGGTAACTGGCGCTCAGCCCCCGCTGGTGCTGCTTCTCCCGCATGCGCCGCTGCTGCGACTCCCTGCGGATGGAAGCCCGCAGCCTCTCCTCTTCTTTCTGGACAAACACACAAGCAATGAACTGAGGGATAAAAAACCCCCAAACCACCTCAAGAGCACCTCGTATGTAGGTTTTTACACAGCACTGTAAAACTGCTGTAGCTCTTTACACAGCAGTGTAAAGGCTGCAAATATTCTCCTTGTTTTGCCATCTGCCAGGTTAAGCAAGCCACACCCATGGCTTGGAATTCTTGCTTAAAACACCAAAACATTACTGTTTTTCACAAATCATAGAATGTTCAAAAATGTCCAGCTCTATTACAGCTGTGATAATTAAGCTTAAATCAGCAGATCAGAGAGTTCCATGCCACAATACCTTGATCATTTCCGTGCGCTGAGACTCTGGATCACGGCCTGCCATTGGCAAAATACGAATTTTCTGGGTCTTTGAACATCTGTCTGCCAGAGACAGAGTCATCTTCCTGTGAGTGGCACTGTCTGTAGAGTGTGGCCTGGTAAAAAATTGCTAGGGGTTAAAAACTTCTTTAAGGAACATATCCATCCTCAAAAGACAATGGTGGGGCCAGCATACTTGAGAATTCAGAGATTCATCAGCACAAAAGTAAAAGCATCAACTCTTTTTGAAAAAGTATTTATGTGCACTGTAACAGCTGCTGGAGACAGCAAGTGTCCTCTCAGTGAAATCACCAGTCCAGACATTAACAGCTGGACTCAAAGATCTCTAAGGCCTTTTTTACCCTTAATGATGCTAGTATGCTACCACCTTTGACCCTTATCAACCTAAACATACATCTTCCTCACAGCACACATCAGTATCTGAAGAAGCAGTTGCCATCTTCATAGCAACTGTACTACCTCAGCCAATAGATTAATTTCAGGGAATAGTAATATTTTTTCTGATTCAAATGAGGACTTGCAAGTAAAAATGCAAATTAAAACACGTATACAAAAAACCTATATAGCCTACATAATGCAGGAAATGGCACATTAACACTCACAACTTAGACACCTAATGTAGGATAAATCTTACTGAAAAACTGAGTTTGGAAAATAGCACATTGTTACTAACCAGTGAAGCTCTGAAGCTTTACAAACTGGTATATCTAATCTTCATAAACTAGTAACAACACTTAACTGCAAAAACAGTATCAACATTTGATATAGAACAGCAGTTTACCTGAAGGTTAACTTGGTCTTGAATACAGCCTGTCCTTGCAGGCCAGTCCCTTGTCTGATGAACAAATGATTGTGGTCTCCTTGTAGCGGTGCCTTGTACACGTCAAAGACCTCATTGCCCAAGTGGAGGGACATGCTTAAAAGAGATTCCCACATCAGTAACTTGATAAAGCCATTGCAGTCAATTTTTTTGCCTCATTTCTAAATGGAGAAAGCCTTCATGTTTCCTTTTTATATCTAGCCAATAATTATATTTCAATCTAAACTAAGCAGAGCATAAACCTTTCAAAGCACTGAGACTAAAATAATTTGTACCGTGCAGAACTGATGTCAAAGTTTGCTGACCTTCCAATTTTGCATGTCACTGCAAGAACAACTGCATTACTACAATAACAAAGGGTGCAAACTAACCTTCCATCTGACCATTTAACTATCCGTGCATTACTTTCTCTGATCTCATTCCCTTCCTCATCCCGTCGCATCCGCCATCGTATTGTGTTTTCTACCTGTAGGGGAAAAAACAGAAGAGTTTTTCTAGCTCCTAAGGAATACTGTGGTAAAATATACCCTATATAGGTCAAGAATTGCAGTTAGAAAGGCTTGATAATTTGTGGCATAATACAAAGAAATAAAGGTGAAAAGTATTGCTTTTACAGGTGAAACACAGCTGTCAAGCTTTTTAAAAATTTATGACTAAAATAGATCAACTTTCCTCAGTGCCCACACTTTCATAATCTGAAAACTCAAAACATCATTCCAAAAGATGTGAAATAGACCTTGAAGGAAAGTGCCTAGGTGAGTGTAAAAGACAAAAAGAAAATTAGTATTATACCTTGAGTTTTAACCTGGTTCTACCTTCTTCATCAAGCATCTCCTCATCTTCAAATTCATCTTCGTAATACTGGGGATCAAAAGGTCTGCAACGAATTTTACAACACATTCTTTATTCTTCTAAGAAAATTAATCCAGATTATTGCAGAGTTGTGCAAGTTAACGGGTGCTTGAGGGGCTTAGATTATTCCCTGCCCACAACAGCAGGCACTGCAGTGTGGGACAGCCCTTTCTGCAGCCAGGAAATTCACTGCACTAATTCCCAGCCTGGGGACCCAAGTGTCCTCTCTACCATCAGCTACAGGGTAACATTCATACTCTCTGAAGGTTCCAAGTGAAGAAAACAAGTCTGCCTTAAAAATTCTGTTTCCTTATGCCAGCATGATGAGGTCAGGATTAAGCATGGAACAAAAAGTATATGAGATCATACAGGGAAAATAAAATGAAAGAAGTATCTAATATATGAGGTGAATTGGGGATTTTCTAAGAGCACAATCTTTGTTGTTTTTTCCTTTATTTCAATCTCAAAACCAACCAAAGAGAAAGGAAGATGAAATTGTTTTTCCTCTCTTCCATCAAAAAATCTGATGACACAAAGTGTTTGCAGAACCAAGTGAGTGAGTGCAGGGAACCCCTTCCCTAACCTCCTTCCTAACAGTTCCTGCTCAAGGTAAAAGTGATGGACTGTGCAACTGTACAATTCTATTTTCAGTCCAGTCTGACCTCCAGAGCTCACCAGGAACTCTCTCACAGGTAGCAGCCACTACCCAGATTTGGAACAGTTCTCCCCTGAAGCAGCCTGGAGCCCCAGCCCAGCAGAATGACTGAGCTGAGGTGTGACTCCAGCAAGGCTGTGCTGCCAGCCAAAACTGCACCTTGGGAACAAGGCAGAAAGAAAGCTGCTCAGCAGAACACTCAGACTCAACAGCACTGTGTTGAGGAGGCCTTTAGGGCCAAACCTAACATCACAAACAACTCTAATAATTGATTTTGCTGCTCCTTAGGCATTCCAGTAAATGTCTTCAGTTTGGGTTAGATGAATAGGAAAACAACTAGCCAGCCTCTTCATAAACAGTACATTTAACAAACATGAATAAAAAAGGCCTTATTCTGAAATTCAAAATGATGTTTTTAATCACTGGAAAGTGCATAAGGGTCGGTAGATTCACCTTTCACATCTCTGAGAGCCTAAACTTATGCTTACAATTCAACTGATAGCATGTGCTTTCAAATAAACTACATTTTTGTCTGGTTTTTACAGACAATAAGTTATTCAGTCAAGCTGAAACCCACCTTCATACTAAAATTACCTGATTAAAAAACAACAGCCATTACTATTGATTAATCACAACCAAAAATATGCATCTTAATGTCAACAACTTTAAACAGAGTAAACACATACTAAACAAATGCAATATAGGGAAACACTAAAAGACTTTATCAATCCTGTATTTAATGTGCAATTACCTGGGCTCCACACTGAGGAAGTTGGGCAGCTTCACAAAATACAAATCATTACCCAAGTCTGTGTTTACTTTTGGTATTTCTACCTCTATTCTGGTCTCTGGAATAGGCTCTTCTTCCTGCTGTTCTTGACTCAGCCCATTCTCATCCTAGTGACAAAGAAAGAACAGGAGCATAAGTGAAAAAATCTATCTGGCTACTGCTGCTCTAACAATTACATTTTGCTTAAAGAAAAGTCATTCATGGGCACAGAGAGGTCAGGAAGATTTGGATAAAAGAGTTCAGGCATTTCCATTGAAAGGAATTCAACTCAGCATTGTCATGTGGCACTTTAAGTGACTTCAAGCATCAGTGCAAACTCAAGAGACCAAAGACAATAAAGAACAGCAAAGGAGCCAACAGAGTTGGCTGAGCACTGGAGACTGGGGGACACTTTCTACAAGATTAAAGAAGGTATTTTGATCTATTATCAATAAAAGATGAAAAATTATCATAAAACCAAAAGTATTTCTCAAATTGCTGCAATAAGGCACCAAAGACACCTACGGCTTTGTATTTTATTTGGTAGCAATCAAACTATTCTTTATATTTTTTTAGAGTTCAGAAAGTGGAGCAGGGATGGGGGAAGGCAGATTAATCTGATATTGTTATGCATAAAATTTTAATAATTCTTTCAGCTGGGACAAAATTATCTGTAATGCTACTAAATGTCACTACTTTTTTTTTAACTAGAATATTACCCACTTCAATTGGTGTTCTGCATTTCAGAGTGCAATGGCATGGCAATTATCTCAAAAGTCAAGTCCACTCACAATGGGCTGTCCTGGGGTCGGTGGCTTGTCTTCCCCATCACTCCCCGAGGAAATGTCATCAGCACCTCCAAACAGGTCCATGACATCTGCATGCTCTTCAGCAGAAAAATTACCATTTAAATCACACATATATATGCACACACAGCCTAATGCAAGATTTATTTATCAAATAAGGAAATCAAGTTGAGAAACAGAAGAGTATAAGGATTATTCAAGAGAATAAGGATTATTGAAGTAGCTGAACGGAAGTAAAGAAATTTCATTACGCATTATGGAGGTTTTACTTCTCAGAAAATAAACATCTCTTCCTCAGCCAGCTAAATCACCATGAAACATAGTACAGGTTCCCTGGGCTGCTGATTAGAGGCTTTTCAATATCATTCAGTAAAAATACCTGAAAGAATATTTGCAGAAGAGAAAACTTGCCAGAGCTATGTGGAGAGAATCAGCATGTGCATCCCACACAGAATTCCTGATGTCTGTTTAGTTATTTCCATGACACTGTAATGCTAACAAATCTATCAAGCCTTGCAGCTGATGAATGGCAGGCTCAAGACGAGGATGAAAGGACCCAAAACCCCACAAACCCCCCAGCATTTACCTTTCTGCCCTTCTGTGTCGCTCTCTGCTTCCGAATCTGATGCAATTGGTTTCTTCCTCTTCATTCGCAGAACTTCATCCTCGCTATCGCTGCCCCTTGCAGACTCTAATAAGGAGCATAATTATTCTCAGCAAATTAAAAATTTTGGTCCACAAATTTAAAAATTCCTTTCTATTAATAAGCTCTGAAAGCACTGCATCAAAAAAACTGCAAAGATGACTATAGCTAAAAACTATGAAATCAATGCCCTTACATTGAAGATTCAATCTTTTCAGGCCAATGTGAACAGAACAGTAAAGAGAGACCAAACCAGCAGCAAATCATTATTTCTGTATTAATTCCTACCAGATTTGTGCTCTTGCTCCTCCTCATCAGAGTGCTGGGCCCGTTCCTCATCATCAGAGTTCTGAATCTTCTCCTCCTCGGAACGCTGGGCCCTTTCATCATCGTCAGAGTTCTGCATCTTCTCCTCATCCGAGGCCTGTGGCCTTTCCTCATCATCAGAGTTCTGCATTTTCTCTTCATCTGAGTTCTGCAGTCTTTCCTCATCATCAGACACCTGTGGCCTCTCATCTTCATCCGAGTTCTGCACCTTCTCCTCATCGTCAGAGTTCTGCTGTCTCTCCTCATCGTCAGAGTTCTGCTGCCTCTCCTCATCATCCGACTGATCGCTTTTGTCCTCCTTGCCCCACTTCTCATCCTCGGAGTGCGCTTTCTCGGAGCCGTCTCCCTCGGAGCGATGGCTGCCCTCCTCGGAGCCGCGCTCGCGCTCGTCTTCGTCGTCGTCGTGCGCGGCCTCGGACGCGCTGTGCTGCTCGCCGTCCGACTGCTCGTTGTCCTCGTGCCCCGAGCCCTCGGAGCGGTTGTAGGATCTCTCGGAGTGGTTGTCGCTCCCCGAGTGACGGGACGCCCCTTCGTCCTCGCTGTCATCCCCGAACAGCTCCTTGTTGCTGGGTTTTATGGCCTCCCTGTCGTCGTCCTGGTCGCTGTCGCTGCCGGAGGCGTTGCTCCCAGAGCCGGCATTCTCCTGCTCGGAATCGGAGTCGGAGCCGGAATCGGAGTCTGAAAAACAAACACCACCCTTTCAGCGGTCAGGATGCCCCTCCGAGGATGTGTGTGCGTTGCTTTCACAAAAACCCCGAAAACACAACCCAACCCCCTGAGAGAACCTACAGAGAACGGCCAGCAAGATCAACAAAGTTCGCGGGAACAGTAAAATAAAATGGGCTGCTAATAAAAGCACAGCTAAAGAAAGGCACAATGGAAAATGATCGATGGCCCACAAAGTTTCAAACCACAAGCTGTGACCTAAGATTCGAAAACTGCAGATGGAATTAAGAATTACACAAACGAAGGTAACAACTGAAATAGTGAGAGCTTAAACAAGTAACTAGATAGATGCGGCTTATGAAATCCTACAAACCCAAAACTGTCAGTCTCTATTGAATCCAAGTCATCTACGCAGGGAGGTTTATGACAATGGAACTACTCCTCAGTGCCTGGTGAATGCGGTTTCCAACAGGAAAATAAATTTCCTGCCTTGAACAGTAATTTACAGGAACGCGTACAAGAATTTTAAAACGTCAGGGACCTAAACCAGGTGTTCCACTGTTTCCGGGGCTCGGCCGCGGCGGAACAACCTTCCCTGCAGGCATCGGACCCCCGGCCGCGGCTCCTCCCTCCCTACCGCCCGCGCTCGGGGGCCGCGGCAGAGGCGGGGCGGGCGGCGCAGCCCGCGGCAGGGGCACCCGGGCAGAGGGAGGGAGGAAGAGAGAGAGAGCGAGCGAGAGAGAGCAAAAGAGAGAAAGCGCGAGAAGCTGCCCACACCTTTGTGCTCCGGCTCCGAGTCCGCGTCGCTGCCGAACAGATCCGCCATGTCGGCCATGGCGGCAGCGCGGGCTCAGCGGCGCCCCGCAGTGACGTCACACGGAGCGCCGCTCGCGCAGGCCCGCAGCCCGGCCGGGGCCGCTCCCAAAGGGGGCACCTCCTCTTAAAGGAGCCGCGCCCGCGGCCGTGAGGGGACATGGCCCGGACGGGGAGCGGCACCGCGGGGCCGGGGCCAATGCCGTGGGTGCCCGGCTGCCCCTCCACAACGCTCCCGGCGTGCCTGCAGCGCCCCGCACAGAGCAGCCGCCCTCCCCTGCCGGCGGCGCTCACTGGGGCCCCGCAGGTGCCGCTGTGGCCCCGCCCTGCGCTGAGGGAAAGCCGCTCCCCGCAGCGGAACCGGGCCGCTCCCTGCCCGGCCCGAGCAGGAAACGTGGTGTTCTCATACTGACACGAGGGCTTCAAGCAACTCAGTCGACTACTAAAAACTGCACACGAACAAAACCCCGAAACCACAACAAGAATACAGTACTTTAATCATCCAAAGATTAGTAACTGTTTTACAATCTGACAGCATATAGTGCTGATATGCTAAAATACTCAATACCTGCTTCCCCAATGGAAACTTAAATGGAACACTTGCTCGTTTGTAGCTTACAAACGCAGGGTTACTCAGGTTGCAGAGAGAGTGAGGCTATTTCTTAAAAATACAAGAGTAAATAGGTAATTGCTCTGAAATATTATGTTTCCATGCTTAGCTCGGAACCAACAGAATCAACATATGCAGTCATTTGATTTCTGCATTAAGCAGGAAAAGTAATCAGTAAGAAAACAGTATCTCTTTCAGAAAAAGACCTTGTGTTTATGGGAACTGGCTATCACAGTAACACCACCCCAGCACTCACAATCAGTGAAATCATTCGCAGATCTCACCACACTCAATGGCATTACATCAATGTTCACCTTGTTTGTTGAGACTGTTGAAGATTCCTGGCTACAGACGGAATTTCTTCATTTATTCCAAAAAGGATACACACTGCAGGCACAAAAGTGATTGCTATTAACTGTTCCATGCACCACACCAAAGGTCTTGCTACAATTTGGATGATTAAACCCTTCTGGTTGAAGAAAATTGTTTTCCATGCCCAGCCTGTTAGGTATCTGTCCTGAAAGTCACAAGCACTCAAATTTCTGTTGTCTACAGAGTTAAACTATCATTTGTGACAGGAGACCTGAGAGCTCAAACTTAAATGGCTCTGCTTTTGATTGGAATATAAATAATTAAACAGCCAAAGTTGATTAAGTAAAAGCAAGAAAGGGATTTGGGCTATTATTTCCATACTCCAGCCTTTCAGTTTTCTCCTTCATTTTCAAGTAGGAGATAACTGCCTAATCTTTTTAGGTAGTGATAAAACAGCTCATCATAGAACCCCAATATGTGAACAGATTCTGTGAACATGCAGCCCTTCAACAAACGAAGGAAGACATTACAGCCTGTTTTTTGACACAAAATGATAATGGTGCCTAGCAAAACAAAAGTAAAGTACAGCTTTAGGCAACTCAGCACATGACATGCTTTGACCATGTTTGTACAGCAGTGTCTGTCTGTTAAAATACCCTTAACTTCTGATTGTATGCATATTGTGTTAGAACTATTTCAAAGTTTATTTCAAAATCTAAAAAGTTCTTGAAAATTTACAGAGCCCAAACCAAAAGAAGCCCTTTTTGATACTCATCAGAACAGTTCTGGTGTTGTTGTGAGGTTACGGTCTTTGGTTTTAACTGAACTAATTCCAACTTGGTTTTCAGAGCACATTATTTATTTGTAATTCTAATAAAACATCGATCTAGAAGTAGGGGGGAGAAAAGGCTCTTCCATGAGCATAAACCAGTTATACACATCCCCACTGAAGGCACTATAGTTCCAAATTCTCTGTACAGTCGCAGTAAAATTTGAAGCCACCTTTAGAATAAAGTCTGTCTTTATAAAGATCCAAACCAAGACTTGCAGCAAATGACAGTGTGGGCACAGTGTCAGAGACTTGCTCTGTTTTTATAGTATATACAACCTGATGCAAAATTCTCAGTCCCATATGTTTTCTACACATAAATGCTCACCACATTATGATCTTTGGATGAAAACAGTTGTCAGTTGAATTCTCTGTTGCTATAAATACAGCCAATCAGTCCTGTAGAACATTTTTGTGATCTCCAAGCAAACTAATACAAGACAGTCCAAACAGACCTACATGGAAAAGCTCCTAGATTTTCATATTTCAAAGTGTACTGTGATTATGTACAGAGGTTGAAGTGATTCTTGTTGCCTTAATAGTTTGCTTATAGAACTTTAAACAGTTTAAAAATGACTATGCCCTAAAGATTTGACATGACATTACTGGTTGGGTTTTGAATGTCTTTGGTAGTGTTTCAACATCAAGACAGATAGAGAATGGAAAAACCCTTCCTTAAAAGTGTTACTTCATTATTGAAAACTGTTAGATTTGTATGAAGTACAAATAGTTTAATGTAATGCAACTTAGGCCAGTGGTCCTACAGTTAAGGCTGCTTTTCCTGTATAGTTACACAGAATTTTAAATATGAATGTCCACTACTTCTAGAGAAATTGATACTTATGAATGTAAATAATAATTTTTAAACAAAGAATATAAACTAAATAATGCTGATGAACACATGAAATCAGTCTAAAACCGTATCTAGTTTAGATACAAAGCAAGACACAGTTATGGGACCTTTAGAAAAAGACCTTAAGAATTTAGATGTAACAGAAAAACTGTCATTTTGCAAGGCCCCAGAATTTTTTCCTTGTTTTCCAGGGCTTCCATTTTTGTATAAGTCCCTCTAATTCCTTGGGAGAAGTCCTTAGCAAATTTATTTTTGTTCGGCTTAAAAGGATGTCTTTGAACTTGATTACAGTATCAAGAACAAATAAAAAATAAACCAGTAGAATTACAAATAACATTGCTGTAAAAGATTTCTCTTCAGTGCAGATGAACAAAGCTGAACTGCTCTACACGAGTGCAGCTGCTGGGTGAAGAATCCCTTTTCTCTAGAGCATTGTTGTCAGGAATATACACACCCCTCCTGGTAGATACACACCCCCAGATTTCCCTACAAACGTTTCAGTTGGGTCAGTATCTGCCCAATCATCTTAAAAGTCCCATTCTCTGGCTACAGAAAATTATACCATTGATTTGCAATTACATTTTTAGTAGAAAGCACAGCCAAAGTCTTGAAATACAAAAAAAAAGTTCTTAAAAAAACCCCATCAAAACCTATGGTACAGAGAGTGGCACAGTTCCTGTGTCTCCATCCATCCCAAAACCGTGCTGCATACCAGCAGATGATCCTATTGCTTTGCTTTAAAAGGAAGGGGGTTTCCAGTCTTTTCCCTTCTAACCCAGGCCAATGTAGTCCAAGACTGCTGAAGCCCACGGTGCTGTCCGTGCTGACTCCACAGTTCTGGCAGAAGCTTTGCTAATTGTCTCCTTCAACCCTTCTCTTCCGAACTGCAACAAGGAGACAAAAAAGAGAAGTTTTGCTATATTAGCATTTTGACTATTTTTTTGTGTTTCTGTAACATGAACAGTTACTTTGTCACATGAAGTACCACAAATTAAGGTAGCTAACACTTAGCATTAGACAGCATTTTAAGCAAATAAGTTGAGCTTATTGTCTTATTCACACACAGATGCAAATATTTCCAAGGAAGGACTTGTGGGAAACATTAATCATCTTATGTCTGATAAGCAGATTTAGCTAGGATTCTTTTTTTACAGTTTTTGCAGTTTTTTAGAGGTGAATTTAATTTACACGGCTTCAAAAGAAACACTACAAGAGCTTCACAGTAGATCTAACACAATTAATACACACACAGATGTTACAATCATCAGCCTGAAACCTTCCATTTATTAATAAAAACATTCAATTGTCAGAAAATGCAAGAACAATAAAAATTTGTGAATAAAATAACTAAAAGCTCACATGTTATTAAGATTTGAGACTATGCAATATTGATTGAATGACTGGACTTTTCCTCAACATTTGTATTATTTTTGATGTTTTCTTTTCACACTATCAAATTATGTTTTCCTTTTCTGTGCAGACAAAGCAACTGGCATTAAAGGTCTTATAGGACATATAAAGGACAAAATATAAAGGACATCTCCATTTTGTTTAAAAAAGTGAAGCAAGCACATCTATATAAGAAGGAAGTGAATGTGTTCTCAAATTCACTCCAAGGGAAGTAGGTGGCAAGTTATTCATACCTTCTTTCATCAAACTGCAAGAACAGAATTTCCAGCCCTAGACTTCTCCAATCATGCAGTTAAAAGTACACAAAGAACAGGGAAATGGTACAACACAGTGTGAGCAAGGAAAAAGAAAACAATATAGACTTTTTTTTTTTTTTTTAGAAGGAACGTACAGAGAGAGAAATTAGAGACCTCAAACATCTTGGTTTCAGTGCTCAATACCCAGGTGGGTATTCAGAGTAACCTCTGTAGCTTCAGGGCTGGACAGATGAAAAGGTATTTGCAGAAACTTTTACTCGCATACTCCAGACTAAGAAAGCAAAGGAAAAAAGGCAAGATATCAATAGAAGCATAGATTTTGAACAGTCAAGCACTAGTAAGAGAACTAGTGAAAGAGGAAACCTTAAAAAGCTCTGAAACACCTGAAGCATTATGATAAAAAACCCAACTGGTTTAGGATCTATTTTGAGAAACAGATATGCAATGTCTGAGTGCCTTTCTTATCTCTCTGTGCTCTATTCTAGTTTCTCATCCATATCTTTCAGAACTGTTCTCTTCCACTTTAACCTTTATTCAGAGAGGAATCAGATCTTTAAACCAAATTCCAACTTCCTGTGTCATTCCCTCTAATACAGTCCTTAACTACTGTGACTACTACTAAACTGCCTGGCCCCTTTTCACACTGATGAGAGGTTACCACAAAGCATCTACACCAAAAAGATTAATATAAATAGAGTTTTAAAATTAAGTTCTACTTGAATAGATGGACATTATTTTGTAGCTGAGTGCCTCAAGTATTTGACATTATTATACAAATTATTTCCGTTCATGTGCTATGTTAACTAATTTTCTGCTGATCAATTTAATTAGGATTCTAACTGATGAGCTCCAGCAAACCTGACTGCAGCAAATAAAGATGCCACTGCTATCAGCTACTTGTGCATGAACAGAACCACCAAGGGAGAGATTACCCAGTCCCAGCCTCTGTTCATGACAGCCTGTTCAGTTGCCTTGCTCAAGCAATCCCACTGACATTGAGATACTGGCATTGAACAGGGCATCCTACACTGTTAATTTCAAGTACTGCTTTTAAAGAGGAAATTAATCTTATCTGAATACAACTGGGTGATCAAAACTATTGTGTTCACTCCCTTTCCCATAACTCACAAGAAATTTGAATGATCTTGTTCTAGACTATGCTAAAAATTCTCCCCGCATGAACCCCTGCAACAAAACAGAATACATCAAGCAGCAACAAAAAAGCAGGACTAAAGCACAGGAGAAACCTGAAACTGATCTACTAATCTTGTGCTATCCTGGTTTTGTCAAGAGAGAAGGGGAATAACCAGACACTTTTAAAGCCTGTGCCACACACCCAGTCAATTAATGACAGGTCTTACCCAAATCATTGTTTTTTGTGATAGCTGCAGCTGCCCTGGCTCGAGGTCCCTGTTGTGTGAAATGGTATCCAAATTTGATAATCTTATTGTTTTCTTCAAGCATCTTGGCAATTTCTACTTCTGCAGCTGTGCCCAGCTGCTGCCTCTGTTAAAATAAAAGGTACACAAAGACAACAGAGCTTAGGTGTGCTCATCTTGAAAGAGATCAAAATACTTTCCCCATATCAGTCAATAAACACTTGGCTTCATTCTAGTTAATCAAATAGGCAGAAGGTCCTAAAATTTATTTGTACACTTTAAAACACAAGGAAGCACAGAAATCAACCTCAGCTGGATGCTTCTGACAATCTTAAGGGCAATTGTTGATGGCGTTAGATAAACATAAAATATTTGAAGTGCTTATCACAAGCTGTCTTGTAAAAATATTCAGTCAATTAGGATTGCTGGGTTTAGCTATGGTACCACCACCACCTCACTTACCTGATTATCAATTTTTATCTCTGTCAACGTTTCATTGTCTTTCAGTGCATCAACCAATGCCAGAATTCCAACTCCAGTGATGAAGTTTGATTCTATGTTCAAACTTTTTAATTTTGTGTTTACTCTCAGCATATCTGCAAGAGCCTTTGAATATAAGAAAGCATCATTAAACTTTTGAATTTTGCTGCAGTCCCTCATAGGACACAGCAATAACCACTTCCACTGACTAGTTCCATGGAACCAGCAAGTTCAGAAATGCAAGTGTAACTTTGCAAGCTTTCATTTACTGAGACTGGGATGACTCTTTAGCCAGGCATTATCTACATTGCCTTCTTAAGTAGCATTCAGTCAAGAGAAGGCCTGTCTTTCTCTTGTTACAAACTAAAAAGCTACACAGAATATAAATGGTCTGAAATTAGCATATTGGACCAATTCCATTTTGTAAGCCTTCACAGCACACAACGAGCAATGCAGGCTGCTAAGCAAAGGCCAAAGAAAGGGCATTAGTCAACTGAGAGGAGAATTAGATATGGTTAATTTGTAAACAGGAGATCTGACTTGGAAAATGCTTTTGTCTACAGGTTTGGTAGGAAAAGCTAAAATTCAAAGCTCTAAGCATAGCAGCAGCATGTAGCTAAGGGCACTTTTATACCTGATGTTATTTCTGAGAAAGGAAGAAAACAGGAATGGCTAACTGCTTAGTTTACTGGCAGAAAAACTGTACCCTTTGAAATTTTTTTTATCAAGTCACAATACAAAAAATGCAACAAAACCACACCTGAGAAAAGAAGACTTTATAGATTTTTATTACACATTTTAGTCCTGCTGAAAAGAAACTTTTTAATTGACCTAAACCCAAAGCTTTCAAATGCTTATTTGTTCATTTAATAGAGTCTTTCACACTAGTTGCTTTTTTCCTAACCTGAATTTAAAACAAGTGCAAAGGACTGTCCTGGCAAAACAATTAGTTTTGTTTTCTTACCTCTTTATTGTAATTAAATAAGGTACAGTTTTAATTCAACATAGAAAAAAACAACCTCATAATAAATTATATTTAAGTTTCAATTGTATCAAGCTAGATACTTTGACCAATATTATGCTTTACATACCAATATTTTAAGCCAATCTTTGGTAGCAGGGAGATAAAAAACCACATATTTTACAACTTTAACTAAAACTCTACCTATTTGAAAAATATTATGGGTGTTTTTAAGTCCTCAAATGTGCTTCCTGCAAATTAATTTTGAATTAACTGTTGGCTACTGGAATGAACAGCAGGAACCAAACAATTAGGAAAGAAAGAAAAAACAGAAGGAGGTTAGCAAAATGAAAAATCAGGGAAAGGGACTGGAAAAAAGAATTCTCCCTCACACATCTGAAGCATTGCTGCATATTAAATTACTAGTAATCATTTACCAACTTAGATACAACAAAGGCTTGTTAAAGAAAACATAATTTACAGTGTAGCAGAATGGAAATATTTTCATCCCTGATCATTTAAACTGGATTAAATTCAATCCCTTACCATTGCCTTTCCATCCTAACTCCCCTTGCACGCTACTCAAAGCCATTATCATGAGTACTTACAACAGCAACAGGATCATTGCTTCGGGTGGCTGCCAGGCTGAAATTCTTCACATGTGTGTTGGTTTCTAAGGCTTTTGCAAATTCTTTCAGCGTAGGAATTGGTATGTTCTTCAATTAAAAATAGCATTTCACTCTCTTGAGATACACCAGTTTATCACATCCCCTCAACTTCTCCCACAATCTTATTCTCTTTACAGCAAAATGCCCACCAATATTAACTACCACTGGTCTCCAGCAGTCTCACATGAAGACCTACCCTAAGATGCAATGGCTGTAAGAGTCACCAATTCCATAAAGCAATAATTTTTACATAATAGTAGCAACCGAGCTTAAATGAAATAATTTTAAAGAATTAGTTAGGATAGCAAATGTCTCAGTTTACTGTATCAGAAACTTTGATGTTGCCTATTTAGGCAGTTACTTTGGCTAGCATGTACCTGTTACACAGTATTCTTAAACCATGGATTTTATTTCCCCAATTTAGTAAGGGGAACAAGCAGCCCTGGTTGCTGGCAAGGCTGTCTCTGGTGTCTGCACTGCAAGTCGGGGGTGCTGCAGTTCTGGTTTCTTTCAAGCAAATATACAAAAGCTTGTCATGTGTAAAAACACAACTGTGTTTTTACACATGACTCAGGAGCAGAAGCTGCCCTAACTTCCACCAGCCCTTTTGTACAAGAATCAGAAGGATGAAAGGGACAAATATCCCTTTGCTTGCAATAGAAACTGAGAGCACATTTCTTCATCAAGGACAAAGGATTCAACAAAGTAGTTAACTCCATGATAATGAGCTGCTGGAACTGCTGCCAGCTTGGCAGCCACAGAAATCTGGGCTGCAGTGAGAAAGTCTAAGACTTTTTAAATGCACATTTGGCAAGAGAAACCAAGATGGCTTATTGGTTTAGCTGCAGGTTCTGAGCTTATACACACTGCAACACTCAGCAGAAAGACTGCTGTACTTAGAATAAGCCTATCATGGTCTCTTAGAGAGTTTTGCAGCTACAAGTGTCTTCTACTGAGAAAAAGCAGCATATTTACTGCAGCCTTCAGGTAATGTTAATGTTATTTAATGTTATTATTCAGGTTACCTTAATGTTATTTAGATTAACTTCAACCAGACGAGAATCATTATCTTTAATCCTTTGCAGTGTTTCCTCCACGTTTGTGGGATTTGGTGGTTCATCAAAAACAGGCAACATTTTTTCACCTTTTACTATATCTGAAAAGTAAGGCATTTAAATGTAATCAAACAGGTTGCACACATCCATTGTGAATAAATTATACACATTCTAAATATTTACTGTATTTAAAGATCATTTCACCAGTATTTACATCTCCCCCCCACCAAAAAAGCATACCGTCCTCTCCTGACCATATTTTCATAAAGTTCAATTATTTTCAATTTCAAAAGTCCTCACAGCCTTTCTGCTCTTTTTTTTCCCCAGAAAGCACGTAGGAGTTCAATTACAAACACAAATATAAAACCTAAGAACCAACACACACAATGCATGCTTATGCCTATTTTTTCACCAAAAAGTGACTTAAATGCAGAGGACACTTCAGTGTATGTACATTTCAATTCCACTCTTGCCAGAACTCAATTAGCCATTTTATAGGCATACACATTTCCAGTCTAAGACTGAAGAGTATAAAAGAATGTTGGTGAATGCTATAGGAACTGTGTGCAGTACAGAGAATTGATTTTTCTAGCACTTGTGTACACACTTACTTGAGAAGCTGTCTTTGTCAATCCCATTACTGCTTCCCACTACATCACAGAACTGATTGTTTGTTATCAAGTTGGACATTCCCAGTATTGCTGAAAAAGGAAAAAAAAAAAGCAAAAAACAGTTTTTTCTGCTCCTGACTAATTCAGCTCAGATGCAGGGTTCCTTTAAATAACAAAACCTGATGTTTGTACAATACTTATCAGTATAAAAAGCCATTCAATATCTTAATTATTTGGAAAAAAAGTAGGAAAAATAATTAATTATAGACATTTTAGTTAACTTTCACGTCTTAGAAAGTTCTGACCTCACAAGGTCCAAGCACCAACATTAAAAAGTGCAGCTCAATCACAAAAATGAAGCTTTAGGAATACAGGCCCATACAAACACATTGTTAAACACAAGAAAAAGCAGTTACATACACATCAAAAACCAGCCAGTCTGAGGAATGGATTGAAAGGTTTTGAGTCTGAAAATCAGGTACCCTTTGCAGGCCAAAATAATTAACTTCCTCACAAATTATCAC
This sequence comes from Serinus canaria, assembly GCF_022539315.1. NCBI lineage: Eukaryota > Metazoa > Chordata > Aves > Passeriformes > Fringillidae > Serinus > Serinus canaria. The sequence goes on along the minus strand of NC_066324.1, from coordinate 12,055,391 downwards.
AAATCAACGAAGAGGAACACTTAAAGCAAACTGGCTAACAACATAATCCAGCTTCTATCACAACTACAACAGCCTGTAGTCAGATCAATACACCACCACATTAATTATAGATCTTCCTTCTCTAAATATGTACCAGCCCACCCATCCTTCAAAAAATCCTCACCTGCGAGGTCACCCAATTCTGTGTCTGTGGCACTGGTCAAGGCTTCCTCCAGCTCTGGATCAAGAGAGAATTTTTCTTCTGTGAAAGACTGTACAGGCTTTTGCTTGGGAATAAATATTTTCCCTAGAATAAACAAAATGGAAAGTCTGATGTTACTTTGTATGATATCACTATTTATGTTTCAGATACTATGTACTTAAAGAATACATATTACATTTAGTGAATACAAGGAGAACCATAGACAACATAAAGGGCTCTTCTGCTGTTGCAAGTCAGAGATGAGGAAAGAGTATAAACAAGAATGAATTTCCAGGCCTCTGGATCATGATTCCATGTTACTTTCTCCTTAGAAAGTAACACAGAGACCTGCATTATACATTTTGAACAGTAGGACTCTAAGAAAGATTTAGTATCAGTAGAGAAGGCTGAGTTTCCACTCAAGGGTAAAAGGGTCCCAGGCAGAACTGTAATGGGAATTTGTCAGAGAGAGAATATCACAGAGTTATCTGAAATCACACACCTGAGTATTCACTGCAGTTTTTACACCATACATGGTATTTCTGATTTCAGATGTTAACCTCAATTCTGAAGCAAAAAACCAAAGCTGAGTGAGAAAGCCATGGTTTGTGAACAGCACAGAACATGGTAACGGATTTCTCTGCCAGTGACACAGTTTTCTAAAATGATACTTAGGAAGGTCATCGACGATTCAATGGCAAAAGAACCAGGAGTAATATTACATTCTGCACCAACCTTTAAGTTATTACAGGCAGGTAATAGGAAAACCTATTTTAGAAGACATGAATTAGGTAGAGGTCTGTGTAGTTATCATAATTCCTGCATACACCTTTAGGGTAGGAAATCAGAATATGAGAAAGTCTTTCTAACAGTTCAGCTGTGAATGGTGTAGAACTGGTCCTTCAGAACGAAGAAGTCTTCCACTGGGTAAGAGCCAGGACAGGCAAGGGGTGCTTAGGCTCAGGACAAATTAACATGGCAAACAAAAGCTCTTGTGCTGATGCATTTGAGAGAAATTGTTCCCACCTACACAACTGTGAATCAAATCTTAACAGCTATTTAAGGTTCAAGTTTTTCAAACTTTCCAAGTTGCCTGAGCTATCCGCAGAAAGAGCAATGGAAAAGGAGTTCCAGCTTCCTTTTGTTATTTCCTGGGGTAGGAAGTGGTGTTGATAAGCATCCTATGAAGTCTCAGACCTAATTCAGGAGCCCACCCTCTGCCATACCCATAGCTATAAAAAGTATTTCCACAGAGGAATCATTGTTGTCCCAATGTCCCAGTTACAGTGATAGTAGGTGGAGTTTAGCATCACTAAACCCAAAATCATGTATTCCATATCTTCTCTAGATTACAGTAGTTTGTGGTCATTTCCTTTTAAAGGAAGTTCATGCATTCCTACTAGCACAGATTACAGAGAAGCACATCAGGTTTTTCTCTGACAACACAGTCTGATGACCAAGAGCTGTTGCTAGCAACACGGTATCTTTGTTCCTGGGTTGCTATCTCTTAGGAAACTTGTGTAAATGGTCATTATCCATATTTAGAAGCAGAAAACAAACCTCCTTACATAACTGTACTGATTCCAAACAGTAGTTAAGTGCAGCTGACATGCATTACCTCATATTTGATGGACAGTGCAAAAGAAACTGTTGGTGATTCAGGTTTAAAAGAAAACCTTCATAAATTGATTCAGGATTAAAAGCAAACCTTCAGAAATTACACATTTTTTCTTCATAAATTGAAGGCTTAAGTATCAATTGTTTCAGGTTGTTTTGATATAGATGATGCAATACATTTCTATCATTTTATTTTACCAGCATCACCTACTGGGGAGAGATTAACCTTTAAGTTAAACTGTAGTTTACAGAAGAGAATGTTTGACAAGCTTTTCATCAATCCATGAAACACCCTGAGGAGCATACACATGATCAAAAGCCTTTCAGCAGCTATGTTTGTGTTATTTTCCCTCAGTAATATGGGCTAGTAAAAAAAGGTAAGGATTTTGGAGGAAGGAGGACAGTGTGATTCAAGCACCTGAGCCTTAGTTCAGACATCCTATTTGCAGCATCAGTGCAGCAGGAAGAGACCAGGAAAAAGAAATTAATCTCAATTAAAAGCAACTTGTCAAAAATGTATTTTAACCTAATTCAGCCTTCCATCTGGTTCATCCCACAGTGCTCACAAAAAAATAACTACTTTTCCTGATGTTGCTTTTCAGTAATTCTTAAATTCATAGGTTAGAAATATCTGGTTCAAACATTTGCTTTTTAAGAGTAATACTAAACTTATCCATACATGCCTGACTCTTTAGAAAACCTAAAGAGAGTGAAATTGTAACCAGTTTTAAGAAAGTAAAAATGTTAAAAGCCACTGCCCTCCAGAAATGTTCACTGCAGCCAACTCCAGTCACATGAGCTGGGTCAGGAGCAGTTTTTGTTATAAAACAAGTCACACCCTTGTGTACATAATTTCTCATTCATTGGCCTCATCTCGTCCTAGAACAGAAATCAGAGGTTTACAATGCACATAAAAAAGTAGGTCCTTCCCCACTCCCTTCTAGCAATGAATTTACTTCCAGAAGGGTAAGACCCCTGTGTCTCTGGGGACAATGATCTCACTCCAGGCCTGCTGCCAACACAGTTCAGCAAGTCCCTTCCCCCCTCCTAATGCAAGCTTTAAATAAAACCAAAAACCACTACACATCTGTTCAGCTTGCCTGGCCCTCGAGTGGAACATTTCCAAATAGCAGGGATTCGATTACATGAAGGAACATGACAGCTCCTTTACAGCCAGCCAGCATAATGCAAATATGAAGTAATACAACATGAAGGGGCAAATTTCAGGGACGTTCACATCATTTTTGTAATAATCATATAGGCAGGTGTTCCACGCCTTTAAGCATCATGCTAGATGATGCACATCCAGGATTAAGTCACAGACCTCCTCTGCTACAGAACGGTCATTCAGCTGCACGTTCCACCCAGCTGTATTGCTCTACAGGCAGGAACACTGGATGGTGTTTATGGAAGTGCCCTGGACATTTCCCACACAGATGCACAGTATTTAAGGTGGGACTCAGTACCTTGCAGAAATCAGGTCTGTTCAGTGGGGCCATGCACTGCACATGGCTGGTACCATTCTCACACACCCCACACTAACAGGCAGCAGGCAGCCACACCTTGCACAGCAGAAGAAAGTCTAAATTCCACTTTGGGGGTACTCCATTTGGGAAAACAAATCAAGTGCTACCCGAGAACAACTGAATACAATCTTTTCTCATCACTGACTTAATGAAGAAAAGTGAGCAACATCTGATATATTCCTTACATCTTATGTTCCTTAAACTTTCCTTAGCTCAGAAATTTATATAATCCACACTTCATCAATCTCTAGTTCTTACCATGTAACAGACTTAGGTTTATCAATTCCCTTGTAAGCACAATTTTATACTAATGTTTTTAATTCATCTTACAAGTGAGTTCCTCCATGTCTTAGTGCAGAAGCAGAGCTGTTATCTGCTATCTGATCTGATTACAGGCCACATAGCAGTAAATTAGAAAACTGTTTTATATTAAGACTTGAGTATCACATGTTGTTTTGTTCTAGTGCTCTGGTATGGAGAATATCAATTTGACAAGCTGTTTCTGCAAAGCTCCTACAGGATATTAGTTTCACTTCACAACATGTAACACACTTCCTTTAAAGACTTTAAAGTGATTCAATGGCAAACAGATAACACAGCATCCCAAATCCTGCTGCAACAGAAGGCAATGGTGATCTGAAGCAACAACTGAGCAGGGTGCCAACAAGAGAGCTTTAGCCAGGTGGCTACAGTTTCAGTCTGCTTTCTGGGTGATAGAGAAGGGGAAAACCAAACCAAACCAAGCCTAAAGCAGAGGTTACACGAACTGCAAATCTAGACTGAAGAAACACACCCCTGCAGGAATGCAAAGAGAAGTGAGAGCCAGAATTAGAAGAGTGCAAAGGCTACAAATGCAAAGCTTAGTTTACACAGCACTTAGCTAATGCCTTGCACTATACAGGACAAAGTACATTACAATCTCAGATATGTTTTTATCTCAGCAGCAATAATTGTCTTCTGCTGTTCCAAGAGAAGGGAGGAGGAGGAGGAGGAGGATTGGTCAGACTCAGTCAGATGAGTGGAACACACTTGAGGGCAACAGCCTTCAGTGCTGAAGCCTTGCTTTACTGCTTGGATGAGAGTTCCTTGCAGTATACCCTGTAAAATCTTTATGACATACTTACTTACACACATAGACACAAAGCTAGTTCTGTTGCAATTATTACCATACTGGTCTCATGAATCTCTTGAACAATGGTTTACTGTATGGTTCAACAATTAATTGAAACAGAATGTGACTTAAATCATTAAATCGTTTTTTAAAATAAAGTAAGTTTCTAAGGATGCTTTTAGAAACAAAATCAAGGCACTGGGAAAATGGAATACAGTATAATTTAGGGATAAAACTTTACATTTCTTTAGCATTGTTCATTTCACCACAGCAGGAGACTTTACATTATTTCAGCTCTTCGACATGCCATAGCATAAAACAAAAGAGGTTCCAAAGACCTGGAGCAATTACATCATCTATCACTGAAAGAGTAGCAACATTATTTTAATAACATGTTACCCCAAAATTAGGTACTTGGGGCATCTGGAAGAGAGTCTTTTCCTTCAAACTCTAGTAGGAAAACAAGGTTACCAGAATCAGTAGCAAGACAGGATATTTAAAATTAATCTAGGGTAAGCTTCTTTAATAAATCTGCAGACCAAATTGCCATGCAGGACATCAGTTCTACTAAAACAGAAAAAGGAAAGAGAAGGGTAGATTTTTCCTCTTCTTGCTCCACGAAATGAATAACTGGAACAAGTTAGAGCAACGAGACCAGCCAGGGACACAGAAATATTTTAGCAAATTCTGACCTAAAAAATGGCACCAAAAAAACCAGCTGCAGCTCCAATCCATCTCTATCCTCCCAATACCTCTGGAACTGAAGGTTATATTTGTCACATCTCTCCTAAGTTAAGAGGAGAATCAAGCAAGATTTTCACCTATCCTTATTCCACAACTTGCTAGTGTTTCTCCATAACATGTATTTCTAGAAGTGAAAAATTAGAACCCAGCTTAGTTGTCTGTTGGTCTGTTTTAATATTAATGAAAAACACATTAGGATACAAGCCCTCTATACAAAAAACTACTCAAGTATTAAGTTGCACCCTATGCCCTTTCCAAGTTCTACATCTAGATCCTTATCATAATTTCTTGATTTAAAAGATTAAGTTATTTACATTTGCCATTTTTCTGCAAAATGGCAACAAATGTGGCAGCAAGTCAAATTTGAACCATAATACTTTCATGAGGGGAAAAGGTTATCCCTCACCTACTACAACATGACCTTGACCTTCTTGCCTCCTGCCCACCCAACAGAGCATCAATTTGGATACTAAACATTTGTTTTAATGAATGTTTAGCTTTAATGAAAGTAATCTACATTTCACTTTTATATTCTTTTCTCTTCTCCTATAGCACTCAAATAAATGACAGAAGTTACTAAATAGCAAGTTTTTTTTTTTACAAGATACAGGAAATTTTACTACACTGGTATGACTCATTGCAACATGCAGACAGACTATTTAGTAATATTTTATTACATAAAGGAAATGACATTTGATCTTTCTTAACCAAGCTCTGCATTACAGCTGGACCCTTCTGTTTCTCTGCAAGATTCTCACAGATTTTATCTACCCAAGCAAATACTTTTATGTGTGCATGTAGACGTAAGCTGACTTTAGAGAGCCATCTATGTGAAAAGCACTAGCAGTCAGCAGAACATGCAGTATTAGAGCACATCCTCCCTGCCCAGCTCACTCCCTGATGGAGCAGTGCACAGAATTCAAGGATTCCCCAATCACCTGTGAGCCCCAAAAATATACTGAACTCAATCACATTCAACCATCAGTCTGTCTCCAACACAGACTGGCAGATGTGTCAGGAGAGCAGCAGAAGCCAGGCACAGCTGAACACAACATGGACAGGTACTTGGCAGCAGCAGGGTACAATGGCACTGCTGCTATGAGTGCCTCTGCTTCCTACAGTCAATACATTGCATGGTCCTGCCCTTGGTTACTCCACAGGTTCAGTCACCAAACTCCCACTCTGCTGTCAGCAAAGAGTGCCACAGTTCTCTCTCAACACAAAGGGAGTTGAACTACAAAATAAAGCAAAATATGCTCTGTGAAGGAAGTCCCTCATACACAGTGCAGCACACTGCAAAGTCACAATCTCTCTATTACTTCAAGAAAAAAGGGAGGAACCAGCATTGTCAGGTAAAGCTACCTGGCACAGGAAGAGAAAATGCAAATACCCCAAATAAAATTTTCACCAAATAAACCCCACAATCATATACACAAACTCAGTGGATGAATGAAGACTCAATTCTTAAATAAGCAATGATTCACACCAGAGAATTAAGCAGAATTAAAGGGTTTCAAACCCTTAAGAAAAGACCACAAACCACTGTCAGATTTCAAAACTTGTGATGTTAACCATATAATTAGTCAGGAGTAACTATGCAGTCTTATTAAACCTTTCTGTAAGGATGCTAGAAAAACACCATGACTGCATACACCACTTGTATGGCCTTGTCAGCCTACATCATCTTCAAACATTACTGCCTACCACAACATCATTCAATTTCTCTAATCCAACACAGTGTTACAAAGGTTGCTGTCTGTATTCAACACAAGGCATAAGCCACAGGCACCATGACAGCATTTGTCATTATTGACATAAATCAGAGTTACCTCTTACTTTGAGGATACCATGCCCATCAGAACTTTGCAATTTATGATGAAATCTCTGAGTCTTATTTCCTTCCTGTGCTACACACAAAGAGCACACCAGCAGCACAAATGCCTGAACAGGAAACCTCTTGGCCCTGCACAGTAGCAGCCGTTTGGAAATGCTGCAAGTTAGAAGCACTACAGCTGCCAGTGCTTCAGTCAAACTCAGCTCACAGTAGTTCTGGCTTCTCCACTTCAGAGATTTCATAAGCACTCACATGGGAAGGGGTGGTGTTACCTTTCTTTTCCCTAGTAAAAGGCACATAGTCTTCCCTGTCCTTGTACTCCAGTGCCTGCTTCTCCAGGTATGCCAGGAGCCTTTCCCTGTCGAAGGGAGCCGAGGCCTTCTTGGCAGTCTGGTCCTTCTGCCGGAAGCCTGCAGGCAGCAGCGCGTTCTGCAAAACAAATGGAGCAAAGCTTAGGAAGTCTGGGTGAGCACCTGCTTAGTTTCATTTCCCACTTCCTTCTCCCTCTCTGCAAGGTTCAGCCCTGATACATCATCTTTTGTAGGCAATCTTTGATTCCCCTGTCAACTCCCTTTTTTTGGGGCAGGGAAGGACACAAGGTAATCTGGACATGGAGAATATAATGAAAATACAGCATGCTGTGCTCTCAGTAGGACAGAAGCAATTCTTTAAGTGCAATTGCTCCCAGCATTCAATTTGCCAGTTACTTTGTATTTCTTTGCTAGAATCAGCACTGTTTAAATGAGCAGTACTAAATTAAACTCAGCTATTTACAGTTTAGATATTCAGCAAGAGACTATTTCCTCTTGTCACTTACATCCATGTGATTTTAAGTCTTTAAGACAACTGACTCCACACATTATTTTAACACAGTATTTCTGGTTTTGATCTGACTCAAGGTGGGATGTTTCTTTGATAATATCAACATATTTCAACTAAAGAGGAAAAAAAAAGATATTAGTACAGAATGACCAGAATGTGTAGGAATTCCGACTGCCATGAAAGACAACCAGTCCTTTTTGCCAGTTCTCCTCTGTTAAAACATCCATAAAGTCAAAGGCATTTAAAATATCAGTAATATCTTGCACCTTAAAGCAGGTGATCATAATATTCTGAACTGATCCCTGAACATCAAGATTAAACTAATCCTGGTTTTGTTAAAGCAAAACCAGAGAGAACCATGAGGTGAAAACACAAGTCTTGAAGTCTGAAATTAGCTCCAATATCTGTAGAGGACAACTCAGCTCTTTGTAGCAGAAAGCTGCAATATTCTTTTTTCAGTACCCCATGCTGACATAATCATTCAGGAGCTTTACAATTACTTGTCTTCTCTTCACAAAGTCAGCATGAGGACAGGAATAGATATAAGCTACCAGATACAAGGCCAGGAGTCATTAGAAGAAGTTGGCACCCTCCTAGTCCCATCAAACTCCACAGCAGAAAAAATAAAACAAACATGGATGCAAAAAGGCTGTTTACCAGACAGCGCTGGAAACAGGAAAGTTAAACAGGCCTTTCTAAATAAACTTTCTTTTCAAGAACATGAACAACAGCAATTCTTATTTATAAATCAATCCCGGAAAGCTCCTCCCAGCTATCCCTTCTTATGTTCTCCTTGGCTGCAGTTGTGTCCACCTTGCAAAGAGGAAATAAGCATTATATACACATATATATCTGTGAGATCATCCACAGGCTATGAAAAAGACTCTGTCCAAAAGTATACTGTACAAAGTCTCAATTTATTTTAGACTAGTAATGGAACAAATGAAAAAAATAAAACTTCTTTTGGCTAATGCCTACCTCGGGGTCAAGATCATCCAAAACAGTTTCCAGTTGTTTCAGTTCTTCTTCCGAAAGTTTGCCAAGAATTTCATCCTCATCAAGATCTTTGTACTTGTCCAAGTCCTTTCGAAATGGTAGTGTCATGACTGGGCAGTAGCAAGTTGCTCAAGCACTTCAAAACCAAGTCTTAATTCTTATCCAGGTCTGTGAAAAACTTAAGAGAAAATAAGCAGAATTAAGGTAACTATCCCAACCACAAAGCATCTTCAGCCCCCACGTACACCTGTGAAAGGAAAGCTTTGTCACCCAGTACTGGTATCTGTTATCCCTCAGCTGACAAGGAGCACATGGAAGCTGTGCTTCTTCACTGATGAGACTCCTGTCCCAACATGCCTCTGTCCATCAGTAATCAAACTATACCTAATTAAGCTACATCTCTTTTCAAATCAAAGTCAATACCCAGTCCTCTTGACAAGAACACCAAAGCCATAATTCCCACAGAGCAGGCCAGGAGGGAGGAGATCCTACTATTTATGAGTTCAGTTTAACACCTTCATTTTTTACACATAATGAAGCCAAAAGAAGAGTTAAGATGCTCCACATTTATTGTTGCTACAGTAGTTCAAGGGCACTTAAGGATAACTTCCTATAAACAAGGTAATTGGTTATTACTGACTCATACCCTTGCATATTACCTACAGAGGAAACAAAGGAAGTTTGCCTCCAAGTTAATTATAGCACTACACATTGAAACAACATTCTGTTCTGTCCAAGGAAAATTACAATAGCTTGATGAAAAGCATAGGAAATACAGCTTCTAAGTGGCAGGACTCCAGTCAATCCTATGACCATAAAAAACCTGAAATTTAAAAAAATATTTAAAAATTAAAAATAAAGAACAAACTGAATTTAGAGGAAACCAGCGTCCTTCAAAATGTACAGTCTCTATAGCACTTCTCACAGACAAGGAGAGGGCAGGGAACATCTTTTCTAACACCCACAATTTTTGAGCATTTGTCTTGGAAAAACAGTTAATCCCATCAGTGTTCAAGCAGACAAGTTGTTTCCTCTCATTTTTCTGAAACAAGTTCTAGGACTCTCCTTCTGTTCAGCCAAATTCTTGCTTCAAGCTGACCACACAGACAAAGAAAAGGTAATTTAGCAAAAGCTAAATGTATACATTTCTGTTCATTAGTCTCCTTAAACCCTTTTTTTGGCTCTATTGAAATCCTCAACACAGACCAGTACACAGTAAAAATATTTTTTTCTCCAGTAGCCCCTATCCAAGGAGAGATGCTCACACCATAAATACAACTGCATTACTTCAAATCCACACTTACACTGTCCTTCAAAACCAGATCAATTTAGTCACTGCCTCTTAAGCAGCAGGAAAAGGCAGGGTGTATATACATACATGCTATACCATGGAACCCTTCACACAGGATTCCTCCACCTCAGCTGTTTACATCCAGAAAGGTCTCCCTGGCTGCCACAGTTACATATGGTGACATTTTAATTCAGAGACACTAAACAGACCTGAGCACACAGAGGTTCATCCACACCATTCAGTCAAGTGTACCTCTAACATTAATCTGGCTTTAACAACTGCCTTTGCAAGAACAGTGAATTTCCAGGTCCTATCAACATCTACACCTGAATGAGGAATATATTCAGCTATTTTCAGGATGTCTGCTTTTAAAAAAGTATTGCTAATATAAACAGATGATCTTCATTGTGAACTACAGTTGACACTGATGGGACCTAAGCTAACCTTTGCAAAGCTCTCTCAAACATTAGGAGGAATTCTCCTTTTTGTGGTAAATTACATCAAAAGAACTCTGGCTTCCTCTGAACTAAACCAAATCATGCTGGAAGAGCCCAGACCTTTTGCAAGAGGCTACAGAGCTAGGGCCATCCAAGTTACTGGCTGCAGAAAACGCAGAGGGTAGCACACCTATGTTTTCCTAAGTTCCAAAAGTAATTAAAGGAGTGACTCTGTGGCCTGGAGAACCACCTCCTACAGTTTTCATAGTCTGGCAGTATTTGTTTCTCCAGGTGCAAGCAGCTGATGGACAATTAGCTGATGCCACACAATCTGCATGTGAACTTCTCATTCCTGGAGCCTTAATGGTCTGCCCTTCCTTGCAGTTCAAGCCATTACACAGGATCACAGGAGAAAAACATTTCCTGCAGCTCATTACACATCGCCCTTTGTGACCAGGCTGCACCATCAGAGCCCTGCACCAAGACACTGCTATTTACCACATTTCTGCATGTCCATTTGCATTCAAATATTAAAAGGTGCAGTTTTAACAGGTAATTATAAGGAGCAGAATGGTTAGTAAGCTGCAGAATAATGCTGTCCTTACTCTGAAAGAGACTTGTACTGCATAACTATACATTATCTTCATCAACATCATCTGCATTTCCTCTTCATTAATTGCCACAGAATGCTGTCATCCAGAAATAATTACCTTTTATTTACTGCATTGGGATGTTTCATATTGGAAAGCTACTCTTCCTTTGTAATACATTAATTCATTTCAGGTCACAGCCCTTAGTCTCACTTGTTTGTATACGACCAAAGAAGCCAAATTAAATCCTCAGGTACAGTGTTCACACACACACAAACACACACAAAAGTGAAAAATAAAGCAGCAGAGCAAAAAAAATCCAGTTTCTGTAACTGAGGCTTCACTTCAGCAAGAAGAGAATCACATGTGGCCTGGCAAATACAAATTTAAAGAGTTTATGTTTTCATATTTTCTAATACCTATCAGGGATTTTTTTTTTAATGTGAAAACATCCTTAATGTGAGACACCTTCAAATTGTATGATGGTAGCACTGGTGAGCACATTGAGATTGTGTGGTAACGACTCTTAGAAACATTCCCTACAAAAGCAAACACAGCATATACAACACTTACACACAACCTGCTAAAAATCAGGTTTTAAAACATAGTGTAAGGAATTGTCATTGCCTAAAAAGGGCATAAAGGCCAGCTAAAGCCCTAATCTAATCAAACAAGCCTTTCACCTCCCATTAAACACACTTAGTGCTCTATTTGCTTTCCATCACTTGCTGTAGCAGTTCAGCATAGAGACACATGCATAACAAACTACAAGCTTTTAGAAGGAGCAGATATTTGGCCTGAGAATATTTGTGGCACATTTTATATATATATCTATATAGATATATATACAGATATATATATACACACACACATATATAGATATATATGTGCGTTCTTAATGCAAAATCATGGGAAAAACTGTAACTATCAATTTTGGCTTTGCAAATACTTGGCCATTTTTTCATGAGCAGAACTACTTTACTTTTAAGTATCCTTCTTAGCTTTACCATGAAAACATTGCATAAAAGTCCAAAGAGTGAATATTCTTTCTCAGATATATAACTGTAACATGAAGTTCTTCACTCCAGCAACTTCATAGTCACATTTAGAGAAATGGAAAGAAAGCTATCACTTCCAGTCCATCAAATGTAAATTCCCTGTTTGTCTAGCAGAAGAGAAGCTGAAAAATCAGAAAGGAAGAAATTCTGCGGGACATCACAGAGAAAAACTCTTGCCATTATTCCCAGGCCTGGGAAATCAATGAAGAACTAAAGAAATGAGAAAACAACAGTAACTTTACTTTATGCCATTTTATAAGCCATTACCTGAATAATCACTTGAAAAACTGTCAAATAACTTTCACACACTTCTTATGCACAAGTCAAAATACTTTTTCCCCTCCTCTCTGAAAGTATATTTTTTAAAAACCAGAAGATTCCAAAAATAGCAAGCTTCCAATTATCTTTCAAAAACTCCACCCCTTGCCCCCCCTGAAATTTCTGTTATATTCAAGAACATAATTTCTTGGGACGCAAACAGGAGAAACTCTTTAGATATAACTTGCCCACAGGAAACAACAGTGTTGTTAAAGCCCACTGTAAATGGCTTCCGTGACTTGGATTTTAAAATAGAAGCAACATCATGAAAAACAAACTGAGCTGGGTTTGGCCAGCACATTCAGAGCTCACTTTAATCTCATTTGTTCCTCATGAGCCTCCTTCCCCCCAGCCTCTGGGTGACCCCAGCAGAGCACAGGGGTCTGGAGCAAGGGGGTGTGCAGGGCTGTCAGCATTCCTGCACCACTCAGGGCCCCAGACCCTCCCAGCTGCTTGGAGGAGCCTAATCTGAGCATTTCCCCAGGGAACCCCTGCGATGGCAACAATTCTATTTTCCAGTGTGCAAGATTATACAGAACTGTTTATGAAGAATGTACTGCACTTGAAAGAGCTATCTTTACTTACTAAAGCAAGGAGAAAAATGAGCAAATATAAATATTACCATAATCCCAGCAGGTTCCTTAGGATATTTTTGTAATGCCTTATAAGTCTGCTGAACAGCCCAATACTGTCTTAGCAGAAAGCTTTTAGAAACCCACCTGAGGCTTCCAAAGCCCCAGCCTGGGGTAGGGCACAGGATCCAGGTTGTCCTGCCCCGGGAAGGAGCAGACATCCCCCAGCCCAGAGCCTCCTGGAGCCAGCAGGTGGCAGCTCGCCTTTGCCCACACTTCTCGGGGTAAACTGTGTTTTCCAGGCAGGAAGACACAACTATTCTGGGCTATTTTCCCAGAAAAGCAAGCCCAAGGCTTCATTTGCTCAAAGAAACACTTTACCAAGCTTTATACATGGCAAACTGAGCTTCTCTAATTTCACATTTGTCCACAAAGTGACCCAGGGAGTGGAGGGGGGCAGGCAGCTACTGCAGAGTAACTACACAGACCATGAAGATGCTTCCATAGGGAAAGAAATCTGAACACATCTGTGTTTCCAGTTCCTGCAAGCTCCTCCTCTGTATCAGAGGGCACCTGCAACCAAAGCCCACTTTGCTCTTTTATGCATCCTGTGTACAATAACACCTAACTGGGACACAGCTCTCTTGCAGACAGGGTGCTCTGAGTGATGGCTAAGCTGCCCAGCTGGCATTGTCCCATAAAAACTTACTCCTGTGTGCCTGTTCCTGAATACATTGCAGGGCTAAACAGACATAGTCAGCCCAGGCTACAGCAGGGGTGACAGGGCCAGGAGCCCCAAAGCCAGTACTTGGCAAGCTGCACAGGGCATGGAAGTGGCAGCAGTTCAGCACACCTATGGCACTTCCAGGCATGCTCACCAAACTTGCTGCAGGGCAGGTGTTACAATCCCAAATAAATACAAGGCTGGGAAAAGATAAAAATCCCAGGTGCCCTGAGAAGTTCCTCAGTCAGGAATCACCACTCCAGCTGTCCATTCTCCTTCCCAACATGCAGGAAGCTACTGACTGGCCAGGATGAGGGATGTTTAGGTATAACTTTTTTCAGAAAATACCTGGATGTTCTTCGATAGAAACCTGCTGCCCATTAATATACAGTATCTGCTCCTGGAGGAACTGCCTGCTGGTGTCTTAGTCAAAAAGAAACTTCAGATGCAAGCTCCCTGAACGTTTATTGAAACATTCAGTTATCTTTTATCCATTGCAGAAAAGGGCCAAAACTTACAAGCCTGGAACAGAACAGCAGAAGAAATTGAATTCATTTCCATTCTATTACTTCAGGAAAACTTCCGAGTACAAGTCAGTTTCAGGTCCTCCCTTACATCACTGGCTGCCTTTCAAGCTCTCTACACCTGACACCGCAGCCAAACTTTAGTTACGAGGATTGATCCACCACATTGCAGCGAACTTTAAGTACACGGCAGCCTCCCTAGAACATCACTTATTTCAACACAACTCGCGCCTACCCGCAGAGCGCCAGGCTCAGAACAGGCCGCCGACAGCTCCGCGCAGCCCTCGGACAAGCCCCGTGCAGGGGCGCACGGGAGGCTCCGGGAGCGGCTGGCCCGGTGTCGGTGCACGGAGCGCACCCCGCCCCGGAAAGGCATCCCTCCGTCACCGACCGCGGGGACCCGAGCGCGGGGCGAGCCGTGGAAACACAGGCAGCAAACTGAAAGAGATACGGGCACCAGCTCTACAGGCGAAGTTTCCCAACTCTCCGTTTTCGGGCTGCTCAGCAGAGCGCGGCGCTGGCTGAACACCCAGCCCAGCCCCGCAGCTCCCCCGGCCCCTCAGCCCTGCGCCCACCGCCCGAGGGGCTGCCCGGGCAGGCCCCCGCTGTCGGGCCCACCGCCGCCCCGGCCGGACCCCCCCGTTCCCCACTGAGGCTCCGGCCCCCGTGAGCTGCCGGGGTCCGGCCGGGCGGGCGTCAACCCAGCCCCGTCTTCCTCCTCCCACCGGGCTCCCGCCGCGGCGGGCGGAGGGCTGTGCCCGCCGGAGCCTGGCTCGCTGCGGCTCGGCTCGACTCCGCCCGGCACCCCCGTCCCGTCCCGGCGCGCCGCAGCCGCTCCCCTTACCCGGGTGGCCGCCGCTCCCCGCTCGCCCAGCCCGACCAGCAGCGCCGCGCCTGCGCCTGCGCCCCGCGCACGCCGGGAGCCACCGACCCGCCCGCGCCTGCGCGCGGCTGAGGGCGGGGCCGCTGGGAGCCGCGGGGCCTGGGCGGGGCTGGTCCCGCTCCCGGTCCAAGTCCCGTCCAGGTACCAGCCCAGGCTCCGGCCAAGAAGGTCCTCAAGGCCAGGTTGGAGGGGCTCTGAGCAGGCTGGGTGCCCCTGTCCGCTAGGGCGCTGGATCGAGGTCCCTTCTGAGGCAGCCCCTGGGGTCTGTGGCGGCCCCTCCGGCCGGGCACACCGCCTGTGTGCTGCCCCCGCGGGGCAAAGCGCCGGGGCCGCCCAACTCATGCGTCCCTTTTCGGCGCTCCAGATCTCTCTTGTAGTGTCTTTCTTTCTTTGGCCCCTTCAGGCTCCTCGTTTTCACCTCTGCCCGCTCTTTTGTTTCTTCTCTGTTCAAAACATGCAGCTTCCCTCTGTGCGCTGCCAGGCAGAGGCTTCCAGTGCTCTGTCAGTCCCTGTCCCCTGTCACTCCCTGTCCCGCAAAGGGAGCAAGGATGGGGACACAGCGGCTGCTCCTGGGGAGCTCCGGGCCAGAGCTCCTTCCGCGCTTCTGTTCTCCCGGGGCAGGCTGAATCCAAGCACCAAGGAGCCCTCTATGCTAGTGTGTGCTTAATCATCAGGATTTTGAGGATGTTTCAGCTACCTACTAAGCACCACGTGTTAGTAAACAATATTCTGTATACAATTTTTTTAAGGTTTATAATGTGACTAGAAGACCTGTACAGCCGTGGAAGTTCCACTGGTGCTGAAACAATGCACATGCACAGCAAGAGCAGATGCAGCACAGGGCTCCTCACTGTTGGTCACTGAGCTGAGCACAGCAGGGAAAAAAGCCTCCAACATAATCCTACACTGATTAAAACATACTATACATACTCTCGACAGTGCTGATGTGGTAAAAATGAAGAATATTGGTTCGAAGTATGTGGCTTGAGACAGAAATATCTTCGTGCCTAGGAAATTCACATGGGATGTAGACAGGAAGGACATTGTCAGTAAAGTAGATGATAACAAAAAGTGATGCCTGACCCTCTATCCTATATATTTTTTTTTTTTAATGAGACAGATTAAAACAAATAATGTGTGAGGAATCATATTTCTTCCAGTAGCAGCAAAGAGGGATGTGGTTCTGTGTCTCACCTTCCATACCCGCAAAATGAAAATTGTGGTTCAGTTGGGTATCTGCTGCAAATTAACTGGTACACATAAGATATTTAATATTAGTGTTGCTGCCATAGCAAATGCAGTGTCTAAATTGAAATGCATTTATTCAAGATTTCTTGTGCTAAGGATGTAGAAGGGTTCACAGGAAGCAAGTTTGGATGAAATAACAGAGGACTTGACCACAGTGTTATTTAGTGTTTTACTGTACCTCACCTTATAAAACTGTCCAAGAAAATCCTATTATCTTTTAAAGCAATGCAAATAAAAAATTTCCAATCCAAATATAGGTGGGGATTGACCAGTTGAAATGCTGCTGGCCAACATTTTAAGGCTTGAACCATCAAGATCTTATGAATAAAGGCTGCTTACATAGATTAATGTTCTTTCAAGGCCATTTCAGAAGTATCTCCCCAATTCAGTAATTTTACATGTGGGCAAGAGTCAATTATTTTCTCTACCCTAGGTCTAAAATTTTCTGATCAGGAATTGAACCAGGGGGTTTTATTTACAGGTCACTGAATTTGATTAATATCTGGTCTTTAAGGGAAGAGATCAAAACATGCACCACCCAGTAATCAAGTCCAGATGTTGTCTAGAAGACAAGCTCCAGTTCTAGCAGGAATTAATTAAGCAAAGTCTTACAAGCTGTGTCATAAGGAAACCAGATGGAAACAACAGCCCCTGTGGCTTTTTATTTTAAAAATGCAACAAACATTTTGAAACAACTGACCACATTTTGGCTACTAACAGTTTGGCAAAATAAAACTTGCTTTTGGGTGCCCCTGTTAATGATTTACTGGTACAACCTGCTGGCAAGGCAGGTTTAGACAGAGTTGAAAAAATGCCAAACATCCATGCTGCATTCACCATAGAGCCTCTGAAACAAACTGTCACTGGGTGTATGGAAGGCTGAGCCAGGAAATGCATTGTTTTGGGATCCACAGGATCCCAGCTCTCAAAAGCATCCCCCAGAGTGGAGTAAATTTTTTTCTAGAGTAGTTGTCCCCTTTTATGTTATATCCTTAGGTAGTCTACTCTGCCACTGCACTTCTTTCAACAGGTCAAATACATAAAAATAAAATAAAAGGCTAGGTGGGCAAAATGTTATGCAAAGGTTCTTCCAGGGAAAAAAAAGGACTGCTTTGGAGCCTTACCCTGCCCTCCCAGATGTGCCAGCCTGGGAAATCCCACACATGGGAAATATGGTCAGTGCAGGTGGCCACAGTCATTTGATGTAGATGTATCACAGCAGGCATAGCACATAAAGGGGATCTCCTGCAGCCCAGACATGGGACAGAGCTCAGATTCATGAATTGTATTGAATACATTTGTCTTCTAATGTTGCAGTTTGGGAAGAATGAAAGATCATCTTGTACATCTGCATTTAATCTATTTAACGTGTATGGTTTTGTTGGTGTGCCACATAAATACAGGTGACCTGCACCTTTTCTTAAACAGAAACTGATCATATTTCTAATTTCTTGATTGCAAAGTCCATGCATGAAGTATAAGGAAGAAAGAAACATGAAACCACAGCCAAGAAGAGCAGAATCTTGACTTCAGCCAAACTCTATACTCCTTGCAGAGGATTGTTGCATTTTTAACAGAAAGTGATATGGAGTGAATTTGTCATCAGATATAAAGCATGCAGATGGGAAAGTCAGCATGGGAGGGTTTATTTTCTTTCATATCAACTTAATAAATACATTTTAAGGCATGACAGGAAAATCTGAGTGAAAAAACTTGTAGGAGTTTATCAAAAAGCAAACACCCTAATGTTAACTTTCACTCTGTGTAGATAGCATACATTTCCCTTTCCCAGTATTTGTATAATTATGAGTGACTCATTCAAGCCCTGATCCTACAGACCAAGATTAAATCCCAAAAGAGGTTTTGATCCATGTCAATAATTAAATCCACATTTCTCTCTCATGGCTGAATGAGACCCATTTGCAGGGAAGCTTCAACCCCACCACCAAACCAACAAGTTGCTCTTCAGCCTGAGCCACCAAGTTACAGAGCAGAAGATTTCATAGCAATTAGGTTCACCTTCCCTGATGCTTCTGGGGCTGAACAAACGAAACCACAGATGCAAACCCTGTTTTCTTTGAATGCTTCAAGGCAGGAAAGGAAAGAGAAAAGACTGCAGAATAAATGGATCTGATTATTTCCCATTTCTGTTGATCTGATAACATTTTAGATGTTTGGCAAAAAAGCCGTTAACTTATGGTTGGATATCCCATTTTACAAGAAGTTCAAGGCAAGGAGGTTCCAAGCAGGTAACTGCAGCTTTGGAGGATTTTACACTCTGCACGTTATTGTGTATACAGGTGTTTTCCTTAACAGCAGTGGCAAAACTCTTCAGCCCCTCATATTAGCCTGAATTTTCTGCTCTAAGTCTTGCTACAGACACCTGTGGTGTTTGGCAGGGTTTGGCATTTCCTAGTTGTATTTTTTTGCCATAGGAAAATTCAACTCTAGTGCAGCATCTGCTTCTTAATAAGGCAATGTCTTCTTTTCCTGCCAATGTGAAATAAAAGTTAAAGACATCCCAATCATCAGAACAGCTTTTCTGCTACTTGTGACTCATCACTTAATGCCCAGAACCAAGGGTCTCTGTCACAACACCCAGTGAAAGCATTCTGATAAGTTAATTTATGGACATGCTTAATTAAAAGCGGTTCACTTAAATAATATTACATATAATTTCAACCAATGGTTAACCTTACTAGAATAATAGAACAAATATTAATTGACTTGCCAACACTAATTACCAGAAGAAAGGAAAAATATCAAAATGGTCTCAGAGGCCAGCACCCTCTACTCCAAAACTGGCTCCCTGGGGTGACACATCTTGGTGCAGGGTGAGGGCCAGCAGGTTTCTGCTGCAGGACCTGTTTGGCTGGCTCAGTTTGCAGCAGGTGTTGAGAGGAGCAAACCGCGTTCTTTGGGATCAGCTGGCGACAAGTGTGCCCAGAGCTGACCGGGTACCGCATGCAGGGCGTGCGGGCAGAGCTGTGCTTGGGGCGGGGGCGGTGGCCGCGGCTGGCAGAGCACCCAAGGCACAGCGCAGCCTGTTTTAGTGAGCCACGCGGGTGACGGGGAAGGCTCAGACTGCATCGTGCCAAGCCAAAGGCGACAGGGACTGTGTGGGTTAGGCGGGACCTCACCTGCAGGCTTGGGGCGGACAGAAACAGAGAGGGCTGAGGGCGGCAGGGGAAGGGAGGGTGGCCTGGCCGGGGGCGGGAGGGCCGCTGCTGCGGGAGCTGCTGCAGCTGGAGCCGCTGCTGCCGGTGCCGCCGGGTCGGAGCCGGTGCCGGTGCCGGTGCCCGCGGCGGGCTCTGGCGGCCGCCGGACTACGAGTCCCAGCGTGCCCGGCAGGGCCGGGGCCGCGCTGCGCAGCCGCCGCGCCGGGCACCCACCTGCAGCCGCCGGCGCCGGGCTCGGGGCGCGGAGGGGCGCGCAGGCGGCGGGCGGCGCCGGCTCAGGCGCGGAGCGGCGCGCAGGCGGCGGCGGCCAGGCCCGGCCCCGCGGCGGGGTAAGGCGGCGGCCGGGCCGGGCGGGACACGGGGCAACATCGCCCGCGGGGGCTCCGCGGGGCTCCGCGCACTGCGGAGCGGGCGCTGCCGGGGCGCGGCGGGTGCGGCGGAGCATCCTCGGCGCGGGGCGCGGCTGGGGTCGGATCGGGGCCGCCCCGCATCCGCGCCTCGGGATCGCCGCGGGAGCCGTGCGGGACACGGCGGGCTCGGCCCCGCCACGCCCGGGCTCGGCGGCGAACGCAGCGCCTGCCCCGGCGCCTCCGCAGCTCTGACAAGCGAGTGCGCGCCTGGTTATTGCGGAGCGCTCGCATCCTCCGGGTCACGCGTGGGAGGACAGAAATTAGATGGGGCAGTTTAATAAAATACGTAAAGAAGGTGTTTGTGTGCACGATGATGAGCTGCCCCTCCTTGGAGATCTCCTGCCTTTTGTATGTCACGGATACAGCAGAACCGGCGGAGGGGGGTTCTGCTCCGCCGCCGGGCTGCGGGTCAGTACAAACGAACCAATGCCAGGTTCAGGAAGAGATCTCCGATTTAGAAAATTTAGAAACATTTCCAAGGTCCTGAGGAGCAAGGTGTACCCTCAAAACCTGCACCTTGGCATTAGAGATCGCATACTGTGTGTTCTGTCATCTTCTAATTAAACATAATCAGGGTGCCCTAGTTCAAGGGGATTTGCTTTGATGGAAACTTTAGGGGAATTTCTTCTGCCAGAGTAAAAATCCACAGTTAATCAATGAGAAGCATGTAAAGATAACTGAGGTTTATAAACACCAAAAAGTAAATGACAACTGATTAGATTAACATAAGCATCCTGAGCTTAGCAGTGACATAATCTTCTGAAAAAAATTCTAACATTATTACTAATGAGACAAATTCAAAAATTTATCAATATCAAATATAAATTTTAAAGTAATTGGAAGAAGTAATTACATTTTTATACCATGAATGACACACTGCGTAGATCTATGCTTCTGAAAGTGTTTAGTAGGGGAAATCTCCAGCAAGTTATTGAGTTGCTTATTTAGAGTAAATAGGTTCAGTCTTTCAATTTCTTATCACATGAAAGCTTTACTAACTGATTATTCTCAGAAATTGTCTTTGAACTTCCTCTGTTCTGCCCTTTACTCTTGGAG
This sequence comes from Serinus canaria, assembly GCF_022539315.1. Taxonomy (NCBI): domain Eukaryota; kingdom Metazoa; phylum Chordata; class Aves; order Passeriformes; family Fringillidae; genus Serinus; species Serinus canaria. The sequence continues at coordinate 12,034,270 of NC_066324.1, read as the reverse complement.
AGAGAAACATGTAATGGCAAAGAAACACCTGGAATCAGCTGGCCTGGTACTGCAGGCATCACATCCTCTAGTTCTTTGTGAGGGATGCAGTTACTGGAAAGCTGAACTCACACTCAGGAGTGCATGGTGGTGTCTCACTGAATTATACTGACAATATCACAGTCCTTTCCATGTTATTCTGCACTCATTTGCTGTCTAGCAGCCTGCCTGCCTTCGTGCTGATGCTCTACACTGTGCACATCTTAACTGGTTTCCACTATGGATACATTTTTACCACTGGGTAAGAAGAATGAAGACTTATGTGACTCATTTTAGTGACTTCACCAACCTAAATTCCTAATGTGTCCTTTTTTCCCATTTATCCAGCTTGGTTGTATGTCTGAGCTTAGCCAGTAGCCTCTCTTATCTTGATAATCGAAATAATTTTGTTCAAACTGGTGTGCTTTGCTCTCTGTTTGCATACCTTTTCTTCCTTCCTCAAATTAGCATTATTTCCAGTATTTTACAACTTCTGGCAAGCAATGTTCATGCATTTCTGCTGTTAGTAGTCTGTTTTAGGTTTTGTTTTTTTTTTTTTGTAGCATTCCTATATTATTGGACCTCCTAGTTTGATGGCTTCCTGCAATTGAGTGTCCTTTTGACTGGGGCTGAGGTGGCTGTGCAGGGTTTTGCACTGAGAGGCCCTGGTAGCATCCTGTAGCCACAGGTATTTGTACATGGTGGGTTCATAGTGGGGTGAGTGCCCAAGTGATGGTTACTGACCACAGCAGACAAGTGTAGTGGTGGCTTCTGTTTAGCAAAGGGCTTTGGCCATCGCTGTTTGGTGCCCCAGAAATCTGTAAACTTAGTTTTTAAATCCTTCTTTCAAAGAGCAGCTGGGACTGAGTGTCCAGCTGCTATGCTAAAACAGGGAAATCTGAGAACAGTGGTGACAAAAAGGTAGCACTTGGTTTGTTATCTGTTGGCAGCACAGGTGGAACAATGCTGGAGTTTATGTTACCCAGTGTCCTTTTTTCCTATTGATGTTTCCAACATGTGGGAAACAAACACTGTTGTTGTTGTTTCCAGGGTTGGTCTGATGTATTTCCCTGTAAAAATAAAAAGTCAATTTCCAGGTAATCCCTTCTGCTGTTTGTTGTTTCAGCTGTCGGGATGTGCACATCCTGCATGGTTTCTGGCTTTGGTTTACAGATAAAATGCAAAAAATGTTGGTAGTTATGATGTCTCTGTACCTTGTAAGGAGGAAAAGCAGCTTAGCAAAGATGCAAAAAGAGGTTTGTATATTTAGAGGGTACCTAGCAGTGGTCATTAATCAGGATCTCAGTTCTGCAGTCATTACTACATGCTCTTACCCAGCCTTTGGGTCTCTCTGCTGTGTTTTCACTTGGCCTATGTTGTTCATTTAAAAGATCCACCTAAATGTACAAGATGTCCATGGAAGAAGGGCCCCATAGCCAAAGGAAAAGCTGTCCAATGCTTGACACTTGGAAGATGGTTCCATTCCTTATCTTGCCACAGACTTCCCATTTCACCTTGCACAGGGCATTTCTTTCTCCTGGCAGGGCAGTGGAGAGGCTCTCGTGTGTCTGATGGTGTTTAGGGCTCCTCAGCAGCTGGTTCCATGTAAATGTGACCAGTCAAGGAGGGTCCAGAACCTGGCCTTTGGCTTTCCAAGCGTGCCTCTGTGCAAAGCTGCAGGTCTTCCTACCCCGTGTGTGCTTTGCTTTGCATTATGGTGGATGTGCTGATTACAAGGACTGCAGTTCTTCACACAACACAGAAGCTGGGATCTGAACTGGGTGAAGGCACCTCCTTGTAAACATCACAGCTGTTCCTGTAATGTGTATGATCCATGTTCCCCTGGGGACCACAGAGCCATGGGCTGCTGTGTCACAGACAGCTCTGTGGGAGATGTCAGCTCTGGGGCAGTGCTCACCAGGGGATACAGATCTTTACCTGGTCCAGGTAAATCAGCACCTGTCTACTGCAAACCTGCAGATTCTGGTAGTTGTTGAAGGAGGTTAAAATATCACTGGTGCCCCCAGAAGATAATGAGGCCATTTCCCTCTACTTGCAATCAAATGGCACTTACCCAAGGCACCATCAGTCAGCCCCCGGTGCAGCTCAGCAGCAGGGCGTTTCTGTTCACGTCAGAGTGAAGCACACAGATGACAAATGGTGGGTGGAGCTGCCTCTTCATCGTCTCTCTTGCCTGTATAAAAAGACTCTGTCCTCCAGGACTCTCAGCCCGCACTTCACACCGCCCTCAGTTTCAGACAGTGACTGGTATGTCTCTATCTTAGAGGAGCTAATTAACATTGCACAGATTTTCAAACCATCACTTAACTGCTGTAAACAGATGAACCTTCCAGTTTGACAAAGTTACCAGCTGCAGTGAGCAGAAAGATTGTTTCATTAGTTTGTAATCACAACTAAACTTTACCCCTCTAGAAACATCGGGGAGAGTTCATCTGCGAGAGACAGGACAGACAAACAGGTCTCAGGTGTTTTCCTGTGCTTGATGCATCCCTGAAATGTCAGACCACCATACACAATCCCACCAATGTCTGCAAGCTTAGGTTTGTTCTGTCATCCTCTTCTTGGAGGCAGGAATTGAGTGATTTAAAGGTTGGATTTTCTATGTAAGATTTAAAGCATTATATGGTCACTGTATAATTAGTCATCACATGTTTGTCTGGAAACAATTCTAATGGTTATGATCTGAAAATATCATGACACACAGAAACAAGCTATAAATTCATCAGGCATTGTAAAGAAGTACTTCCTTTCCAGGCTCAATTTCATGTTTTGAATAGTTATGAGTAATACCACTGATGTTATTTTAGAAACAATCAGAAATTGGTCATTATGTAACATTCTGCCTCAGTGGGAGAAGCATCAATGTTTCATCTTTTTTAATCTCCAGGGAAAAACCTTTTATGTTACCTCAATCAGAGGGAGTGCATCCCTTTATATCTTCTATAAATAACAGTCCTTTCATATGGATAATTTTGCAATATCTGTGGTGGTTATTTTTTTGTAAAGGGCATGACTGAAGTCCCATTACAATGAATTAATGTCTCACATTTTATTTGCATGGAAGTTATCAATCCCCATTTAAGCAGCCAACTGTGATATAAACTATAGAGCAGCATAAACATTACCAAGGTTCTGAATGCCACATCCAATTATCAAGTGGAGTTTTTCATCACTGAATGATTATCCTAAAATTTCAGGACTAGTTTAATATTAGGATAACATAATTGTTAATTATTCACTGCTCTCTCTATAGCACTAAGCCAGTTGCTGGGAACATAGCATGAAGTAACCCTACATTAGCTCTGGAGAAAAACAGCATTTTAAATATACAGGGATTTTGGGGGATTCTTTGCTGCAGTATGACAAAGGATGGCATCTGGGCTGGGCACAGAAGAGCTTTGGCCACACTCTGACTGTCCCAAAGCCAGCCCTGAGGCAGCGCCAAGTGCAGCTGAGCTCTCCCCCCTGCCAGCCCCAGAGACACACTCTGAAGAACCCAATTCTGCAAGTCCTCTAACAGGTGATTTGCTCTGATCCACATAGTGATCATGCTGTGTCATGAATGCAAAAGGCTTAGAAAAGGGCACTAGACTGGAGCAGTCCAGTACTCCTTATGTTCTGAAGTAGTTTTTGGGAAACTGACAGAAAAGTTGGGGGATTCTAGAAGAGGAAATACTTTTCTACAGATCTCTCTCCCATTTTCTACCTATGTGAATTTCTTTGACATGTCTTCTGCATCTGCATCAGGACCTGTAGCCAATACCATTCACATCATGCACACACAAACCCCAGCTGTGTAATGCTGTGTTCCTGCCACACTTGTGTTCTCTGCTGGCCCTAATGCATTCCTTCTAACTTTTCTGAGATTCATGAACCTCCTACTGCCAAACATGAGCTCCCAGCATACATCCCCCATATGTTCATGGTTAGAAAGTGCCTTGGTACATTTGCCTTTTAAGTATAAAAATTTGCCTTTTAAGTATAAAAATTAAAAAGGAACCTTATTTATATGCCAGCCAAAGGAGTATTTCTGATGTTCCCTGCCTGGCACTGGATTCAGTGTGCTGGTGGGGGCACTCCCTTGCCTGGACAGCATGGGACAATCATCCTCCTTCTACTGAGCATCTGCTTGTGTTGCACAAATACGGCTCTTAATCATAATGGCCCCAATCCTATTTATTTGGTCCAGTATCAATTTAACTTGGGATTAATTCCACCTGGTTTTTATTTTCATGTTTAGCTACATGAGTCTATCTAAAGAAAGGGAAGATTTTTTTTTTCACATTTGCAGGTCAGTTTTACAACTGTTTTTCAAAACACAAATATCCACCAATGTGGATACAGAGATAGTTTAAAATAGGTCATGCATCAGGATTTCCTTTCTAAAGATCAGTTGCTGTGATTTGCAAAAATGAGAACAATTTTTCAAACCTGATTATAAAAAACCTCTCTTTTTTCCAATAAAAATGCAAAGAACTCTATTAATAGATTATTTCCCATTCATCACATCTCTCTATACTTCATAATGCACATTGTCATGCAGCTTCATTCTTAGCTTATACACTCTATCAAACCTGGAAATTCACATCCTCTGTATCACACTCTTCTCCTCTCTGCAGGACCCCAGAGACAGATGTTTCTCTAAGTGTGTAGTCTGTGGTTTAGATGGCAGGAGTGACCTGAAGTGCATTTGTAGCTGCTGGTCCATAGGAGATTCTACAGTTCAGGTTGTTCCAACACTTCCTAAGGGGTCCAAGCAAATGCAAGGGGGACCCCTGTGACATTCCACATTAATTCAGCAGAGGAGGGATTCACTCTCAGAAAGAAACATCTGTATCAGCAGTAGAAGATTGCAACAGTGTTATGGTATCAGCAGAAACCACAGCTTGGCTCCTCTAGAAAGCCCTTTCAGAAGTGTGTAAGCATAACAAAAAAGTACTTATGAGCATGGCAAGGTGCAGAGGGGCTATATCACAGCAGGTGTTAACTACACTGAGCAATCATGATTTTATGTAGGCTGACTAATGACACCCTTTTTTTCTTTGAAAACATGTTTTGAATGCTGATGTTGCCAGGAATAGGTGAAAAGCTGCCCTAAATAACACTGCATGTATTTCTTTCTTTAGAGGCAATCAGGAATACAGCTCCAGCAAGAGGTTCTTTGAAGCTCACTGTGGAACCTCTGTGCACCACAAGGGTTTAAAAGTAGCACGTGGGTAGCAGAAATGCCTCTTCCAGCTCTGCCCCATCCAGAGCAAGCACACATCTCACCTTTGGGCTTTGCTGTTTAACAGTGGGGCTTAGGCTCAGGAGAAACTGAGATGCTCCATACTGAAACTCAGTGGAGAAAAACAAATGGGATATGTGCTCCCCCATTCCTTAATCTCTTTCACTCATCCCAGTAAGTTTGAAGGGAAACTGCTCCAGTGTTATCCATGGTTCCTCATCTTGCTTCCCTCAGTGTCCCTAGTGCAGTGTAACATTCAGGAGTGTGCTGTCTCTAGACTGGACCTCTCCCTTGTGCTGTGGGACACCTGACCTGCTTTTATATGCTCAAAGTAGCAGCAGCAGGGAGCTCTGGGGTAGAACTGCTTTTGTAACTAATGGAACCTTGCATACAGCAATCATAACAAAGCAAGTCCAATGGATGGAGTGTGCAAGAAGTAAATAGCTGTGCACAGCCAGGCCGCAGTAAGGAGCTGCACAGACAGCATGTGGCTCTGTTTACATACACAATACTAACAGTATCAAATCCAATTAGGGAGGTGGAGATCCTTATCATCACATTAGACAGCAGTTTCCAGAGTGTGTGAATCAAGGGTTCAGCATTTCCTTCCCAGTCTGACTGATGCTGAATTGTTGGATTTATCTCCTTCCCTTGATTTGTGATACTGTGACTCTGGTGAAAGGTCAACAGAGAGCATAAACCCAGGACATGAGCAATGGGTGCTTCAGCCCAGCCTGCAGCAGCCTGTGCAGCACAGAGAAAGCTCCAGAAAAGCTTTACTGCTTTCAGGTGTTCTGGACAAAGAAATTCCCTAAGCTGTGTCTTCTGCTTTTGTCCAGTCACAAAAGAGTAGGATTCTGTTGTGAAAAGGAAAATGTTAAGGGAATTTCTGTTGTAAATGTGTGCAGGCAAGAGAAGCACTCAGATTTCAGGCTCTTCCATGCACTATCAATCTAGGTTGTTCAACACAGTACTTCAGGCTGGTACATCTGTAACATCTGGGTTTAAATTTCTCTTTGGGGTATATCCCTGCTGGACATGGTCAAACACCTTCTCTTCTTACTTAAAAGCTAAAATAGTGAGAGTTGTCATCTGTTCAAAGTGTCTTCTGGCACATCTTCCCCTTATGGCTGAGCCCTTGGGCAATTCACAAAGGATTTGGGGGTGTCTGGTGCACACAATCATACTCTGATTCACCTGGGTTCAGCTTTGCAGACCTGGCAGGAGCTCTCAGATCCACAGCCCTGCTGATCCCAGTGCCACAATTGCTGGCTGTACCCCTGCAGTGCTGTACCTTGGAGGGAGAGGTCCTGGTTCCAGGTGTCCTGCTGACCCTCTGCCAGGGAAACTGCCTTGCACTCTTACAAGTTGCTTTTCCTACAATATTCAATTACCCTACCTTGGGATTACATGTCTGTCTTTTCCAGTGATGTGATTAAACTCTAATAAAATAACCATTTAACTCAAATAGTTTAAAAAGCTGTAATCCCCTCAAAGAAATTTTTTAGCTCAGTTAATGACTGCAAGCTGAAATGTAATGTTTGTAATGAGTTTATCCAAAGGAACTTAGAGAAGGCACCTGATGCCCTGGGGCAGAATGTTGTACTGCAGCTCCATTTGGTTTTACAGTTTAAACAAATTATAATTTTTAAATAAAATGCTTTCATTATTTAACAATTAATTTTGATAAAAAATTGCTTGGATTAAACACATTGAACTAATCACTAAGTACACAAAAACACTGTCTCTTTGGTACTGTTTTTGGTCAAAATATCCCCCACACTCATTGCATGTGATGAAATTTAGGTATTATAAGAAAATTTCACAACAGTTGTAACTTTGTTAAACATCAGATGCTGACTACCTCCCTAAAACAAACTGTCAGTGTAAAGAATGCTTGAATTCTGTCCTGACATTTGGAATGGCTTGATGATGATGAAGATAGGAAAACAGTAGCCACAAACAGAGCAGGAATAGGGAAAAAAAGAAAGTGTGTAAGCAAAATAATGATTCTTCTTGGAACAGAATATTTAAGTTTCCAGTCAAGGCTTAAGGTGCCTTGCAGTAGTCACAGAATTCCAGGTATTTCAAATTTGTAAATCCACTGATTATTCCCTTCCCTTTCAATAGGTTGCTGATTTCTAGTATTTTTGATAAATTTAAAAATGAAATCTGTTTTAATATTTAGTACTTAAATAGTGAAACTCCTAAGTAAGTGAAATATTTTCATTTGGACTTGGAATAAAAGAAAAACAAAAATCAGGCTTCCAGCTCATATGAAAAGCAACAGAACCCACATGGATTTTATCAGCTTATGACAACTAAAAACCTGGCCAGAGGAAATTGGGGTTGGGGTTGAAACATAAATCAGTGGTAGGTGCCAGCTGGCTGGTTTCCATATCAACCATGACTCTGAAATTTGTGAGTCAAAAACTGAGCTGTGAAGCTGCACAGGTAACTGTGTCATTGGGAGAGTGCTGGTGCAGGAGCTGGGCACACTGGGAGGGCCTGGAGCACACTGAGAGTCCCCAGTTAATGCTGTTTCTGATCATAAGGTAATTCTCTTCCACTCTGTCCCTTTCCAGGCTGATTCTGGTTCTAGAATTTGTTCTGGACAAGAAAAAAAAGAGCAAGTGAAGACAGAGAGTCCTTTGTCATATTGTCATATGACAGATAATATGACAATGACTGTTGTGGACATGCAAATGAGATCTTCTTGTTCCCAGTCAGTTGGGATCATCTAACAAGGAATCATATTCAAATTTTAAAACTAAAAGAGTTTGTGAAATACTAGCTTTATTTTTTTTTCATGTTTTTTCAAGTTTTGAACTTCTGCAGGTCTCCCATGTAACAGACTGAATTACAGATAGTGTTTTGAGCTATAAATAGCATCTCCTCACTCCAAGAATTTTGATTATAGGTGCTATCATTTGTATCTGAAGTCAGACTAACTACCAACGTACCTGACAGATGCTCAGGGAACCAGAATGTGCCCAAAAGTCAGCCAAGATGATGTGGGTTAGCTTCCAGCCACCAGCAAAGCTGGGATAAGATAGAATACCTCAAGGCATAACATTTTGGTTTTTGTTTGTCAGAGTTGGACTGGTGTCTGTGACTCTACCACTTTGCTTCTGGCCAAAAGAGCAAACAGATCCTGTTTCCAAGCAAATGAAATAAACCAGCTATATTTTTATGAAAAAGGAAGAGTTGCTAATATTTTCCTTATCTGTGTCTCAAAGCTGCTGTTTGCTCTGCCCCCAGGCTACTGAACCCTCCTTGCTGTTCCTTGGCTGCTGCTGCCCAGGACGTCCCACACCCCCTGAGCTGTGCCAGGACATGCTGCTGCTTTGTTTGCATTCATAAGTGTCACTGTGACCCTCAGCTTTCCAGGACTCTCAGCTCAGTGGAGATGCTCACAATGCTTTATTGTTAGCAGTGAGTGTGGCTGGAGGAGCTGGGCACCCCTGGATGGTTGGAGCCCTGAGCAGCAGCAGAGCAGAGCAGCACAGCAGGAGCCATGTCTCTGCCCTTCCGGAAGGAGCTGGAGAAGTACAAGAACATCAACGAAGATGAAATACTCAGCAAGCTCTCAGAGGATGAGCTGAAGCAGCTGGAACATGTTCTTGATGACCTCGATCCTGAGGTGAGTGATGAGAATTGCAGCACTGCCTGGTAGAAATGCCACACACTGCAGTGGTTTTTGTTTTGTTCTGTTGCAGCAGGGACAGGGTACCCTGCAGAAGAATGAGCAGCTCAGCTACAGACATTTTGGTTGTATTCCTGCTGGGATGTGCTACTTCTGTAAAAGTCACTGTGCTCCTGGTCTATTTAGACATGAGCTTGTCTGCAGTCTAAATCTTTAATCAGGTTGGCACACTGCACCACAATGAGAAGCTTTTTGTGGCTGCTGTTTCTGAGCACAGCAATAAACAAACACAACCTGTGTTTATGGAGATCAGGGCTTTTGAACTCCTGAAATCTGCTGTTCAGCACACATGTTTTTAGCTAAGAGAACATGTTTGGGCATGATCAAGAAGAACAGGATACAGCTAAAATTATCATTTTCCAGAGAATAAGAATGATTGGGATTTTATTTATATATACATATATATATATATATATATACCAATTTTATATATTCATATGTATATGTATATGTAATTATTATCTATATATAATAACTGAGAAATTCTCACAAAGAATTTAAAGATCTCTGGTCTGAGAACCACTTGATCCTACAATAATGAGGTTACAGTCACAAGTGTGCAGGGAATAATGACTGTGCCTACCCAAAAATTCTCAAACTGATTTAGGAGCTTGAAAACTGGCAGGTAAAATGGCAGATAAAATGTTCTGTCTGGAGGCAAAATGAATTTGGAGAAATACAATAGATTTATAGCTTCTAATTCAATAGCACCAGTTTGTCTGGAAATTAAGGGGAACTTTAGTGTTCTCTCCCACCATGTTGCCACTTCCCACTACCTGGACTGCAAACTGGGCTTATAATGACCTTACTTAGTTCTTTGGTGTTCTGGCTGTGAATGTGGTTAATACAAATGTTAGTGGGTGTGGTTGTGTTTGCAGGGGTCCTGGGATGAGGGAAGAGATGAGAATCTTGACTCTATGTTTCAGAAAGCTGATTTATCATTTTATTATATATATTATATTAAAAGAAGATGATATTTTAAACTATACGAAAAGAACAGAAGAAAATATTTCATCAGAAGGCTAGCAAGGAATAGAAAGGCATAGAATGATAATAAAACCTTGTAACTAACCAGAGAGTCCGAAACAGCTGGGCTGTGATTTGCTATCAATGAAAAAAAACCACATGAGACCAATCAAAGATGCACCTGTTGCATTCCACAGCAGCAGATAATTATTGCTTACATTTTGTTTCTGAGGCCTCTCAGCTTCTCAGGAGAAAAAATCCTACCAAAAGGATTTTTTATAAAATATGTCTGTGAGAAGTGGGTAGTAAGCCGAGCAGAGCGAATGATATGCTGGGTTTTGTGATTACCTGTAGGTAACGTGTGTTACTGCTGTCACCCAAGAGCACTATGCAAAGAATGATTTCACTCACAAAGCCCTGAGATGAGGTGTGGAGCAGTGTGTGCAGCTGCCTGCTGTCCTTTCCCTGCCCTCTCTCCCACAGAATGCCCTGCTCCCGGCGGGATTCCGGCAGAAGGACCAGACCACCAAAGCTGCCACGGGCCCCTTCGACAGAGAGCGCCTGCTCTCCTACCTGGAGAAGCAAGCCCTGGAGCACAAGGACAGAGAGGACTTCGTGCCCTTCACAGGGGAAAAGAAAGGTACTGGCCATGCTGGTGTGGGCACTGGGTGGCAGACAGACTCAGAGAGTGCCCTGCTGTGCAGTGAGCTGGCACACCAGAGCTGGGGGCTCTTACAGTGCAGGGCGAGGCTGCAGTCAGAGCTAGAGCTGCTGCAGCACAAGGTGAAGGGCTGGTTCAGCTGCTCTAGTGTCTGCCCCACTGCTCTGGAGTCCCAGTGGCAGGTCCATGGTGTGTGATGGGTTAAAGGCCAGATGACTGGGGGGTGCAGCACCAGGAGCACCAGTGCAGCAAAGGGCTCTGCAGCAGCTCCCTGCTCAGCCGGTGCCTCTGGTGCACTCAAGCACAAAGGTGCCCTCACCAGCCCCACTGGGACTGCTCCCTGTGGAGCATTAGGCCATGCAGGGCTGTTGAGTGGGGGAGGCATTCAGGAGGAAGCACATAAATGTCTTTGTGAATGAATCTTGCCTACAGCTGCTGTATGTAACAGCTCAGGGAATACAGTTACAAAAAAGGAGTATTTTTCCACTTGTTTACTATCGCATCTGGCAATGCTATTCATGCAGACACTTTCCCTGCTACCCTTGTCCTACAGCTACAGGAAAAAAGGGGAAAAACAGGAAAACCTAATTCTAATTATTTAAACATGGGTAGGATAACCTCAGGGCAGGAACAGTCATAATTTAAACAAACAATATTCCTTTAGTACCACTAGCTCCTTTTCCCTGTTTATAAAAAGTGGACAGAAATGCTGGCCTCAGGCAGCCCCCTTGTGCAAGAAGGAACTTCCTATGTCTGGGTCCATTTCTGGCCATGTTATGGATTTGCCATCATTTCAATGGGATCTGCTTAAGGGAAAGCAGATACTTCAAGGAAGTCAAGGGCAGCATTTTTTACATTATGTACCATTATCAAAGATGTAAAATGTTATTTATATAACAATTCATAGGCCAGGAGTTGTTACTATCAGTGCATTGTGTTCTCAGTCTTTGAAACAATGATTTCAGACAAATGAGACATTTTTCAGCTAGATCTGATCAATGTGTCATTTTTCCATGCAGCATATCCTTTAGTCTACTTTTTGCCCCACCAAAATGCCCCCACAGTGCTCTTCACAGGGCTGATGGTGAGCCCACTGACATGCAGTGACAGGGCAGAGCTCCTGCCAGTAGCAGGAGAGGTCAGGCACACCCTGTGCAGGAAGGAAAGCACTTTACTGTAGTAGGCATTTATTACCAATTGTTTTCAGTCTCCTACACACTGCTGGCTCAGAGCAGTGCAAGTCACTGCTTGCAGCCCCCTAGGTATTTATACCAACACCTTCAGTCACATCCCACCTTCCTGATATTTATTTAAGGTTAAGGTTTTGCAGTTTTCACTGTTGTTATATCTGAGATCTCCAAATTAGCCTGAAACATCAGTGCACAAACCCCAGCAGTGCATGGAATGGCACATGCCCATGGGACTGGCCCTTGGTCTGTACAGAATGAGTCCCTGCATTGTCCCTGACAGTGGTACTGTAGGCACTGGGCTGTTAATTCCATTTCAGTTTTCCTTTGATGAAGCTGAAGCAGCATTATTCCTACATTTGTTTCCAGATGCCCTCAAAGTGCTTATTAGTTCTGCTTATTAGTTCCTGGTGTCTCTGGTGTGGAAGTACCACTGCTTTGCAAGCACAGCCAACCACACATTTCACTTCCCCCTGAGCACAGAGTGAATGCAGCCCTCCTAGCCCTTAAAGCTGTTCTTAATTTGGCTTTTGATTCACTGTGTTCAATTACTTCAAAATTACAATTTCAAGAATTATTACAATTACGAGGTAATGACAGCATTTCAAGCTACAGGAATCATTCCCTTAATTTCCTCTTTGTACAATACAAATTCAGGACAAAATTCTCAGTATCAGCTTTAGCAGATTAAGTCAAATGAAAACAACCATGTGTTCTGTGATTTCTGCAGTCATTTTACAATTATGATCTAAACACACAGAATTATACTACATTTTCTTTGAAGTCAGAGGCCAAAAGCTATGAAAATACCCTTTGTTTCTTTGTTGGTTAGAAATAACTGAATTAATCTGAGATCTGATGAGGTGCAGTACCTTGACAATGGAGAACTGATGGGCTGCACAGTGTCATTTTTGTGCTGCTTTAGGAGAACTGACTTTGAGAACAAAGCTGTTTATTTTGAGCTAGGAATATCCTGAATTGGTGCTGGAGTGTGAGTCCTGCTGCCCCTCTGTGGCTTGGCAGGAGGTGTCCCACAGAAACACCACCAGACTTGAGCAATGCAGCAGCTGAGCCTTATAAAGCACAGAGCTGAAATCTCCATCTGCCAGAGGCACTGAAATCCTCCCAGGGCCTGTATGAGAAACCTGCTAATTGGTTGTTAATTGGTAAAACGTGATGAATGTTGTACAAAGTCCATGTGTGGCTATCCCTGGATCTTAGAGTCTGCTTGTAACTGCAGTGTGACTCATTTTGACACTCTCAGTTGAAAAAACCCAGCAACAGGATGGCTGTATTAAAATATAAATTACTTGATTCACACCTATAAGAAGATATTTCCCATGCAAGGAAACAAAGCAATCCTGAAAGACATTTTCAAATCTGATACTACATGCTAGATGCTTTAATTGGAGAATAATTAGTGTTCTTCCAAAGCTCAGTAATTAGTTCAGGAAAAATAATTTCAATTTCTAAACTGTGTCCTCAGAAGAATGCTGAAGAAGGATATCCCTTGAGGAAAATCTTATTTCTCATCTTCTGCATGTTGATGGTCTCTAAGATGTGTTTACAGATTGGTAAATATTTATATGATTCTATTATATAGATTTCTGTTAAATTATTTCTTTACACTCTAAATGCACTGTAATGTAGCCATTCTGTAAATAATTCCAAATTAATTTGAGGCTATTTCTGCTAGTTAAAAATGAAATTCTCAAGCAGCTCTAAAATGCATCCAGTTATGTACATTGGGGAGGAATTGATGCCAATCTGGCATTTGGTATTTATGACCTAAGAATATTTGTGTGTCAGTAGGATTAGAGCATGGCAAGCGTTGTTTGAACTTTTGTCAGTGTTTTGTACTCTGATATTTGTCTGCCACTGGGAAAGCGTTTATTTTTTCAAATTTAGGAAGTGGGGTGCTTCTACTAAATGTAAAGTGACATTCCTACCAGTTCCTACAGTTGTCATACAAAGCTAAATCTTGGAAATTCACTGATGAGCTGAAAAGAAGGTGGCATTTAAAATATCCTCCTTCCAGACCAGTCTGTGGTACAGGATGATTTTTTATATACTGTGACTGCCTCTCTGGGTTTTTTTGTTGTTAATATTTTATTAGAGAGTTCTTGACCAAGAAGCAATACCAAGCAGCTGCTGAAGGACAAAAACTCAGTTGCCTGTGTTAGTCTATAAATGCTGAGCAACCATAAGGTTTTGATTGTCCTAGAAAACAAGCTAAACTAAATTCCAGAGCTGACAGGGTTATGCAGAATGGTTAAAACACAGGAAATGTTAAATATGAGCCCAAGACGGGGGGGGGGGGCTGATTATGCAGGGAACTGCCTTGTTTTTGATTGTAATGGTGGTTTCAAGAGGCTGGAGATGTTTGGCAAAAACAATCAAACTTACGGAATGCATTAGGGTTTTGGACCTCTGCCATATTGCAGCTTGGTGATGGACTTCATTAATTGCTGCACAAAAAGGATTTAAGGCTGTATGGGAGAGATCTCAGATTTCAGTGGAGACCCAAGGCTTGCCCAAACCAGGGCTGGAATGATCACAGGCTCACACCCAAAGCTGGCCACTGAGAAATGTTTTCAGACTGCTTTACCCACATCCTCCCTAATGCAAGTCAGGGCTGGGCACTTCATTTGAATGCCCCACTGTGTGGTTTGACATGACCTGGTGGCTTTCAGGAGCTCTTGTGCAGCACAGATGTCTGTTAGTAATGAGCAGTGTGGGTGAAGAGTAAGGGCTGATAACTGGGCCGTGGTGATGGGCAGTTTGTAAGTGCTTATTTTGTGTATTTTGGATTTGTTCCTACTCAGGATAGATGTTCTAGATATCCTTACACAGAACCTGATGGTCTGTGGAAGTTACTTAGGGTTGTACTTAAGTACAGCTGAGCCCCGTATTTAACACATAGAGCTGGACAGGTGGCTATCAGACTTCCATCACTTCCTGTGAGGTGTCATTTTCAAGTTCATGAATGAGCCAGGAATAAAAAGAAAAGGTGGGAACATGAGGGGCAGTGCAGACACAAAGTATTCCAGAGCTCTGTCAGTGCTGGTTTCTCTGCAGTCTGTACCTCAGCCTGACCTCAGCTAAGAGCTGAGTCCTGCCGTGGCACAGACATAACTGGTAACAGCATTTGTGCTTCCTTGCAGGGGTTCTCTGAACTGTATGGTACTCATGAAACACAATTTAAAATACTTCTTGTGTTGTGAAATGTCATTAGCTCAGAAAGGTTGCTTTAAGGATTGCTGCTTCAACCCTTCACCACTGTCCCTGTTTTCTACACGGTCTTCTGCTCCTTGCCAAACCATTTCATTTTGGATCCCATCCAGTTCTCATCAAAGGCATGGAAAAACTCCAGTGGATTGGGCTATTATTATTTGTGGCTGGAGAGGGAAGGGGAGCATGCTTGTATGTGATTAAATACTAACATTTTCAGCTGATTGATAAAAGGGAAAGGGAAGAAAATACCAGAGAACTTTGGGCCAAACCTGAGTTTTCAGTTGCTCTGGCAGAGACCATCTCTGTTGCATGTGGTGCTGTGCTAAGCAGAGTATCAATACACAGCACCAGTAATAAGGACAGTCATTTTCAGAAGGTCAGAGTGTTAGAGTAGATGCTAATGAGTTCCAATTCCACTGTGTCTAAGAGACTGCTTTCAAAAGTTAGGGTTTAATACAGAGACACGTTTCTTGGACCGACATGGGAGTCGTTTCACCCACAATGCCTAAATGGTTTGTTTAAATCTTTGCCACCTTTTTCCTATTCTTTAGGGCTTAAATTTAGAACTGATGTTTGTCTCTTAAGGCACTGAAAGCATTGCAGTTGCTGACAGTAATGCCTCTGGCCAGTGCCTTTCACTGCTTGCTTTGCTGAGACTCTCTTTTAGTCGCTCGCGACTTTGCCAAACTCGCACAGTTCGCAGTGAAATTTCCCATGCTGAGACGCTGCCTCGAGCTGAATTTTTGGAAAGTGTCAGCAAAAAGGACTTAGCTGCTTCCAAGAACAAGATTAGGAGAAAACACATTGTTTTATCCATCTAGAGTAAATTTTTCCAGCTGTTTTTTTTTTATGACCTGCAGTGCCTCCATGCTTTGAAGAGAAGACTTGAAATGGAATCCCCAGGGAAATATACTCAAGTCTGGCATCCTCAAAATATTGTGCTTTCTTGTCCTTCCAGTTTGTTGTAGCATTCTGCAAGCATTCCCCCTGCAGTGAGTGCTGCTCCAGCTCATGTGGCAGCACAGCAGTGCCCAGAGGGACCTGGCATGGCTGGGCTCTCAGGATGCTCTTGAAATTCCTCATCTGAGAGGCCCCTGTCACACCAGGACCAAGGGCAGGGAGACTCCCTCCTGCTCTGACAGAGCTCCCCTCCCTTTATAAGGGCACTGTAAAGGAGAAAAAAGAGTAAAGAGCCAGCTCAGAGGCTGGGGCAGGGAGGTGGAGTGGGGGGTTTGAGGAGCTGTGTGAATATTCCAGGATGAAGGACTGGATGTGGCAGCTCTGGGGAAAGGAGCTGTAGAGAAGAGCAGTGGTAAGGAAGGGAGGGCAGAAGAAAGGGAGGTGGTGGGAAGGGTCAGGACTCAAAGATTTTGAAAACCAGGAGACATGGGGGATGGGGAAGGCACAGGGGGCAATGAGGGAAGGAAAAGATCAGAGGAATGTGTTGGGTAGGAGAAGAGAGGCCAGAAAGGAACATAACGAGTGTGGTATTCAGCTCTGCCCATGTTTCAAAGGTCTTTGGTGTCCAGGGGGACCTGAAGTGCAGTGGCACAGTTTGAGTTTCTTCCTTCTCTAGCACCATTCCACATCAGGCATGGAGCTTTCTGCTCATTTGGTGGAGTGAGTAATCCAGCAGGAAATGCAGAGGACTGCCCTAGGGCTGCATCCTAACTTGTCATAATCCATGGGAGGGTCTGAAGAAATTCTGGGCCTCCTTTGTTTTAAAAAAGTTCAGGTTGGCTTTTGTTTATTTTTGTTTGAGCAAGCATACTTTCCAGGAGAGTTTTTGGAAGGATATTGCTGCAGTGGCAGGATCACAGCATGCTGATCAAAGTCAAGGATACTGGTGCAAGTTCCCTTTTTGTGTTTATGCACAATAGATTTAACAACTTTGCAATGCTTATCTCTGCAGCCTTCCTATTCCATTGTCATAATTTTTAAGGCATAGAATATGCTGACACTAATCCAAGAGCAACAGAACAACAATTAGGATACTGCATTTTTATTACTACTGGCATTTGGCTTCATGCTTACTTGAACTTGGCATGTTTTCTTCTTCATAATACAAATTTGTCCTTGGTAAGAACTAATTTAGCTCCATTTTCTTTTAGAATATATGTGGGGATATGCTTAAGAAAGGATCAACAGAAAAGAATAGTGTAAAATGAAAAAAGTGAATCAGGTGCCTGTGATTTATGCAAGGCAGATTTCCAGGATTATTGAATTTCACTCCCAAGGTCAGTGTAGCATTCTGTAATTGGGAACAAACAGGCACTCACTGTGCTCAGGGATTCATTGAGAACTCAGAAGTAGTAAGTGTAACCAGGTATTTTCTTGAGAACACAATAATCTGAGCTGCACTATATAGGAAAAGAAAGTACATTATTGTTTTACAATTTTGGCAGAAAATGCATTTGTATTATAAAATTAAGTAAATATCCTTAAAAAGTCCTCCCATAGATGTGCATGTGGTAGTTAATTATTACTGTATAAGAAGGTGGAGATCTCATGTCCTTGCTTTGCTCTGACATTGCTTTGATGGGGGCATTTGCACAATGCAGGGAAAGAAACCTGGCTGAACCAAGTGGCAAAATGAGACCTAAGGTTTCATCACTGTTCCCAGTGAATTTCTTTTTTTTTTAAATAGAGAATTTGCTTTCCTTTTACCTTGGTCCCAATTTCTGTGTCTCTCTGTGGTGCTTTCCTCTGAATCCTTCTTCCCTCTGGCTGTCAATGGGTTTGGTTTCCCATAGCCTCTCTTGAGGAAAACCATATCCTATTTCAGTTTCAATAGGAGTCTTGTTTTTGCAGTGGGTGAAAAGGGGTAGGTCTGCTGTTAAACTGAGCCAAGACAGCTCTGCTCACTGCACTCACACTCAGAAAGTCCCTGCTTTGTGATCAGCTGCCTGTGCCATCACCCAGGTCACCCCAGACACTTTTGGCCCAGTTTGGCCAAAGGAAGGGGAGAATTGCAGTGATGCACACTTAAAATTTCACACTGAAAGAAAGCACTTGGCATTCCACACACTTTGGGTTTCTGAGCTTGTGTGAAAATAAAATTATATTTTACTTCAATTGAACTTTGGTTGCAGTTAAACAAAAAATATATTATTCTTATACAGAAGTGGGGTTATTTTTGTCTTGTTCACAACAAAGTAGCTCAAGTTATGTATAAGCAGAACTTTTGTCACTGTGTTTTTCACTGGTAGAAAGTTAACCTATTACTATTAAGACTTAGCACAGAACATTAGCATATTCTGGAGGCAAAATATAACCCAGCCAACATTAATTATACCACATAGAATAAAGTAATAATAAAACACTCCCAAAAAACAGTGTGAATATAAAGAAGACCAAGAGCAGCAGCCTTTCTTCATAAATCTCACTTTATAATAATAAAATGTCACTATTGCTCCAAGGCTTCTTCCAAGTAATAAATTTTAAGTTGGACCATTGAATCAAGGAAGCCACAATCCATGTTTTATTTTGTCAGTGAATTCCATGATGCACTGGATAATGAATTTACAATGTACAGGTGTGGGACTAGGAGACACCTCCTGAATCTTTAAACTCTGTCCTTAAATGATGAAGGAAAGCTGGTTGACAGCTGTCTATAAACAGACACACAGGTTTTGCAGCTGGTGGACAGCTAATAAATTGTTAATAACATGCTCAATACAGGAGTTTTTCTAACCTCCATCTGCTGTGCTGCAGCATCTCTTCACAGTGGAATGTTCTTATCTAGATAGCAGTAAAATGAATATTTTTAAACACCACTGGATGCCAGCAAGGCCCACATACATTAAAGATATATATTACTGTCTTTGACATGACCTTGCCCCTTTAAATATTTCATATATCCAAGAATAGAATTTTTTTTTTCTGAAGCATTTGCCAAGAATGCATTAAATGAAACTATCATTGGGAATCATATACACACTTAACGAGGTTCAGGCTGGTATCCAAGAATTACATATGCCTGAAACAAATGTTTAAAACTCTATTCCTATATATGTGAACTGTACAGAAAAAGGTATGAGCCTCTAGAGGTTTGCATTACCCCTTGATTTCTTGCTGTGCAAGGCACTTGACCTTCACATATCCAAAGTCCTTAAAGACCAGCTACACCACATATTGTGCCAAATTTAGTCCAAACTCAAGGTCCTGTGTCCCTTTACAATGTTATGTGTGAAAGCACAGGCTTGGATCAGGGTTTGTTAAAAGTGAGACTCAGGTTTGGGCCTGGGAAGAATCACTCACTGCCTGCTGGAGATGCTTTGTGTCCACAGGCTGTGACCTGTGGGATTGCTGCTACACAACAGTGTTGTCAGTCAGGATAAAGATTCCCTCAAGATCTCAAACAACCTGCTGAATACTTGAAACTCACATGGAATCACCAGTGATCTGAAAGGAAAACACTTTCTGGGCAGTATTCCTCACTATTGATTGTTAACTCAGATATTCTGGTTGATTTTGGTTTTCCAGCCTCTAGCACAGTAATGAATTTTTTTCCTCATGTCAAGCTGGCATCAAGTCCTGGTCAGTGGTGTCTGGAAGCTGCCACCCAGCACTTCAGGTTAGGTGGCAGCACAGAGAGGGTCTGAAGTCTGACCAGCTGTGCTGCTGTCAAGTCTGGAGAGCATGACTGCCCCGTCTTTGCAGAGTGGTTCTTACCCCAGATCTCCACTTTTCCTTTGTTTGGTGCTGCTGGGATGGCTGTCCTTAATTGCTGTGACCTAATGCAGTCACAGTTAAAATGCTTCTTGCCTTTCACCCACAAAGGCTTTTATCTTCTTGAAGCCTTTTCTAAAGAGATTACTTACTTAAAGTATTACATGAAAAATAAATCATACCATGATACTATTTTGACTTTCTGCATAACTTTCTGTCCAATTTTGTACTCAGAAGTGGTTTAGCCTTGGTAGAAATATCTCTAAGGTAAATAATGTGAATCATGTATCAATAAACCTTGCCAGAGCTTCAGAAATATCAATTAAAGTTTTTTTTTTGAGCTTACTCAGTGACTTGAGTCATGAAGGCTGACAGCATAAAAATGGCTGTAGACAAACTTGTATAAAAGATATAAATGAATTGGAAATTACTACATGAAAATGATACTTTGGACCATAATGGGGAAAAATGAAGTCACAGAAGGATGACAATGTTGAAAAAAACAGAGGCAAACCATCTGTAATTCAGTACTAAATATCAGAATTACATTTATGAATGGTAACAATATGACTAATAGAGTTAAAATTAAACTACTCTAGAGACATTTCAGAAAGCCACAGGACTAGATGTAACGCTTCAGGCATTATATGTAGAGTGTAAAAAGCTGCACAAAATGAAAATTTAAAGCTGTCAGTGGGCCAAAGCTGCCTGCACCAGAGATCATCATCACAACAGGATTAATTAAAGCCTGCTTGAGAAGTAGCTGTTAGGGACAAGGTGAGGGGAGCTATGGCACAGGGGACAGTAGATCATGGGAATTCCCTCAAGTATTGGAGCAATGGCACTGTCTGCTGCCTGGGGGATCATCCAGTTCTGCACTGGCTGTGGGGGCTGCTCAGGAAAGCTGAGTGGGAGAAAAGCCCAGCAGTGCTGGTGACTCGAGTGCAGCTCCAGCTCTCTCACTCCAAGCATGTGCACTTACATCACCACAGTGCTGAGGTTAACCATCATAGCAGCCTGAAGCAGTAGTGGAACTTGTTGTGCTGTTCCTGGATTTATCCTGCATTTTCCCCATTTCAGCAGACAGGCCAATGACCTCAGTCCTGGGGGGATATTGCATGGAAACACATATCTGCTAACCCAAAGGTATCAGCAGGATACAGAGAGTAACAAATGTGCCAGGAGTCTTTCTTGGGCAACACGTGGTTCAGTTCAGACTTTTCAGGCCTGGAGAAATGATCAGGGTAAGGCTGTTTATGTCAATGATCACCAGGAGACACAGAGGGAAGGTACTCTGGAGGGGCTGGGAGTTAAACTGAGTTACTGGAAGAGAACAGGTTTGCTGAGCTTTCAGGATCATGTATGGAAGTTCATGAACTGAAAGATTCTTGCAGTAGGATGGTTTTAACTGCTCCTAGTGCCTCATTTAAATATAAGGATGAAATTTCTGCAAGCTTTTTGTGTAGACCTGATTCTGCCTATTTAAGGACACAGGACCTTCAGAAAAATCCCAGCTGGGACTACTCCTGAGAGCAAATTCCTAAAATAACAATCACCAACACAGAGCAGTAATCTGCACCTTTTATTTTTAGACTTACTAAGATCCTGGTGTGGAGGATAACATCAAGTAAGAAAGAGAAAAACATGCATGTGATAATATTTCCGAGAAGTTCCATTGTCACAGACCTATTCCTCCGCTGCCAGGAGGCAGAGAAGTTGTTCCAATAATTCATTACTCACTCTGGCTTTTTTCTTTATCTTAGGCAAAATATTTATCCCTAAGGAGAAGCCCGTAGAAACGCGCACGGAAGAGAAGGTGACCCTGGACCCAGAGCTAGAGGAGGCCCTGGCCAGCGCTTCTGATACTGAGCTCTATGACCTTGCAGGTTAGAAAACAGACAGATGCGATCCTCCCACGTGTGCAGCTCCTCTCTGGCCAGACCTGGCAGCAGGAATGTCTCACAATGACCCCTCAAGGCCCTGGTGCTGTCTGACCGGGGGCCAAGCGTTGCCCAGGGTGACTGAAGTGTGACTTGACAGCTGCTGCATTTCAGACTTCTCTGCTTAAAGCTGCTGTGTCAGGCCAGGGGGGAGAGGAAGCAGCTCGTGTGATTTGAGGAGGGGAAGGGTGGACAGTGGACTGCAGGCTGGGGTGCTTAATGGAAGTGACTGGTCCCACTGTATCCACATTGTTTGGAGCACACTACAGCTACCTCCCTCAACTCTGACATCCCAAATAGCCAGCTAAGCTTGTTACAGCATGCAGTGGATAAAGACCCTGAATCCATGAGGAAATTTGGAATCTAGCCCCTTGAATGAGAAAATTGGTTGCCAGGTGATTAGACCTGGGTATCTTCACCACTTCTGATTATTTTCCAAGCACATCAATACTGATGTGCTTCCATAAGAAACCCTGGTGGGAATGCCAATGCATTAAGCTCATCACGTGTGCAGTGAAATTCTCAGATACACCAAACAATGGAACATAACCAGCAATAAGAAGTTCAGGGGGTATATTAGGGAAGCAAAGTGATTAGGAGTGTAGCATTGAAACGATTTACAACCCAACCAAAGAGGTTGTGGGATTTCCATCCCTGGGTGTTTTCAGACTGCAGCAGACAAAGCCATGGCTGACCTCATTAGTGCTGGCAGTGCTCCTGCCTGAGGGAGAGGAGATGACCCACAGTGGTTCCTTCCAGCTGGCACTTCTGGGATGTGCACATTGACTCGATTGTTCAAAAATCTATACTGGAAGTGTCTGTATCTCCAGAATTTGGAGCCCAAAAGAGTCTCCCTACAAGCAGGCATGACGCACACAGTTAGCCTTTTATAAAGGGGGTTTTGTTTGGGGAGCTCAACTACAGTTTGTAGCAAATACTTTCCTGCATTCTGTGTTCCTGTCCTTAACATGTATCCTCTTGCTGGTGTTTACACATTTCAGCTGTTCTTGGAGTGCACAACATGGTCAACAACCCAAAATTTGATGAAGCAGGAGCCCGCGGTAAAGACGGAAAAGGAATCGTGAGAAGTAAGCACGCAGATTTCTCCTGTGGGCTGCATGTCATCTTTAGGGACTTCTGCAGCTGTGGGTGGGCTCTGTTGGTCTAATTTTTTGTAATGTAACTGGACCCAACTTGGATTGATCTAACTGATCACAAAAAGTGACTTTTTAAAAGTAAATACAATCTTAAAATTCACTATAATAGCAACAGTAGTACACAAACAGATGATTCCTAAGGAAATTTCTTTTCCTAGAGTGCAGTATCTGGCTCTGCAGAGGTGTCTGAAAGAGTGGGAGTATTTAGGAGGCCAAGACATATAAATTTCCATTCCATTTCAGTTTAGGCAGCAGGCAGAAAACAGAGTGAGCTGTAGCTAAGAATTGGCTGCAGTTCAGGCCAGGCCATCTCGCCCCAAGTACCTTCATTTACACACCTGAAAAATCACTTGTGACCACTGGGCTCAAATGTGGCACAATCCCTGCCAGAGTCACATCTGTGACCAGAGTCACCTCGGGCTGCATTCACAGGGAGGCAAAGCCTGCCTGGGTGTGCTCCTGCCCCAGGCACTCCCTCTGATCTCCCACCTGCACCTGGCTCCTGGGGCAGTGGTGCAAAGGTGCCTGTTCTGTGGCTCCCTAGGGACACAGGGAACGGAACCATTCTGGAAATCCCCCAGGAGAAACAGCTGCAGTTACTAAAAACAAATCCAGAAATGTTTGCACTAAATAAACAGACCTTTGGTGAATCTGACCTTAGCTCAGCAGCCCACAGGGGGCTGGATGGAGGGACAAATGGGTGCAGCTGGATTCCAAGCTTTTCTTGAGAGCTGCCAAGCCTTGATCCAGAGCTTGTCACCTCCAGGCCCTGGATATCTAGTGGGCTAAACTTCACTGCTAAAGACAGAACTGTGGAATGCCCTTTCCTAGGGAAAGAATACTAAAAAATGTTTTCTTCTCAGGCCATCAGAACAGCAGCTGTCTTTACCAAGGGCTTTCCTTTCCATCTTCCATTGCTAAAGGGGAGGTGGGAAAGTAGACGGGGCACTGTGTCACTTCATTTTTCTCAGGATGAAGCTGCTCTGCAAGCCTTCCCAGTGGGGCCCTCTGTGAGCTGCCATCTATCTCCTAACAGGCAACTGCATGCATTGCTAATCCTCCTAGATTTCAGAATATTTTTGTTATACTAAGTCAAAAAGTCAGCTATGTGAGTCAGCTAAACTATGCTCCAATCACAGACCTATGAACCAGAAAATCACTATCACATCACTGTATTCTTTGGTCCAAAAGCAATACCTTGCCTTAGCCAAGTGAAATGCTCCAGTAAAAATTTGCTCATCAATGTGGCAAAACAACACCATGATTAAAGAAACAAGAAAAACTCGTGGAAAGCAACAAGAAGTAGAAAATGAAAATTCCTCCTGACTCTAGCCTGAGTGCACTGGAATGTCTAACCTGAGGACAGGGTGCTCGTGTCTCCCCTGCTCCCAGTCTGGCAGGGTGTTTCCACAAGTGCAAAAAATGCTTTGCTTCTTTGTTTACTTTCTATCCTTGCATCCAAGGTGAATTCTCTAAATGTAGTTTCCAATTCCCAGCTCCCTAGAAAGGCTGAAGTGTTATCAGGGATAGGTGAGGTCTCTCAGGGGATTAGTAAGATAAAGGTTTGGCCTCAAAGGGAGCAGAGTGAAAACCAGCTCAGTATTTGTCTATGACCACCTCTCCTATGAGTATGAGCTCTAAGTAAGATGTGGTTTTCTTCTGGCCCGTGGTATGGCATGAACTTTTACTGACTGCAATGAACAGCAATGTGTACTACACTGAGACTTAACACAAGCCTTCAAGACCTCTCCCTGTCTGCAGCATAAAATAAAAGGATTCAAACATACTTGTGGTCAGCAACATATTCCTTTCTTGCTTCTAATGGCTTGGGAGGTCAGGGTTAATAAATTAATCTCCACAGCTAAATGCCTGGGAATTAGAAGTACTAATTGTGTTCTAGGCTATGATTTTTATGCATCTCTGAGAATATTTATAGCTCCTAGCTTCCAGCACTAAATACCATACTTCTTTGGAACATGACTACTCAAAGATTTCATAAATCTTGGTGCTGGCAGACAGACTTACTTTTCATGCTTTGATAGTTTTATTATTTTAAAAGTGCAGATGTTGCAATTTTACAAGAGCTAATTGAATTTATAGTAAGGCTGATAGTATCAGCTGAGAGGAGGAAACTGAGGGGCCTCCTGCTGGTGTTGCTTTATGTAGCACAGTCTATTCATAGGTGCAGGGACATTTTCTCACTAATACAGTGGGCAGGTTCTGAGCACACCTTTCTTTACAGGCATTAGACAAAGTACAAAGCAGCCCTTGCAGTATATCACATCCCAAATAATAGCCTTCAAAGCTGCTTTGGCTCCAATAATTGTACAGGGATTTTGTGGATAAAGGAGGAGTTTGCCCTTGACAATGCTGCCCTGACCACAGCCTCCAGTGACAGCTCTGGGTGCACAGGGGGTGCAAAGGGCCTGGCAGGGATAAGGGGATAACACTCCTACTTGCAGGTTTTGAGGTTCTCATAAACCCTCCTGGATTGCTGCAGTACAAACCTAAATGGGAATGGAACAGCCAGAGGGATGGTGCCTGTTCCTAGGATGACATTTCATGACATTTTGTGTTGCAGATGTGGTGAAAGGTGAAAAGGTCAAGCCCATCTTTGAGGAGCCACCTAATCCCACCAACGTGGAAGCAAGTTTACAAAGGATAAAAGCAAATGATCCCAGTCTCACAGAAGTTAATCTCAACAACATAAAGGTAGATGCTGTGGTTTTGTCCATGTCATCATAGGAGGATTTATTCAAATACTTCCAAAGCCTGTGCCTTTTATCCTCAAATTTTGTCTCTCTTTACTGTTCAGAAAAAGCAGGGCACTCAGGGAAGGGGTGGGAAAGGACTGTAGTAGCTGCTCCAAGGCCATCAATTCCTGGTACTGAATTAAATGCTGATTGAATGCCCCAGGGGTGAGTCCCTTTGGCTGCCTTTCTCAGCAGACTGTGAAGGAAGGTATCTCATGGGTACTGTGCAATCTTCACTGGCCAAATTCAATCAGCCCACACAGGCAGGAGGAGGAGGAGCTGGCACGTGGAGACTGAAGGACTGGCAGAGGAGCAGAAAGTGGCTCAGAGGGGGTCACGTGCTGGCCTTGGCCTGACCCACTTCTGGGCAGTGCTGGCATCTCAGGCACCTCCAGCCTCTGGGGGCCACTGTGCCCTCTCTGACACACTCCTTAACCCATCAGGGACTGTGCTTGTTCACCAATCAGTTTCATAATAATTAAAATCAGCAGCATGATTGGCTTTCCTAATTACTGGATTTGTCTTTTCACCCTAGAATATTCCTATTCCAACACTGAAAGACTTTGCAAAAGCTCTGGAAACCAACACACATGTGAAGACATTCAGCCTTGCAGCTACTCGAAGCAATGACCCCGTGGCTATTGTAAGTTTTAATGTTACTGGAAAAAAAAAACACAACAAATTTTAAGTAGGTCCGTGTCTGCTTTGGGATACATTCTTTATTTTCCCCTGCAGGAATTCCCTATGGCTATGAAAAGGAGAAATATAATCTCTTCTGATCTACCTCTCCATTCTTCTAAGCATATTTATGTTTTTGTTTCCTGTTGGTACTAAGCTATGTTTTGCAGATTCCCTGTTATTCCCTGAAACTTCCAAGATGTTATATCATGTTCCCTCTTTTTGGCCCTTCAGGCATTTGCAGATATGTTGAAAGTGAACAAAACACTGAAGAGTCTGAATGTAGAATCCAACTTCATCACTGGCACAGGGATTTTGGCCCTGATTGATGCACTGAAAAAGAATGAATCCCTAACAGAGATTAAAATTGACAACCAGGTAAAGAGAGCCCATTGGGGAGAGTCACTTTTGTTTCTCTTTGCCATGGATTCCCAGAGGGTTCTACCAGGGGACTCTGGCAGAGTCAAGGCAGCCTCTGTGGCTCAGTCATGTCCCCAGTCAGTGCAACCGAGGGGTGGAAAACTTCTCAATAAAACTACTCAAAACCCAGGGCAAAATCTCCAGGGATGGGATTCTCTTTGTAGTTTGCAGCCCAGTACTTAAATAGAAGCACTTACTTCTCTCTCATATGAAAGCAATGTTTCCTTTTCTTTTGGGGCACTTCACTACATCACCAACAGAGGCAGCAGCTTGGGACAGCTGTAGAGATGGAGATTGCCAAGATGCTGGAGGAGAACTCCAGGATTCTCAAGTTTGGATACCAGTTCACAAAACAAGGTCCAAGAACCAGGGTAGCAGCAGCTATCACTAAAAACAACGACCTGGGTAAGATGCCACTCCATTTACTCATCATTTCTCTGTGTGAGCCCAGCCCTGACCTTCCCAGGCACAGCTCTCCCTGTCTGCTCATTCAGATGGAATTTTGATGTTTTCTCAGAGGACGCAGAAGTCCTGACTTTGTAAGCCAGCCTGCCCAGCCAAGGGAGCAAACCAGGTCCTGCTTTTGTGACCAAGGACAGGCAAACACAATAAAGCCCTGCAAGTGTCACCTGAGTGTGACATGCTCTGCCCTCACTACACAGAATACAAAGGAGATGACTGGGCAGAAGAAATTTAGAGTGAGAAGGGGAAGAAAAGAAATTAAACTTTGTATTTTTAATCAGTTCTGCTTCAGACTGGGGTATCAAACCATATCTTTGTGGGTTTCAGCTTGGGTTTCTCTCTGAGGGAACCAAGATAAAAGTTGAGCTGAAACCATTTTATGTATGTAAGTTTTACATACTTTTAGGGGTTTGAAATTTTATTTTTTAGCAATATCTAAGCATTCCAACTATATACTATTTTCCCTGTCAGTGTCCCAGAAGGGTATTTGAAATATCCCATCTACAAATAGAGAAAAACCTGTTTTTCCCATTATTTCACCACTTGTCATTAGACTTATGTCCTAATCTTCGTTTTCCCGTGTTTGTGTTGTTTGGTTTTGTTCAGGATTTTGTAGGACAGAATTCCTAAAGGAATTCAATAATATAAATGAACAAAACACTAAAAGCAGACACAAATGACTGATGCTACACTGCAGGCTTTGGAATAATGCAATCTGTTTGCCAAAAAGGCATGATGAAAGAAACCTCCTCTTAGTAAAGTAATGAGATGTTTAGCAATATATTGTTGTTATTGACTCTCTGTGGTGAAAAGCATTCATTCATCAAGTTCTACTGCTTTGTTCTGTGCTTCAGACCTGCAATATCAGAAACAGGACATGACCTGACATAACACTAAATTTTGTATCACACAAACAGGAGAACCTCACAAATCCTAACTGGCCAGGTCAGAAAAGACTCAATGCCTTTTGTTAGAATGTGGAGTAGCAAATGCTGCCCAACTAAACCTGCTCTATACCAGGTATAATGTATCTTAGGTGCTGTAAAAATTCACACTGCTTTTCAAAATAATCCTGCCTGTAACACGAGGTTTACTGCTCCTCTTTGCTAATTGGCAGCTTCACCCTATGTGGTTTCCAGTGAAAAACCAGAGTTAATTAACTGATTATCAGATGCAGTCAGAGCATGTGAAGTTTAAACAGGTAATTGAAGGTCCAGTATGATATTTTTTGCCAATATTAACGGATATCAGTACTTCAGAGTACTTAAAATTATTTTCTAAAAGGAAATGGCTATTGTTTACCTATGGTATATGCTGTGCAATTACTCAAGTTATTAATTTTTGATGCCTAAAGCTTAAATAATCCAGAGCACTGCAGACTAGAGCAGACCGATATCAATTTAGCTGGAGCACGGTGTCATTTAAAACAACAATAAAACTAATAAAATCTAAATGGAATCACTGGGAGGAAGTGCAGGAAATGGTGATTTTTTAATCATCTAAAACCTTTAGCTCAGAATGTGATTTTTGTGCAAAACATATTGATGTGAACACTTGGAGAAACTCTACAGTCTGCGATACCAAAAACGCAGTTTAGTACAATTATTTCGTTGAGCACGATGGTACATATTGATTATGGGAACTCTTCTGAGCATTTCCCAGCAGCTCCTCCCTTTGTGCTGTTCCATGCCCCAGGAGGGGTGTCTGTGAGAGCAGCCTGGTGCTCTCAGGAAGGCAGGGATGACTCTCTCCTTGTCTCCCACAGTGCGGAAGAAGCGGGTGGAAGGGGAGCGCCAGTAGCCACAGCCCCCAGGAGGCACAGCTGGAGACCACCACCCTGCAGCCCCAGAGTGCTCACTGCTCAGAAGGGAAGGCACCTGAAAACTACTGCAATGGGAGTTGCTGATTTCTGTTAATATCTCCTTTTAACCTTGAAAACAGAGCCTGCTCGTTTTTAATTTTCGTGGTTAATTTAATTCTTACGAGAAAGGTTCATGGTTGGTTTTGATTTTAATGAAGAAAATGGTTTGCAGTATCTGAAGCCAACATGCAGCATCTTAACTGTGTTACTGAGCATAACATATAGTGACTCTGACCCTTATTTTAGACACTTTTTGATATTAAAAATATGACCTTGTATATGGTTAAGGGATTCTCTGCTGAAAATAGAAATTTTAGGGCCAAGTTCTGCAATGCCTTATGTTTGTGAATAATCCTTACCTGTGTGTATAGTCCTGCTGAACTGAATCCTGCAATGGGCTGCTCCCAGGAGTAGAACTAGTGATGCCAGTACAGGGGTTCACAGCCCTGAGCCTCTCTCCTGCAGGGATCTGGGCAGCTGGAAGCACCTTGGAACAGCTCCTGAACCCTTGTTGGGTCTCCACCCGTCCAGCCCCAATGCAGGGTCACGCCTAGACGTATAAACGTTGTCAAAGCGTACTTGTTTACATGAGCTTAGGTTAGCTGGATCATTTTGCAATGTTACACTGATGTTTTTTATTCTTACTCCACATTGTAAAGTAATATTAGTGCTGCCAATCCTGCAGACGTGGAATGTTCTGGGTTTTTTTCCTAGGCCAACAAGTTTTTGTTTGCTACGAGAATGCACAGTTTACAGCTAGTGATCTTAACCTAAACAAGTATTCTGAGCAATATTTGTTTTGCTTTGAGCCATGAGTTTGACTTTTTTTAGTTGTGTATTTATGTATGTTTGTTAGCATTATAGGACTGTTCTCAGGACCTCTTAGATGAAGATTAATGAAATGCTTAATCCAGGAGAGCCACTGTGCTACCAGGGAAAGACATTAAAGGGGTAGTTTTGACAGCTACATGACTGACATTCACCTGCTGCAGTGAGGTTTGTCCTTGTATCACAAGGCACACGAGTATTCGTGCCAGTGCTTGTTGTCTCTTATTGCAGGGGTTCCATACTGTTGTCTCCCTATCACAAAAGTTCCATACCTTTTTGGTGTTTCCCATGGGCAACTCCTCAGAGCACTGACTCTTTATGCTTCCCAAAGCAGCCACCTGACTCCAGTTCCCCTCTCCACCAGCCACCCCACTCTTTTATAGCACTCTTCTTCTCACTGCTGACAGCTGTGGCCTGTTAAAGTCAGGCCTGCTCCTAATCTTTGATCATTGGCCCAGCTGCAACTCCTTAGGGGTAAGATTACTTTCTACACCATCTTTATTTTCTTATAGTCTATCCCCCTCCAAGTGCTTATCTGAATAAGGGCAGATTTAAGCACCTGCACAAATGCTTGGCTAAATCATGGCCTTACCTGACATGCTTACCCAGTGGGAAGCACTCACAAAGCAGCAGCTAACCCCAAAGCTCAACAGCATCGAAATTTCAGTAAGAATGCAGTCTGATGTTTCATTTTGTGCATTTCACCATCTAAAACTACTCTCTACCACAGCTGTATCACTGCCAACAGCTGACTGACAGCCAGAGGTGCATGCTGTAAAAGCCAAGGGATGCTCAGGTCAGATGTGTCACACACCTCAAGCTTTTGGGAAGCTGCAGAAATGCTCCTGCAGCCAGAGCTGGGGCACACTGGCCCCTCTGAGACAGGGCTGGACACCACAGTCACTGCAGGATGCTCCTGAGCCAGCAGGGACTGCTGGGGGGCACTGGGATCAGAGCCCTGGGGATGCTTGGCACAGTTCCCTTAGTGATGTTTTCACCCTGCTGAGGTGTGAGCTAACAGGATGAACCCTCCCTCTGTGCCTTTTGTAAGGGAAATGAGAAGGTCCAAGGCAATGCTCTTCCTGTTGGATACTGGTCTTTGTAGTGGGGTCCAAAGTGAATAACACTCACTGAAATCCCACTTAAAATACTTGGCTAAAGTGGTCTGCTGAGCTGGGATATAAAGTGCAGCAGCCACAGTTTACTTCCCTGAGAAGTCTCTACAATTTCCACTTCTTCCCTTCCTCAGAAAAAAATGGAAACCTTTGCTTTGCAAGTAAAAAACAAAACACACAGAGGAGTCTTGCTAAGGTTTCCCCTGGATCCATGCAGGATTTGCTGTGAAAAACTTTAATCTCCCATTTTAAAAAAATTACAAGTTCTGTAATACAGTCATAACTCTGCATGGGCTTAAACAGAATCCTTTAAAACCCATTTGGATTACAAGGGAAATACTGGGCTTTGCATCATGAAGTTTCATGGGTGGGAAGAATCCACAACACCTAAAGATTATGTGACTGATAACCTTCAGTGATAGGAATCACTCTGCCCCTAATTTCCTCTTCTTTTCCTTTGATCCAACCAAGGGAATCCCAATTATCAATCATTTGATGATTTTTTTAATGGTTATTTTTTCTTTATTAGTGGTACGTGTCTGTGTTCAAGGGAAACAAGTGCAATCCATTTCTAGTCTTAGTTGCCATTGACAGTGTTGGTGTTTGCATGCAGCAGATTCACAAGGTGGGTTGGTCTGGCTGCTCCATGCTGTCTGCAGCATGTCCTGTACAGCTTTGCTCAGTGCTTACCCAGCCAGGGTGTTTGGCAGCCCCAGTTTGCCCCATGGACCGAGGTACCTGGCTGGGTGGTACCCAGCCCTGTGGACTCTCCATCCCTCCATCTGCCCTGCCCCTTGCACAGCCCTGGCTCCTCTGCAGGGAGGAGCCTCACCCTGGGGGGATCATCTCCCACACCAGCCCCACCACGAGCGAGCAGTCAGGGCCAGAGCTGTGCACCCCATGGCCAGGACCTGGGAGCCTGGCTCCTTCCAGCACGGGTGAGGAGAACTCCCAGTCCCTGGCTGTTTGCAGCTGCTGCCAGCCCCTGCCAGGGGGCTCAGTGACCAGAGGTGTCTTTGTTCTGCCTCTTCTGTGTGCTCCACACAAGGCCTAGGCTGTCACCAGCCTTGAGTGTCACAGATCAGACATTCCAACAATATAGAGATCTGTTGGATGCAATAACAGCACACAGTGGTGATGCTTGGAGGCAGATTTTCATACTAATACAGGATTATTTAGCTGGTTAAAAATCTCTGCAACTAACACGAAGGGGGGCAGGATGTGATCAGTTATTTCATATCCTACTTTCAGACATCTGGCATTGTCAATGCTGAATGGGGAACAAGGACAGAAGAGTCCCTTTTTCTTAAGCAAACATTCAGGAGTAACTGTCTACTTTTGCACATTGCTTCTCGTGTTGACTGCTTCAGTTTGGTTTGTATTTTTTATAGAGGATTTTCATGGCGAAGCTCAGCTTTGTGTGTGTCCTTCCATCCATGTGAAGTGTAGTGTGCACTGAGGACCATGTGTGTACGTGTGTAAATGACAATGTTAGCTCTGGAACAAAAGTAATTGCATGCGCACGGTGTGGTGCATATTGCTCAAGAGGAAGAGAATTACCATGCTATGTAACAGTGACTCCCCAGCATTGTGGTTTTTCTAAATAAACCTTCACAAAGGATTTGGATTTTGCAATTTTTCATGGGTTTGTGATTTGAACCGAGCCCCTGTTGGTGCTCTGGTATCAGATTAAACTGCTTCCTCCTCTGCGGCTCTTGCAGCTTTCACTCTCCTGGATTTCACCTTCTCAGGTGGAGTGACTGGTGGGATTTCCTGCCCTCTGTTCTCCACAGTGTCTCTGCAATTTCCATGGGGTGCCTCATTACAGTTTGACACCAAGACGCATCAAGTTCTTTCACATTATCCCCAGTTCTAAGGTTCAGGGGGCTCAACTGCATTGCAGAGTGCCCAAAGGCCTGAACTGAGTTAATGACTTGGTTAACGTGGCCCTTAGAACCTGTGCTACATGACAAAAGAACTGCCAAATACACACAACTGCACGATGCATAAGGACAATTGAAAAGGAAATGTCATTTCCCCACAGACAATTTGCTCTCCACAATCCCAGAGAACTTCACAGTTAACCCTCAGAGAAACAAAACATCTTCTCTGCCTATTTTAAGACCACCTTTACTTATGTCAGTACTTTAACTGTGAAATCTCACAGTATCTTTCTTCTTTTCATCTCAATGTAAATAAGTGGATGAGAGTCTTCAAGAAAATGAGGAACTCTCATACGGAAAGAAGAGGAGGTGTCTGTGTCCCAGTATGTGGCTCTGCTGGGATTTGCAGAGCCTAAATCAGAAGAGTGCTCATGGGAACTATGTAGAACAATTCCCAGATCCTCAGTCATAAGGGAATCAGAGAATACAGCTGCAGAGAAGCTCATGAGGTCATGCACTCTATTTCCTATCTCTCAGAGTTTTATTTCTACATAATTCATGGCTTTTACCAAAAGACCAGTTTTGGTCCTGCATCCCTTTCATTACAGGGGCTGTGTTCAATTCCCTTGGGATTTTGAATATAAATGCAGTATACACCAAAGAACACAGATACTGTATCCCTCCTCATCACTCTGCACCTTTATTTTAGGAATCAGCTTCTTCCCTTGCACTCACCTTTTTCAGAATGGAAGTTTCACATACTGTTGAAAAATAATGACTTTACAAAGGGAGGATTGATACTATTCTTAGTCTCTGAGCATGCATATTTCAATCTTTCCTATTCCAATCAGTTCAATTCTCTCCTAAGCCTAAGCAACAGTGCAAACCCCAGTGCTTCATATTCTACAAGGAATGCCAGGTCATTTTCCCCATGAATAAGATATGGAGTGACAGCCTGAACTGCAGGAAGTTCATTTCCCAGTGCCCATCCACCCCCTGCTGTTGCAGAAGGTCCCTTGCTGGTGTTCTTTTAATGCATCTACCCAAAAGCAAAATCCCAATTTTGAATGAAACAGAGATGGTAGGGAGTTTTAATACAACATCAAAGCTGACTGAATCTTGTGCCCTGCTGCAGGAGCTCTGCTCTGTTGGCTGGTGTGTTTGTCCAGGCACAGGCAGGAGCTCTGTGCTCCCTGCCCAAGCTGCAGCAGGCTGGCACCCAAATGAAGTGCAAGGAGAGCACAGACAGGCACCCCAGGGCAAGTGCTGTGCTGGGGATGGGGCTGTTGGGCAGGAACCAAGCAGTTCTCAAGTCAATTTTGGATATTTTACAGCATTTGCACGTTAAACCCAATAATCTGTTTCAGCCAGAGCACACATACTTCTGTCTGAATGGAGCAGAGTGGTCAAGGGCTTTGAGGCTTCCTTCTGGAGGAGGTGGCACAGGGGCAAAACACCAGTGAAATTGTGTTCAGCTGATTCCCAGCCACAGCAAAGTGCTTTAAATATTTATGGTTTTCCTGTCTATTCCCATAAAGCAGATGAGCACAAACAAAGGCAGCACAAGGGTCCTCCCTTAATGAGGGTCTGTTTGTTTCTTATAGCCAGCTGTCTGACTTTATTGAGCCTGACATTAGGTAGACTCTTAGAGAGCAAGGGAGGGAGAAAACAGGGCAGACAGAAAAAGCAATTGCATGTATTGTTTCACAGTCAATCTTCTCTGATAATGACTGCATCAATAATAAATTGAAGATAATCTGGAAGCAACATTTCCTAGTTGCAGAATTGTTTATTTCTCAACTGCCACCACAGATGCAGGTCACCTAAAATCTGCTTAGATCTCAATCTGTTGGTGAACACTAAAGAATTCCCCAGGCTGAGAATCTTGCATTAATTCTTCCACTTGTCCATGAAAATGTTGTATACTCATCATTCATCCAAATGGCTTTAAAAGCTTTCAGCTGATGATGGTGGAGAAGAAGGAGGTCACTGTGCCCAGTGTCTGGTGAACCAGGGCATTGGCATTCAGGGCTAGTTTGTACTCAGCAATGCTGGCACCCTGCACACACTGCTGCTCATCACCCTCATGAAGCAGATTGCTCAGAGATCTCATGTGGTTTTGTGTTATAACAGTTCAGGGGATGCTGCATTCAGGAGCAGGAAAAACAGACACTGGCAGGAGCTGCAGTGGAGGCTCCCCCACCCTCTGGCTGGTGGGCAATGCCAGGCAGCACAGTCACTCTATTGCACCCCTCTATTTTTCCTGCATGCTTTGAGGCTGCTTGAGGGAGGTGGGGGGTGGGGGGGGGAAGTGTCTTTAATGCATTTACTCACTTGAAAATAAGAATAAGTCTCCAAAAAGAGTCACCTTAATTTTGTTCTGCAGAACCAATTGGTCTGTGGCTGCTGCTGGAAGCTCCAGTTAAGCTCTCTCTCCCTTCACAGTCCAAATGTGCTGGTTGATCCAGGTGAACTACTGAGACATCTTAAATGCACCACAGGGAAGTTTATGGCATCTCTCCTGAGCCTGGAATAAAGTCAAGAGCACTTTTACTCAGCCTGGACCTGGTTACCTCACCTTTAGGTTGCCCTCCTTTTTTGCACTGATCTCACATGCATTTGTGGGAAAGTCTAGAGTGCCTGACAGAAGGGAAATGGAAGTTTGCTTGTCATGAGCAGGCAGAAGAGCTCAGCAGCTGTGACAAAGCCAGCCAGCAGGAACAGGAGTGGTTATGCCACCTGCCAAGAGCTAGGGTCCCTTCCAGCACTAGGGATTCATGGGGTTTGAAAGATCATTTCCATGATGAGAAAGAATGAAGGTTTAAACAAAGATATGTGATGACATTTACATAATAATGCATTTGCTTTCATTTCATATACATTTTTCATTAAAATGAGACAGCTGTACTTAATATTTTCTAGATATTTCCTATTCTATTTCTGTACCAATGAGAAAATCCAATTAAAATATTATTTCCCTTCACTCTTCTGAAGCTTTCAAACTGACTCCATAATTAAATGAACAAGTCATAACAAGTTACTTTTAATATTTGCACAATGGAAAGCACTGTTTCCAAGGAGAAGCAGCATGATCCTGCATGCTGAGCAGTCAGCAGAGACTCCAGCCTGCACACAGCCAGGGCTGGAAGGGCAGCAGTCCCCAGACACACTGGCTGAGACACCTCAGGCTGCTCCTGTAAAGGACCCACTGGGCTCTTTGGATCGCTTGGAGTCAGATTGAATCACTGCAAGAATACCCAAGGAGATCTGGGTGTTCAGGAGGAGACCTGCACAAGGTATTCTTATTGTTTGTGCACTGGTGCACACAGCCACTGCACATCCAGCTGTGCCCCTCACAGCAGTGTCAGGTGAGTCAAAGGCCAGGTGGGGACTTAAATCACCCAGTGGCACAGGTCACAGCTTTGCCTGTGAGTTGCTGTCAGTGCCTGCTGCTTTGAAATTACTTGGTGCTTTGGAATGATTCCACTTGGTCTCATTTTTCCACCAGGGGGACTCTTGGGGCCACCTAGTCTGGCCTCTTGTGTATCTGATATCCCTAAATTATAATTTAATTAGGCCAAATACTTGCATCATATGGAATAAAAGAAAATGTTGACACAAGACCTGTGCTCCATAGAGCAAGTGATGCAATGGCAGGAATGAATTAGGTGTGACATTTGAAGAGATTTTCATGTGCTGAAGGTAAAAGCCACCTGCTACAGAGGAAGTGAAAAGCCTGATGTCTCCATCAGCTCAGCTGGAGAGAATCAGCTCAGAGTTGGTGATTGAGTTTACCATGAGCAGTTTGGCACACAAGATGTGCCAGAGATACTAAAAAAGCTTTGGCACCAACATTCTGCATCCTTTTCCAGATGTTCAGATGGAGCCCAAACATTTGCTCTGCTTGGAACCTGACAAAGAAATCTCAGCAGGATAATTTACTTGAAAATGTTTAAACCCATGCCAAGCTGATCAGCCCTCTGGATGACCCTTTAAATCTCCTTCCCCTGAATTTAAGAAAAATTCACCCCCAAAAGGTTTTAGATGCCACAAGGGTACATAGAAGGAGTGGCTATCAATGGCACTGGCCCTGTAACTGGTACAGGTGACATTTCAGTTCCTGGACCATCTTCAAATCATTAATAAATCACAGTTTGCTGCATTTTGCCAAGCACTTTTGGTGTAAATTTTACAAAGTACTCGAAGACGACTGCACATATCCTTCACAGACTGCAGAGGAGGAAACAACAAAATGTTCACCCAACAAAATGTTAACACTGGATGTGCCCTTGGTATTGGTTGTAGGAGCTCCTACAGATGCCCTGCTCTGTCAGCAGAGATTTATCTGCTGGCCATGCATCTGTTTTGCAGTGGAGCTCATTGGGGCTGCAGTAATGCTTCTGGCCCTCTGATCTGTGAGTCACCAAAGGCATTGGTGACTGCACAGACACAGCCAGGCACCCCAGCACAGCAGAGGGGAGCATGACTCAGGCTGGAGCATCCAGGGGCAGTGATGCCATGGCAACTGTGCTTTAAGCACTGGCTTGCCCAGACTAGGCAGCCTTTAATTAATGGCTTGAGTCTCACTCCCTCCTTTCTCCCACATGTAATATTTACTGCACTCCCTAGGCAAGCCACTGGAACACTCCAAACAGACAGCAAAGAGCAGAGACTACAGCCCCTCATCTCCTTGATGAATCAGAGCTGGGCACAGCTGCTGGCTGCCTCAAGGAAGGGCAGTAGCAAGGCAAGGGACACCAGCTGGATCTGCCTGGAGCCTGTATGCTCAGCACCAGAAGAACTGAAATCTACCTGTCAGACTTAACACTGAGAAAGCCCCTTCAGCATCAGAGCATGGAAGCAAAACAAGTTGGAATTAGAAGCTCCCAAGCATGCCCTCATGCTGCTCATGGGAGGAAGAGGCCAAGGTTTGTCCCCTCTCCTCACAAGGGGATGACTGAGACCTACCACAAATAGGTTTATGTCTTCTGGTAGATGGACAGTAAGCCAGTGACCTTTAGGAATCCAAAGTTTATGAGCTAGAAATCAGTTCAAACCTGAAAACACCATTGGGAATGTTGAGGTTTCTCTGCTGTTTCAATATTAGGTGAAAGTCTATAATAGCAATCATTCAGCAAAAAGGTTCAAAGTAAAAGACAATAGGAAGGCTAACATGCATGCTGGTCAATTTTAGCATTGACACTTTTGAAATGCTCCCCCCCACACCCCACCCCTCAGATGCCATTAACTCTCTCTCAGAAGACACCCAGGGTTCAGTGTTCCTGATGAACTTGCCTTTTAAGGGAAAATTGCTGCATTAACCAGGAGAAATTCCTGAGGATAAGAGGTTTAAAAAGCTGAGGACTTATTTTGGCTCAGGGAGAAGCAGGACATGGTTTTTTTCTCTAGAACATAATTTTCTCTTTAATAAGCTCTAGACAAAAACCTGTTTAAGTACAGAAAAGAAGCATGACTTACAAAATGCTCTATCCAATTAGAAGACAATTTCTTGCCCTGCACTTCCTACCTGAGACACAGAGGGGTTTGATGCTAACAACTAACCTATTTACAGGGATTGCTCCCGGGAGGACACAGGGAAGAGCAAACCTGCATTTCAAAAGGACCAGTCCAGTTGTAATAAAGAGCATGGAGCTTTTGTTCTTTCGACCTAATCCCTTACCCATGCAGTCTGGGAGGAGAATAATGGTTTAATTTGAACACACTTCAGACTGACTTGAAAGATTCAAGTGTCCCACCACAGACTAAGCAGGGTTCATGCTCTTGTTAGGGGATGAAATTGAAAAATAGGCATAAACTGATACTGTTGTGGCCACAGACTGGCCTGAGTCTCCTGAAACTCAGTGTGGAACAGAAATTGCCATTCAGGAGCATCCACACTGCTCTGTGTGATGGCACAGCTGAAATAACAGCAGCCTCATCTCCAAGCCAGATGCAATCCCCCAAAACAAACCCACAGGCAGGGAAGACTGAAATCTCTGTATGAAAATGCTGCTACTCTGCCAAGATCTGGGTTTATGAGGACTAGAGAGCCTGAGAATACAGACAGCACAAAGGACCAACATGGATACACTGAGGTAATAGCTGATACCCTAAAATGGAACTTTCCAGACTGTCAGTGAAGCTAAGGTAGATTCCACACACAGATGATATGCTGGCAATAGGGATGATGAGGAGAAATCCTTGCAAGCAAAAACATTTGCTAAGAGAATTCCCAACTAGTGATTGCAGCTAGGAAAGGGACTAAATTACCGGGATGTTGTCTACTGGAAATAGGCTTTAGTGCAATCAGTTTTGGGAAAAAAAAGTCATTTCTGAGCCAATCCTCCTAGGTTTCACCTTTGAAATGTCATCTGAGTACATATTCTACTTGAGTTCCTTGTGTGCTAGATTTAACATTCAACAACAGAGCCTGCCTGTTTACAGAACCAGGTCAGGAGCTGGTCACAGGACTACAGGATGTTACAAAAGGGACCTTGGGATAATAATCCAAGTGAGGATGAGTAATGGCACCTGCCTCTTCAGATGTGTCAAAACCAACCATCATTAAGAGGTTTGGGCTGTTCAGATTTTCAGTGTTGTTAGATTTTAAGCCATTCAAGGACAGAGAGAGTTATGATTCATAAAAAGGCTTTTAAGAAGATGAGTCTAAGCCCTGCACTGGAACAGCTGATGTGGTGCTCCCACTCTGTAGCTTAGATAAATCACTTGGGTCAATTAAAAGCTACAAAACTAGCACTGGAGATGCAGTATAACAGCTCTTTGCAGTTTACAGAGCTTAGCAGCCCCAGCTGAGTGGGAGGCCCCAGTGTGCCATGCAGAGATCACATATCTAGCAAATGCACAGTTACTATTGCAAAAAGATTAGAAAGGAAGCCAGCAGGATTGTTATTTCTATTTTAGAGCTCAAAGTTACAAGCACACATCTGGCTCCTCTGCACCTAGCAGCCCAGCTGCATTTAACTCTCTGCATTCTGCTCTCTCCAGTGACCTCAAGCCAAGGGGCCTCAGGAAGCCAGACTGGACCAGCCCAGGCAGGACTGAGAGCCCAGAGACCCCACTCAGACCCTGCAGCAGAGCAAGGAGCCCTCCCCTCCTGGGCCTCCCCCCTCTGCTCTCCACAGAAACTCCTCCTTGTCTGCATTTCCCTCACAGAAATTCCCTCTGGGTGACCAGTACCAGCACAGCCACTGAACTCATAAGCAGCTGCAGTCCTACTGGGGAGAAAGATCTGCCCTAAAGAGCTTGAGTTTGTTTCCACTTTCAGGTTTAATGTAAATACCAAAGAAAAGCACCAAATCCTTTTCATCAAGAAGAAAGGGAAGTTTGTGAGTTTTTAAAACAAAAGCTGAAAATTGCTGGTTTTTTCAGGACATCAATGCACTGGAAAACATAATATATGTTCATTGTTTGGATTATACAAAGAATTAAATCAGTAACTAGAAATTAGCTTTTTTTGGGAAAAGTAGTTATTTTTTGGACAGAAACATTGCAACTATTTCCAAAAGGTCCTCAACTAAGAGTGCTCTCTGACTCCTACTTTGAAACAAGTCTAATAGCTGCAAACAAGCATAGATTTAAAAGGTCACTGCATAATCCAACCTCAGCGATGAACATTTTCCTTTTTAGTTATGGCTACACTAAAATAATGATCTCAATTCACAGGATGATTAAGCACTTACTAATTTATTGCTGTAAAAGAGGCTGAGGAATCTTTGTGCATCCAAGCTAGCTGAAGTGTAGTTCACACAACCTTATCATTCAAGGTGCCAATTAAAACAAAAAAAAAGCTAGTTCTTTTTCAAACTCAAAACTGTGAAATAAGATTCCAATTTTAGTATCTCCTTCAGAGCCAGCATCTCAAAACTACTGCTGAACATGATCCTGCTAATTTCAGGCATTCATTATTGCCCTAGGAGGCAGGTAATTGTTTACTATGAGAGTTCCCCTGCTGCTCCAGCCATTTGTACAAATATTCACCGTGGTGAGTGACTGCACTTGATATGTGAAAAGCCTGCAACTTCTCAGAAATTATGCCCTCAGAGCCACTTGATACCCACAGTTTTATCTTTCTGTAAAAAACACTGTTTTAGCAGACTTCCCTTGTTTTTTCTTAGCTTTCATTTATTTATCAGCACTGCCTTGGACATGAACAGACATCTCCATCCAGAAAAAGAGCAATCAATCTGTAATATTCTACTCCAAAGAAGTTCTTTCTTTTCTTGCATTTTGTTCTTTACATCCCAAACTAAGGCATTGCCTGGTGAGGCGAAATATACTGATAGTATGAAATGCCACTTTTAATGAAGGAAAATTAATCTCTTACCCTGACAGACAATTAAACCAGTAAGTAATGAAAGCAGATGGCAACTAAGTCACATTGCTTAAGAGAGTAACATATTCAGTACTTCTTGTTCCTCAATTCATGCATTAAATACTGCTGGTCAGCTTGCCAAGTTTAATCTGCACCACTAAATACAAGTGGTGGAAGTGGAAGTGGGGTGAGGAGGAAAGAAGTCCAGCCAGCTCTTTTTGCAGCTTCACAGTACCTCACATTATGCTGAAGGGGACAGAGGCAACAAAAGGGTCTGGACACCCATCCCACAATGTCATCCTAACTCCTGGGGATCCATGCACAATGAGGCCCAAACCTTGAGAAAAACAATCATCTTTTTTCTTTACAAAGTCATTGGAGAGGCACAGACAGAGCTTCAGAGAGACCCTGGCTCCAGAGGGCTGCTCTGACTCTACTCCTGACATGTGCTTGAAGTCCTTGAGCTTCTGATCCCACCTATGGAGCTGTGCAGGTGAGTGAGCTTCAGGTTTTGTACATACAAGGTCAAGACACAGCTCTTGATATATTTCTCTTCTGATGGGATTCCTTTACCCCTTTTCTGTCTCCTTCACCTGCCCCCCCCCCCCCCTTTTTAATGTGGCTTACTTCTCTGGAAGCAAGGGACTGAGCAATATATAATAAAGTCATCACTCAGTGGTGCCATGTTAGTGATCACAGTGCATTTTGTGAAATGCATCTTGGCAGCTGTACCCAGTGTAACAAACAAATATGCTGCAGGGTTTCATATGATTTTACAACAAAGTTAGTCTTGAAACAAAATGCTAATTAATTCCCTGATTGCTTCCTAATGAAGAACCTATCTGGGACTCTCACCAGGAAGCAGCAGAAGATTGATCCTGAGAAACTGAGGGTACCTTTTCAGGCTCTTCCCATGCATGGAGTTAGGAAATGATTCAGAGCACCTTGAAAGAACTGCTTAACAGGAAAGAAGATGTGAGGCAAGTTCCAGCAAATATGTGTGACTAAGAACAGCACAGGTATTTGCATAAACTGTTTGGGCCCTTTCAGGTAATTGGCTCACTTGCCACCTTGAAAATATTTGTTCAGCTGCTACAACTGACAGGACTCTCACAGGACAAGGCAGGTCTCACACACAGCTCTGTTCAGGTGAATCAGCTGATGGCAGCAGTTTGTTCTGCAGTTCTTCCACTCCATCAGGCTGATGGCCAGCAGTGGAGTTCATCTCAGGAAAGTGAAA
This sequence comes from Serinus canaria, assembly GCF_022539315.1. Lineage (NCBI taxonomy): Eukaryota > Metazoa > Chordata > Aves > Passeriformes > Fringillidae > Serinus > Serinus canaria. The sequence continues at coordinate 11,991,910 of NC_066324.1, read as the reverse complement.
ATCCTGGTGCCAAAGAATAAAGCGACAGATTGGAATGGTCTATTTTAAAAAAGAGCTGCCATGTCTAGTTAGTATCATACAGAGATTCACTGCACACCAACAAATGGATGTTGGACTGAGCTTGGAAACTAAAGCCAAAAGTGTATGGAGTATTTCAGCCAGAAAAAGGAAGGGAAAAAAAGCTTTTCTTCACAAAATTGCAGGGAGAAGACATTCCAATTTTACTGATATTCTCCATTTTCCTCACTTAAGTTTATTACATTTTTAAGGACATAAGACAAAATTTGAAATGCAAGGGAAGTAAAAAGGATTTGATGTAAGCAGCAAGCAAATCAATAGATCCCTATTCCATTCAGGTTTCACCTGAAGGGATTAAATGTATCAAAATGTATTAATGTGTATTATAAACAAATGTGAGATATAATGTAACCAGTACAGCCTAGCTGAAAGAGTCTGCCTCCTCCTGCTGCAGCCCTGGCCAGCTAATGCCTTCATTTACAGGTCCAGTGAAAAGTAACCACCAGGAACTGCCACTGTCCAGACCTCTACACACGCAGCCTAGGCACTGGCATCAGCATCTCACCCACCTCTGCTTTAATATCAGACACAAGCACTGCTTCAGGCACTCCCAGTGACTGACTCCCACTCCAGGATCAGCTGCCTGTAACACTGCCTGGCAAGTCTGGAACTCATCTTTGAAAATTCAGGGCATGAGCTAATATGTATACCTGGTTTCTACTGGAGTAGTCTTTCCTTTCTTTATTCTTCCCTGTGGTAATAATGCCCCAGAAAGGCTTCCCATACTTCACTGTGTTTTCATGGAATTTCAGAAGTGTTGGGTAAAAAAAGATGAGGTGCTAATAAACCATTTGAAAAAAACCACATTTTATGCCTAGCATTAGCATCCTAATTAAGGAGCTCTCAGCAACTAGAAATAGAGATATAAATAACTCCTGAGAGAGCTTTTAAGTACAAGAAGTCTAGCTGAGCCAAATCATCAAGGAAATTATTTAACTGACAGTATCTGACAGATATTTCACACAGAGCCTCTGAGAAGCCTTCATAAATCATACATGCCATAAATTCATACACACATAGGTAGAACTATTGCCAAGGACAATCACCCAGAGGGTGGTGAGCAAGAATTAGCTGGCCATTACAGCAAGCACCTAAATAACCAGTCCTGAAAGACTCCCTAGAAGGGACTCTGCATGGGAAATTATCTCACTTTCTGTCTTCACTTTATCTGAGCTCACAAGCCATAGTGATACTTGAACAAACAAGTCTATCCCTAATTAAGTGTGTTAATGCAGGAAGAAATGATGGTATTTGCATAATGTGCAGGATGACAGAAGTTTACAGTACCTAGGAAAAACACCATCTTCTGTCTCTATGAAAAGATGAGAACATGAGAATATTCCCAGTAGGACACACTTAGGTACTTGCCAGAAGAGTTAATTACGTACAGGTAAGATTGTATATCCCTTTGGACAATTGGCCTTCAGTGAAGCACAGAAACATGGAGTGCTCTTCAAATACCCTGGGAATGCTAAGAACAAAGTCCTCCCAAGAGACACCTCTCCCTTCACATAAAAACCCTTCCTCATTTTTGTTTTTGCCTTTTACCTGGCAGGTAAAACAAGTCACATGCTGACACAGTTTCCAGTGGCCCAGAAAAAGAGCCATCTGAGTAAAACCAGTACACTGAGCCATGACTTACTGGCTGAGGAGCCAGCATCCTTATGCTGCAAAGGCTGCAGCCTCTGGCACAGACACAGAACAAAGCTCAAAGCAGTAATGCCTCAAGTTTCTTTACCACAATCCACCCTCGTCCTTTTATTAACTCCTGATGTCATATTCCAGCTTGATATACTGTTGGGGTGCTCTGGAGCTCATTCAGGACCTGCACACAGGCCCTTTGCTATGTGACATTCCCTCCTAAGACCCAGAGAGCACAGTGCAGGTACTGCTTAGACAAGCTCAGAAGTCTTTACCCTGTCACAGAAAAATATTCTTCTACAAACTGTTTCTATGTTAAAACCTTGAACTCATGTCAAGAATCAGTACAACAGGTCACAAGAAATAATCATATAAGTTAAATTTAGAGGGCTTGTGATCAGATAAACATATCAAAACACTACATTCATTCAGAATTACAGTTTTCCATCTGCCTGTAAAAGCTGAGGACACTGCTGGTGTCAGGGAGTTCCAGCTGCTGTGCCATAGCATTGCTAGGAAACTTCCAACCAGTTTCTGCACAGAACGGGCTGAGCAGCTGCTTCTGCTGGGTGCTGGCTCTGCAGCCCCTGGTGCTCGGGGACACCCGACCACAGGAACATTCACCTCCCAGAGGGACACGGGACACCGGCCAGGCAGGAGAGCAGCTCCAGCTCCCCTTGGGATCAATCGGCTGCTCGCCACTCGAGGGCAGCATTTCAGTACAATAACAAAGACACGGGAACAAAAAGGAAGGACACCGAACTGCCGGACTGTGTCAGCTCACCATGAGGATTTTGTTTGCAGCTTTTCCGTAGCTATTTAAACAGGGAGGCAACATGAGCCGAGAACTGAAGTGCAAGCAGTGAAGGAACATGAGGTCAAACCCAGATAAATCTGAGCAGAGACTGTACAGGCACGTTAGTTTACACGGGGCTTAGCTACCTAAAGAAAAACGGATGCACCCACACCCGAGTCTCCCACCCTTCTCCAACGGAAACATTTCATCCAAGAAAGGGAAAAGGTTTTCACTTCTTTGACCAGACCTGAGGAAGTTCTTGCACAATAGTGACTTTAAAAGCTAAGGAGCAGCACCCAGTAACAGGCAGGATACAAAACAATGACCCACTTGGACCATCATCACCTATTCACTTCCAATAATGCCATGGCACTTCTAGGGCCCGTTGCTAAAGTGAAAATCCCTAAAAGAAGGCATGAATGCTGCTGGTTTAGTGCTCTACTTACACCAGCTAAAAATAGTCAGAGGCCAAAAACATACTCCAGTTTTGGACAATGAATGACAACATAGGCGACGAGGCCAATTAGGTCAAATTAAAATATACCAACAGAAAGAAAATAAACACTGCTAAACTTTGTCTGGAAGGCAAAGAGAGCTCTTGGAATAGAAACTTGCTACACAGTTCCATATGCACTCATGTAATTGTTTTGCCTTCTTATTCCAGAGCAGCTTTCCTTCACACAAGGACTCTGCTCTCAGAGGAGTGTCACAAGGGCCACCACCTTCAGGCCTGGGCTGCTGTAGTCTGAGGCATCCTCTGCACTCAGTAAATACAGGTGATTTCAGAAGTGACTCACAGCACATCAGTGAAGCTGCCATTAATATCCACATTACATCCAGATTTACTGTGTTTGTTGTTTTTTAATCCAAAGAGGCTAAAGTAGAGGTTAACAGCACTGAATCTGGATTCAGCAGGAAAAGGAAGATGTTGTTGTTCACTTGGCACCAGCAGGCTCAGCAGTGATGGCAGAGTGGGATTAGGGTGAGGATCCTGCATATCCAGCTGTACCTGTGCTGTAGGTGCATGTGAACAGAGGAGGCTTACAGGAAGCAGCTGTCAGCATGGACAGCTCAGGCAATGAGAATAGAAGCACACAGAAGCTAAACTAAAAACATGTTGGAACTCAGAAGTACTTTGCAATGGCTAATTGGTAATTTGACATTCATTTCATTCCAGAAACTGAAATCAAATATCCCATCACGAGATCCAATGATGATGGAATGGCTCAGAAGGTTCACTGTTCTTCACACACACTTCACTCCATGTTTCCAGCACTATTTTTGCCCTTCCAAAATGAGCATGATGTGCTGCTATCATCCTGCAGCAGGGTTTACATGGACAGCAACAGATTAGTAACATAAGGCAATTCCCCCAGCAAATCTCTGAGGCAGGGCAGCTCAGGAGATAAAAGGTGCTTTGCCAATGTCTCCTGTCACTAATGTGCTACCCAGTGCAAAAGGAAATGTGCCACTGAGGCATTGTGAAGTTAGTCAACATTGAGCCATCTGCTACACATAATCTCAGGCTGCACGTCATCAGCGAGGCATGAATGGAAAGAAGGCTCTAGCCTGATATTTTACTTCTAAATTGAGTACATTTAATCCAGTAGTCACTGAAGGACAGCAGATACTGTCCCATGGCACCTTCCTAACAATTGCTTCTTAATGTACAACAGTGATTTATGTAGTTAATGATGTTAAAGGATATATATGATGAGGATACTGCTCCAAATGCTCCCCTTCTGTACTGTTGGCTTCACTGCCTGATAACTCATTAACCAGCAAAGGTGTAAACAATTTGATTTCAAGGATTTTATGACTTCAAGGAAAAAGTTGATAAACCATAAAAAGAGTATAAACAAAATATGAGCAAAAAGAAAGCCTGAAGGCCAGAGACTGTCCCTGAAGAGCCAATGGAGAGCTTGTCCCACACTCCTCCAAAGGAGTGCCAGCAGAAGCTCCCTGCCTGCCAAGTCCCTCATGCTGTACTGAGTACTCCCTGCTGGCCCCATGTCCCAGGGGCTAGTACAGCCATGGATAGTGTCCTCTTGGACTGAGATGTGCAGAACGTGGGGATTCCATCCTACATATTCAGCCCACCTTTTTTCAGTGAAAACAACAATGACATTTCCAAGAACTGTCTGTCCTTTCAACATGCACAGGTAAAAAGCAAATATCAGTCAAAAGATGTAGTTAAGAAGGAGAGGCTGAGTGGTACCATGATTTTCCAGGAGGTCACACCAAAAACCACATGGCTGGAGGGTGGCGGCAGCTCTCTGGCCACAGAGAAACAACTTTCCCAGGCATTGTCCCAGGGAAAACTCTGGGAGAAGACCAGAGAAAAGAATGATAAACAATTCTCATCTTCACTTGCTGCACCTGTTGTTGTGTACAGGTGGAATGTGTTATGGAGATTTGTTTTCCAAAGGGTGATTTCTTAACTGGCCACTGGTGATGGTGTTTGGATTGAAGGCCCAATTAGGTCCAGGTATATTGCAAATGTCTATAAAAAGCAATGGATTTCTTAATAATAAAATAGAATAAAGATTATTGATCAGTCCTCTGAGAATCATGGAGTCAATGCTAATTATGACCAGTTCGAGGATGCCCTGCAATGACACTGGAGGAAACAGAACATATCTGTGACAGCAGAAGCCAGCCCTTGCCATGGCACCCAGACTGGTTTCCTCCTTTCCTGTGCAAGATTGCTCCTCCCAGAATGGGACATGCAATGCTCACATTGTTAATTGGCAGGTGATGGACTAGTAAAGCTGGAGGCAATGAAGAATGAATAATCATGCACCACAGTCCACCTTAGAAAAATATTCAGCCTCTGCAAATGCTAAGGAAGGGGAATTAATAAAACTTCACTAGAACTTTATACAAAGCCAAAAAAGCAGAATGCAAACCCATAGTATATGATATTGCAAAGTTGTCTTGTAACCTTAATACAGAAACCCACAGTAACCCCTGCTAAGAGCATTAAATATTAATAATGGCTCCCAGCTGCTACTGCTACATAATGGGCTTATTTTGATGAGGAAGATGCGCACATCTTAGGCAATGTTCACCAGATCAGATGATCCTACTTTCCTTTTGAAATTCATGCAAGACCCTCTCTCCTTGCTGCAATTAATTGAAGAACCCAGGGCTATTATTCTTAAAAGGTAGGATTTGTCTCTGATCTTTGTCCTACATTACATATTTTTTTGTCAGAGGTTACAACATGAGCAGAAGTGGATGGTTTAGCTTGATACACGACTCATTACCAGAGGGCAGCCTTCTTTTCCTCTGTACTGTCCTAATTAGTGGAAATCTGCCCACACAAATAGCCCACAAGGATAGGGCTTTTCATTGTTCTCTGTCCTACATCAGGGCAACTATTATAAATGGTAATGTTCCTGGCTTGCATCAGCATAAACATCAAAGCTAGGAAATGCTCAGTTTCCATTTATCCTTTACTAAGCAAGCTTGAGCTTCTTTACTGGCAACACAGGTGATGAATAGCTGACCACTAAGAGAGTGATTCATTAGCCAGAAGGCATTCTCTTCTCTTCTCTACTTACTTTGCCATTAAATTATATGGCCACCATAACTAGACTGAGCTGATACTGATCTCTGTTTTAGAAGATGCTGACTGTAGTCTGCTGACCCATACATTTTTTTAAAAATCATGATCACTGTGCACTTACAGATATAGAGCTGATGGTTCTCAATGATAAAAAGGCAGCTAGATATCCAATACTTGTTGTCACCTTATTGCAGGGGTTCCATACTGTTGTCTCCCTATCACAAAAGTTCCATACCTTTTTGGTGTTTTTTTGTGGACTGCTCTTCAGAGCACTGACTCGTTCTTCTTCACAAAGCAGCCAACTGACTGCAGTTCCCCTCTCCACCAGCCACCCCACTCTTTATAGCACTCTTCTTCTCATTGCTTACAGCTGTGGCCTGTTAAAGTCAGGCCTGCTCCTAATCTTTGATCATTGGCCCAGCTGCAACTCCATAGGGGTGAGATTACTTTCTACACTCTCTTTATTTTCTTATAGTCTATTCCCCTACAAATACTCACTGGAAGTAACACAGACTTAAATACAGCTGGTTATTTAGAAGATTCATCATGAAGCATTACTAAAAAGAAAACCCTCACCCTCAGAAATTCAGAATGACAGAAGAGGCAGTAAGTTTCTAGACTTAATGATTCACTAGAACTACCATTAACTACTACTGCATGAGTAAATATTGAAATATATATTTTCTGACCTTAACCAATTCCTGTCAAAAGATTTTAGGTAAGAATGCAAAACTAATTTTATCTAGGTCTGAACATGTCCCCAAGCACACTTCCAAACTAATTGATATTGCATGTTCAGCTGATTGTATCACTAATGTTAAACAACATTTCCATTTTCTCAAATTGCAGCTCCCCTTTACTAAAAGCCACTTTAGCTGAAGTAACTGGTCTGAATAATTCCAGTTCTAGGCAGGCATCCAGATGTTTGTAACTTCCATTAATCAGCCTGAAGAGGCTGCAGCTGCTCTATGGCTCCACACTGCACACACAGTAGACATTTTTAATAAATGCTGACCTGCAGTTCAGCTCTTTGCTAGGTGGGTCATGGCTGAAGTGCTGATGCAGTTCTGCAGATCAAGCTGTTTCACAAGGACTTGAGAGCACTGAGATGGCACAATCTGGTGCTCGCTTTCTATAGCTGGGATAAACTCAACTGGACATCCCTAGGGGACCCTCCAACTTCCCAAATACATTGTAGGAAAAATTAAACTGAGCCTTTTCTTGCCATAAGTTTATGGTCTCTTGTACTGCTCTGGTCTGTCTGTGCATTGCCTACAGTCCCTCTGCTCAGGATTGTCACATTGTCACACCGGCTTCTCATGTGATGGTGAGATGCTGATGTGTCAGCCCTTATCAGCAACTTGTGTGTCTTGCAGGGCAACTTTTGTATTTTCCTAACTTACATCTGGAAACTCGTGGCCAAATTAACAGTTTGTGAGATCTGTCTTGATTTTTACACTGTGTTTCTCAGAGACTCCATGACCACCACTGAACAAAATCTGAAAACAACTAGGTATTATGTCAGTTGATGCTTTTTTTTTTTTTTTTGCAAATACTAGTATGAATACATACTGGACTGAGGAATGTGAGGTTATGATATGCCTGGTTGAGGCTGGAAGTGACCTTTGAGGAGCATCTTTTCCAACAGCCCTGCTCCAACACAGACACCTAGGGCAGGCAGCTCTGGACACTTCTGGGTATTTTGGTATGTACTATATTTGTACAGGATGCACACATGTGCACCATCTCTTTGTGACATACAGGTTTTGTTAGAAAGCTCCAGTTCAGCAATAATGGATCAGCTTTCCAAGCCCACTGCCAGGTTTCTTGGTGAGAGTACTCACTTAAGAACACATTACTATTAATTTTAATGTGACATGGTACTCCAATACCTGAAGGGAACTTACAGAAGTAAAATCGGGCAAGAGTATCTGCCAAGAGCCTGTAGTGACAGGACAATGGGGAATGGGTTCAAACTGTAAGAAGGTAGGATTGGAGTAGATATTAGGAAAACATTTTTTACTGTGATGCTACTGGGGCACTGGAACAGATTCCCAGGTAAGCTGTGGATACTCCATCCCTGGAGGTATTCAAGGTCAGGTTGGATGGGGCTCTGATCAACTTGGTCTAGCGGAAAGTGAGGGGCTGGAACTGGATGATCTTTAAGGTCCCTTCCAACCCAAACCAAATTAAGGATTCTATGATTCTAAGTCACAAGCTATTTTCCTCGAATTTTCCCACGTCTTACTGTTTCAATAATCCTGGCATAATTAGACTCTCATATTTGTGCACTTATGCCCGAAGTCACTCCTTTTCACCCTCGGTAGGACCGCGCTACCGAGCCTCCAGCTGCCAAACGCGATGGGGTCTGACCGGACAGGGCCACTCAGTGCCGGCTCTCTGGGCAGCGTTCTGGGGCAAGCGTGCGTTCTGCGCCCAGCGCTCAGGGCTGCCGACGGCCCGGCTCTGCCCCGGCCCGGCCGTGCCCAGTCCAGGCTCTGCCCCGGCCCGGCTGTGCCCAGTCCCTGCCCTGCCCGGCTCTGCCCCGGCCCGGCTGTGCCCAATCCCGGCCCTGCCCGGCTCTGCACCGGCCCGGCTGTGCCCAATCCCGGCCCTGCCCGGCTCTGCCCCGGCCCGGCTGTGCCCAGTCCCTGCCCTGCCCGGCTCTGCACCGGCCCGGCTTTTCCCCGGCCCAGCGGAGCCGCTGCAGCCCAGCCCGGCCGGTGCAGGGCGGGCGCTCCCCGCGCATGCGGCCTCTCCGCGCCGGGCGGGGCTGCCGGGCCGAGCCGGGGCTTCCGCCGGGGCCGGGCCCGTGTCCGGCGCGCCGGGGGCGGCGCGGGGCCGGTGCCGGTGCCGGTGCCGGGGCGATGCCCGGGGCGGCGGCGCGGGGCCGCGGGCGCTGAGCGGGCGGCAGCATGGCCGAGGCGCTGCGCCAGGAGCCGGCGGGCGGGCCCGAGTCGGAGGCCGAGCTGTCGCAGCGGCTCGCCCGCACCAAGGCCCGCTCGTACGGCAGCACGGCGAGCGTGGCCGCGCCGCTGGCCGAGCGCTACGTGGAGCACCGGCTGAGCGCCGGGGACACGCTGCAGGGCATCGCCCTCAAGTACGGCGTCACGGTAAGGGAGCACCGCCGGCGGGGCCGGGAGCGGCGCTTAGAGCCGGAGAGTGGCCTGGGTTGGAAGAGACCTTAAAGATCATCCAGTTCCAAACCCTGCCTGCCGCGGGCAGGGACACCTTCTGCTAGCCCAGGTTGCTCAGAGCCCCATCCAGCCTGGCCTTGGACACCTGCAGGGATGGGGCAGCCACAACTCCTATGGGCAGGCATCTCCGTAGGCTGGCGGCTATAGCCCCGACAGCGGGGACACTGGGGCCGGAGCCGCGAGGTGACAGCAAAAAGGTGTCCCTCAGGCATTTCCTACACACAGTGCGCAGGAAGCGGCGTGGGTACGGTGTTAGTTCGAGTTTCAGTATTTAAAATGCTGACATCAGAAGCACGGCCTGCCCGGAGCGGGCAGCGCTGGTGCCCGGGGCTGGCAGGTCTGGAGCTGACAGCGCTGGGTTCCGGGGCCCGGGAAAGGACTCACACCTGCTCCCACCCAAAAACCTGGACTCACACCGCTGTGCACCACTACACTCACTGCAGGCTAAAAAATATAATCAGTGTCATTAAACTTATCCTTAAAAAAGCATAATTTTGAGCTTGACACACAGGCTGTGACCAGAGAAGGAATTTCTTATAGTAACTTCAGGGCTAAACATTCTTCCATTGCAATCTGCCTACCAGTCCAGAGGTGAGGCACATATACCACTGATTTGAAAGTGTTGCTGCTTTTCTGCTCACTTTCTAGGGAGAAAGAAAGTTAATTTCTGAGATAACTGTTGAAAGGCTTATGCCAGCCTAGGACATGCAGAGTCCAATAAAGTCTATCAGCAGACCCTTCTACTGCCATTCCAGACGGAGCAGAAACCATCCACCCTGTGTGCAGCTTCAGTAGTCCCAACACAGAAAATTGCTTAGGGCTGAGCAGCTGAAGAGGTGGCACTGGTACAGTCAGTGCCACTTTGACATCAACTGCAAACAGCACCTTCCAGTTGGGCTCCTTCTAGGAGAGCTACAGAGGTTCTGACTGGAGTGGCTTCTTTTCCTTCTCTTGGTCTGCAAGATCTACTAAAGCCTTCTATCACCTTCAACAACACAAACTGATCACTAAAATAGTAGTTTTCTAGAAAAAAAGGCATTTCTAAGCTATTTACAACTCCCTTTCAGGTAAAGTGAAGTTGTGAATCAGACCTGCACAAACACCTCTAAGTTGTGAACCATGAATTTTTGTTTATAATATGAGTTTGATAAGTTTTTGCTGTGCTAATGATGTAAAAGATGTATGTTGGGATTTTTCCCCAACCTCTAACTGATTATTTGATTTAATAAGTGCTCTGCTTTAGAAGCCAGAGCTGCATTGTTACAGACTGCAGTTGAGAGAGGTTAACTGACATGAAATGCCCCTCAGAGCAATGACAAGTCCAACAGAGTCAGCCCTTGTGTTTATGTTTTTGAGGGTTTCAGCCCAGGGTAGGAACATTTGCAAACACATTTGCTTTGAGCAAAATGCAGGCTGTTGTGTGTTCACGCAATGACAAAGACAGATTTCCTCTAAAGAGTCCTTCTGTTTGCTTCCTGCATCATGTATTCTTGGCTGGAAGTGAGAGTTGTAATGGAAACATCAGAATTATCTTTGGCTGCCATTGCCTCCAGTATTGCTGGTTTTAGGAGTTTCCCCTGTGGTTTTCATCACTGGGAGCTAATTTGTAGCCAGAGACATCCTGTCCAGTGGCTGCCTTTGCATGACTTGGCATAGACAGTTCAAGATAGATAAAAATACCATGCTGGGGGAGAGGGATCAGTGTGCTTTGTTTGGCCTCATCCTCTGCCCTTCACCCCCTCCCCTGGATACTGCCTATTAATCTTTAGAACTTGCGTTTGTTATATTTCCCTTTTGAGTAAATTAACACTTGAATTCATGTTTATGGTTCAGCCAGTTTATGGTTCAGAGCAAGTGCCGTATCCCTTTTGAGGGGAAAAGGATGAGGACTATATTTCATTGTCACTAGAAGTAGTTTTGATTAATTAGTTCAGCACCAGTTTACAGCTTCAGTTAAGATATTAAGCATGTACTGAATCTTTTGCTCTTTCACCATGATAAATTTGTAGCTAATTGGCATTACTTCAGTTGTTCTAGCACTAAAAAAAGAAAACTCTTGTTAAATCCTGCTCTCCATGCACCTCTGAATGCAGAGTCACACTGAGTTGTAGGAGTTGTATTGCACATACAAAGTCACCTGCTCAGAGCTGGGGGATGTTCTTTTTAGAACCAAGTACTTTCCTTTTCATTATTGCTCAGTGCAGAGGTACAGAGTTCCAAATGCTACCAGCTGGTATTTTAGGAAGGAATAACCAGAGGTAGAGTTACAGAGAAATAGGAGAGAGAATAGCAGTGCAGTGCATTATTTATCAGCTATTGAAGCATCACCTTCCAACTCCCCTGCAGTAGGCTCTCAGTTTTCAGCTTCTGTATTGCATTTTTCCAGAAAAGCTCCAGCTAGTGTTTTAAACTTTTTTATACCCATCAAGACAGACAACTTACAGAGATTTTAACAATTGACATTTACACTAGAGCGATTAGAAGTCTCACTAAGGCCAAACTCTTACTGAGTTAGGTAAAGCTTCCTTTATACTCTTCAGATGGTGCTGAGCTTGGGAGAGAACTTGCACCCTTATACTCATTGAGCCTTACTAAAAATGGTTTCCAAGCTTCAGGAGGTGGAAGAGTAGTGATCTTCTCTTGCTTGTGACACTGGATATTAGCTATTCAGTTTTTAAATGGGATTATTAAATTGAAGCATTTCATCATTTTAGTCATCTGCATCAGCAGGTTGAACCCTCATAGTAGCTTTATCCCTCTTGTTTGGATTCTGCATCATTTTTACCAGAGTTCACCTACACAAGCTGCTAGCAGTTCTGAGCCTTATTCTAATATAAATCCAAATCAAAAGTACATTTGTGGTAGAATTTTTGTTCTTTGGCAGGCTGTTCCTCTGAGCCTGCATAGAGACTGCAAGACTGTTCAAGGACAGCATCTTTAGGTAGTGCAAGACTTTGAAAAAAGCAGTATTGTGGAGTCAAGTGCACATAAAGCTAGGGTGTTAGCAAGGCTGAAATAGAACATGCACTCTGAAATGACTTTGAATGCAACAAATTCTCTCCTGAAATAATTGCTGCTGCAAAGAAAGTATAGATTTAATTTAACTAAAGGTTGTATACTACTTCAGAAAGGTAATGCTTTATACTTTGCCAAAACCTAATAGCTTATATTTTCTCTATCTTTTTCAGATGGAACAAATAAAGAGAGCAAATAAACTTTTCACTAATGACTGTATATTTCTGAGGAAAACCCTGAATATTCCAGTTATATCAGAGAAACCATTACTGTTCAATGGACTCAATTCACTGGAGTCTCCTGAGAATGAAACTGTTGACAGCTCCCCTTCTTGTGATGAAGGACTAGTGGCAGTTCAGGAAGAAAGTAGCTCTTCTCCCAGTCCTCCAGAGCCTGACAATCAGCCCACTGCACCAGAAGAATTATCTGCCAAAGATTTCCTACAGAGATTGGACTTGCAGATTAAGTTATCCAAACAAGCAGCCAGAAAACTAAAAGATGAAAATGTCAGGTAAATGCCACTTTTGGTGTTAAGCATTGTAATCTCACCCTGAAGGCATTGCAGTCTAAGCTGACCCCTCTTTGTGGGGTCTCAGCATCTGTGGCTTTTACTTGTCAACAGCAAGTGCCTCTGTTCTCATGCACCAGGTACATTCAGAGCACAGCATTAGCAGGTGCCTTGCTATGGCAGTTAGAAAGGCTGCCTCACAACAGATTATTTGGAGAATACAAATACTATTTGATAGAAGCCAGAAGGCCAGGATTCTCCAAGATGTCTTGCTGTGTAAGTAGGCAGCTATTTAAACAAAAACATAGTTTTTGGTAGAGTGTTAAGCAAAGGCCTATGAGGAAGCTGATTGTGTACAGCAAGGCATGATTCTGTTTTTCTTCTGTCCCAAATTGCCTCATTGTGTAAATACTCTCCATGACACAGTTTCAGTTAAGCTTTCCTATCTCCTATGCACTTCACCCCACTTTGTGGATCCACCTGTGCAGACTTCATCTTTTCTTCAGTATTTCCACAGCCAGGAGCTCCCACATATTTACTCATAGAAAAAGCAGTACTTTGTGACCTCTGTGCCACAATAGTGGCCCATATCCCCTCACGTGTGTAGGTATGCTGTGGATAGCACAGAAAGACTCAGAACAAGAGTGGGTTTCAGTAGTGTTTGTTTTTCATGTCCTTGGGACAAACTTCCTCAGCTTGTTCACAATCAGTCTCTTGGGCTGGTTGTCTGCCTGTTATTCCTTGCAGAAATCCCTTCAGTGGGGGATGCTGAGGTGCTCCTTCTCACAATATAAGGTATGACTTCAGGGTACTGGTACTGCTCCTCTTACCAGAGAGCTGGAGAGAAGTTATGCCTGCAGATATATGCTTTGTTTTTACAAATTTGTTCAGTGTAAAACTTCAGCATCTTGGTTCACTGTCCTTTTTGTTTTGAGCAATGTTTTTGTAGCAGGCCAGAAGAAATGCAAAAGGATTAATACAGTTCTCTGTAGCATATCTTATTAATTTGTGTATTTGTATATTAGGGAAGAATACTCATTATAAAGCAGTTGTGATAGTTTGAGAAAATACAGTGGTGCTTCACCTGGCTCAAAACGCTCTTATGCTGAAACTGAACATGACTTTAGTGATGCTTTTTGTATCAGATAGTTGAATATGAAAAAGGTAAACAATGCCAGATATCTAATGCAAGCTGTTTATAGAGTCCTTAAGATAGACTTCAGCCATATACTGGGCTTCTGGAACAGGTCACATCTTTCTGCATTCACCTTGGAGGGTCTAATTTTGAAAACCTTGTAACTGAACAGAGCCTCCCTAATCAGTGATTGAAGCCAATATAACTGGTGTCAGCACAGGAACAGAACCTTGTACTGTCATCTGCTCACTTGCCTTGACCTGAACCTAGGAAAGACTATGGTCTTCAAGCCTTCAAAGCTCACAGCTGAGATAATTTGCCCAATATTTTTTCACCCTCGTTGGCTATCAGCTGAGGAAAGAGATGCCTCAACAAAGGAGGCTCTCTGTGGAGAATTCTTTCAACATCCCAAAACTAACAACTCAGATTTTGTTGTTTAATTGTGCGTTCTAGAAGCATCCAAGCATTTGAGTGTACTTACTCACAGTCAGGTGTCCTTGCTCTCACAGAAGCAGTTATTTGTGGCCTGATGTGCACCATAGCTTGCAGGAGATTCTTTCAGTTCCTGTAACCCACTGGGCAAAGCGGCGACAGCAAACGGGAAGAGACAGCACTACAGAGTGTTGTAATGCTGTGCTGTTCCTTTTCCATCCCCTGAAGGAGAATGTTGCTATGACTTAGCACTTTGCTATTTTAAGCATCTTAAAAGTGAAGTAAATTGTCTGGTCGTTAAACATACACACACTGCCATGGTGGTGCTTGTGGGTCACTGACCAGAGCTACTACTGTATAATTTTACTTCATGTAAAGCTCAGCCTCTTTTTAAGCCATCAGAACAGACTTGTACTTGCTATGTATGGTTCTAAGATCTGTATGAGTATTATTTCCTGGTCATTAGCCTGGTTTGGGGTGGTGTTGCAGAGCCTGGCACTGCAGCTGGAACAGAAGAGCAGAAGCTGTTCTGGCCGAGCAGTTCCAAGCCTTGGTCAGAAATGTCCTTTGCACATTACACCAGTCACTGCTTTGCTTCAGTTCCAGCATAACAAGCTGCTTTACAGCTCGTTCTTAAGTCCCTGCCCTGTAGAGAAGCCCCTCAAAGCTCCCACAAGCCCAGTGCAGGCCTTCTGCCCTCTGCTGACAACTGCCACCTGTATCCAAGTGCACCTTGCCCAAGGCAGGTGGGGACAAACAGCCTCAGCAATGGTTTTGGTGCTTGCGTGTCTGAAGAGCTGCTGATATAACAGCAGTATTTCAGCTCTTCAGTTGTCTATACTCACCCATAAATAACTCAGTTCAGTTCAGTGTTTAGTTGTTGGTAAAGATGGATGGATGTCCAGGTTAGGATGGATGGTATTCCTATAAGGCTTTTAAGAAGAATGTCTGAAAATCTGATTTTAGCAGCCTTTGATTAGAAGGAAGGTCTTTTTGCTGTAGTTCTGCCACATTTTATTGTCCTATAACAGGAAACAAAATTAAGTAGTACAAAGTAATTTCCAGTGTAGAACATAGAAAGGAAGTTTCTCTCCTACTAGAGTCCAAGCTCTGAAAATAAAAAAGTTATCCTTCATCCTCACACAAGCTAGCAGGAGATTGTTATTTGCAACTAAGTTCTGCACATGTGGCTGGACACCCATTGCTCCAGAAGGGCATATGTTGGAGCTTCAGAATGTACTTTTTGAAATATTTAGCTTTGGGCAAGTTGTTATGGTTGAATTTTACAGAACTGCAGTCCAGTCTTACCAGCTTGCTGTGTTGATAGGTTTCAATTCAGAAAAAAGCTTTAAAATGTCTTGTGAAAATTTGTAAGTAAAAGTGGCTTAGTGCTTTTTCCACTAAACATGAATTATTTGCTTTCTTACTTTACTGTCATGCCATGTATCATGGAAAGCTTCTGCAAATGATACATTATTAAGATTATAGTCTTCCATGGCAGTTTTGGATGCAGAACTGGATATAATGAAGGATACTATTTAAATGTATACAGATATTTGCATCCTTGGTACTGGCTTGGTAGCATCACTAATGTAAATAGATGTAGATTTGTAAGGAAGGCTAAAAATCTGTTCTCAGTACTACTGTAACCACACATCCATGCAATAACAACCAGTTTTATCCCAATCTTGGTTTTTTGAGGTTTCTGTTTTTGGCAAGATTATTTCAAGGCAAAGGACATATTATGCCTTTGGCTTAAGATGATAATTTTGCTGGGAAGACAAGTTACTCTGCTGTTTGGTTAGTTTGTAGGTTAGTTCTGTTTTGGGGGGTTATATGAAATTTAAGTTGTAGATAAATAATCATGTTTATTAGGGAAAAGTCTTCATGGTTTTGATATTGAAATATTTACTTTTTACCTTATACCATTATTAGACTCTTTGAATAACTGTACCTTTGTATGGAGGTACACACAGTGTTAAAAGCAATCCTTTCACAGTGTAGCAGCTGTAAAGTCCTTCTGTTCTTACCAAAACACTGAACTTGGCAGCAGCTTTAGGGTTGGACTCTCAGGAACAAAACTATGAAGCTACAGTAGTACAGAGCAATGACCTTTGGGGAACTTGGCATCCTTGATGCTGCACTGCAATAGGTTTACATAACCCCTGTTTTTATAGGCAATATTGTCAGGTGAACAGCAGGCAGACTGATTTTCTTGAGGATGTTTTAAAGCAACATTACTTGGCTTTATCCAGTTATTGCACTAACAACAACATTTGGGAGAAATTGCTTTTTCCTAAGAAAATCCAAATGATCAGTCTCCATGGGGATTGATGTAAGGAAAGTATACATCAGGAGCAGCTTGCAGCATCAGGATACAGATCCACCCACAGCTATGATTGACTGCTCCTGTTCTTGCTTCTTTTGGTCTCTCTCTATCCCTCCTGCCATTCAAAATATTGAAACAAACCTCTAACTAAGCTTTATTTTTTTAAAAGAAGAAATGAAAAGCAACACTGCAGGAACTCCAGCATGCCCTCCACCTTGTTATCCTTTAAGTTGTTCTAATTGATTTGATCAAGAATACTTTGTAAAATACATTCTGATGTTGTTGACCTTTCACAGCTTTACTTGCTTTCAGCATTATGTTCTTGGCATATCAGGAACCCCAGAGATGTGTAAGTTACAGTATTAATCTGCAAATATTCCTGTTAGGCAAGGCTGGCATGGCCTGTTTTGACCCACTAGGAAAACTGGTCACCTGCATTTTCATTGCAGTTTTACTGTTGAGAATGGATGCTCCTGACCTGATGATCATTTTCTTTCTAGAGATGAGGAGAATGAGGAAGGTCCCTATGCAACTTCTTCGTATCACCAGTAGAAGACAGACGTGATGGCCTGAAAACTTTCCATGAAATCAGTTCTTACAGAACTAAGCAGTCAATAATTCAAAACCCAAGTCTTTTGGACTCATCCTCTTGATGTACTTAAAAGAAGTCATGAATGGGTAATTGCACTGAAATTATGACCTCTTCTGCCTTCCATAGGTTAATGTCCTTATGTTATATCAATAAAAGGTTTAAGCCTTCCAAAACTAGCAATGGCCTTTTTACCCCTTCTGTGCAAACTGTAGCGTGGTAGCAACTATATATCCCTGAGGTCACCTTTATGCAGGATGTTGATCTTTAGTAAAGATTTTGTAAATACTTGTTAAAGTGAAATTTGTTTTAAGTATTTAAAAATATTAAATAAGTTTGCTTGTAAATGACAAATGATGGAAGTAATAGGAATTTACTTACTCTGCAAACATAGGCAAGTTTACTGTGAAAGTTTTGTCTACTTCAGGGCTGCAGAACTTGCCTGTAAACCTTGTATGTGTCTGTGTGTGGTTATGATGTATTCCTAGAAAGGGGAATTCAGCTCGTGTTGATAAATTAAAGCCTTTTTGGTTAAAGAACTGTTTGCATATTGGATTTCTACTCATAAAAGGGATGAGTTACACAAGAGGTTTTTTTGTGAGATATGACATTGGAATATCAGATGTGTGTTCTCGTGTGCAGTTAAATTTTGTGTGGTTTTAATTTAATAAAATACCAAAAAATAGTGATGTGTGTGTTCATAATGAAGTCAGCTTGGTTCCAGCCTCTTTTTAGGGAAGAATGGATTCTCTAGTTTCACAAAGTATTACATTGTAACTTCAGGGTAAATAATGTCTTTACCCTATCCATATAACTCACCCTCCTAGGTGAGAAGAGCTATCTGCCCTAGTTGTGCAGTTTGTTAAGATGAGTAAGAGGCACGTTAGCAAGCCTTCCCTGTTCTGAGAAGATGTGCCAGTATTCAGGTATGCAAGTGGACTCCATCTGCAGCTCAGGGACACAGAGTACAACCTGCAATCACTGTTGCCCTGAAGTCAGGGTATCAGGAACTTCTTGTTACATATCCTAGATTTTTTTCCCCAAGGATTCCATAAACTTCACAAAAGTTTTGTCATTAAAGATCTGATGGATCCCCACTGAAACTGATGCAGTTTCCTATCATATAGATCATCAGTATTACCCTAGAAGAAAAAGTTTTCAGCAGTATGTTAACAGGGAAACAAAAGAGAAAGTTTCATTACACTCCTAAAACCAGAAGTAAAAACTCAAAGCTCAGCAGGAATTGGCTGCTTTTGTGCTCTGCCTGGGCTTAGGGTAACACCTAGCAGCCTTGGGCTAGGGCTGTTTCTGAGGAAGAAGCCATGGAGGCAGGCATGTTGGGGCAGTTTTGTGTTCCCCTTGGGATGCCTTTCTCAGCTGCAGTGTGCCTGGAGCTCGGGGCTTTGTGGTTTCTGAGACACCAACCCTAGGCATAACCCTAGGTGAGGGATTCCCTTGGTTTGGCTGGAGCTCAGAGCCAGCAGGCTCATTCAAACTGACTCTATTGCTTCCTAAAAAGCAGGTCTGCAGTGGCACACAATAACAGAAAAAGCTTAGAGTTGAGAAAAAAATGTCCTGATTTTTCTTGAAGAGGCTGGTGGATTACTTTTTGGTTTTGTATCTTTCTTAGATTGGGATTGTATCTATTTCTTGCAGGATTGTAACTTCTCTTGTTGTCATTTAATTACAGTAGAACATTACAAAGCCAGAATTTACTATTTTTTCCAAAGGCCACCCTACCTTCAAGCCCAGCTGTATTTTATTATTCCACAGAAAAATGTAATCCTTTTCTATTGAAGACCTGCTGTAGTGATCCCCCCAGTGCTGCAGCACAGCCAGGCTGAGAGTTCTTTACTGAGCAGGTCAGAACAGCTCCCTGACACAGGAGCACTGCACCTCCTGCCTCCCAGGCTGGGCTGCCCAGCCTCTGGGAAGCCACAATTCACTTGGGCCTTTCCAAGAGAAGGGCTGTGCCTGTGGGCTGCAGGACCTGAAGGACACACAGCATTTGCACCTGTTTTCCCCAACAGAAAACTGCCATAGCCTCAAAGAGCTAGGCAGGGGATAGAAAAGATGCATTCTCTTTGATACACAACAGCAGCCTTGTACTGCTTCCTGTGCTTTAAACCCAGCTGGCAGCTCAGCCCCTCACTCCCCCCACAGATGGATGAGGCAGAGCACCACAAGGGTGAAAGGCAGAAAACTCACAAGTTGAGAGAAAGCCAGTTTAACAGGTAATGCAAAAGCTGGGCACAAAAGCAAAGGAAAGGAATTCATTCAGCACTTCCCATGGGCAGGCAGGAGTTCAGCCATCTCCAAGAAGGCAGGGCCCCACCCTAGGTCAAGGTAATTGGGGAAAACAAACATTGCTACTCTTAACAGCCCTTTCCCCTTCCTCCTCCTCCTGCCCCAGCATTACACACTGAGCATGGCACCACATGTTCTGGTGTTGTCATCTTATTGTAAAGCTCTCATACCTGCTCAGTGATTCCTCATGGGCAGCTGCTCACAGCACTGACTCCTTCACTGCACAGCCAACACACTCCAGCTCTCCCCTTACCCAGCTAACCCACTCTTGTATAGCCCTCATTAGACACAGCTGTGGCCTGTTCCTAATCTTTGATAATTCGTGCAGCCACAACCTCTTAGGGGTGAGATTACCTTCTGCACTATCTCTATTTTCAGTCTGGGACATCCCCTGGTTAGGGTTTGGGTTGGTGTTTAGGGTTAGGAGATAGGGATCAGGTTTGGCATAGGATTTGTGTCAAGGAATTTGGGATCAGCTGTCCTGCCTGGGGTCCCTCCCAGCTTCTTGTGCACCCTCAGCCTCCTCAGGGGTGGGGTGAGGAGAAGGAAAGGCCTTGGCTCTGTGCAAGCTCTGCTCAGCAGAAATGAAAACATCTCTGAGTTATCAACACATTTGTGTTTCCAGCACAGATCCAACATATAGCCCTAAATTGGCTACTGTGGAGAAATAAACTCTCCCCCCACCAAAAGCAGCACACTAATGTAGCTTGTAGTAAAGAGTTTAATAAAGTACAGTATCAGAAACAATAGTCTATTAGAAAAGCTCAAAAGGTGAATACCATATATATTGTACTTATTACATTTTCAGTCATAATTTAGAAGTGAAGGATTTCTGAAGGATCCAGCAGAGATAGAAACAACACAGAAACTGATTTTTGTCAGTTTTGAAACAGAGATGTGCAGTTGAAAAAAAGAAAGAAAGCAAGCACTGTGATTTACTAATTATGGCTAAACACACAGCAGTGCATGTCAAGTCCTAATGTGCTCCAAGTGTTCCCTGCAAAATGAGTACTGATCTGTGATGCAAGTTGAAACTTGCATCACTCGGTTTGATTTTATTTCGGGTAAGTCACAGCCCTTTAGGAATGCAGGGTGATTCACCAGGCTGGCTGTGTTTCACTGTCTGGTTCTGAGAGGTGTGATGTACAGATAGATGTTCATTCCATGTACCAGCAATGGAACCAGTATTTGAAACATTCAAGGAACAAGTTTAGTGGGCTTGGGCAGGATGGAAAGTGAATTTAGTTTGAGGAACTGTAGCTGTGATTTCTGGTCTATCTGTCAGAGGCTTGCTCTGTTCTCACCTACTCATCAGGCTGCTCCAGTTATCTCCCTGTACCCCCAGGGATGCACAGCAGCAGGGTAAATACAGAACAACTCCAAGAATGTGCATACTCTGAAATACAATCAGGGCATGCCCATTGCTGGGTTTTTGTTTTCCTAAGTTATGCCACTGATACTTTGTTCAAGCTATAAAATTTGCAAACTCAGAGGTTAACAAATATCACCACTCACTGTTCATAGTCACTGGCCACTGGTTGATGACATCTGCCCTTAAGTACCAGACTCGTGAGAGGACTAAGAAAGAAACTAACTTCCACTGAAAACTGAAATTATTCTTATACTACTCATCATGTTGACAGGAGAAGGAAATTTGGGGTCTTTTTAAAAGTAGTCATTGGAGAAGAACGGTTTGTCCTTTTTTGTTTTTTTCAAGTGCAGATCCTAGGTCACTGCCACTTCCCTATCTGTAGAGGTCTATGGTTAGTTACCATCCTCCTGACTTCTGTTATAAATCCAAGTTTGGGAAACAGTTTGCTTTTCCCACGTGATGGTCACATAAGAAAGGAAGTCAGAAGCTGTTGCAGAATGCAACTGAGATCTATAGAGACATAAAGAAATTTGGATCTTTGGGAACAATAGCAAATAATAATAAACTAACAAGAGGCTTTAGATGAGAAAAAAATGCACTGATTTAAAATAGCATTAATTCTTTTTTCCTAATTTTTTCTATAGAGTTTCTAAGGGACTATTTGTCAGGGGAAGATTACATTGAATACATTTTTGAATATGGTTTTTACCATTAGTGACTGATACTGCAATTCAGTGATTCATGTCAGGATGTGTATGAGCAGGCAGTGATGATGTATTTTGTGGATGCTAGAAAACACTCACTGGCTAATGTTTCATCAGTTTGCAAGGAGTTATGCTGTTAAACCTCAGTGCTATCACAGTCACTTAATGCTGATTATCAATAATGCTCAGTTGACAATTTATGTTTTGCAGGGATTCCAGGGTTTACTTCAGTTGGCTGAAAAACATTGGTCAAATCTCCTCCTCTTTAATCTCCAGCTGTGAGGAAGGAAATGACCCAAGGAGTGAGTCAACACTTAGAGAACTTTGTAAGGCAGTGCTCTAAGTCAGTATCTCCATCCACTGGCAGGCAATTCCAACCTCTGCATCAGATAACATTTTTAACTGTGTCAATCTTAGAGATATCATAAGATTAAAAAAAAAAAACAAAACAGAGAAGGGATAACCTCAATGATGAATGAAGAATCTGTAAGTAAAGAGTACAGGGCTTTGCTGGAGTTCCTCTACTCAACTGGGTCTAAGGCCTTACATCTTCTGGGACTCTGTTTGAAATTTACCTTTCTAAATGCTTCTTTACCTTTGATCTTGCTTTCTTAGTTCTTCATACATAAAGTATCCACTCACTTGAAGGTAAAAGACCTCATAAACCATTCTTCCAAAACTTTGTTAGCTCAGGAAGAAGAATGAGGATGACATTTTTGTTTTTCTTTTGGATTCTTTGGGAAGGACCAAATTCTTGGCTAATGCTAGCATATATAGGCCAAAAAAAAAAAAAAAAAAAAGTTGTTCTCCAAGATAATACTGCTCAGCACAGAAGAGAGGTCAGTAACCAGACCACAGCCTTGATATTCAGAGATACTGAGATACAACAGATTCTTGAAGTCTTTCTGAAAAGCAGGGCCCCTGTTCCTAAAAAAACATCTCTAGTTGCAAACTTCCCTTCCCAAACAAAATGACTTGAATTGCTTTCTTTTTTTTTCTTTAGAGAAAGCAATGGCTATTTACACTTGCTCTCAGGATACTCACATCAGGAATTCAACTAATTATGCATGCACAATCATCAAATGGTGCAAAGAGAATGTTCACACATGCTGAAGAAGAGAATATTCTTCTAATATGGGAGGCAATTGTAATGTCAAAGATTTATCAATTAGCTAAGGACACTACAGTCCACATTACAGAATACTACATATAGAAATAAAAAAGGATTAAAAAAAAGTGTTAGTATTTAAAAGCAAAATAAATTAATATAAAATAATATTAAGATTAATGAAAACTTTAATGGGTAAATTATTTTCAAATACTTTATTTAGAGAACTATGAACTATTTTCTAATAATGCCCTTTACATAGTTGCATCTATAGAAAGCTTGTTAAGTGAAAGCAAAAAAATGCAGCATTAAAAGAAATTTCCATCAGAAATTATTGGTTTAGCTACAAAAGTGAACCAAACACGAACAATAAATCAAAGAGAGCATTACAGAAATATTTACCTCATCAAATAGAAATTCAGTGTCAGAATTTGGTGTTTAGGGTTGATTTGTGAATGTAGGAAAATACAGTATGCAGAAAGTGAATGGAGCACTACAGCTCTTCATTTCTGTCTAGAGTTGTCAGTACAATGTAAACAGAGCATTTCTAATGATATCCTCAAATTAACAGATCATAAGTCATTGAGCCAGGAGTGGGGGAAACTAGACTAGATTCCTACAGGTTTGGCAGTCACTAACATTTACAGGCTGCCATAGATGCGTTTAATTACATCAGCCTCTTCCTTGTCCAGGATGCCCTTGTCCACATAAGCATCAGCTTGCTGATCAATGAAATCTCTCAGCTTTGAAAGATCATAGTCTGAAAAACAAGAATTCATTTGCACAATGAGTCATTGCCATTATATTGCTTCACCTAAGAAACAACGTCATTGTAAAGTTTATCCAACCAATGCACTTTATCAAACACGAAGAGAATTCGCTCTAAGTGCATCCTGTGAAAATATTAAAAAACCCAAAATAGCTGCACAAAGTCTTTTTACACACCATGGTGCTTTTATTATCCAAGAGATGTAATCATCTCTTGCTTTTGATTGATTGCTATCAAATGCTAAAGCAAGAATATTTTCCAGTCCAGGGATTTGATGTTCTAGTCTGCACAGCAAAAGCTGCTGTGCCCTAATATTTTCACAACTGTCATGGAATGAGAAGAAAGTATTAAACAGACTATTTCCAGTTCAAATCCCAGTAAAATTCCCACTTACTACCACTGTAGTGGAAATTCATGAAAGCAACTCCCTGAAAACAGATCAAAAGAATACAATTATTTACCTTGATACAGAACATAATATTCTGGTTTGAAAACTACTGCAGTGAGCAGCCTTTGTGACAGTGTTAGTGTCAGTTTGGGACAACCTTCCTCTGTCAATCTGCAACAGAGTGCTGAAAGATCCTTCCTCCTTTTCCAATAGATCAGTGACTCTGTGCAGCCTGATTCACTCCATATGCACTAAATAGACTTCTCCTATGCTGGAGAACATCATTATTTTCCATGGAAAGAATTCTACTGCAGAGCAATTTTTCAAATAGCATAGAAAGGAAACCTATAGTGTAGTTGTGACTCTGGCAGCACATTCAGTATATTCACACATAAACACAATAAAGTTTCAGTTACATAATTAGCTGGACAAATGTAAAGCCTAATTTATTAGAATCAGAAGAACATCAATGTTTTAAATGTTCATACTAAGTTAAATCAGTTAGTATCTTTGACAAGAATGAATACATTCTGAGTTTTTCACTATAAATTACTTATTCCACAGACTGAGCCTTCAGAATGCATTAAAACTGATTTTGCAATGTCCAATGTATAACATCACACAGCAGTATGTGGAAGAACCTTTTTTCAAACTGTGCATTCTTAACAAAATAGACAATAATGAATTTGTGGTTTTTTAGGTTTCAAAAATTGACCAAAACAGATAGAAATAGAAAGATATTAAGCAAATTGAAGCCTGTGATCATTTTTATAAAAGCATAAGGCAATTTCAAATGAGTAATACGGAAAATTTATATTCAACATTCTCCACTCCTGCAGAGGTGTTCTCTCCATATCTGAGTTAGCAGGAATTTTGCCATTTGCTGTACTGAGGTGAGAATTTCTTCTCTGCCCTGTTACTGTCATTACCTCAGAGAATGTAACCTACCTCCATCCTGCAGGAGTAACAGGGACAAATAGTACTGAGCTATTTTGTAACTGGGATGAGAGATTTTATTCACCTTGACAGAATGAGGGTCTCCATTGAAAGATACCAAGGAATGGAAGTGAATGAAGAACAAATACGAATTTAATTTATTTTCAAATTAAAATATCTGTGCTTATTTTCCTTCTAGAATACTTTTTCTAACTCTAAGATTATTATGTGGAGATGTGAAGGTTTAATTACTAAACATCCTGTATGGGATTACAACCATTATGACATTATCCAATTCGGCCTAATTTGTATATCTCACAGCAATTTAAATTGGGTTTTTTCTAGAAATAGATAGCTGCCAATTTCTAATACTTATTAAGAATCTATTGTAATTAGAAAAATCAGCTTTGGATGCTGACTCACTGCAACAGCTGCAGCATGACATGGAGCTGTGAAACAGCTCCAGTAAATGAAGTGAGCTCTTATTTGCATATTCAGATCAAGCCATTTGCCATTGAAATTAATGATAGGATTCACTTTCATTTCTGAATGGCTGCTGTTAGTGGTGTGAAGCTCTGAAGTACCCAACTGTTTGTTGAACAACCCACTCGTGCTCTTTGCCTGTATTGGTTAAATGCTCAGCTCTGCAATGGTTCCAAGCATCAAGCCAGGTCTGGGAGATATGAAGGACAGGCCCATGGAGTCTGTAGGTTGTAAACAGGCAAAACAAACTCTGGACACAAAAGGCAATGAGCCCAAAATCCAGGCTTTTGACATCTTTATCTTTAAATCATCCCAGCCACTCCAGCTTACCAGCCTCCTTAATAGGCAATTGATACTCCAAACTGCAGAAATGCAAATTAACATTTCCAGGGTTATTAGTCATTGAATGAACAATTTCTACTGAAATTCACACAAAATTAAGGACCCACAAACATTTGCTTGAAGAAAACCTAAACCTCTTCAAGGGTATTCGGTGAGTAACCCAATCCATGAGTAGGGCTGGGAAAGTCTGGCCATTTTAATACATGAATTACTTTGAGAATTGCTTTTCTGCCAGCCCCCAGGTGCCAGAGAAATGATTGATGAGCACAGCAACACCACCTAATCTTGCACTGAAGAAACACTGCAATGCATTCATAGTTAGATAAGCTTACCCTGACTGTACTTTTAACATCATCCATGGGGAACTGAATTAGCATTTTACAAAAATAAAGAATTTGAAAAGGCAAAATAAAGATGATGTATGAGAAGAGTAAGAATACTATTCTAATTTTGTCATAACTTACACTCACTTTAAGGCCTATTTCCATTGCCAGAGGACAATAAAGATAGTTTAGTGCAAATGAAAATCCATCTACACAGATATATATATATCTTCATGCATCCACAGGCACACAAAATGCTATTGATCTGCAGTCACAGCCATTTTCAGACTGCAGCAGTGCAGAAGAAAGATTACTACAAAGAGGAGTGAGGGGCTGCTCAGGCAGTATGTGGGATACAGAGATATAATCACACATGATGGAGATCTAATTACATCAATGAGTACATTGCTAAACAGAACCATTAATTAAAATTGGCAGGAAAACTCTTGAGCAAATATGCAGCCCTGCTGCTAACTGCTATCCCTGGCATTGTGTGGAAGTGATTTGAGAGATGGGAATGTTTTTTTTTAATAGTCTTTCCTATTACAGCTTCTGTACAGAAAAATGAATGTGTTGGGCTGCAGGCATGCACTCATCTCTGAAATGGAATTCATACACACTTCAGCTCACAGAGAGGATGGATGGATGACCCAGGGCTAATCTCATCTCAGATCACCCTCTGCTTGGCTGGTGAAAGAAGGATCCTTCTCGCCAGGCACCACTCATAGCCCAGGGACAGATCCCCTGGCTAGGAGCCTTCACTGCCAGAGAGGGCCATGGCAGAGCACCCAGCCATGGCAGAGAACGGGGATGGGAGGGAGGCTGCTTTTATGTGAGAGCTTGAGGGAAAAGATGGTATGGAGGAATAAAAACCTGTGACAAATAAAGGAGAAATTCTGCTGCAGTTCTGTCCCTGCTGGCAGCTCTCACACGGCCCTGCCTCCGAGGAAGAGGCAACTGGTGGGACAGCTGGGGAGCAAACCCTGAGCAGCTGCTTCAGTCACTGCTCCCTTCCACACAGCCTTGCATGGGAGAGCTACAAGTCCTTCGAGCTGATTTGGGCAGTAATCCAGTGTATTACAGGGCTACTGACATAAGGCTGTATCTCAGCTGTTCCTGGTTGTGGAGCCAGACTTGCTGCTGGTGGTGCAGGCACGCGAGCCAGACGCACCAAGCTCCTCCAGACATCTCAGACATTTCAAATGCATCTGTCTCACCTACAAAGTCACACTCAAACAACATGATGAGCTAAGAAATGAAGCACTAGACCAAGCTGACACAGCTACCAGGTGACAGGCAGACCACCACGACTGCCTGGACAGCCCATGACTGACTCCCTGCTGCTCAGCCTCTGGAGTTTGTGGCCAGTGGCCATTCGACCCAGTTTACATTAATCTACCTTAGTTCACTATTTATGTTCATTGGCTTAACTTTTACATGACCTCTATTATTTAACTCTAACATCACTAATGGTCACTATAATCTAGACAAGCACGGTTTCACATTACTATTATTTAAGGTATAGCACAAGTTACACAACACAATATAAATTACTTGTTTTTAATGCATATGGTGGGGGCCCACCCCAATGTCAAGACCTTTTACTTCATACCTTCTTTGTTACCTTGTTTATTGTGTTTTTTCAGCCATTCTATGTTCTTCCTGATTGCTTCCAAATATGCCTCAGATTTCCCTGGAGGAAAGGATGAGAGAGAAATCAAGCACTTACATCAATGATTGATGCAGCTTGCTTAACTGGGTGAAGTTGGTCACAGCAAAGGCAGATTAAAACTATTCTTAGTTTCTGTTTAAAACCTGAGTCCTGTCAAACTCAGTCAGGCAAAATTCCCAGAGATGGTTAGCAGGTGTTGCCTGTGCAAGATTAGTCATACACAAACCTAGGGTCATGGTTCTTTTGATCTTTATACATAACTTTTGGTGGCATCCACAGAAACTGCATATGTGGATTAAAAACAACCTGTAGCTTTTTGATCATCATAATTGTTCAGCAAAGAAAAAGCTGTTGAGATAGCAAGGAATGACTTAATTAGGGCTGAGAGCTTTCAGTATCAAAACTCCTCCACACAGTAGTACTAGCAGCATGCTGCAAATCCAAAATTGTGATATTTTGGAAAGACAACTTGAAACGTATTTACTGAGAAAAAAGATGTATTAAAATTACCATGATAACTTCTTGTTATAGCTGAAATTTAAAGTGATGGCTATTTTTGGACCAGAAAGCACACAGGACACAATTAGTACAAGGATTACCTAATAAGGCCCCTAAGAAAATATTCCAGCTAATGGATTTTGAATTCTTAGCTTGGCTGGAGCTTTATTGATGTAACGTTCTTGCATTTGTCAGGAATAAAACCTAGTGTGATCAGTGTGCAGAGAATTTCTATTGCCAGCCATGCTTGTCTGCTCCTGGCAGTAAGTGCATACAGCATTAGATACACCCTCATTTTGGAGCTGGGAGTGCAGTAACTCTACAGTAAGTTAAGCAAGGGCACTGCATGATGAGATAAAGAATAAATACTGATCCAATTTGAATTTTTAAAAAGCTGTTGGGCTGAAGAAAAAGGAAAATAACCTGAACCAAACTGAAAAGACAAATCTTCAAGAGACAAGCAAAATGTGTTATTTATCACTTCCTATCAAAAAGTATTGAGACAACTTTTCTTTACTGTGAAATCAGACAGCCACCTTGAGCTATTTTCCTCTTCCATGTTGAAATAAATAAGCTGCTGGAAAAAATGCCACCTTCCCTCGGTGAGTGGCTGCACTGCCCACAGAGCTGAACCAGGTGACCAAGGGAGTACAATCTACAGCAGCCCTGATTTCTGCCATTCATCACTGAGCAGCCTGAGTGAAAACACTGCATTCCAAAAAGTATGAGCATCAGACAGCACTGGTGCAAAAGAAGCAATTCTCTTTAACCAACTGATTACAAAACATAGATATTTATGCTGGACCCTTTGCAATAAGAACTCACTGAAAGGTTTCTGCACCAACAAACATTCTCCTTCAAGAGTTCAGCACAATAAGGAAGCACAGTGTTCCCTGCAGATTTGTTTTCAGAGAGAGTAGCTGATTTGCACCCAGGAGACTTCAGCCAGTACAGTGTAATTCAGCACGTGTCACGCTGAGGCATGACAAAAATAACTGTACTACTGTGCTGGTTTGCTCAGGGAGACACTAACTGTAATGTTTTCAATGTTACATAAAATAGGTTGATTACTGATAACCTTTAACCTCTGGCAGTGGGAAATGTAAATTGTATCACTGCAGAACTCCTCACTGCCTTTGAGTACCAGCTTGCTTTAACACAAACCATAGAAATCAATGAGCCTGCTCAGGTAGTGAATATTCTGGCCATCCTGAAAAGCCACAGATGCAAAGAAGCAAAATTTCTTAGCACTACTGCATCAAAGTGCATTTCCTATTGTTCTAAAAGGGTCTGTGAATTCTGTGAATGTCTGCTCAGCAAGGGATGTAGTGTCATATGTTTAAAACTTGGCAGATAAGCACACTTCCAAATCAAGCTCTTGTGTGCTGACTCCCAGTGACTATAGACTGAAGATATTTATGCTAACACCATGGGAAGTCAATACCAAAGAGAGGGAAAGACTCCAATCACTTGGAGGAAAAGCAATATTCTGTACCTCTGGATTCTTCACTGTTTCCTGATGCATTTTGTCCTTCATTTTTTGTAGAATCCTTTGAAACTTCATATTCCTTTTCCATTTTAGCTGCTTCTTCCTTTGTACTGTCTGCTTCTTCACTGCTCTTGTCTAAAGAAATAACAAAAGCAATTTTGTATCAAATGCCCAGGAGCATTTCCCAATCACATCAATACAATCTTGGCAAGTCAAGCATTTTGACTGCTGGTTGAGGAAGAGCCTCGTTGGAGCCTGCCTCAAGTGATTCCTAAAGGTCATCCCTACTCCAGACCTCTGGAAAGAGGAATGCTTGTTTCTGCTCTCACAAACAATAGCTGAATAGGTGACTGCAGTGCAAAGGCACATGTCTTTGTGCAGAGAAAAATTCTGTGAAATTTGCATTTGCAACATTCAAAATCGACAAATAATGCTTTCTCATTATTATTTTAGTATTAAAAAGCACTGGTACAGCTTGCTTTTGTATATGTGTAACATCTGGACTCCAGTGAAGAAAAGGAGAGTGAATATACTTCTCAAAGACTGGGCAATTAGGTGAAAATTTCTCTCTTGTTGTGCTTAGACAACCAGGCTATGGCATGGTACAGGTCCTGGAGAGACTGTGGCTTTAACAAGCAGTCTGGCTGCCAAAGCAATTAGCATACTTTGAACTGAATAGCTTAAAAAAAGGTGTTATTCCAGAAAAGAAAATTGTAGACTAAGTACCTGCTGTTAGTTTTGTCCTGGTTTTAGTGGAAGGGTTCTCAAGCTTCTTCTTTGTCTGCTCAGCTATCATTGTATCTAAGTTTTCTAGAAATCAAGGCAAAACAAAACCAAAGCCCAGTTATTCTACAGTGGATAAGATGCAGAATCCATACTACATTCTCCCCAACACCAGTGTGAATGGTTAGAAGAAATCTAAAAGAACAGCCTTCATCCTTGCCCCTGAGCAATTAATGCAGAGCCAATGCTAAAAGAACAAACACATCTGGAATATCAATCAATCTTATTTAAAAAATTAACAACTGAATCATGACAATGGGAGTACCAAACAGTGCTAACATGTATAAAGTCAGTAAAAGTGTACATTATATTCCATATTTCAGTCATGTAAGTCACAAAATACTGATGACTATCTGTAGCAATTTAGTCTGATGAAAGCAATGAAAGGCTTTAATTAGCTTCTCAAAAAAGACAAGACTATGAAATATGTGCTTCATCCTGGTGGGAAAGCACTTTCCCAAACTGCCTGTGTGTCTCAGTTTTATATGGTTTCATTAGAAAAAAAGTCCAGTCAAAGGTTTTAAATTATATTTAGATGAAACAAACATGTAAATTGAAGAGATGAAAACAAATACTTGCTCAAGTTGCTGAAGTCAAGCATTTACCTGAAAGCCAACTAGACAGCCGTGGCCATGTATACAGCTCTAGAAGACTAGAAAATGTGTTTCCATGCAAATTTCAGGGCTGAATTCATCTAATTTGAAAGTAAAAGCACCTCTTCATAAAGATGGATGTTTCAGATATAAACATTGTATGATTATGTGGGAAAAAAGTCCTTTTGGTACCACACTTGGTAGATATTCAAAATACAGATCACCTGCAACTTGCTATGTTTCCTCAGTCATATTATGGACATGGTGTAGAATTTTCCTTCATTTTATTATCTTTTAAAGGTTCAGTTAAACATGGATTCAAAATTTCATACTATCTTATTGGTGGGTCTTTTTGAGAGATTTAGTTTCGAAATTTATCAAAATTCCATTTATATAAGCAGCTGAAATATTCAGTGTATGATGTGGGAACTGTGGCAGAATAGATATAATAAGGCTAATAATATTTTAAATCATATTTTTTGTATTAGGCCAGTATTTTATCCATCAGCTGGGAGCACTTTTTCCATTAGAAAGATACTCAGTACTGAAACCTAAGGAGTAGTTTTTTAGTAAACATATTTCTCTTTGTGGCAGATCACCATAAGCAATTGTGCCTCCCATCTGATGACAAATCACATAATCCTGTCTGCCTGCATCCTCTGTATTTTGTTATTTACATAAAATTAAAATGTAAGCAGTATTTGTTGGCACCCTGCCTGATTGCACCCTCTCAATTCTACATCACATCATGGGTTTTTTAGGAATATTTTCATTTGGTACTTATCCCTTTAATGTGATTTCTGACCTTGCCCCATATGCCCTAACCAAAACAGGTCTGGGCTGTGTTACAAGCTGGATCAGACATCCTGGTGAAATAAAAACCAAGCTAGAATTACAGTGGTGGTATTGATGCCTCACTAATCACTTGATCCAAAGCTGATTGAAAGGACTGTAAACATCCCTTTCAGTTCATTTTAAGATTCTATTTTTCATCCTGAATCAGTACCATACTAGTATTTCAACAGGAAGATAAGGATTTCTCTGTTGCAAGAGGCACAGTTTCCAGGATAAGATTCCACAATTAAGAGCTTAAAAACCCTTTGTAAACTCAAACGAATAGATTATTCTCCTTCACTAATTCATGCAAATGCAAAAATGTCACTGATTTTGGAGATTAATCTGGCATGTTCTATTAAATTAGGCTTAGTTTTAAAAAATAAAAGTATTCAAAAATTTAAAATATTACACATATATAAGTGCATTGATTCTTAAGTGCCTTTCATGTTCTTCTCTTAAAGTGTCTGCATTTAGGCAGAAAGTTTCTATTAGCAGGAAATAAAAAGGCTCCACCACCAGACAGAGTAATACCCTGCAAAGACATCTTTGGATTTAAATGTCTGACATTTGTATTTCTGAAAGTTTTGTTCTGTCAATAGACTGTAGTGTTTAAAAGTTGTACATGTATCCACATACAGCTCGTGCCACTGCAGGCAATGGGATTCATACTCCTCCATTATTTATTCACTTCTATAAATAGCATCAGGAATTGTTCAGTTTCTCTGAGTCCTTTGATTTGGGTAACAATTTCATGTGAGTTCACTATCCCTCCTAGGTGAGTTCAGAACTGCTTTCCAGCCCCATGAAGTGTAATAAGGCACTGCTAATGACCTGAGCTTTGCCACTAAAGCCAGACTGAACACCATAATCACTGTGCTCCATTTTCAAAGCTTTGCTTTGTCAGTAAAGATGCAGACAAACTACAAGACAGGCCTTTTAACAGGCACTACGTTGACAAGAGAGGTGGTGAAGGGACCCTGCCAGCTGGATGGCACATCAACATTTACAATTTCCTGAGTGACAGAGTCCATGTTTGGGGGGCTTGTTTGATGTGCCTGCATGTGTACCCCAGAGAGAATATTGCCAGATAATCCCAGCTCTTCCTGAACAGGATTTATTGCTCTTGCTCCCCATCACAAGGAACGCTTTAACAGCTGCTATTGTTTCAAAACATGTTTGTACCTGCCCCGTGTGGCTGGGCCGGGGCTGAGCAGTGTTTGCCCTGAGTTCCACTGATGGAGTGAATCATCCTCTGGAGAGCAGCTAAGCAACGCTGTCCTGGCCAGCTCTAACAAGGACTGATCACTTTTCCCGAGTCGTCTCCTTGGCAACCTCATTTGCACAGAGGAAGAGCTTAGAAAGGTACTGACCTTTCCACACTGAAGCCACTTGTTTGAAATGGCACTAATTAAAACAACAGGACAGTAACTACTGAGCTAATGGAAGTGACCCAGGCTGGTAAATAGGTCAGGGCTCTGGCTGCAGCTCTCTGCAGAATGGGATAATCTCATCATCCAAGCAGATTCCTTAGTCACAGGATCTGCTTTCTGCCTTGCTTCACTTGCTAACTTGCTCTTTGATCTGGGATGACTCACTGGAGCACTCATGCTGCAGGAGGGCTTCTGTTTGGAGTAGGTTTTCTGAGACATCCTAGGCCCAGCTCCTACACACTGATAACTGCTCTTAATTCCACCTGAAAATGCAAATTCCTGCAGCTTTGAAACTCTAAAGTCCTTCAAGCTGGGCATCCAAAAATCTGAACTGCATAAACCCAGAATGTTTTATCTTTATTCTGGGAGAATGTACTGTGGTAACACCCTCCAAATCCATGAGAAAAGATAACTATTAAAACTATGGATAACTATTACAAATTAAATTACTTTGACCTGATTAGAGAGGCAGGAGCTAACATATCCATCTGAGTATTTCATGGAATTGCTAATGGAAGCCTGACATGGACCTTTCTCAATAGACAGATGCATAATGTTTTCCAGACTCTTGCAAATTTTCCTGCACAGGGTTTTTTTTTCTGCATAATTATCCAGTACCTGGGAGGCAGTTTCACATTCTACCCTCACCAAATTGACTGAGGCTGAGATTCTATGTCATTAAATTGCTACAGAAAGACCTGCTCTGCTCTTCTGTTTTCATGCAGCATAAAAAGACTGTGTTTATTAAAGGAGAAAAGGGATCATCAAAGTACCTAAGATCACTTTTAACACTTTTAATGAGTTCATACACTCCAACTGCTTCAGCTGGAAAGCTTTGTGCTGATGACTGCTTGTGTGACATGCACATATTTCAGGCATTAAGAAACCACAGTTCTCCTGGGGCTTTTCTGTCTCCTGTTGTAGGTGATCCTTAAGAGTTTGCAAGGCCATTTTCCATCTGTAAAAATCTCTAGACATCTCAGCATTTGCTTGGGACTGTTCTTTGGGAGACTATATCTGACTAATTCTTTGGACAAGTGGATGTCCAAGAACTGTCAATATCCACTGGATTTTCCCCAATGTAGCCAAAAGCAGAGTTTGACCTTTGGTCAGCTATAGCAAGCATATGTCACATAAACTACTGAAACTGTGATGAAGAAGAGAAAATTCCTGTAATTCATCCATTGTGGAATTACAGATGGGTGTCAGCCTTGCAAATCTCCTGCTGCTCTCCAACTCCCTATCTTATATGTCAAGATTGGGAATTTTCTTTCTGAACCTCCCTGTTTGACTGATTTGATGAGACAGAGTGTCTGAAGCCTAATGCTGCCTTGGGGAGTGACACGTCAGGGGACAAGTCCCAGGTCATGGCATCACTTACAGAGAGATTACAGGTGAGATGGTCAGAGTGACCTGAAATGAGGACAGCAATAGCATCACCTGGCAATCAGGTTAAAAGCAACTCCAAAAGTAAAACACAATTAAATAGATGTGCTTTAAGGTAAACATAGTTCTGACCAAGTCTCCTTCATCACCCTTATTAAATTCCCTGCCTCACAGGCTATTTCTCAGATTTATCCTTTTAGTGTTCTACAGGCATTTTTTTGCATTCCTGCAGGTCTCCTAGAGCTGTGTGGTGCAGTCCTTTGCTAATCCTTTCCCATCCTGGAGCTGCTCCATGGCCTGTGCACACATTTCATGTGTTTTCACAGCCTGCCCTTCACGAGCATGATGGTTTGGGACTGAAGCAGCACAGAGCTGCCTCTCCTGCAGGAGTGGGATGGAGTTTTAAATGTTCAGTGACACCTTCTTTCCCCCACACCCACATAATCATCTCAAACTTACAGTCTCAGAGCTCAACTGTCAACAGAGGGGCTCTGGATTCAGAAAGTAGGGAGGGGTTTATGGAGCTATTAAATACAGTGAGAAAAAAGAAAAGCTTTGCCCTCCTTTAGAAACACCAACCACTTGGGAAGGTGCAAAACCTGGATTTTCAGGAACTGAGTGATATATTTGTCAAATAAGATACTATGAGAAGATGGAGATTTCCATCCAGTTGGGAAAGCACAGAAGAGGCAGTGAAGGGAAATGGAAGAAGAGGCAACATATTTGCAAGAAATAACTGCAAATTTAAACAGTAGACAGTGACAAGCAAAGGAATGAACTATAAAGTATTTATTTGGACTCTTGAACACATGATTTGATAGCCATGTAATGTGGTGGGAAAAGCAATTAGTGAGACTAAAACTCCTGGATCTCTGCCAAAACATATCTGAGAAGATTTAGAACCTGTGGACACAGAACCACTACACCCTCACACACAGTGTCACCCTCAGTTCCCTGTTTCGTGTAGTGGTCCTCAAGAACTGTGAGCTCACAGACTTTCCACACCACAGCCACCCATTTGTTTTATTATGCAGTGACTCTGAATGGGGGAAAACAGGAGGTAAGATCTAAGTAGTGGAGTAAAAAACCACATTCATGTGTTTATTTAAATGCAGAAGTAGCAGGGGACAGACATGGAGGAGGTTACAGAAAGAACAGCTATAAAGGTGCAGTGAGATCTGCAATCAGCATAATTCCTAGATTCCAGTCTTGCCTGGGATCTTTGCACCTCTCTGTCCCCACATCATTTTATCTTTTCTCCATGCAAATTCATCCTGGGTTTAACTATTTGCATGTACTTTACAGAACCACTGCTGCTCCTCAGTATTCAGCTGACTCTCACATCTGAGGTGTCTCTGATTTGTACTTTTCAGATATAGTACAGTATACTGGCATCTGTGTGACTTTAGTTCATCAGATAAAAAAAAAAGCAGAGAAAAGAGCTGCCTGAAATTAAATAACTCCCACTGGCAGCTGTATGCATCATTCACATGATAAATACTGGGTAAGGAAAATCACTAAAAGGAAAATTAAGGTAGGGAAAAATTTGTTAAATAATTTAATGTTTATGAAGAAAATTTGCAGTAGCAACAAAGAGACCTTTGAAAAAAAGGATTTTTTAAAAGAAAAAGATGATATTTTGCATAAATGGTTCCCTGCATGAAATACTGTGAGTGCCCTTCATGGCCCAGGTCAAAAGGAACAAAAGGGCCACATGACACTGCCCATATTCCACTTGTAGCCTCTGGCTCTGCTTTAGCCAGACCTTCCCTCACCCTCTGAAATCACAGTCTGCATCAGGGAGCATCAGCTTATGGTCCCAGCAAGGAGAGGAAAGATGATGCCAGTGTGGGCTGTGATCTGCACTTTGCCTCACACTCTTGGCTCTCTGCCTCTTCTTGGCTAGCTGAACAAATATCAGGATCAGATCTTTGGCCTGCAGCATCTGTGCTGATGAGAATGTCAGGCATTAGTCACATTATTCACACAAGTTCTCCTCTCCCAGGAAAAGGCCAGATTGTGGCTACTGTGCCCTGGCATACAATGGGAAAACCACAGAGCTTTGCCTTCACCAGAAGTGGAGCTGGGAGAGGTACCAAGAATGAATGGGAGAGGCTCAATAGCTGTTTCATATTTCTTAGTGTGGAGAGGCAGGGATGTGTCAAAAATCAACATAGAAGACTTTCTGCCTCTTCCCCTTTCACACAGGCTCAGTCTGCCTAAAAGACAGCATGACAGTAAAATAATATCCCAGCTGTGCTCTAGGAAAGGACCAGCCTAACGAGTGCTCCTA
Source organism: Serinus canaria (assembly GCF_022539315.1). NCBI lineage: Eukaryota > Metazoa > Chordata > Aves > Passeriformes > Fringillidae > Serinus > Serinus canaria. Next base: position 11,954,906 of record NC_066324.1, on the reverse strand, counting down.
CTCCTCAGCAGAGCTCCCCGTGAACAATCCATCTCCCAGCGCTCCTGGGTCCTGCAGCTTGGTCCTGTCCCCTGCTGTCCACCAAGAACAAATGATGTGAGGGTGGGAAAGGTAAACAGAGACATCTGTTCATGCCCATTTCTAGCTAACACAGCCTCCTACTCAGTCATGGGGACAGTGTGGATCCTGACAGTGAGTCAGAGCCAAAGGGAGAGGTGTGAGATGTGGCTTTGGTTTGGTCTAGGGAAGAAGGCAGCTGTGACTCAAACACTGCACTCCGATTAGCTGGAATGATTTCTCTATTTCCCTCCTAAATAAAAGGGGGTTTGCTCCTCAACCAGTCTGCTGTGGGCTGTGTGTTCTACACTGGGACTCCAGCAGACTAAATTTTTAGTAGTCTTTTTACCACAAGGAGGTAAAAAGTGGGATCCCCTTCAAAGAGAGCAAAGCTACAGAGTTCTTAATTTTCTTCCCAGTCCTTTGCCCCTTTCTTTTCTCCAGTTGTGGAAGACACAGTATTTCTCTATCTCACAGATGTATCTGTGATATAGAGAAGTACTGATGGCAAAAGTTTGTGCTACATGTGCCAGTCAATAAATGAGAACTCCACAAGGCCTCAATGTGCAGATAACTAATCTGCATTTTTAGGGTAATAGTTTATTGAGTAACATATTTTTCACTTGGTTGGGGTGGCAATGAATACATTTGCTACCAATCTACTCGTGTAAACAGCACACAGCAGGAGAATGTAATTAATCTATTGTGTAAAAAGGATTCATATATACACACTGGTTTCTCTTAAGAATTTGTCTGTCATCTCTGAAAGCTGTTTTTTTTTATGGCCCCAAACCTCTAATTGCAAATATTTCCTAGAATTGTTCTAAAAATCACTCATTATTTTGGTCTTATTAGTGGGAGATGATTTACAACAGTATCTGAACAAACTGGCTGAAACCATTTGTTCCTGTTTCTAAGCTGACAACAATATTATTAAAATAAATCTATTACAAAACAATAGTTTACATAATTACTATAAATAGAGCTTTTATCAAGATGGTAGTGGACTGATATGCTTTCATTTTAAAACTAGTTAGATAGCTGGCATATACAGGGCCAGTCACTTGTCATAGAAAAAATTCTTTGTGTGGTGTAGATGAAGCTTTTCTTCAATATTTATCTGGTCTGTGATAGATGGCTTTGGTGGAAAGGCTTTAGAGTGAATCTCCACCATCATGTTACTCAACAGACAGAAGAAAAATGAAGGAAAGTGTGATATAAGTCACAAACTAATATTCCAACAGTGCTTTCTGAACACCTACTGTAAAAGGTAGGCATTACTTTTTCTCCTGATTCACATATATGAATATGCTGGTCTGGGCTTTCTGTATTCTGTTACACATTACATTTAGCATATGGAAAGATTTTAAATATGTATTACATAACATTGAATATGTGTATTAAAAAAATAAACTTATTCCTTGTGTTTCCATGTATGTGCATCTGTGTTTTTCTTGCACCACACTGCAGCTAGACCCTTTGTAACTTGAAGCTAAACCCAATAACATCAGTCACTGCTGCAGCAAAATACTTTCCCCTAGAGTAATATGATGATGACATAATGCTGTGGTTTCCAAATCCCAAGCCAGCTGTTACTGGTATATGCATTCAAATTCCCTGTCTCTGCACCCCTGTGACAGGCAAAAAAGCTGCACATTGTGACTTGATTCAGTAAATGATTTATCATTTTGAATGTATAATTCAGAGGCTTAGCTTACGCACGGCTTCAGTCACAGAGTGGGGAAAATTAATTTAGACAGTTTCCTACTGTAATAAAATGGAGAGAGGATGTAATCCATCTGCAGTCTGCACAGACCCAGTTGGTATTTTCCACCAAGTAGCACAGAATCTGCTCACTGATTGTAGACTGAGGAAACAACAAAAAGCTGCCAATTTTTTACACTGATTCTTCTCTCTGACAGGTATTCATATTAATTCCTTTATCTGCTATAAATAAGCACAGCTGTGTATCAATCCCATAATCCAAGATACACAGTACCTACCCAGCTATTACAGACTATAGAACTTTTAGTTCAGTAAGAGTGGCAATAAAACTGCTGCCATGCTAAAGGATAGTGCAAGAAGCTAACATGCTCCTGTGGATGCTCTTCCTCATTATTTGAGAGTATTACCTCAATAAATGAAGGTCAGCTTTAAAGCAATTTCTCAACAGCAAGTCTAAAAAAAGAATACCACAGAAGCAACCTGAGAATCTCTGAGAAAGCTTTTTCCACTACAGTAAGTTGCTTTGATGGAGCACAAAATCCATCTCTGCATAAATCACTCATTTGCAAGGCAGAGTCTGGATACATCAGTTGATAGACTTACTTTAAATCCAGACTAAATCAGACCTCTCAAACTCTTAACCCAATCCTTGCCTTCTGTACTATGTCATCAGGGCAATTTGTTTCCAGGGTTACAGTATCTATTTGCTCAAACAAAAGTCAATGTGAACAACTGCCCTGAATTCTAGCAGGAAAAATGCTTTCCTAGTGTAATTCCATTATCTGCATGGTCCTGCATCAGGGATGAATTTAGCCTATTAAGTTTTGGCAATATCTGATCAAGCCATAGTATCTTCATTTCTAGAATGACACTGAAATCATTGTGCTTAAAATCAATCATTTCTTAATGTGCATTTTCTTCAGATGTACTGGCAGACAGAGAAATAAAGAGCTGGACTGAGGCATAAGTTGTCCAAATATTCCAAAATTCAAGGAGATTTCTTGGTCAGATATATCATGAATTCTTTAGAGAGGAAGAGCAATCATGCACTGAATGTGAATCATGATTTACTGGACCTTTTGTAGGCAAGTAATTGATAATCAATCCATACAGTTACAATTTCATTAATCAAGTATCTGCAACGTGGAAAGACTGTTGCCAGTCCTCTCTCTGTGACAGGCTGATTTATGAAACTGAGAAATTTCCCTGATGCAAACAAAAACTTTTTAGACTAATCCAGACCAGAAATACTTCAGAAAAATGAAAGAGTTGTGCAGAGTTTGTACAGATGAGCCCTTCTTCTGTAGGTCAGCTTGTTTAACTAGACAGGCTGCCTACAATGAATAGAAGAGTGTTTGTCAAAGCCAGGAAATGTGGGTGAGACACAAACCAGGCCAATCCAAATTCCCTCTTCAGGAAATGCTAGCAATTTTATAAAACCTACATATCCACAGACTCTAAAATGGATCCAGGAAAGAGCACTTCAAAATCTACTCCTGTGCCAAGATGTAACACTTCATAGATGGAAGGAGTTTTACTTGGTGGACAAACTTAGCATTAGGTCCCATCTAGTCCAGCTACCTACAGTGAGAGATTAAAGGAGTTGAAGTTCTGGATTACTTCTGGGAAATGCAGGTACTTAATCTACTTCAATAGAACAGAAAAAACCCTAATATTTCCCTGACTTACAGTAATTGAAATAAATTGTGCTTCTCAGATACAAAAGTGCAATAATACTCTAAATGCATATCTGATATATTACCTTTCCTTCATTAGATGGAAATATTAAAGCAGTATGGAATTGAACATTGCTGTAGGGAATGATCAATAATTTAAAAGCTTTAGCATTTTCAATGAACAAATCTGAAACAGGTTTCATAAGAGCAAGGAAGATGAGAAGGTAATTATCACTGCTGGTAGAGGAAGAACACACCATGAATAACAGTTGTATAAAGTATGTACTCTCACCAAGATAGGAAACTCCTTCTTCTGGTGTGATTGTTCCATATTTAACCATCATCTTCACAAAGTCAATCAGGGTTTTCATGATAGTTATCAAGGTCTCTTTCTCTTTTGTCTCTGCCTCTGTGTGAGGGGATGAAGCAAAGCTAGTCAACCTCCAGGCAACTTGGAAAAACTGTTCTGCAAGCTGTGCAAAATTCATGCATCAAGAATGACCTACTCATTAAAAGAGAAAATGCTGTGCTGGATTAGAATGAGAACTTACAAACATGTTTCTTTTTAAACTGTCCCTGCAAAGTACATACTTTAAAACATTGGGGTAGGTTCTTCTTTATAGCTTTCTATCTTGAGGGGCTGTGTCATAATACCATTGGCTTGGAAGGCCAACGGTATTAATTCCATTTTACAGCTAGGAACACTAAGCACACAAAGATGGAATGATCTGACAGTTCAAATTGGTGGTTGGAGGGCAGATAGAGGTAGAGTTTTCTAGAGTATGTAATTTTTCTTTTATTTGTTTGGAAGTATTTAGTAGATCAGTCTGGCTCTGTATGAAAGAGATCTTTTCTCCTACAAGATCCACGGGTTCAATGACAAAAATATAAAATGTCCCATATGAGATTGTGACTTGGACAAGTCCATGACTTGCATACTGGGACAACAAAGCATTACATGGCTGGGAGGATCATGACTTCAGAATAGGATACAAAAAAAAAATAAAAATTATACAAATAATCAGGTTTTGCCCACACTTACCTGCTTCTTAGCTTTTCTTTTCCCACTGTGTTTATGTGCTGAACATTATTACTGCTATTTCTGCATTAGCAGTGTGAAACTCCCCCATCACAGTCACAGGCTTTCCCCACTACCCAGGCTGTCACTGAAGGACCCAACAGAGGCAGGGGCACAGTCAGTCAGGGACAGTCAGAAACACACTCCCAGCCTTGGCAGAGGGCCAGCCCCTCGGGAGAGCTGCTGAACAGGCTTTTTTTTGCTGACTGCAATTTAACACACAGCTGTGGGATGCAACTGAATCCTCTCCTCCAGCTCAATACAACCTGACAGGTGAACACATAAAGCAGGAGCTGGGCAGCCAGTGGACCTGGCTCTGTTTGCTTCAAAACCTGCTAAACCCAACATGCCTGCCTGCATTGTGAGTAGAAAAAGAACTAGCATGCAGAATAGGCATGGGAAAATTTAACAAAACAGGAAGAAAAATTTAAAGTTTGTTGTTTGGACTTGAGCAAAATATGCCCTCAGGTTTTTCATTTTAGCTCTCCACTCAGGTGCACATAGAGACAATTATTATTAATGCTCCTGTAGGACAAGAGAGCTACAAAATACCACCCTCCCCCATCCCTCCAAAAGTTAGAGAGTGTGTGTGGCTGCAGAGAGTGGGTGTGTGTAGAGGGTGATGACACAGGGAGTGGCAAGGAGCCACAGTCCTGCCTGCAGTAACTGGAAGCTGTGATGTCCAGCACCGGAATAGGAAGAGACTGCAGGGCTTTCACTGCAATAAACAGCAAACCTGTGGTTTGTGGAAAGGCTGGGAGGCTCACACTCATTTACTGGTACCATCACTGTGAGGATCCTACTGTGGCTTACTCGTATCTCTTGGCTTAGAAGACATGGATGTTACTGGAAAGATCTCTGGGGAAAACCATTTGCCAGCTTTTCATCATGTCCTTACAGGAATTAAAAGAATTCAGGACTTCTGAATCACACAGCACAAGATGGGAAGGGCTGTCTAGGTCACACTCTTTGCAGTTCTGAGTGTTGTTCCTGCCAGTGTTTTGCCATCAAAATCACTAATCAAATTAGTTTCTGCTATGTATTTTACAGAACATTTTCAAAGAACATGGTCTCTTGCAACTAGGGAAGCTGTGGGGAAGAGACAAGAGGAAAAGAAAACAGAGGGTCTTAATTTTTAAAGCTTTTTCCTAATATTTCTGTAACCACACAACAAGCTTACCTGAGTTAAGACTTTTTAATAATGCATAAAAATTCGGAAAATATTGGAGGTCTTCAAAATTATCTTCAGAAGGCAGCTCATTTCTTCTTTCCAACACATTAGATGATGACCACGTGTTATCCAGTGTATCATCAACTTCTCCATTAATGAAACTATCCTGATCAGATTTGCTTGGTGTCTCCACATAAGACATAATTAAAAAAAAATAAGTCTTTAAGCACATTGTTTTTGATGATAGAGTTAATAGAGTAAAAATTTCTATCACAACCTCATGCCAACATTGTCCTAACTGCAAAGTGAAGACTATAGTATTTTCTCAGTTATTTCAATTGACATCTGGTTTAAATTTTAAATTATTCTTTTTTCTATCAGACAGAATTTCTTTAAGAACAATCTCTTGTTTCCAGATTGAACTAACTATTCCCTAAAGAGCTCAGTACTAGTACCATTTGGCAAGCAAGACAAAATTATTGGCTAAAAATTACCATTCTTTCCTGTTGCTTTTCTTTTGTATCACTATCTGCTCTGCTGGCAGGGTAATCAAAATCTTCAGACTCCTTCTCTCGATCCTTTGCTTCATTTGCAATTAGCTGTTGTAAAACCTCTGCCACTTCATCTTCCAGAGTATAGGCCTGACTCTCTGTGATCTGTTAAAATATTTGTGCAGAGTACTTATAAGATACTGTGCTTTTTCTAGATCAAATATCAATAAGAAACCTGATATCAATATGAATATGTTTGCTTCAAAGCTGAGCATAGCCAAATGAGGTGTAACACCTGAGTGTACATATAGACATGTAAACATGTGCACATTTATAACACTCCCATACATATATACATAGAAATACACATCTGATCTGTGTGTACACATAAACCCCAGCCATTCACACATACAGCCTTCAAACCTCTTTAGGACTTAACACAGGGGAGTGCAGCTTGAAAGATGGAGCTGCAAGTGTGGCACCTCCCACATGTGTCCATAGGTGTGTATATAGAAACACATATGCACTGCAACACACCTATGGGCAGTTGAATAACTACAACAGAACTCAGTAATACAGAATGGGAAAAAAGCAAACAGCTTTCTATGATGTCATTAAAATGTTTTCTCTTTGCTTCATAACAGCTGTCACTTGAACAAGAACTCTCTCCCATGCAGTTGTCCCACAGCTCCCTCTGTAATCACTGGGGTGCAACACTTAGCTCCAAAATCTGGTGCTCAAAAGGTAAGGTGAGTATTTTAAAACATAAAGATCCCAAATGGCAATGGCTAAAGCCATTGAGACGTTCAGAGGTCAGAGACAAATCCACCCTCCCTAAAAATCAGTAATGTAAAATATCCTCAACTAGCCAGGAACATTATGTGTTTGCTGATGATGCTAATCAGCACGAGGTGGATAGGAAAGAGCTCAGACCTTTCCCCCCCTTTATGTATAAAAGAGAAATTAATAATAGAAAAGCACTCAGTGAAAACCAGAAGACAAATTAAAGGAAAAATGAGGACAGAGATGGGAGGAGTACAATCAGTGAATGCTTTTTCATCATCAGAAACATTCTCCAGTTTGGCCTATTTTGTTGCAAAGACATCAGAGGAACAACAATGTTATTGCAGAGCTCAACCAGCAAGCCCAAATAGCTCCAGAAATTGGCTTAGCCCTGAGTCCCACTCGCTTCACACAAAGTGTGCATCTGAATTGTTTTTAGAAAGAGCATTAATCCAATCCAAAGCACAGTTAAATGATGATTTCCAAGATACTTACTAGCCCCAGATTTAGAAGTTTTGAAACAATCTTGTCAAACACTCCTCTGTCATTTTCCTCATAAATTCTTGCAGCAATTTTTTGAACAATATCTTCAGCAGTTAAAGGAGTGCCATCCAATTGATGGAGGCCATCTGGATCATCTGAAAGGATTACAGTTTTACTGTGTGCTGACCATCCTAACTAATTTAGATTAAATATCTCTTAAAAAAATATCTGCCCACATCTTTTTCTCTTCAGAAAAAACCTGCATTTTTAGATGCATTAGGAATATACTTTGATACACACTTTGTAAGCCATTAAATCAGTCACAGGGAAAAGTTCTTTGTGTCAATTTTCCACATCTTTCTGAGTGGCTCTTCTGAAAGAGCAGAGATAAATTTTAGGAGCTACTTTCCTGTTTATAGAAAATATTGGTAGAATTTCCATATCCACTTATTTGTGTCTTCCTGGTATCTACTTTCATAGTATGGCCACTTAGATCAAAACAGTTCATGACAACGGCACATAATCTTGTTTGAATTTCAGCAAATTAACTTTTAATTAGGTAGTTATTACCTGCGGCAAATAATATCGTTGTGACAATGGGAGAGGGAATACAATAAGTGAGCTTTGGTCTGTGATCAGCATACTTTGATATAATTAAAAATATCCTGAGCTAAATGCTGCTTACAATTCTCAGAAGACTCACTTAAACTACAAGTCAATTAACTACTCCTGTAGCAAAGGCAAGTATTATTTGGTCTTTGGTAATTTCTTCTGGGTTTGTGATTATGAGAATTATCTAAAACTGCACATAATATTAGGAATAAATATAGGTGAATTAGCTGCTTATAGAAGTGCTTCTTCCTCACAAATCAGAATAAATAGATTTTCATCCAAAAATATGTCCCATTTTCCTTCCATCAAATCTAAATTGCTAAAAGACATTACAAATTACTCAATTAGACATTCCTCCACAGAAGTCTGTTAAAATCAAGAGCAATTATTTTGTACTGTGTTTCAATAACCAAACTGTAATACAACAAGCTTCCACAACTGGAAATAATTGAAACTGCACTCCAGCAACAAACAGAGCTCATGTTTAGTGGTGAATGCAACATTCATGAAAGCAATCACTTTGCAAGAGAAATCTAACCCAGAAGTCACTGAAAGATTATGGAATACCTTGGAATTTATAATCCAGCCCACTTTTAGTGGAGTCATAGTCATCCACAAGCCTGCGGTTCTTGGTGGAGTCTGCATCATCAATGGCCACTTGCTGTTCATACAAAGAGCTTCTAATGGACTCCCTCTCCTTCTCCTTCCTCTCTCTTTCTGCTACTGATTTGAGCAGGTTCAGGTCATCAACAAAGGAATAATTCCTGAACTCTGGCTTGTTTTCTGGAAAATATATCAATATCGACATAACATAAAATCTTATACCTCTTTGAATACCATTATGAATATTGTTATAAAAGCAGGAAAGATATTTTACCTGTGGGAGCTATTTTCCTATTCTTGTCTGCCTCAGCTTCAGCAATCTAATATACAAAAATAAAGCAAACAAAATAGCAAACAAGTAGAAGGAATAAAATGTGTGATCTCTTGATTTATCAGTATTAGCAGAGGGGTTTAATGCCTGAATTTCACTCTCAGTAAGAAGTTTGCCTGAATCAGTAGAACGGAATAAATACTGGAGACTTTCATCATTACCACCCATCCTCTGATCAGAACCAGACATTATGAGAAGCTGCATTTTAAGATAAATGCAAGTTACATTTTCCTTCTTCATTCCAAGCTCATGCTATATTCCCATAGGATGCCAATAGAAAGACAGGGCATATCTGTGAGCTGTTGGAGCTAATAACCTGCTTTTAGAATGCTGGACAGTGAAAGTCAGTTCTTAAAAATTATTGAAACCCTATTTTGTATCTAACCCCATCAATAATCACTTTATTGACAGATCTATTTTTTACCCATTACTGGTAATTCACGATATATACCCATTCACGATATATACCCATTACTGGCCATTCATGATATTCATGGATCCAGTACCTGAAAGGCTAAAAATATTTATAGGAATTCCACCAAAAAAAGAAAAAAATTGTAAATATTTTTTATTTCACTCACCTGTTCTTCCAAAGGTCTTTCTACACTTAATTGTCTGTTGTGTACAGCTTTATCTAGAATAAACACACACACACACATATATATATGCTCAGTTATATGATACATGCAACTACAAAGAGACAGGACATTTTTCCTGAATTTATAGTTTTCTGCAGTACAACATTGTGTCTTAAATAGGATGCCAACTGCATCCTTTAATTTTTTTCTTGCAAAAAAAAATATTTCAGTGTTCCTAGAAAAATGAGAACACAATAAAAAAAGTCAAGCCTTTAAACAAAGCATGACTGGGGCAGAGAGAGCGGTTCTGCAGAAGACAGAAATACAGATACAGACTCAGCAACCTCCTTCTGATCAGAAAACTCACTAATTGGGGAAAAAAGCACCAGAGGAGATTGACTAAAATAGCAATAATCGGATTGGCACAAGCAAGAGATTAAAAATCTCCTCCATCCAGAATACGGCGGGAGACTGGGAGAAGCAAAGACTTGTGCAGACACTGATGCAGAATGGATGAAAACACTGCTTGGAAAAGACGGAAAAAATTCGGAGCTTTTCCCTCTACCAAAACCTATCCCTTCACTTAAATATTAGATTGCAGCTTCAGTGATCGGGGTCTCGCACCAGGAATATTACCGCCTTAGGATCTCATTGCTTTTAGCCAAGCGGAAGGAAAGTTTTGACCATCCTCTAGGTCTATCCCGCGGAACTTTCCCCATCGGCGGCGAAGGGCGAGAAGGCTCGGGGCGGGCGCTTACCTGTGCCCGCGGGTTTGGGGAAGCCGTGCCCGCGGCTCGCCAGCAGCGCCAGCACCTGCAGCGCGACCGCCAGCCCGAGGAACATGGTGCGGCCGCGCAGCCCGGGCCCGCCTCGCACCGGGAGCCGCCCGCGGGAGCCGCCCGGCCCGGCGGGCGCTGTCCGGCCCGCGGTGCTGAAGCTCGGGGAAGCCGCTGCCCGGGGCTCGGCCCCTCGTCCCCGCGCCCGCTGAAATGGTCGAGCCCGGCCCCGGCGGCGGCCCCGGGCAAGGGGAGGAGCGGGGGGCGGGCCGGGCCCGGAGCATGCGCGGGCCCCTCGCTCCGCGGCCGGGCCAGCGCCGGGCCCGGCAGTGGCGGCGGCTCCGGGACGGGTCTGGCGGCGCCCACCGGGCCCGGGAGGCTGCGCTCGCAGCCGGGCCGAGTGCGAGCGGAAAGGCGGCCCGCGAATCACCGCCTGTCATCTGCTCAAAGCCTCTCCTCGGGGCTGAATTACACGGCAAAGGCACCGTCGGCAGTGACTCTTCTTACGACAAAGAGGGGACGTGGAAAGTTTAATTATAGCACATCCTGCTCTTTAAAATTTAGGATTTGAAATAGCAGAAGCACAAATGACAATGAGCATTTAAGCTATTTCTGAACGTTTTTAATATTAAAATTTAGCCCTTGTCGACGCATAACACCAGCAAATCCCCAGGGATCGGAGGAAGACATTTTCACCAGTTCGCGGCAGAACAAAGGATTGCTGCCGTAGCGCTTTTCAGAACTACAGGAGCTGCTTCCAAATAAATCACAGTGTTCTTTCTTCAGAAAAGAGCTCATCATTCTGTAGTCACAAATGCGCACACTCAGGGAGCAGACGAAAATACTTAAACGTGAGAATTGTCACTTCTTGCTGACTGCTAAAAATGGCTAAAAACTCTTATTTGAGAAGGACCAGTGCTTTCACAAGTGAAAAGCAGGAACACAGCCGAACTGTTAATACCTTTATTAATGAATATATACACAGTACTATAGCATAAACTATGAAGAACAAACAAAAAAGATAAGAGAATGATAATTAATTTTACCACAAGCACTAAAAACAATTACATTTTTTTCCCTTAGGAGCCACTGTATATTATAGTCAAGGCTTTGCATATAATTTACGTAAAATGATGCTCTAGTTTACATCAGATTCACTTCTATAAATTAGTCTTCAACATCCAGAGCAATGAAAATAAATTCCAGAAATGTACTGATAGCTTCAGAATCCTCACTTATTACCAGGCTTGGTAATTGTAGCTGAGCCAGAGTTAGAAATTGTAGAATATTTTGGATAAAAACCTTTTAAGCACAGTTGCATGTAAGAAGAAAACAGCCTTATTTACACATTGCTTGGTGACCTACAAGAAAAACTATTAGAAGCAGAGAAGATAAGCAGCTTTCACAAGGAAGTGCAGAGTAACCTCCTCCCCTGCCATATTCAGCAGATGTGTATGTACAGCAACAGGAACCTCAAAACTACAGAATAGTGCTGATAAAGAAAAATGAAAAGATAAATTCTTACTTTAACGTGGTTTTATATTTCATTCCAGTCTAGAATTAATTCAACAGTTCATTGCCTGTATAATGTTCTCAATGTAACAAAAATGTGGACATTCTCTCCAGGTACTCTTCCTGATGAGTACTTCCATTCCACTCAAACATTTCTCACAACACATCCACGTTTTCGAAACATGCATCCATTGCTAAGACTCTACACATTTCTCATTCAGTCAAAAGCACTGAACAATACAAAAGCAGTGAATATTTTAAACTTGCTGAAAGGAAGATGTCTGTCAAGCAGTGAGACCAGAAAAGGAGCTCCAGTTAGAGACAGCAGCATGAAGAAGATGCAGGTCAAAACCATGCCTGTTTATGTGATATATCCACATATGTCTTTGTATAATGATACATCTAATTGTGTTCAAATCTGTTTATTTTACAGGATATCCTTCTGTTTATGTGATAATTGTTTCTATTTCTGTGAAATCTTTTCTATATTATTTCCCAGATCTATACGGTTTATTTCCTTAGTACTAAAGTGTGTCCTGTTTTGGCAAGCCTCTCTAACAAAGAATGATGAGAAGGACAGGGCAGGGGCTGGGACTGATGATGGGGAGAGAAGAGAATTCAAAACCTGCCATCACTAAAGCTTCAGACACCAATCCTTTCCCTGTTCATGGGGACTGCCAGCCACGTGCTGCAGCTGTGAGCACAGAGCACACTGGCACTGCCCCCTCTGCTTTGGCACACCGGTCCCCCTGCTCCTTGGCCGTGCCCCGGTGAGCCGGTGTGACATGTGACAGATCAAACATAATCTCTGCTCATTATGACAAAGTAGGTTTAGTCCTTACAGAAAAATGACTGGGTAAGAGTGCTGTATTTGTTTCTCATTACACCTGTTTCATTTGGCATCATCTGCATCATCTACTACTACACACTCCTTTGCCCAGTGCAGAGACAACATGGTGACGAGCACAAGCTCTTCTATTTTGGATTATATTTTGGCTCATACAATCAACCCATTTTCTATTCTGGAACTCTTTATTTCCAGAGATGTGTAATGAGCCAGAAAGAATACCACTTGCCTATCAGATGCCAAGGAGAACTCAGAGGAATGGCAATTAGAATGTTGCTTGATATAGTGAGAGCAGTTGATATGAAGCATAGAGAAATAATTGAAATGCAGCCTTTCAGTGTTACATCTGCAGTTGTTTTATAACCACACTTCAAAGTTTTTCCTCTAGCTGATGAAAAAAAGAAGGCAGGTGAAAGCAGGAAAAAGGCACAACAAGCTGCCTTGCCAAGTTTATGCCTAGATGGTAGACATTCCTTACTTCTGTGGATTTGCTTTCTTTATCTCATATAATGCAAATTATATTCTAAATAACACCATGCTTAAAAAGAAAAAAGTGTTGGAAGAGTTACTGGTGATCTTTATGCAAGGCATTAGGTGTATCTATAATCATCTGACTATAAGTCATGTATTTTGCACATATGTGTGCACTATGAATAGTCCTCTTGATTTCAATGCAATCATCAACAATTAACCCTGCACATGCCTGAGGGTTTGTGCTCTACGAATCATTTTGTACACAGCATTTATTTATACACCACCTAAGATAAAGAGAAGGATTTAAGACTCTAGAACCATGAAAATAAAAAAAAAAGAGTCAAAGCTAGTGGGTTTTGAGCTTTTATTCAAGTTCCATCAACTTTACCAGCAGCTTTTCCTATGCTTATTAAATGTACATTTTTGGTCTGCAAAGCTTACCAGTTTTTCATGCTTCTACAATTTACTGTGATGTTCTCACATGAGCAGTTCTTAACTGAAATATTCTTAACCAACTCATTTTTTAAAGTGAACTTTAGAAACTACCAGTCTGTATCTTTCATCTTAGCTTCAAGGAAATGCCCACTTTTAATACCTTTAAAAATAGTGATCTCAGTTTGTTCTTAATGGGCTTTTCTATTTTTCTAATAGCAAATCAATTTATAGCTTTGAAATTCAGCATGATTTTCTGTCCAGATGTATGTAGGAGACAGAGGGATTGGAAACACATAGCTTGGAAAGGATTATTTCAGTTTCTTCCCCACCCTTTCTAGAAAAAAAAACCAAAAAAACCAAAACTACCTTTGAACTGAAATACAAGCTCCCTAGTGAAAACCTTCCCAAGAGGATAAAACTTTACCAGGGTTATGGGTACCACCTCAGATCAGCCCTCTGGAAGCCTCTCAACCATGACACACCTGATGTTCCCACCCACTCTTTAAGAATAATATTTTTCATAATTGGGAGGTTTAGATTGGACATTTGGAAGAATTTCTTCACAGGAAGGGTGATTAGATTTTGGAATGCTCTGTCCAGGGAGGTGGTGAAGTCGCCGTCCCTGGGAGGGTTTAAGGAGAATTAGATGTAGCACTCAGTGCCATGGTCTGATTGGCATGGTGGTGTTTGGTACACTCAGTGGTCTCTGTCACCGAACCGATCCTGTGATAAGCAGGGGTCTGAACCGAACCGATCCTGTGATAAGTTGCCACACGCAGCTGACTGGAACCGGCTGAAGTGTCTGTTCCGTGCAGCTGACCCCGGGAGCCGCCGCGGGCAGACGGGCGCTCGGGCCGCCCTCCTCCCGCGGCCGGGCCGGGCCGCGCTCCCTCAGGGCAGCGCCGGGGGCGAAGGCTCCGTGCCCGCCACACCCGCCGGGGCTGGCCCGCTCCGATCGCGGCTCTCCAGCTCCATCTCCCGGCCCAGCCGGGAGGCGGGTGGGGCCCGGGGAGCGGCTCCTCCTCGCCCGGCCCCGCCGCCCCTCCCGGCCGGCACCACCTCCCGTCCCGCCCCGGAAAAGGCCGCCCGGGCCCAGCTCTTCCGGGGGTGGCGGGTCCGGCATGAGCGACGTGGTGGAGCGGACGCTGAGCGCCCTGCCCGGGCTGCTGGGGCAGCACGACCCGGGCGCTGGCCCGGGCGGTGCCGGCGGCCCCGGCAGGGTATCGGCCTCCTCCCGGCTCGGGAGCCTCATCCGGAGCATCACGGCGCTCACCTCCAAGCACGTACGGGCTGCGGGGCCGGGCTCCTCTCCCTTCCCGCCCCGGGGGAGCCGGCGCTGGGCTGGGCTGGGGGCCCCGGGCGCGGTGTCTCCCCTCGGCCACGATGAAGCCCCCGATAAACTCCCCGTGTTTGTGGTGGCTGCGCTCCGCCGCCCCGGGGCCTGGGCTGGGCGAGCACGGCAGTGCTGGAGGCGATCGGCCCCGGAGAGAGGGACGCGCTGCCTCGGGAGCGTGGGGCAGCGCTGAGTGACCGTGTCTCCTCTGGTTCTTCTTTCACGTTTTGCCTGTGAAATCTGTGCGAGGTTAAAACAAGTTTAATTTTTCTAGGAAGAAGAAAAATTAATCCAGCAGGAACTAAGCAGTTTGAAAGCAACAGTTTCAGCCCCCAGCACAACACTTGTAAGTTCTGTTAGTGGCTGCAGGCTGTGGAACAGCACACCGAAGGTGAAGGGCAGGGTGTTCTCACTCTATCGCAGGTGGATGTGCACGTTATCTGCATTATAGACATGTAATCATCAGCGTTAAAAAGTGCCAATACATATGATTTTATAGCATGGTTAAAACAGGTAGAACATTGATTCTGATGGATGTGAATAAACTGTAATAGTATGACCCTACTCTCATTCTGTAGTTTCTGAAGTAGTGCAGACAGCAAAGCTAGGTGATGCTGCTTCCATTAAATAACACTCTTTGCAGGCTGACATTGCTCTTACAATTAGTCAGTGCTTTTTAAGAAGCTGTGCTTTGTTGTATGCCCTGTTGTCATGTCTGAGTTTCAGGAGATGATGTATTCTACTTTGAATTAGTTAATACATATGCCAGTCCCATGAGTGAGGATTTTTGAAGGGAAAAATGAATTTCATTATGCATGTAGTAAGAAACCATCCTCAGCCAGGGTAGTAATTGGTAAAAAATAATTTCTGTTAACAGCGTGATCATCATAATGCTTCAGATGGTTAATATTTTTTATGTTCGCATAGTTAATCTACTGTTGATCACATACTAATCAAAATAAGAACTTTTTTAGGGGTAGAATAAGGGGAGTTCTGCCATTTTAGCAGAAATTTAACACTGCTTTGCTGAAGAAGTTCATGGCAAAGAAAAAATTACTAATTCTGAGATTTTAGAAAATGCATGAATTCACATGTTTCTATGAGATAAAGCTCTCTGTTTCAGTAGAGCAGTGAAGGAGTGCATAAAACATGTGGGACTTAAAATTTTCAGTTAGTTCTTTCTGGTATTTCAGAGACTGATGAAGGAATGCATGGTGAGACTCATCTATTGTGAAATGCTGGGCTACGAGTCTTCCTTTGGATACATCCATGCAATCAAACTTGCTCAGCAAGGGAATCTTCTGGAGAAGAGAGTTGGTATGTGCATGAAGCTGTAGTCTTTATAATGTTCTCAGACTCCCAGTTTTAAAGTTTTTCAGGATTTGTTTTTCATATCAAATACAACCTACTTAAAATGTTCCTCTATTTTCTTGGTCTTGTTTTGTGGTCTGTTACTTTTTGAAATTATCCAAATCCTTGGCTTGTGAGGTGCTCTGTGTGTGCTTGCAGCACGGAAGGCAGGCAAATGAATTTATTTTGGCTATCAGTTCTTTCATTGTTTCGAATTGCGACACCAGTAAACAAATAATTTAAGAGAATATTTGTTAAACACATCAAGCAGAAAATGAATTTCTGTCAGGATCTGGTTTCTTTTCCAAATACTAGTGCAAGATTAGATAAAGATGGTTCTGTCAGATACATATTTTCTGTTTTGGTGCTTGTAGGATTTTTTTCTTTATTTTAGAAAGAGTTGCAGGGAATGAGGCAAACAGGGAGGCCCTTACAGCATAGAGGCAGAAGTTCCCAAAGAAATCTTGAAGGCTGTTTCAGATTCGTTGAAATTTCATGGGATCGATTTCCTTTCCTGCCATCGTGGCTATAAGCTTGTTTCCAGTAGGTGTAGTTTGAAGTATCTGGCCATGATCATAAGCAGATTAATCAATCTGATAGCCCAGACAGTACAGTTATTTATTTTCAAGCTGTTCATTTTGATCTCCAAGCCCTGTATGAAACAAGAATTCTCTAAAAACTCTCTCTGAAGTACAGTTCTTGCTATAAGTTGTAGCACACTCTCCCTACTCCCCACTGAAGTCCCTTAGTTTAAAAGCAGAGAGGGGCCTTGGAGAAAAAAAAGTTGCTGGCAGGTTTATTTTCCTGCATTCTGCAATGGTTTCCTCATTGTTAGAAAATAACACTGGCATAGGATGCTGGATTTACTTTTGTATATTCCAAGTTGAATATAAAATTCCTTTGAAGAGTAATTTTATTATTTGGAAAAAAAATAACAGCTATAAGGAAGTACATTCATGTTGTATAGTCTAAAATTAATAGACTTTTCCCTGTGCAGAGAAGACATTAGTTTGCCAGGAAGTGATTTATAATAGAAGGGTGCTCTTGACTGTTCTTTAGCTGTAAAAGTATTGTAATGTCTTTTATTTCTCACAACTTATGAATTCTTAGCTGTTATTTGTTGAGCTTCACTGCAATTTAAATGTAACTGATTTGCCTGGAAAAAGAGAGTCCTTATATTTAAAACAGGAGCAACTGTTATCCAGCGGGGGTTTTTTGTTGGGTTTTTGTAACTGTTTGAGTTAACTCTTCTTATGTTACAGTCTTAAAGTTTCTGTCATAAAGTTGCTTTTTGCTTGAAAATAGTAATGAAGTGTGCTTTCTTTTATAGGTTACTTGGCAGTTTCTTTATTTTTACATGAAAATCATGAACTGCTGCTTCTACTTGTGAACACAGTTGTGAAGGTATAGTGCCTTTGTAAAAAAATGAAAAGAGAAAATCTTACAGGCACAGGAGAGGCTGTTTCCATGTGCCAGAAGATGAGCCAGTGGGGAAGAACACCTGATTAAACAGAGAGCTTTGGCTGCAGCTTGATGTAGGGGGGCTGTGGGGTCAAAAACTTGGACCAATTCTTCCCATTTTGTCACACAACATCTAATTACTTTGATTAGCAAAGACAGTCTGGAATGGCTTTCCCTGCTTTTTTAATTTAATCTTAATGTTCTTGCTCTTGAAGCCATATTTTAAAAGTTCTTTCAGAGGACATATGCCATAAACTTTACTTTATAAATGTACCAGTTGCATACCCTCTCAACTCCAGGAGGAGCCATGCATGCATCTTGCCATGTTAGCTTTGGCTTTTAGCTGATGGAAAGTGTCTGTTGCCTTCTCTGAGCTCATCTGATAACTTTGACAGAAAATGGAAATACATTTTGGAGTACCACTGAAAATCTATTACTGATGTCTCTTGCATGGAGCAATTATGACTTATTATAACTCTTTCTGTGTAATGTTTACTCTTTTACTTCAGTAGGCCAAAGTCCCAGAAATTACAGATTGAAAGTGATAGTTGTTTTGTTGCTGTGATTGAAAACCTTTTTATAATATTTAAAAATATGGCACTAAGAATTAAATCAAAATAAGGACTGAAACTTATCTGGGAGAGATGAGCCAAGCAAGTTATATCAGCTAGAAATCTCACACATTTAATTTGTTTTGAAGAGTAATGGTAGTTTTCATAAGTTCATCCATTTGATTTTTTTTGTTTAGGGTTACAGTGAGCCATACCTACTGTATTTGATTGTATGTGGGACAGATTGAGATTGTTTGTTAGTTTTGTGGAATGTTACTTGTAATTTGCATTTGCTTCTTAGGAAGTAGGTAATATTGTAGTGTACAGATGGGTAATTGGCAGTATTATTGAGCTTGCTCATTTTTTATAATTCTTTTGGCTAGATCAAAAGCAGTAGAGAGTACTATTGAATTCTGTGGGAAGTGACTAATCTCCCTGATCCAGATAGGGACTCAACATATTTTTGCAGTCATTTCAGTAAACAAAAATTGATTGTAGCTCTGTGTTAATGTTGCACATGTTTGAAATAAGAATGTAGTTCTGTAAGAGGAGTATGAGGAGCTGCCTGTTCCCTCTTCCTGTGAAGGAGAAGAGCCTGGTGAGCTCAGTGGGAGCTGGCTCCTCTCAAACATGAGCAGGATGCTGGCTGTGGGTTGGCTCTCTAGGAGGGGTAGGTCCAGCTTGTCTGTGAAAGATTTGAGGGATGTCTGTGTAGAATTTAAAAGTCTTAAGGAAAAATCTACTGTGTTTTCTGTAACAGGACTTGCAGAGCACTAATCTTGTTGAGGTGTGCATGGCATTAACTGTTGTCAGCCAGATCTTTCCACGGGAGATGATTCCAGCTGTTCTGCCCCTAATAGAAGACAAGCTTCAGCATTCTAAGTAGGTATTTGTTACAGAATTTCAAATGGCCTTGTACAGCTGAATAACTTAATTTTGTAGGTAGTTTTAGTATTAACTAGTGTTTCTTCTCTCAGTTGGTCTTTTCTAGTCATCACCTTTAGAAATGAATCCTTTCCTTGTGTTTTTTCTTGGATTCTTGTCTCATTTATTTACAGCTTGACTGAGTATTGAGTAGATAGAAATTTTTTTTACAGCCAGTGTGGATAGGTAAATGTAATTGAATTTATTTGCTGGAGTCCTTTTAACCAGTATGCATGAAGGTAGTGTTTGTTGAGTAGGTGGGGAAACAGATCCAGATCCTTGAACTTCACTGATACTTTTTTCATGAAGCTCTTTAGAGGAACTGCTAAAGGTGTATCTGTGGATACCCTTGATTTGTTTGAATTGTTTACTATATCCCATAAAGAGAGGGAAATGCTGTAATTATTGATTCGAAAAGGAATTGCAGAATGAATTAATTCAGGAACTTCTAGACATGTATTTTTTGGAGCTGCATGTATGACTACAGCAGATGAGTTGTGGCCTATTTCATTTTGTCTTTGGTGGACATTGTTTTAAATGATCAATCTGACATCCACCTCTACTAGGCTTTAAAGCTGGCTTTGTCACTTGCTTGCTTAAGTGGTACTTTCAAAGTCATTTCTTACCAACATGTAAAACACGTGTTCCCATCTCTACAAATCATGATCTGGGGTCTGGCAAGTTTTTTGTAAAGTTGAGTACTTAAAGTACTCTTGTTTTGTTAAGTGTGAATCTCATTTCAGGGAAATTATCCGAAGAAAAGCTGTTCAAGCTTTATACAAATTCTATCTCATTGCTCCCAATCAAGTGCAGCACATCCACGATAAGTTCCGGAAGGCTTTGTGTGACAGGGATGCTGGAGTCATGGCTGCTTCTTTGCATATTTATCTGCAAATGATTAAGGTAGGTAAAGAATTAGAAGAAAAAGAAGCACAATTGAATTTGAGAGATATTTCTCTGTTTTTTGTTTTAAATACACAGTGTGCTCTACCAAGGTTTTGCAGAAAAAACTCACTTGTAGTAGTTAGAAAAGTTAATTTATGTAGTCATGTGTTACATTTGTTTCTGCCAGGCCTCCATTTAGCTGGACAGATCCACTTCTTCAGGGTCTGAATGCTCAGCATTGCTGGGTGCTTAGCTAGTGGATCTGTCCTACAGTGGGTTAAAGGGAAATTTCATTTTAAATGTGTTACACCTGCTCCTTTTCCAAATCTGTGAGAACAGAGCAGAGAGGCTTAAATTGAAGAGCGTATGGGTGCTGAGGGTTGAGAGCAGAAGTCTGATTTAAAGAAATGATGCCATTGGTGTAGGTATTTTGATCTTACTCAAATTGTGGATTATTTTTCCTTTTGAGCTGTTGTATTGAAATATTTTATTTGAATTTCATTTTCATTATGTAGGAAAACTCATCAGGATACAAGGACTTGACTGGGAGTTTTGTAACCATCCTGAAGCAGGTGGTGGGAGGAAAACTCTCTGCTGACTTCAACTATCACAGTGTGCCAGCACCATGGTTACAAATTCAGCTTTTAAGAATTTTGGGGCTGTTGGGAAAAGATGATCCAAGGTAACCAGATTTTTCTCTGTAAGTAATAATTTGAAGTACAGTAACAGCCTGCACTTCATAGACTGTAAGAGGCTCTCAGTGTTGAAATTCTTGCACGTTTGTTTTTAACCAAGACAGTGAGCAGATGAATTTCTGCAAAAGTAGTTTCTTAGCTTCTGGGTTGTCTAAACAATTGATTGTTGTGGAATATGATTAAAATGTAATTTTACTGGGACTTCTGTTAGAATGTTACCAAATAACAGTGAAGAGCTGGAGTAAAGCTATTATAAAAGAGTGCTGCCATTTTGTGAGGACCTGGTTGTCCGTGATCCTTTTCCTGTTGACCCCTTTATTTATGCAAGCAGCAAGGGAAGTGTTTTTATTCTTATGATATGGTAAATGTTGCTTTTGAAAGCTTCAAGCATCCTGTTAAATTCCATTTGGGATCATGTTATAGAGCTCTTCTGTGTTATAGCAAATTTGTGGATATGAATAATAGGTTACAGGTTTCAATAATAGCTCTGAACTGTTTGGCAAAATGAGACTGCATGCTTATTAGTGGTGCAATTAATTGTAAATATTTTCTTAAATAGGACAAGTGAATTGATGTATGATGTTCTAGATGAATCTTTAAGAAGAGCAGAGATTAATCATAATATTACATATGGTGGGTAAGGTTATTTTATGTAATTATCAATATTTGAAAAGATAGAAAATAAGTAGTTGATTATGCTAAAATACTTACACAGTACTTTTGAAAAATCTAATTATAGTCTTAACATTAATTGTATTCTCAAGTGTCCAACTAGTAAATAGTAGCACAAGTGATGCATTGCTGTACAGCATTAATTTTTTATCATTGAAGTAAAACACATCTAAATACAGGGAATTCTTTTTGGCTCCAAAGCCTTTACCCTTGTGTTTGCATTGACCCTGCCCCCAAATACACAAAGTCAGCTGCTTCATGAAAGCTTTTATTGGACATTGCTTAAGTTGAAATAAGCACTAAAAGAAAATCCTGCTGATACATCTCTGTGTGGTATAAAAGCTTCGATTTCTTTTCACTGCCCTGAGAAAGGCAATAGTGTGCAGGGACAGTGTCAGTTCTTGCCAGCTATGTAGGGCTTCTCCTCTGGGCACAGTAATAAACATTGCACTTCCAGAGTTCAGTGGCCGTGCTGCCTGTGAAAGGATGTCTTTGGCACGTGTCTCAATTGAACATTTCTAAAACGTAGCAGAAAGTTCATTTTGGTAGAAGTTCATTGTCTTCTCAGTAGAGAAAGCTGGTTTTGTTGCTACTACAAAGCAAAAGGAATAGTTGCACTGTTAACTTTTTTCCTACTAAAAAGTTGAGCAATTTGTCTTTTTCCTTGTCTTCTCCTCCCCAGATCTGAATACCTCCCCAAAATCTGAGTTCTGATGCTCTAGAACCATAATTTAAAAGCTGTTTTACTACTAAAAAAACCTACCACCCTAATTTTTTTATTGTTAAAGAAAGCAGATGTGCCTAAGTTCCCTGTGCTAATGGAGTGGAAAGAAAGTTGAGACTTTAAAACATCAGTGAGGGGTGAAGCAAAAAAGGAACATGGCTCAAAGCTGTAGATGTCTAACACCTACATCATACATATGTTGTAAAGCATTGTGTAAGCCTCACTTCCATAAAAAGGGGAGCTTTGGGGAAGTATTCTCTTTTAGTAAATAATAAATGAGGAAGCATCTGTCAGATGTTTAGAGTATTCAGCTGATTGCTTCTGTTCTTTTAGGCAAGAACATACAAGTTATTGGGAGATGGGTTGACTTTTAATACAGGCTATTTGCATGTGCCAAGAGTTAAACATTAAATTTGTTTTGAGCACTTAGAGGGACAAAGTGGGTAGTTCATTATGATTTCTACAAGCACATAGAAGTAGTTTTTGTTCACCTATGGCAAGCGTTTTCTAAAACTGTAGTTGATAATCCCAGACAAAAGAAAAGAAAAATGTAATTCTGAGTGATTTGCTCTTTCCTATAGAAAGTAATTGGTTATGGCATGTTTCTTACAGGCAGTTCTGTTGGGTGCTAGTCTTGTGAGATTTAGTCTGTAATGGGTAAGGAAGAGAGGGGGCTGTCTATTGGACAGTTCAGTTAGGCACTGAATTACAGGAACAACAGCATGATTTTAAGCCCTAATTAACTTGGGAGACTAACTTGGTCTGAATCTTTGCCCAAATTGTTGCCATAAAGGAGTAATTACTTTTTGTACATTGTTCAGTTTATTTCTAGATGTTTCTCAAACAACTGTACAAAGCTGATGGGGTTTTTCTGGTTTTGTTTCTGTTTTAATTTTTCATTGGTTCTTTTTTTTTTTTTTCAAGAGTGTTCTTGGGATGATTTTGGCTGTTGGTAGTAGCTAAGAAATTATGAGTTACCAAAAATAATTTGTCTCAAATCCTTTATAGTTGCTTGTTGGCTTTCTGAAGACTGTCCCAGTCCAGTGCCTTGAGCAGCTGTAGGAGACTTCAAGGTTGGAAGAACTTTAAGGACAGAAAGTTGTATGCAGGGGCTAATTAAAACATGTATGTACTAAAGGAGATAGACTTTTACCTGCTTTTCCTTGTGTCAGATGGTACTCTCTGCTTAGATTCAGTGGGAGTGGGATAGCACTGCCAGTCCTTGAGGAACACTGAGCTCATTTGTTTGTTAAAATTTTTGGATTATAGAAGTATTCAATACACATTAATTATGTGTCTTCTCCTCCTGCAGCCATCTTGTTTGAATGTGTCCAAACAATTTATACCATTTATCCCAAATCTGAATTACTTGAAAAGGCTGCCAAGTGCATTGGAAAATTTGTTTTGTCACCCAAAATTAATTTGAAATACTTAGGTAAGGATGCCTGATTTTATTATGCTGTCCTTAATTTGGCCATAGTGGTAGCATTGCCTTTCATCACTTGCAATCTCTTACATTCCAGGTTTAAAGGCTCTGACCTATGTTATCCAGCAGGATCCAAACCTGGCACTTCAGCACCAGATGACAATAATTGAATGTCTGGACCATCCAGATCCCATTATTAAAAGGGAGGTCAGTGAATTTCTAAATGTCAAAAATTAAGGTCATTGTTAAGCTGGGGGATAAGTTTTGTAAAATGAGTCGTGTAAAAATGCTTTGTTTCCACAATGGTGAGAGAGCAGTTACAAACACTGTTAATGTGACAAGCTGTGTAGAGAAGCAGGGTATTTCATTTAAGAACAGTTGCTCAATTTGGTGTACTAAAGCTGCTGTTTTGCTGCTTCTTTTTTTGAGTCATCAGAACCAATTAATATTTCTGTGCTTTCTCTTTCAGACTTTAGAGCTTCTCTACAGGATTACAAATGGGCAGAATGTAATTGTCATAGTCCAGAAGATGCTTGACTATCTAAAAGAAAGCCAAGAAGAATATGCTATCATCAGCTTAGTTGGCAAAATAGCAGAACTAGCTGAGAAATATCCTTTTATTTTTCTGAACTAGTTGAGAAATATCCTTTTATTTTTCTGAAACTTTGAAGTCAGAACTGAGGCACCTGTAGCATTGATACCTATCAAAGCATCATTCATGATCTTGTGAAGTAGGAAGTGTAAGAGCTGTGCTTCTCATCCTTTCAAATGCAAAAGAAAGCACATACAAACAGTGTTTCTTGTGTTTCACTGAGAGGAGCTAATTGCACACAAATTTTGCCTTTGGACTTTAGCATTAAAACCTTATGTTTTAAATTCAAACTTTGAAGCCTTATACCACTGCGTAGAGAGAGATGTCTCAGTGCTACTTGAAGTGCTGTTCTGTAATGGTGGGACTGATCTTCCCTGATAGAACTCTTCATTGGTGTATGGATTCTAAGAACAGCACACTTTGATAGAAATAAAGAAAAGATTTTTTTAAAAAAATGCCTTAAAAGATGAAAGTAATGATTAGGGATTTGGTTTATGATGGGCATTACTGTTAGACCTGCCACTGCCTGATTTCCATGTGTGTTTTTGTCTGATATCTTGAGTTGTAAGCTTTTGATAACAGAGAGCTGCCTTATCATCCTGTTTGTGCAGTGCTTGGCATGGAGTACTGTACTAAAAAAAGCTCTGTTGTCCTGCAGTATGTAAAAATGAATACAATAACTCTAAAATTTCTGTGCTGTTAAGAATTTCCATTCATTAACTGTGTGTTTTCAGGACTTATCTGAGAGAAGGCAAAAGCCAACTTTCAAAGTTAGTAAAGGCTGATCAAAAGTTAAATATATTTAAAAAAAGGCAAGGATTTATGTGGAGTGCTTAAAATAATTTTCTAAAGTTGGTAAATCAACAGCAAAGCACTGCTGAAAAGAACTGTTTTGTTATCATTGATCAAGTGATGCTGGGTAAACAAAAGATTATCTGGAAGCCTAGCACAGGACAAGTGTGAGCTTAAAATAGAGTAGGACAAATGTGGACATGCTGTTCCTAATGTGTGAGGCCTGAATAAACTCATGATGGGCATTCCTCTGGAAATACACTAAAAGAGAAAGAAAAAGTTATGCCTTAGCATTTCATTCCTTAACATCTGGACACATATGCCCCTAACAATGAGTGGTTCATCCAGACAATGAATGCTGTGTTCTCAGTTGGAGGTGATGTTGTGCATTCTGATATCCCAAACAACTTCCTGAGGCTGTTGGCTGAAGGTAACTCCCCACATGCTCTGAAGAATGTTCCTTAATAATCTGGAAGCAGTTTTCTTTTCCTAAAATGAACTTTGGAATGCTTGGTAGGATATGTTATTTGTGTTTCACAGAAACTCTGCTGTTTTCTACCCAGGATTTGATGATGAAAAAGAAGATCATCAGCTACGGATGTATGCAGTTCAGTCTTATTTGGGGTTACTTGAGGAGGAAGATAAATTGTATCCACAGAAATTCCTACAAGTTATGAGTTGGGTAAGGTAGACACATGGTCAGAATTCCATACACAGATTGGAGGAAGCTGTCAAAGATGATAGTGTTTTTAATAAATATTTATTAAACTTTAATTTTTAGTCACTTTTACTTGAAGTCAAGCTAACATGCTGAAATCTATTTTAGTGACCTCTCTGGTAGCTGAGGACTATTAACTTGTGGTTTGTAGAAAAGCTGACTTCCTCCCTTTTATGCAGGTGACTGTTGGAATGGCTTAGCAGTCACCCGAATCTGACTGCATACTGAGAGTCTTTCTGTCTTCATCCAGATTAGCCAGGTGTGGTTGTGAAATGCTCCTGTAGCCTGCAGAAGACTGGCCAGGTGCTGTGCTGGGGTTATCTGATACTGGGGAAGCTTCAGCTCCCACCCAAGGGAGAGGCTGCAGTTTGAGGAGATGGTGATTTGTCAGAGCCTAGTTATGTTTAACTTTCTTTTCCAGACAGTTATTTGATTTTTTTAAAAAGCCAAAAGTTGAAGTTTGTTGAGGTGAACACAAAGGTCACTTCAACCCTTTGACATGTAAAACACAATGTGGTAAAGAAATAACTTGGAACATGTTTAAATAATAGTTTCTTGAATGTGAGTGGATTTATTGTGTTATTTTAATACTATATTCCAATCTCAAAAGCGAGAGCTCTGCTCTAAATGCGTATTTTGTCTGTTCTTTGTGAATAGGTGTTGGGAGAGTATTTCAGTCTTGTTACAGATGTTGATCCAGAAGTTATTTTGACAAAGCTGCACAGCCTGCTGAAGAAGACTTTTGTTACTTCTGAAACGAAAGCGTGGATAATGGCTGCAGTCACCAAGATAGCATCACACACTTCCTGCTCAAAAACAGTGGATGCACTAATCCAAGAACTCAGCAGCTCTCTGGATACATGCCTGAGACAATATGCCTTTGAATTGAAGCATCTGTATGAAGACAAAGCCCTGATGAAAACCTTGCTTCCATTTGATGCTAGTTGCAGTGACCTGGTGGTAAGACACATTCCAGGTTCTTTTTCTTGAACCTCTTTGTGGTCCAGGGGGGTGAATATTTTGGTGAAAAGGTGTTTCTAAAGTGAATGGTATTTGCAGTTCTCACTGGGTGCAAGTCTGCTTAAAGTGGGTTTTCAGAAACACTTCTTCAGGCATATGGGATGAAACATAGTGTTCTGTACTGAAAGATAAAGAACCATGGTGTGTTAGTTAAGTAAGATGGAGTAGCTTTTAGCAAAATAATAATTCTAAACACTGGTTTATTTTTAGTTGTCTCTTGTTTTTTTCAAAGATGAGGTAGGCCTGCTTTAGTGATACAATACTGCTTTTGAATTCAAAGGGTTTTGTTTCCTATTTAAAAACTACTGATTTTGACCATGAAATTTCCACAGCAAAGGATGGAAAAGATTCTGTCTATATAGCTTCTTAACTGATAGATATGGGACATGTGACATGAATGTCCTGATTTGCTGATAAGACACCATATTCTTCTGGTGACATCTGGCTCACATAGAGCAATTATTTTTATTGCCTTTTCATTCCTTTAAATTCTGTGTAGGTAGATGCTTCCTTATCTTTTCTGGATGGGTTTGTGGCTGAGGGACTTGGTCATGGTGCAGCACCATATAAGCCTCATCACCAGAGACAAGAAGAGAAACTTTCTCAGGAAAAAGGTGACAGCTCACTGCATTTATTTAATACTGGTAAATTGCCTGAGAAGTATTAACAATTAAAGTGTACAGTTAATTTATCTTCTTAAAATAATAGTATCTCAATGCAACTGTTGTTTGTAGACAAGAGCTGAGTTCAACTTAGATTTTAGTTCTACCTTTGTCTAGCTGATGTATATAGATTGTTGTTCTGTAGGTGAGAAAGTCTTACTATAATCCTTGCTGATCTAGAGGAATTGAAATTTGTGGGGATTATTAAAGTGAAAGCCTGAGAAGTCCAGCAGTACAGGGATATCTATTTTCAGAAAATATATTTAATTCTTTTTTTTTATGCCTCCTTGTAATTTTAAAATTGTCTGTCTTGCAGCTCTGAATTTTGAACCTTATGGATTGTCATTTGCTTCAAGTGTGTCCTCATCTGGTGTCACTGGCAGACAGTCCCCCACTGGTTTATCTTTTGGCTCTGATATATCTGGGAATAGTGCTGAGACGGGGCACAAAGAGTGAGTTCATTTGTATTTGAAGTGAAGTACATCTAAGCTTCTGTTCTTGTCATTATCATGAGTCTTTGTTGCTTCATTGCATGGAGCTAGAAAGAGTGCACCAACCTCTGTCACATCATAAGATCAGGTGGGGGCATCTGTGTAATAAGTAGGAAAAGAGCTGATGTGGCCAGACTCTTCTGCCACTTTGTTCACAGACTGCAGTTGAGGTGATAGCTGATGCAGTACCATCAGGGTAGGCTTGCCTGATGATTGCACCAAGATAGAAGTGAGGCTAAGGGTTTGCAGGGTAAGATGCTCCTTTTATTTTTAGTACACTACACATTAATTCCATATCCATAGTTGCATACGAATTAATAACTTCATTTATACTCTGCTAAACTGGTATGCAGGAAACCTTTCCAGAGTCTTTATATTTTACTGCTCACTCTTGTCTATCAAAGAACCAAAGTAGTGAATGGTGTTTGAGTCTTGGCATGTTTTTATGAGCATGTTCATATTTCTGATCCTGCTTTGTTTTGTTTGCCTTTTTAGGACAAATACTCTGAAACTTGAGGGAGTACGCAAGCTGTGGGGAAAAGAAGGTTACCTTCCAAAGAAAGAAAACAAAACAGGGAAAGGAAACGAGCCACAAGCAGTGCCTTGTGGCAGCTTATTAGCAGGGCCAGTGGGGGAACCTCCTGCATTGCAGCCTGAGCAAGGGGCCAGCCTGTCTGAGGAAGACAAAGAGAAGCAGCAGTTAGCATCAACTTTGTTCATCGGGCTGGGATCAAGTGCTGGTGTCAGCCTGGTGAGTGATTCCTTTGGGACTTAGCAGTTTAAAGTTTACATATGGTCTTGTTGAGAATTATAGATACTTGTATGCAGATGGAGATCAAATTAGTGATAAGACAACCCCACCCCCACAAGTCATTGAAAAACTATTGAGAATGGCTTTTGCAGTGTGATATTTTATTGAAACCTGAAACAGCTGGATGAAACAACCTCTGAGGCAGATCTGATTTGGTAACTGGAACTTTCCTCTGTTTACATGTTGTGCTCCACGTTCTAGTGTTAGTTTTCCTGAACAACTGTTCCTTGACCCAGCCTTGTAGAGCTGTCACCATTCATTTGGATCTTAGGCTAGAATTTGACAGCCTATGTCAAGACCTTTTTAAGTTTATGTATGGTAGTATGTTGAACATAAAAGAATTCACTATTAGGTAATATTTTAAGACTGGCATCATATTAGCCAGCTCAAATCTTGGCACTTAGCACTGGTTAACCAGATACTACCTTTGCTTAGTCTTTTATTAATAAGAGCTTTTAGTTAGTTAAGAGAATCTTGAGTCATTCTTGCATTATAAGCTGATTTAGTACTCTCTAAGAGATACAGCAACCGCCTGGATCCATTAAAATGTTTGGAATCTCTTTGATTTGTCATCTGTTTTGATCCCTTGGTCCTTCCTCACCTCCTCACTGCATGGGATAAACAGTAACACAGCTGATTGCTAGGAACTTTTCCACCCATTTTATTTTTTCTCTTTCCTTTTCAGATGGGCAAAGCAGACACAGCTACTCAGAAGTTCAAAAGGAAATCAAAGGTAGTTGAAACTCAGCACTTGAGTGAGGAGACATCAGACTTCCAAAACAGTGCTGCTTCAGATTTTGGTCCCTTACTTGATACAGTACCTATTAATGTGGAGGACTCTGAGGGAAGGTTAAGGAAAGCCTCCCCTTCTTCTTCAGATATTGTAGAAGACAATTTAGCATTTGAAACACCTCAGTCCCTCAGAAAATCTGTGCTGGATGACAGAATTTCAGCTGACAGGCTGTCACAGTCATCTTTGTTTGCTGATAGCAATATTGAAATTTTTAAGCCTTCTTCAAGTGCTCAATGTGAAAGTGCCAGTGAAACACCATTGGTCCCTTCCTTACCGGAAGAACTTGAAGAACTTCCTCACTCTGAAGTAGTGAGACTTTGTCAGAATGATGCCTTAGCTCTGCATTTATGTAAGGTGTGGACAGATGACTCTCTGTTGCTCATTGTTTTTGTTTCAAATAAAACTACTTCTGCACTTCATGCTGTGAACTTAGTGTTTGAAGAAACAGAACACTTTCAGGTAAGAAATGTTTCCATTGTATTTTAAATTCTCTTGGAACTTCTTGCTTTTTGCTTGTATTTAACTGTGCAGTATTTGGTTTAATGTGGTAGCCATGCCTTTTTCCAAAGTATTTCCTTAAAACTTGTGCTACACCTGTGATACATAGCTTTAAAAGGAGGTGAGAGAAATCTCACTATAAACTTACTTTGGTTATAAAAGTTAGCCTCTCGCTTTTTTAATTCACCTTGATTTTGTTTGCCTCTGTGTAGTGAATATGTGTGATTTTTCCATTCTGAATGCAAAAACTAAACCAAATGCAGACCTCACTGGTCCTGCTTGGAGTGGTATGACTTGAGTTCACCTTGCTGTGTAGCTTTCTTTTGTCTGGGTGTGGCTACTGTGCTTGTGCCATCATTTGTATTTACCTGATAGGCAAACATGATGCTTTCCTGACACCAGATTTGAGTAAGCTGCTTTCGGTTCTTGTTTCAAAGACATCAGTCATGGTTCACTCTCATGCATTTAGCTGAGAGTGCAGAGGAGTTGGTCAGTTTATTTTTTTACATTGGCTGCATTAGGGATTTAAATATGATTGGTAAAGGGATGTTGTAGTCATAAATAAAACTTCATTTAAATATTTGGAAAGATATTTAGGAATAGCCAGTAGATTGATCTATCCACAGATTTTGCTTAAAAGAAGCACAGAATTATTAAACAACTCAGCAAGTGATAACCAGATAACAAGAATTAAGTGGATTGTTTCTTTTAGAATTGACTTGGTGATGGAACTGCTAATTGGTTATGGAGTCCCTTTCCCTTTCTGATTTGAATCAAACTTAGCTTGGCATTGATAGATAGTGAGCATCTCCTGTCTAGGTTTTTCTAGTGATTTACTTAAATTCCCACCCAGACCACTACCATGGATAGAATTTGTGTTACCCATTTGTTTGGAGAGCCAGGGCCTGCTGAGTAATCTAGAAATCCTCCTTTTTATTAGGGATGTTTTCTCAAGTTCTTGCTTTAGTGTGTAGCTTGATGTGATGCTGCTTGCTTGTGTATTAGTTTATGTTGGGACTGAGCTACAGAATTCAGGTTCCTGCTGCAGTTTTTTGGAGCTGAGAGAAGCCAATTGTCAGAGATCAAATTCACTGGTGCTGTGGATCCCATAGAATGTTTGTAGGTGTTAGTGATTGATTTATCCTTCATGAGGGCTGAGGTATGGTAGCTCTGCTCACTTGTCAAATACTCCAAGAACAATCAACAGAAATGAGGCACTTACACAGTTTTATAGCTGTGTCTGAATCACTTGCACAACTTGACAGCAAGACTTATATTCTTTATTCCTTTTATGACATATAGATTTTGGAGAGTGCCACCTCCCAGTTTCCTGTAATTGACGCTCAAAGTGTGGAACATTGCCAGAAATGCATGAGGATGAACAAAGTCTGTACACAGGCAATTCTTCCTGGCTCTGTTAGCTACCAGTCAGAGATGGAAACTTGCCTTGAATTTTCAGTAACTTTATCATTGATGGACTTCATCAGGTAAATAAAATAAGCTGCAGTTTTTAAAAACACTTCTATACAGCTCAGTGTTAGACAAAGGTAGGTGATTTGGGTACTGACTATGAAAATATAAGGCTTCACCTTTAGCAGCTAATTCAAATCTGAGATGGCTGGTAAAGATAATAAAGGGTTATTTTACACTTGCAAAAAGGGGTAAAGTTCCAGCAAGAAGTACAAAGGCAGGGAGAATATTGACTGTAACTGTTCTTGAGGACACTAACAGAACAGAGAACAGAAGGACATGATGCTTTAAAATATGGCATAATGTAAACATGTCAAGAGGAAATAAGTGGTTTGAGTGCAGAAACCAGAACACTGTATGAAAAGGTTGACAACTTCTGCAGAGGAAGAAGAAAGCTCATTCTTTTCATTTTTGAACACTGCATTTATTTTAGGAGTAGGAAAAAACAAGTGTCCTTTGTCCAAGAGACTTTTCTTTTGAAGTGAAATTTGAAAATTAATTTTTTTAAAATTTAGAAATCTAAAGCAAGACATAGAAACAGCTTTTAAATGTTAGGCTGGAAAGAGGAGGGGTTTGATTAAACTAATACTTATTTACTTATTGTGTGCTCCATTGTCCAGTTGCTTCCATATACAGGGGTTTTTGGAGACCAAAGATATTCCGATTTATAAATATTGTTTGGCTAAGAAATGTGGTGAACTTCCTTTTAGGCCAATGGAAATGACTACAGAAGACTTTGGGAAGCTGTGGTTGTCTCTTTCCAATGATGTGAAACAGAATATAAAAATGTCATCTTGCCAAGATTCCCTTTTAGCAGCCCTGGACACACTGCAACAGAAGCTGAAACTCCACAGAGTTGATGTTATAGGTAAGTGAGAGTCTGCTGTGGGGTGCTCCAGGGTAATTTGTCCCAGGAAAACAAGAGAGTATCTTGCAGGTTAAGGGAGGGAATGTTTGGGAACATGGTGAACAGGGACTGGTGTCCCATGGACTTTGCCTCACTCAGGGGTCTGTGGGAAGGTGATGTAAAGGTACAAGTGTTCAGCAAACACTGGATTTTTTTACAAAGGAGAAAGCTTGCACTGTGAAGAGTTTTGGGTAGGACAGAAAGGGAATGAAGCTGTATGACAAATAGGAAGGTAGGATTTTGGCATGATTTGTGGTGATGTGTTCCATGAGTTAGAGGTAAGAGTAGGGGAAAAGAGCAGACATGGAGTGTGGCAGATGCATTTTCTGTGAAGTCTGCTATAGCAGTAGTTGCTTGCTAATTGTTAGTGCATTTGTCCCTGTGTTCTCTCAGGTAATGAGGGAATCCTGGCCTGCCAGCTCCTTCCTTCTGTGCCCTGTCTGCTGCACTGCCGCACTCACTCCGGGCTGCTGGCCCTGTGGTTCAGGTCCCCTTGTGCTGCTCTTCCAGATGGTTTGCTCTATCAGTGCCAGAAGGTGATGGAGGAATCCTGAGAGCAACAGTGCCTGCCTTAATCTGTTTGGTGTGTGAAAGCAAGTCAAAGATTTATACAGCTGCACAGATAATTACCAAAGCTAAACTAAGATACTGCTTCTTCAAGTGTTAAAAGATTTTTCCTGCTGAAAATGTCCAAGTGGACTTGTGGGGGAGAAATGGTGACCTATATTACCCCTGCAAAAACGTGCTCAGGACTGTACAGTACATTAAAGTATTGTTACCTGTGTAAGTGAAATGTATATTAATTTTGTTGTAAATGACTGAAAGTATTTATTTTTATTACACAGCTTTTATAGATGCCAACACTTATTCGTCATGGCAACTACTTAAATATGATTTTGAAGAAACATGTCCATTATGAGGTCAGACTTGATCAGTTATTTAATTTTATTTTGATAATTTTTCTAAAGCTATTTTTAAGCACTGCTGGCAACAAGACCCATATTGGTGGTTATATAAAATAACTTATGTAGCAACAAATGCATGGTTTTAAAACAGTTAAAAGATTCTAGGGAGGAAAACACTTCCCATGATCTTTGGTTTTTACCATGGAAGGGATAACATCTAAATAGATTTTTGATAGGAGTCAGGCATGTGAAATTGTTTGGAAGCACCTCCTGGGGGTTAGCTAAAGCCCTTCAGGTTAGTTCCTGTCTGCAGTTCTTCCTGACCCAGATTCCAGTCTCATTCCTGTTGCACAGGGGTCTGTGACAGTCACTGAGTGTCTGTGCATGTCCTAGATGAAGTTCCATGTGGAACAGCTCTGAGATGACTGAGTTGGGGGCACTTGGCTGTGGACATGTTGACTGCTTGATTTTTGTTTAGTGAACATGTTCATTGCTTTCCAGTCCACCCTATAAATTTAATCTGGCCAAAATCCCTGTGCATGAAAATTCACAAGGGGAAAACTTCCATTTATTTTTACTTGTAATTATTTATAGCCTTGGTATGACTCACCAAAGGTCTGAATTGCAGAGATGTGGCTGTGTTGTGTGTGCATGCCTGGGAACTGCAGCAAGGCATGAGGGATTAAATCACAGCAGCAAATGTGGAAAACGTGTCTGAGCAGATTGTCTCCTCTTCCTGCAGGAACCTCACAATCTTGAAAATCCAGCAATCTTCATTTATTTAGATGCTAAATGAAAAATAGTACTGGTTAGTATTTATAGCTGGTCTTGTTTTCTGTTGAAGCATCCAAGATTGTACACACAGTTCAGACATGGTACAAAGGGATTCTGTGGTGGAGTTCTCTACTTGGTGTGTTTAGTAGTAACAAGGAACCTCTCACACATCAGCATTTCTGATTCTCACCTGATTAGCTCTGGTTCTAAAGGAAAACAAAGTATTCTTTTACTTTGTTTTGGTAAACGCTCATGAAATTGCTGTAAGAAAGTTAATGTGCTGATAGAAATTTTTCTTTTAAGTCAAGCTACTTGTGTTATCACAAGTATAATCATCCAAGCAAAGTTCCTTTTTTATTGTTGTTTCAGTACCCTCTTACTGAGGAATTTAAAGTGCACTGAACCTGTAAATATATTTAATGTTCTGCATACTTAAATGTTTACTTGGCACTTCAAGACAGTTTATATAAATGAAAACTGATTTATAGTGGAATAATTTCCAGCAGATGATTTCCCTGCTGGTAAATCAGACTTGTGTTATGCAATTGGACTTCTGTAATGATAGGAACTCTGATACAAATATCTGTTTGTGGCCTATGCATTTAAACCATTTCAGCAAGGAGATGTTCAATGTCCTGGTGTTTAAAGAACTGCAAAGACAGCAATGCCTTCTGTTGTTAATGTAATGTTCTGTGTAACCTTTCTCACTGTATGAATAGTGTATGTTAAGGTGTCAGTATTCTGATTGCTCTATGGTGTCATCACTTAAAGGAGTGTGCAGGGAATTGTACCTGTGTCAGACATTATTTTTGGATTGCCCAACAAATACTGTTCTGAATCTATCACCATATTTGCATTTCTTGCAGTTTAATAAAATCAGTTTTATTAAAAAAAAGTTGGATACTTGTTAAATGTTCTTTTCCATCACATGTAGCAGTGTTTCTGTATATTAAGAGCTAGTTTCTATTTTAATTGTTTCTTTTTGCATCTGAACAGTGAAACATCACTGAAGTCTTGAATCCATTAATAATTTAAATGTCTTGTTTCTCAGCTGGAGATATGAAAACAGTGAAGGACTACACTTTTTAAACAGCATTGTGTACCAGCTCACATTATCCAATCCTTTTTTTTTTTGAATACTGCCACAGTCTGATTTTGTTTTTAGGCATCACAGGAGATCTCAGTGTCTCTTGTTATTCACAGCTGACAGGAAGAGCATATTTTTAAGTTCAGTACAAGCATAAGCCATTGCTGTGGAGTTGGGAGCTTGGGAAGTGTGGCATGGGCTGAGTTGAAGGTGGTTACAGCCCTGAGCTGAGCCATGAGGCTGTTTGGTGTAACAAAGCTGCTGCTGTGTACCAGGAGTCCTGGCTGAGCTGAGGAACTTGGGCCCTGGAGAGCCTCCAGGGTTAACATGTCAGCATTTCAGTGCTGGCAGTCCTTCTGATCTTGAGCCAGCACCCAGTTGTCTCAGAAACAGAGCTGCAGAGGGAACTCTTCAAAGGAATGTTATTCCATCCCGCTCTGTATTGAAAAGCCTGTTGTGAGTATCCTCATCTTCCATAGTGTTGCAATTTCTTTTCTTTGTGACTTCATCTTTGAACCCTGAACCTGTTTTCCAGGAAGGGAGATGAGGTGCAGAGAAGCAGGCTAGAAGGAAGAGAGCACATAAGCAGTCTGCATGAAGGAGCTGGCTCAAGAGGCAGCCACTCAGTCTGTACTGACCATGCTGAGCTGGCAGGCTAGCAGGGACTGGACCAAACCCTTGGGTACCAGGAGGCCTCACTGTTCCACTGCTCTGTGTCCTGTGAGTTCTGGACATGTGGGAGTCAGCGGGAAAGTGATTGTATTGGATCCATATTTCAGCTGTTTTGTTAGCTTCTACCTCCTTACCCCAAGTATTTTCAGGTATTTTACTGAAACAAACACTTTGGTAGGAAAACTGGAAGAAGTGCAACATGGCAGTTTGAGGCAGGATGTTTTCTTAGATACAGACTAAATCTTTTGGCTTGTATTACTTTTTGCGAAGTATTCCCAAATCCTCCTTGTTCTGTAAGGACCCAGAAGAGTAAATTTGTGTAATGGATGGCAGGATCTTGAGGTTTTCCAGTACTTGCAAGTAGCTCATAAATGACATTGGTGGTTTCTAAGCATTGGAAAAGTGTTTCTCTTGTAGAGTCCCATCAGTAGTTTTTCCAGCATAAAAAGATGTATTATCTTTTTCTGTGTGGGTAAGACTGTGTGTGGTCTTTTTCTGGCATTGATTTATGTAAAACCAGAATAGACCTGCTTAAGTCATCCAGTTAAAACTTGCTCTTTGCATTTCTGTTGCTGTGGTGAAACAATTTTGCTTTACTGCTTAGTTCTCTTCAGGGCCAGCTATTTATGTGCCTGTCTCTGAGAATATTTCTCTAGCACAAATCAGATCCCACATTCAGTATGATGTGCAGCTCTGTGGCAGAGGCACCATATCATTAAGATGTTAAAAGTGGTCACTCCCATGAGAGTTTCTTAAACATTAGCATTCTTGTCTTTATATAATAAAATTGGCAGCGATGGAGCAAAGAATATTGTGTCCTGCCATGATATGATTCATAAAATTAACCTGACAGAAATGTTTTACCAGCAGGAAGGCTCAAAGCACCACTTAAGGAGATTGCTTTAAACTTTGATTTTAAGGTAGTTGTCAGTTTTCTCTTTGTGCCAGTATTTCAATGCTTTCAGTATAATTGCCATGTGAGCTGTTTGCAAATCCCGAGCTCTTTCAGCCAAAACAGTTTGCCTTTTCTGGGAAGAAAGACAGGAGAATAAATGTTTCCTGTTAAACTGTTCTGGTAGGTTCCAGCCTCTCCATGTTTAGGACAGGGCTGTGAAATCTGTCAGGAATATGTTTTCTATCTACCTTAAATCACATCAAGCTAAACTGGGCTGAATATATAACGGGAAACTTGCAAGAAGGTCCTTGAAAGAGTGAGATTTTGGCTTGTGGTACCTGCTCTTTTGCTGCTGACATGTGCTTGTGATACAATAGTGGTGGTAGGATAAATAAATCTAAAGGAAACAAAAAGGGCAGCAATCACACATTTTTAATCCACAAATGTGATAATACATAATATATTTAAGGTGACCTGAACATTGCCCATATTTTAGCAATGTTTTTACATACCAAGCTACAAGTACAAAAGTAAACAATGAATATACAGGATATGCAAGTATGAGAAATACTTGAAAACATATCTTTCCTTAAGGCTACTCAGATTATTTTTAAATAAAACAACAGATGTTCAGCTGGTGTGTTTAAAATACCAGAATCTGAATATTGATACTTGAAACACACAAAAAGTCACAAATACAGGATATCCCTTTCCTTTAGACATCTTGAATAATCTTTTTCTGGCCTTAAAAGAAGAACTTAAATTTATTTGCCACAAATGAAACACACAAAATGTGACATGTGCACTGGGACAGGAGCATTGGATACAAGAAATACAGTTCAAAAGCATCAGTTGACAAGTACATGCCTGGAAGAAATGCAGGTAATGTTGCATGTAAATATGGCTCTGCAATGGCTGAACTTGCAACCCCAAATGTTGATGTTTCATTTCTGTGTTGCAAAGGAGTTGTCCATCTTCATTGCAACTAAATCTACTTTTTTAATGGTTAAAGGAAATATGGGGGTGAAATTTACACCATTAAAAACTGTTCTGCCAATGTATTTCATTTTTACTGTGCTTCAAATGAGTTCTGGGAACAGGTAAAAATCCATCTAGGAGAACCCAAGTGAGTATATGACCTGGGTGTGTGTATTCTTAACTGTATAAAGGTATGACAGTAAAAACTGTTGTTGCAAGAGATAAAATATAGTTATGCTGGGGTGAGGAAAGACAGAAGGATAATAAGAATTTTGAACAGTTTTCTATTAATACCATAGTATTCAAGAATTTATTTAAATGAGAAACATGTTGGTTTTTTTGTTTTGTTTTCTTATCCTAAAGTAATGAGTGATCAACCTGTAAGTTTCCCTTAGAGAGGAATGGCTTTCAAATACAGTTTCTTGTCTTTGTCAACTTTCAGATACATGCATCTCTCTGTTATAGTATATAGGATATGGAAGGTATTTCCCCCAGATGATGGCACTGTCTGCTCTCTGTGTCAGCTGAAAGGAGAGGGCTCCTGACACTGCAGTGTCAGGAGACAGAGATGAGTCTGGAGGATAAGATGGAGAGGACAAGGAGAGGAGATTTCTGAACCTGTGTTTTTCACTCTGGATCAGTCTCCACCTACCCAGGTTCTGCAAGTGGCAGCCAGAGCATCCACTCAGCTCCCACACTCCCTGTGTCCAACCATGCCTGCACAAACCCCACTCTTTCTTGGCAAAATGTTTTCAGTTTGAAGACATTGCTATATCTTGTTTCAAAAAAACCTAGAAAATTCACTGAAATCATTCTGAGCAAAAACTCACTCCAGGAACTCACCAGAGTCACTAAGGCTGTTCTGTTTTGACAACTGTGGATATGCTACACTTGGAGGCACTGCACAAATACTGGATGGGGTTCCTTTGTATCCCACCTCTGATTTACTGTAGGCACAAATGTCATGGGTAATTAAACCAAGAGTATTGTCTAGGCTGAATATTTTGAGGCTCAGGGATGTAAATGTTGGTTGCTCCTCACAAGGGCAATTTCAAAATCTTCACAGAGTATTTTGTTCTGTCAGGCAGAACAGTAAGAGCAGCACAACCTCCAGTCTGAACTCACCTGCTGTTACCCAATAGACAAGCCCTGAGAGCAGGGGAACTGCTGAACTACTTCATCTGCCTTTGAGCTTGAACCACTGAGCTGCTTTTCAAATTAAAATGAAACCTCCTGTCTGTTGTTAGCAGGTATGAAACTAAACTGATGGAACTGTTTCTTCATAGAGCAGTTCTTTCTATTTTCTCCCGCTTGTGTGATTTGTTACTCTCTTATTAGATTTATATACCATGTAAAATCAGAGATGTTTTCTCATATTGATTCCTGATCCTTTTGAAAGGAGTGAACTTAATCCATTACAGCCCTACTTTCTGTCAAAGCCTTTTCAGTTAGTGTGGAAATAATAAAAATATATGCACCAAGGGCCTTGGGGGCAAATTCCATGTATTGCTCTTGCCTTCATCTGTCTATTTTTACATAGCCATGCATCTGAGTTTACTTTCTGTTCAGCCTTGAACACAAAGCTAGCGAGATCATGGTGAATAGCAATCTGTGTCTGAACAATATATATCAGCAGCCTTGTTCATTCTGCTCCTTGAAAAAGACTGAATAATCTGAACAAAGCATTAAAATCGATAGCTTTCTGATCTGAGTTTTCCACTTCATCACGAGCCTGGTGAGCACCTTCTGGGCCCTGCAGGGGACTGTAGTAAGACTGATGGGAAGGAAGCTTGCTTGCCTACCATGGCTTAGGAAGGGTGGCCAGTTCTAGAGAGAAGTTTTTGGTTGGTTTCTCGCCTTCGAGCGCGGCTTCAAAGCACCTTCTCATCCAGCAGTTTGTTGATGCCGTTGCAGATCTTTTTGAGGTAGGGCCGGCAGTCCCCGTCCAGGCTGTAGAGGGCAGAGAGGAACTCCACGTCTGCAAAGTGGTTGAAGACGTGGTTGATGCGCCCGTGGGAGCGCGCCGTCAGGTGCCGCCCCACGAGTTCGTGCACGAGCTCCTTGCACTCGTTCAGCAGTTCTGCCAGCACGTTCCTGTCAAAGGTGTACTCCACCTCGTAGAAGCTGACGATGGTCATGGCAGTTTGGTTCAGCTTCTTCCTGAACTTGTCCACGATCTCCAGCTCTTCCTGGTTGAACTGGTTATTTCGGTAGAGGATCCCGATTTTTATGGCCACTTTGATCAGGTCTTTCATGATTTTGTGGGCTTCCTTTTTGTTCCTGGTGTGCTCCTTTGTTACTTTGTACAGCTCGTCGAAGATTTCGCTGCTTGTGTCATCGATTAGCATGTTAGCCATGGTTTTGGTTGCCATTTTACTCAGGATCTTTTTCTGGGCTTGCAGTGCAAGATTCTTGGAGCTGAAATAATCGGGACCTGGTTTGGGAAAGAAAAAAAAGGGGAAATGTTAATTTTATTTGGTGAATTATTTTTGCCATCAGTTAAGAAAAGGAGTACCTGCATGCTTAACTGAGACCTCACATGTGTCACTGACCAGAACAGTCACAACTGCAGGAACACTCCCAACACA
Organism: Serinus canaria; assembly: GCF_022539315.1. NCBI lineage: Eukaryota > Metazoa > Chordata > Aves > Passeriformes > Fringillidae > Serinus > Serinus canaria. The sequence continues at coordinate 11,914,600 of NC_066324.1, read as the reverse complement.
CTATTGCCAGGTGTCCTTGGCTTCCACACACCCATGTTTCAGGTCTTGCAGCCACTTTATTTTGCTTGCAAATAAAGAACAGAATATTCTGGCAGGGGATATAGATGCTGATTCTAATAATTCTAGTAATTTCATTTTCTAGTTCAACATGAAAGCTTTCTTGGCAGAGAAATCTGCTGAGATGTGGTGGTTGAAATAGTATGTGAAGTATCAGAGACAAGCAAAAAGATATAGTGACAAGCAATACATGAACCTTCAGAGTTTCACTCTGGTCATTGGGAGGCACTGTTGTTCCATGGTAAGGCTAAGCACATTCACAAGAATGCATTTATTTTGCCTTAATCTGTAGTATCAATGCCTTGCCCTTTTGTTATCAATTTGAAAAATTATAGAATATGACTTTTATAAAATGTTGGTGCCTCAGTGTATGCAGTTCCTGACAGACAAAAATATCTGAGGTATTTACTCTACATTTATCAAACAAATATTTTGACTCATATCTGCACATTTCACTCAGCAGAGCACCTGAAGACATGGCTACTGCTGGGCTTTATCTCATGAACTGTAATTCTTGGTCGAGATTAATTTGACCTTCCTCTGTTCTTCACATTAATGTTGGCTTCTAACCGATCCCCTATGGACAAAGCAAAGGAAATATGGATACGAAATAATTGTCCAGGTTAAGACTGGGGCAGCAAAGCCTCTGTTGGATCAAAGGGCACTTTATTACTGTAGCCAGATGGTGAGGAGGGTGTGTATCTGGGGAGGACAGCCAGTGAGCTCTGGGTGGTGGCAGAGTGGCCTCTTGGTTCCCAGACCTTCCTTGCCTTTCCCTCGCTTCTCTTGTCAGTCTGTGCTCCTGCAGAGGAGGTGTCCCTGTGTCCCTGCCAGCTGGGGACCTCGCTCTGCTCACCAGGACACTTGGCTGCTCCCAGGGGGATGGAGGTAACCACCTCCATCAAACCACTAAGAGATTAAAAATGACAATGAAAATTAAATCTTCCAGTACTTATTCGATTGTGAGGTTTGAGTGAGTCTTTAAGCTGGTGGGGTGAGCTCCAAAGCCCTTTCCAGCCTTCAGCACAGGAGTGTTGTCACTTCCCCTGTGCTCCTTACACCCTCCTGCCAGGAAGAAGGGGTGCTGGCTGCCAGTGCTCACTTGGAATTCAGAGTCCTCTTTTTAATTCGGATTTTCAAGTTGGCTGGAATATTAAAGCTGTCATCTTTGTGTGCCACAGCTGTACCGCTGAGCAGTGTTAAAGAGTAACATTTAATTTCAACTGAACCACCACCTGGAAAAAATAATTCAATGTGCTTAAAAGAATTGCCTGTCATTTGGAGAGAAAATTGTGGGGCTGAGCTGCTGTCTGGAGGAAATAGGAAAAACTGTGATTTAATCTAGAAATGATAAAACCAGGATGAAAGCATTCTTTCACTTAGCAGTACGTGGGCATATAAATAGTATCCATGATGAGTAATTATGTGCATTTGACACACTGAAATGGGGGATTGTTAGTGTCTGTTTCTGTAGTGAGTGCTTGCCATTAATCAAGTGGATGTGGTTGATCAGCACCTGGCTTGATCAAAACCTGAAAAGAATTGCAGTAGATTTTTAGGATATTAATTTTACTGAAGTTCATGACATTTCAGCCTCGTGTCCCTTTGCCCAGGTGAGAGCCCAGCTGAATCCTTTGTGCCTGGCCCTGCTGCAATTCTGTAGCTCCAACAAAGCCAGCAGTTGGGGTGAGTGAAAAATCTCATTCCCATCCCACACCCTGGGGGGGTCTGGGACCAGCAGAGCCACCAGCTCCTCAAATACAGGCACATGCAGCTTCCCTCCCTCCTATGTGATCTCTGAGACAAATCTGGACTTCAAATTAGCACATAAAAGCTGCTGATGAACTTTTCAGAAGGCAGAGTTGTCTGGCACAGAAAATAAAGCGTGATCTATGTTTGTGTGTCCAAAGTTCTGTCTCTTACCCACAAAACTGGGCAGTGTGACCATCAAACATGGGTCTCTTTCCTGGGACACCCCTGGGTTTGGTAGCTCAGACAATGATACCACAGCTCCCAGTGAAAGGTGCAGGCTGTGAAAAGCACAGCCCAGCTGGAAACCATCAGGCCAAGTTTAGCTCAATGTTAGGGCTGGAATGCTTTTCCACACTGAGTCCCAAGGGTGGGATCTACTATTTTATGGCACGAGACTGAGCTCCTCCTCATCTTCCTAAAAGTAAAATAAAGAAATGTATTATTGCATTGCTGCTGTGGCTCCCTCCCTTTGTGCTCCTGCCTCTCCATCCTCTCCTTCCATGGCATCTGCAGCCCCCAGCCATGCCATTCCTCAGGAAGCAGGCAGCCCCAAATCCTCTGGGCAGGCTGCTTTCCCCTGGCTGGCTCCATGGCTCAGGCTGCTCTCTGTTCTGCACAGTCTGCAGGAGCTGGCAATGGTTTCACCACCGGGGCTGCCAGGAGCTCTCTCCCACTCAGCTGTACCAGGCAGAAGATGCTCCAGGGGGCACAGGCAGAGCCTGGTGGGACACAGATTGTTGTGTCTGGGGAATAGAGAAGCTGCAGCTGCTGCCACGGTCCCTGCACCACGTCAGGAGCGGCTGCCAAGCTCTGGAGGAGGTGAAGGGCAGCATCCACCTGCCCCAGGGCTGCGTGCCCGGGCCCTGGCATGGGCACTCTGCAGAGCCCCAGCACTGCCCCAGCTCCTGCTGCTGCACTCAGACCATGTGTGTGGCATGGGGACAAGGCAGGCAGCAGCCACCAGCCCACTGGTGCATCCAGACAGCGGCGTGGGGGCTGCTCACAAAGGGCTGTGCTGGGCTTTGCTTTGATTCTGGGTGAGCACAGCTTTGCAGCAGCATCTGCTGGAGAGGGAGAGAAGCTGCTTGGATTGATTGTCTGGATTGCTGCCTCCAAAACCACACTGTGCTCAGACACCCAGGTGACGCCTTGCCTTTCAAAGATCACAAGTGGTTAGCCACATGATTACACTCAGGCTTTGGTGGGGACAGCATGTTTACCGTGGCAGCCTTTTCTCACTGCAGCACATTGCTCACTACACAAAATACATCTTCACCTCCTACATACAGCAATTCTATTTTCTGCTTTCTTTCATACAGCAAAACAAATCAGCAACGACATTATAGATGCTATTAGCTTTCAGGAACATTTCACCAAGGCTAAAAATGAAAAACCACCCTCCAAGCACACTGCTTTGTTGGGTAGTGATTAGCTGCCATTATAGAAAATCTGACATCTTAGTTTTTACTAAAGAAAGGGCCAGTTCTGCTTCAGATCTTCTCTCACCTTCTCTCTGTCATCTAGAGAGCTATGTATGATAAAAGCTGTCAAAAAAGCTCCTCGTGGTGAGATTGATCCTGCAGCAATCTTCCAGCCTTCTATGAGTGCAGCTCTCCAGCCCCGTTTCCCCTGCTGGGGTGCCCATGGAGGGGTGGTGAGTGCCCAGCTGTGGGCAGCAGGATGGGGAGAGGCTCCCTGTGCCCAGGGAGTCCCACGGTCAGGGCAGGACACCCTGTCACTCCCCACCAGTGACCAGCCAGCTCCTGGCATGCAGTGCTGAACACGACAAAGATGTCTCACACCCACTAAACCCAATAACATGATTGCTTAATAACAGAGTTGCTTAATAACAGAAGTGCAGAAAAAGTTTGGCAACTCTAGAGAGCGGATGTAGGAGTTTTATATTTTAGGAGATTTTGAGACTAACGTGCAAGAACATCTGTAATATTCTCCCAACATTTTGATTGCAGATGGCTGTACCAAGTACAAAATGGTCAGAACTAAATGCTCAGCAATACTATTTTTATGTAAATCTGCATTCAGCTGCTCTGTACAAAACACACGGCAAATCCACTCACCCAGAAGATTCTTCTACTGTGGTGAGGAGGGAGAATGGTCACCATTTGCTGAAGCAATTATGAGGATATGGAAACCAGCCCCCTGAACAATGAATCCATTTCCCCCCCAGTTGGCTGCTTAGTCAAAGCCATGATACCATTTTGCAGCCAGGATATTTTCTCCCCTGGCTAATGGCTGAAAACTGAGTTGAAGTGAACTCTGGAGAGAGCGTGGCTTCACCACAAAAATGGAGAGAGGAGGAGCTGATCTAAAGGGTTTCTGTGGGGGTTGTCCAGTGCATCTTTAATTGCAGCAGCAGGCTGGCTGGAATGTCACCTGACACTGGGGGCTGTTACCCCAGTGCCTGCTGCAGCTGTCCTGGGCAATCACTTAGCTCAGCCATTGGCTTCACCTGCTCCCAAGGGAGACACCTGTGGAGCTTTGCCCGATTTCCCACTACACTGGGTGCAAAGCAGTCAGGGTGGTTGTGTTTTCCAGCCAAGGAGTGCACGTGGTGGAGCTACTGAGTAGGCTTGAGAGCATCCTGGAGAAGTGAGTTGAGCTGTTTTAAATTAAAGATCTGAGCTAAAATCATGAAGAGGCTGCAGGTCTGAAGAGGGTTCCTGCAGCTTGGCAGGAATGGGAGGTGCTGGGAACCAGAAGAGGTTCCCTGCATCTGTGCTCCAGCTGTACTGGAAGTAGGCAAAGGGTTGAATGTTAACTGAACAAGATAGAAATGTATAAGAAAGTAAAGATGATGAAGAAGCTGAAATATTTTTAATACTCCTGAATCTTCACTTTTAAAATGCAGCTTCTGCAGCAAGGGACAGGCTTCAAGGAGTCAGCAGTGCAGCTGGAAACGTGGGCATCCCTCCAGCTGCTAGCATTTGCTCAGGCTTGTGGGAGATGGACCAAGCCAAGGGCCAGGCACAGAGTCTGCCACGGTGTGAGGTGGCTGGGTTGTGAAAGTTGTTGTAGAAATGTGCTGTTTTAATGACTTGTGTGACCCAGTTTGAGTGCATCTGTGTGCTTTAACTTAGTGCCAGACCTGCCCCTGAGCCTGGAGAGTCTGGGAATGGCAATGAGGCAGTTGGATTGCAGTGGATATCTGAATGGTTAATCCAGTGCTGCTGCTGGTGTTGATAATTTACTGTTTCTTTATAACCTAAAGATTTTCCTGTAATGGCTCCTTTTCTTGACATACATACAAAAAAATCTAGTTGCCTAATTTCCATCATTCAGGCAAAATGTTAGAGGACATGAGCTGCAAATGTGTGTTTTTTATTTATCCACCAAGTCTTAACTGGCATGTCATAGGATTGATTAGAAATGTGAACTGCAGGACTTAGGATTTCAATGTAGCTCTAAAAGCAGGCAGGAAAAAAAGCCCAGTAAAGCCACTTGTAGTGAAGTGTTTTAGTGCTGAGCAGCCCAGGCACGAGCTCTGAGTGTGTGTATTACTCTTGGACAGCCCCAGGATCACTGCAGAAGAAACATTCAGTGTTTCCAGTAACTTTAAGCCAAGAAATCCAGTAGAGCAGATGGAATACATCAGCTTTCAGGGAGGGCCAATTTAAACACGTGTAAGCACCAGGGGCCCAGTGCTCAAACTTTAACACTTCCAAATTGTTACTGTGAGCATTAAAGGGTTGCTCATACCCACAGTGGAACAGGAGATTACAGACTGATAATTATGTGATCCTGGGAGAATGTGCCAGTGCCCAAACGTCTGAAAGCAGAGCTTGGACATGCTGGAAAGGGCAGCAACAGCCCTGAACAGAGGAAATATGACTGAATGGAAAAAAAGACCATTTTTCCTTTCAGTGCTTTAGCTGAGCAGTAACTATGCCACAAAAACAGCCCTGTCTGGGAACCTGGGGACAGGAGATTCCAATGGACAGTCTTATTTCTGCTGCTGGTTTGTATCTATCTGGCATTTACTTTTCTAGTACTCTCTTGTTGCTATATACTGGAGTTGCCTTTCAGTACCTGGGGGAGGTGGTAGAGGCTGGGGGGCCCCTTCTGTAAAGAGAAGAAGAGCAGTGAGAGTGAGTGGATGGACTGCTGTCCTCTGGGTAATGCCTCCAGGAGCCTGTCCAGGGGAGAGGAGCTCAGCTGCAGTTTCCATCAGCTCTGAATGAGTTGCCAAAAAAGGGTCTGGCTGAGTTTTGCTCCTGCTGCCCCTGATAGCTGGCTGGGAACTGAGCTGCACTGCTGGGCTGCTCTCCTGGGTCTGAAAGCAGTAGCTGGCAAGTGGTGTGTGCATGACAGCCCTGTCCCAGAGCTGAGCCTGGCTCACAGGGTGGAAACCCTCCCAGGCACTCCCTTGGATATATGGCAGGGCTGGCAGCAGGCTGGGATTTTGTATGGCTGCTGTTTGACATTACAAATGAGACATTGTGCTTGGTCATATCCTGGAGACTCACAGCCAGCCTGTGGGAGAGGAAACCCCTCCCTGCCAAAGGGGCTCCCTGAGGATCATCTCTGCCCCTGTGTGCCACAAACCAATGGGCTGGGCCAGGCAGCAGCTGCTCTGGTCAGGGCCCAGCCCTGCTCCAGCTGGACACATGCAGGCAGCAGACACCTCTCTGAAAGTGGCCACTAAAGCTTTTCATTTCATTATCCTGATAATGCAAATCAGAACCAAAGCCTAAACCTGGCTCAGGGAATGGTGTCTTGGTAGGGTGACTTTCAAGGGTTCAGTTTCAACTTTGCACCTTGTGTTTTGCAGCACAGGGGAAAGCTCTGCCAAGGCAGCAAACACATCTGGTTAGGTCCTGGCAGCTGGCAGTGAGTGATGCCCAGCACCTGGGGCACACCCAGAGTGTGAGCAAGGCTTTGCTCTCGAGTGAACTGCTCAGGAGCTCAAGCCTGTCTGCCAGGAGTGATAGTAAAACACCAGGGTGTTTGGGTTTCCAAGCTTTGCTATACAACTAAGAGAGGTTTTGGTAAACTGACCACTGTATTTTATAAACAGGTTTAAAGTCTTTTGATGTCAGTTTATGTTCATGTCAAAATACAGTGCAAGGAGTGAACACCCCTGTCCCAGAAAAAGCTTGTTTAGCTCTGCCTGACACTGCCAGACAAAAAGGTTCCCCACTGACAGCAGAGTTTTGACAAGGGAAGATTGGTTACTATCCCTTGCAATGACCTGTTGATCCTGCTCTTGTTTTGCGGGGTTTATGGCTATATTAATATGGTTTTTTTAAAATGCTAGTTTTACTCTAAAAGACTTCTTTTGACCAAAGAGGCATGGTGGCATACCCAAAACTCTACAGGCAGATCTTATTTAAGCATGGATAGCTCACCAGCCCCAGCAGCCCATGCCTTGGTGGCACTCAGGGACATCCCTAATTGGCCAGGAGTTTCTGGCCTTCAAACTGTCTGTGAAGCTTTTTTCCCCCAATATAGGCTCTCCAGAAATCTTGGGCAGGAGCTATTGAAGAATTTAACTCCAGTCTCTGAAACATTTTGTGTTTCATGTCCTTATCCTTTCCCACAATTACCACATCTATTACACTGGCCTTCCTAGAAGACACAGCAGGGGAAAAAAAAAAGCTATCATGGGGACTGTGTGGCAAAAATACCCAATTAGTCAAATAATTATTATCTCTATAGGAAAATTATGCTTGTTTTAATGTCTGGCCATGTAATTTTCACAACAGGATTGTAATGAGCTCTTTGATATGTGCTAAGGGGTTGTTTATTGCTTAGAAGGGACAGAGGCTCTTGGGGAATATCAGGCATATCATGAATGATAAACAATTATCTTGTTAAGGAATGAAGGCTTGTAGGCTCCTTTGAAAGGATTCAACCCTCACGTTCTTCCACACTAAGGTAACAATTATCCAGCAAAGAAAGGATTTTCTTGCCAAAGTGTTGTTTGTCACAGAGACTTAAAAGCCACGTGCAACCTTTGAAGGTCTTGCAGCTGTCCTGGTGCAATTGTTGTAGCAGCTTCTCTTTGCCAATGATCTGTAGAACTTGCTTGCAGTGGTTCCAAACTTAGAGATTTGCTCTGAACAGAAACTTGAAAAGCTGTTTGAACGTGGTGACACTTGCACAGGTCTTGGGGGCTTTCAGTCTGGTTTCATCAACGACTGGAATCCTTGATGAGGGGGGTATGGTTTCATGGATTCTTTTATCCTCTCCCCTGGCAGGGTGAGGGAGAGAGGGAGGCTGGGGAGGCATCTGTGCTTTTGTGGGCTTGGTGCTTGGCAGCTACCACAGGCACCACTCCTGGTTTAGAGGAGGGTCAGATTTCCCTGTGCTTCTGCAGCTCAAATGCTTTCTGTTCCTTCCAAAGAAGTCTCTTTAGCATGCAGGAGCTGGTTGTTCCCAGTAGGAACAAAATAATATGCTGTTAGTAAAGCAAGGCCCATCAATGTCAGCCCTAAATATTAAACAAGGCCTCTGTGCAGTCTGGGTGCTTTAAATAGTTAAAGTGCAGCTATGAAACAAGCTACTGGGCACTGCTTCACCAATTGCTATTTTTTTCCCCACCCATTCCTCATCCTCTCAGGAAGAAAATGTTGAGGGTTTATTTTTGTGCCTTCAAATTGCTTGCTGCTGCACCACACTGCTCTTTCTCCGCAGATAAAACGCCCTTGCCTTTTACACAGAATAATTCTATTTTTGACTCTAATATATTAAGAATGGCATGAAAAAGAACCACGTCTGTGCTCTAGGGATGTACAAAATCCCATGAGAAAGCAAGCACTTGGGACCCCGAGGGTAGCTGGTCTGAAGGTGCTGTGAAACTGAGATGGCATTTCTCTGTAGCCTGACGTGAGGCTGAGGGAACAAGGGAAGGGGGAGGCATTTCTGCTGAACCAGGTCAAGGTGAATGAAGCCCAAAGAACCCACACATTGCAGGATGCAGCTGCAGCAGGTGTCCAGCTGCTGCTGACCAGGTGGCTGTGTGAGCTGAGCTCTGCCATGTCCAGAGGGAGAGGCTGGGGCAGCAGCTCCATCCATCCCTGCAGAGCTACCCCAGACAGGCTGGAGAGGCACAGCTGTAACTCACTCTGCTCCTATGGTTCTTGCCTTGGGTTTTAAAAACAGGCAGAACACCTGGAAAACAGCACTGTGTGCAGTGCTTCAGGCACTGACCCAGTGGGGGCTGGCTGGGCTGGGTAACACCTGGCAGGGTGTGTGGGAATGGGAAGAGGCCAAGGGCAGTGCAGGGGAAAGGCAGGCTGCTGGAGCTTGGTGTGAGTTAATGCATCTCTGTATCTGGCAAAAGAGAGAGATACTCTGATATGGACACTCTGTGCTATTATTTTCCTAATTTGGTATTTGATTGCTTGACCCCTTGGTTTTGAATTAAGAAGGTGATGGATGGAAGGGGAATAAACCACTGCCAGATATCAGGTGCAGCTGGAAAAACATACTGTTGGTCCCTAAATAGAAGGGCAAAGGAGCTGCTAATTTCCACATTTAATTCCAGCCATGCTTCCAAACTCTGTTTATACCAGAGAACAAAGTCAAATGAGGGGAAGGTGAAGAGGACAAAAATGGCAAGAAATGTCTGACAGCAGTTCACTTTCCTAGGTCAGGAGCAGACACTGTAGGCTGATCACAACATGTTTAAAACTATGAAGGGAAGAAGGTTTCCTTAACCTTTTGCAGAGGCCATTTATTGTCTAATCTTTATTCTCCCCCTTTGTGTTTTGGGGGATTCAATTAAAAAATATTTTGAAGCTGTTGATTAGAGCTCACAGCTCTGGAAGATGAGGGCTCCCACTTGGAGCTGCTGTTTGACAGTGCAGAGAGGCACAGCTGTGGCTATGTTAAACCTGCCCCAACAGAGAGCCCTGGTATGGGCATAAGGGAGCTCCAAGTGAGGCTTATCCTACAATGGACTGATGTTCCTTAACAGATTAAACCAAAAAACAACCCAAACCCCAACCCTCCCCCTCAGTAAGACAAACACAGCCCCTTCACCAAGCAGAAAATCCCACTCAAAACCAGAACCCAAACCTATTGCTAGAAGAGGCTCTGCAGATGTGTCTGTTCCTAAAGAAACAGTTCTCTGAACCCTCCCCTTGGTGATATTGTCTGTGCCACAGAATCATTACTTACAAGGTATGTGGGTGCACTTGTCTCTGTATTTATAACAGTTTTCACTCCCTCCATGAATGCAAAGGCCTGGAGTTGTAAAGGCATCTAATTTATCACTGACTGCAGTCCAAAATTTTAGCTCCTATTCTGAGAAATCTGCAGGAGGTAAAAAAGGACTTAAACAGATTTGGAAGAGTTGATGCATCATGTGAAGTCTTTTGGGGTAAAGAAGATGCTCTGGATGAATTCATGGCTCCCACTGCCAGGACTCTGCTCGTGCCTTCCAGAGCAGCCCTTGCTCCTGTGCCCCAGTGCTGTCCCACTGCAGCCTGGGTCAGCTGCAGCATTTCTGAGCCAGGTGCTGACCTGTTGCTCTCACAGCAGGTTTCAGGTGCAGAGCTGGGCTCGAAGGTGGCACTGAGGGTTTCACTGCTGCTGGAAGCAGTTTTGTTCCATCCAGCCCCAATTAATTGTTGGCTGTGCTGCAGCTTTATGAGCCCAGCACAATGCCAGATGGGAATGCTGCTTATGCAAGCTCATAACAGACCTAAGGGTGCCCTTCCTTTCTCAGCAAGAGCTGCTGATAAGATCAGTTTCTGAATGAAGCCTGCTCTGGTTTCTTTAAACTCTTTTGAAGTTTTTGGGTTTTCTTTAACAATTTCCTTACAGACTCCTAAAAGACAATCTCACTGTGGCCTGGCTGAAACAAACCCTGCTTGCTGTTGGATTATAACCACCAGGACTGATATTGCAGAATCCACCTACAGTGAGCTAGTTCAATGGTATAGTTATAAAGGAACTGCTGGTGTTACAGGTTTAAAAGAGAAAATTTATTCTTAAATGTCACTGGCTTCTCCTTGCTGACAAGCAAGTGAGTAAATTCCTTTTCCTTGTAGTTTAGGCACTTTTCCCCTTGTTCAGCAGAGAGGAGATGAAGCCTGTGCTATCCTGAAACAGCTGCCCACATATGAGCACTGGAGCTCTGCACACCTTCAAAGAAAATCTGACCTCAACATGTCAATATCTCAGTGCAGGGTGAAATGCCTTGTTTTCTGTCTGAAGGTGCTGGAAAAGTATTTGTTAACAACAGCAGAGCTGAAACTGAAAGGACAGAGGATATGACTCCTTAGAAGAAGAGTTTGCTGTTTAGTGTTGTTCCCCAAAGAGAACAACTAGAAGAGTCTCCATTTACTTATTACTTTGAACAATGCTTTACTGTTTGCCTGGTTGTTCAAAAGAAAAGGAAAGACATTTTTACAGTTGCAGAACATGAGGCTGTGTAGAATCATTGAGTAATTTTCTTTTTCTTTTTTTTTTGTTCCTTCTTCCCCTTGTCTCTAGAGAAGGATTAGTTGCTGGGGAGATGGCCAACCCAGATTCTAAATGGAAAACTCCTGAACAAAGGAAAAATTAATGCTGGTCAATGCAGCTGGGATTCATCACACTCTGCCTCTCTTACAAGTTTTTGTGCATCTGATTGGGGATTTATTGGTAGGAACACGTTGCCTTATGCCTCAGATGTGATCTATAACCTTGTTTTCCTTTAAAATGAAGTCTGATTTGGACTTTAACATATCCTTTGTGTGATTTGCTCTGCGCTCCTTGTCTGCAGTGTCAGGTCAAGCCTCTGATCAAGATGCACAAAACACTAGGGATGAATATGTGATGAATTCCAGCCCTGTGGAAGAAAGGACACAGGTTAATATACCTGTCTGTTCCACATGAACCAGACCACCTGCTGGATTCTCCACACTTGCCCTTGGCAATCCTGCCACAGGGAATGAGCACTGTGAAAAACTTGGTCCAGGCTAATGAAAGCTGAGCCTTACAGTGCAAGCAAAATGTTTTTTCCTTTGAAGGACAGAAAACCTGGGGAAGTAGAACTGCAGGTCAATTCTGTTCCTCCTTGGTTCAAGATCTGCATGAATGTTATCTGCTAAACTTATTGTGTCTTAGTGCCTTACACCAATGAAAGAAAAAATCCTGAGTTTATACTGGGAAGGAAAAAAACAAAAAGGAGGAGAAACCTGACAACTGGTGATGGTTTCCTTGTTATGGGTTTGAAGCAAAGTGCTAAGCATGGCATCAGCATCTTCCCAGTGAGATAACTGGCCCAGGCAGCACAAACAACACCTGACAGCCAGAGCTCCTGCAGAGGAGAAGCACTGATGAAGATAATCTGGTTTTGTGCTTTTACCTCGTTCATTGTGTGTGTACATACTGCAAAGTACATGGTGCCAGGAGGGAAACACTGATAGCAGGGATGCCTTTGCTGTCATCAGCCTCTAATAACACTGGAACAGCAGGGGCTGAAACCACCCATGGTGCTGAAGTTCACTCGAGTACAACTCTTTATTTCAGGAAAGCAGAAATGGGAATGATGCTGGAAAAGTACTGGAAGGGTCAAGACAGTTCTTAGAAGGTCTGTGTCATTGTTCTGAAGCATGTGAGGAACAGCAATGTGTTGTGTGGGGGTTTATATTTATATATATATATATATATATATGTATGTATGCACACGTATCCTCATTACATAACACTGCAGCTCCAAGGAGTCAGGACTGAATTTCACAGCTAAAAAAAAAAAAACTCACTGCCTTTGCATTGCCTAGAGAAAAGCCTGACAGGACAAGCCTCAACAACAAACACAGATAAGCAGAATGTGCCACCCCTGATGGTTTCAATTCAGTGAAATCTCTGAGCACACGGGCACTGGTTTGTGATGATGCCCACACTGTGCAGAGAGCATCCAGCTGGGCCATGCAGAATGGAACCTCTGGGTGCAGCAGGGACATTGGCCTCTGGAGAGGCTCCCCAAGGGCTGAGTCTGGCCTGGGCTGATGCTAAGAGAAAGCCCTGCAGCCCAGCCCACACTCTGCCATCATCTGGCTGCTCCAGCTGCAGCAGGGCTGCTGCCTTTGGCTCTGGCTGTTGGGGAGGGAGCAGCAGAGTCCCACAGCCCTGAGGGAGCAGGAACGCATTCCTCCCAACAACTGACACTTCTGAAGGGACTTTGGTCATGGCAGCCCTTTCTTGATCTCAAACATGAATTTTTAGATGTCTGTGGTACCTGCTGAAGAAGCAAAGGCTCTGGTCTGTTCCTTCTCCTTCTGGAGCCATTCTAACCATAGGCAGCTTCTCGAGGCTGACCTAGACAGTTTCCAAAGGTGAGTTTAGAGCCATGTTATGTTATCCTGGAACTGACAAGGTGTTCAAAGGCTGAACACCCTGTGGGACTTTCTCAGATAGACCAGCAGCCACCTGAGGGAAAATGCTGCTTACTTTCCTCTTGCTGCTTTGTAGGACTTGGTAAATCCTTCTTTCCTAGAAAATTAACCTTGCCTTTCTTAGTCCTGCCCAAGGACACTGGGCTCAGTGCTCTTTCTGCCTGGAGAAATGTGACAAAATCCAAATTCTTGCTCCGCTCTCATCAATCCTGTGGGAAAAAATCGGATTTTGCCCAATCCTATATTTCCCATTCAGCTTCTTATACAACACAGGAAAGTGTTCATTCCTTTCAGGAAGGGGGGTTTGAGCAGTTCTGGCATGTCCTGCTGCAGATGGGCCATCCCCAGAGGGGTCTTTGTCAGGCAAGGATGGGCCAGTCTGCTTGGAGCCCAGTTCTCATACCTGGCCCAAGTGCCTTTGGTGAGGGGGTCCAGCAGCCCCTGTCCCACACCTGGCTAGAGAAATGAGAGTCCCATCCTCCTGCTTCTGGAGGCTTTGGATTTTCCTGCAACAAGCTCTGTCTGCAGCTCCTGCCTGTGCTCCAGCTGCTGCCATAGCATACCCCAGGGACAGTCACATCTGAGTGCACAAGGAATGAGCAGAGAGCCTTTGATCAAATGAGACATTTCTGTGCTTTTAAATGGACAGGAGCCTCACAAAGGAATGACTGTATAGGTGTAATTCATTACTATTATTTCATAAACCACAATAATCTTGGGATTCCTATGGGTTTGCACTAATAAGCCTAGAGAGTGATAATCCAGTGTTTGAGCTCTGAATGTAGGTATTGCTCATGGGGAGTAAACTGCTGGCAGGAACACTTCAATAAACTCTATCATCAAGCTGAATGATACTTTAAAATAATTGTTTAACTTTTACTAGCAGCCATGATTAATTTAATGAAGTTTCCCAGGATGTTTTAAACCAAAAGAGAGAATGTTTGCAGTCCTCTGCAGGGAGACATCACACAGTGCACATTCAACAGGAAAGGTCTGGCAGAGGAGCCCCTTTGTTTATTCTTATTTCCTTTTAACCAATGCTAATCTGAGCTCCTGGTCTCATGCTGTTAAGCCCTACACTTCAGTATAGCTGAAGCTTCCCCTGGCAAACAACTGAGCAGCAATTTAACCCTCACCTCAGTGAGCTGGGTTTGCTGCCAAAGAGAGCTACCCTGCTTTGTTTTTTAGGGTTTTTTCCCCCTTTCCCCCACCCAAGTCTATTCAAATAGTTCCTTTTGCAGCAATCTGTTCCCTTCCTCTGGGCCTGGTGCTGTTGCTGAGGTGCCCTTGGCACGGAGCTCTCCAGGGCTGCCTCTGCTCCTCTGCATTTCTGCAGCTCCTGGCAGCACTGCTCCCTCCCTGCCCACGGGGCTCAGGGGCTCTTTCAGGAGCAGCACCTCCCCTTCAGTCAGCTCTCTGTCCTTTCTCCAAGCCTAAAGCCAGAAGGTGTTTTGCCACTTTTCAGTATTTTCTCCCCAAATACTCTCATGCTCACAGAGAAAGTACATGCAGAAGCTTTGGCTTTTTGGCTTGCTTTACAACCAATGCAAAATATGCCTGTGATAAAACTGCATTTTCTCATGGCAAATGGGCATCCCAGAGAGCCTCTCAGACTCCCCACTGTGTGAGCTCCCATTCAGTGCAGCCCAGTGGTGGGAGTGTAATGGTGCTTCAGTGGGCATTTATTTGAATTTAATATACACCAAATTGCTGGTGGAAAGCTTTTATCAAAGAAGTAAAACTCCAGATACCAGAACTCTGTCTTTTATCTACTGAGAGATAGCCTATAAATCCAAGCAGCATTGGAGATTGCAAGATTTGTGACAAATGGAAAGAGTAGGGTAAAAATAAGAAAGTCAGCTGCCATTGTGTGTGCTCTGGTCCCATGGTCATGCTCGTGGCTGGCTGATGCAATTTCTTCTTGGAACTCACACAAAGGATCCATCCTAAGACAGCAGCTGAAGAGGGATTTGTATCCAGTGACTTTTGTTTAAGTGAGACCATTAATGCTCTGAACACAAGTCTGTAAATGTGATGATGTGCCATGGTTTATTCAGGGCAGCTCTGAGTTTCTTACTCAAGCTGGTTATAATAATGATCCTGCTTTGGAAAGTGGTCAGATGGAACCTGATAAATCTCCTTAATAATCTGATGGGTGTGGTTTGTAAGGTTCTAGAGATTCTTGATGATTGTACAGCAATCTGCTTTGTTCCAGAATAAAGCTTGGTCCAACACTATAAAAAGAATGCAGCACATTCCAATATTCTAAAAGTGTACACTTGGATGTCTTAGTTCGGGCATTCCTGTAATGGCTTCTTCTCATACAATTTAATTGCTTTCTTATTTTATATTTACCCATAAAGTTCTTTATTTTACAATCAATGAAACTACATGCATTTGGAGGCAGCTTTTCCCCTTCATTTTCTTTCCAAAGAAAAATTGACAAAAATTGAAATGTATGGCCAAGATGTTGTAGTAAGAAAAAGTTATCTGCTCAGATAAGCTACAGAAACAAAGTGCTGAAAGAAAATACTTGCCTTTTTTCTTCACAGAAGTGAAGAAAATACTGCCTTGTGGAGGAGCATTTGCTGTATGGGGATTTGCCTCTGAAATAGCTGGGGATCCCAAAAGTTGCACCTGAACAAGATTTAGGACTCCATTCTACTTCCTTTTACATAGATAAGAATTCTTTTGCTATAGTCAGAGTTTCATGAAAGAAAGTCTTTGCTGATGTAAGTGACAATGGCCTGAAGTGCCATTGTCAGGTAAATGATGATGTCACATAGGATGACACACAGCTTTCTCTTTCCATGATGTACTTAGGTTTGACTCAAGCCCTTCTCATCCAAACCTGACTTAATCCCCAGCAGGTCCTCCCTCCTCATTCCTTTAGAGGGAACTCGCTGTTCAAAGGGGACATATCCCAATCCCATTAGATACTTTTGGGTGCACTTCACCACCTTTCTCAGGACCTGTTTTGGTACAAGATATTTGGTGTTATCCTTCTGATTTCCCACAGCTACCAGAGCATAACCCTGCACCGCACAGTGGCTCCAGCCTGAATTAATGTCTTGAATTTATAAAATATGTGTCTCATACTCAAGCTCTCACCCTCCCCACTGGGGACTGAATCAGCAAATGAAGAGAAGGATTATTTTCTGCTTTCTTTTAGTCATGTTTATTTTTCACTAAGACAACTTCTCAGAGAACAGGCTGAAATCTTACTGTGTCTGCTCTTTCCTCACTCTTTGGTTTTTTTTTTCTCACCACAAAATAATAGAAATCATCTGGAGTATGGGGATATAAATTATTTATGTCAATGGCTACATTTAGGAGTGACTTTTAATGGCTTTATCTTTGCTTTAGAAGTGAAGAGACCATAGGCATAGGTCAGTAAAGCAGTAAAGGGAAAAAACACCTTCAGAGACAGGAATGGAGAGATGTGTGCAGGGGATGCTTTAAACTTTTGAAATATAACAGGCTAATTCCACCAAACTCTACTGATTTGTAAGATCTCTGAAACTCTTAGTTCTATGCCATTTCTTGGCTGTCACTTTTATCACGTGGGCTAATTAAAGTATTTTGGTTAAATATGGGCAACTATAACCACAGTCTGTTCTTCCAGTCCTGCTGGTGCAATCTTTCTTTGTCAAACAAGGAAAATGGACTTCCATCTTCAAAGGTTTACTGGGGACCTTTAAAAGATTCCATGGAAAAGGTTTCCTCTGATTGCTTGCAGAGTTTGCAGTGTCACATTGCAGCACTCCCATGAATGAGCTCCAGGGAGCAAAGCTGCTGGGGCTGCTCTCCCTGACTGAGCTGTGCAGAAATGAGCTGAGCACTCTCAGTGTCAGTGGAACAAAGGGATCCTATGGGGACCTTTGTGTGCAGGTGGACCTTTTGAGGTCCTATGACAGTCTGTGAGGGGTTGGTCACACCAGCAAAGCCACCCCCCCACAAAAATACAAAATCCTTTTCCCTGGAACAGCTGCCAGAAGGAGCCTTTTCTCCCCAGTCAGTCCTGGCTAAGGCACTGGAGTGGGAAGAAGTGAATGAAAAGAAGTTTGGCTCTCCATTGCCAGGAGCAGCTCTGGGAACAGAGCTTTTCAGCAGTACCCTGATTGGAATGGCTGCAGGCTCAGGGCACTCCCTGGTGCCAGCCTTGGCACCTGGCTGATTTTCAGCACCATTTGTTACTTTTTTTAAACCCAAAGCCAGTTGAAACTAATGAAAACACGCTTCCTTAGCAGCCAGGGATTTGGCAGCCAAGCACTGCTTAAACTTTCAAATGTAAATAGCTTTGTCATTCTATAGGGTTTGTTCTCAGGTAAATGAGCAGACCTTACTGGGAAATTGAATCAAAAAATATTGATTTCCCCCCTTCCTCATATCTTTCCAAATATGTCCTTAATTTTTGCCAGTTCTAAGGTGACCCTGTTCATGCAATCTAATGTTTAATAGCTATATTGAATAATATCCCAAAGATGAGTCACAGCATGGCTGAAATTTGCACTGAAGTCATAGAAAAACATAACCCCTGAATCAAAAATAATTTGTGGTCTTTCCTATACCCTCTGGCCCTAGGTACAGAGTCAGCCTCTGAAAAGGTTTGCTTGTCTTTAAAATAAGCTAAATCCTCTGGTGTGCCCCAGCACAATTCCACCAGTGCTGGCACACTGCTCCAGTTCCACACCCAGAGAGGGAGCACTCCCTCATCAGATTTATTTTTAATAGGCTGACTGAAGAACAATACCCACTCTGCACCTAATGAGACTTAAGACTGGACAAATACTACAACTTTATCTACTTTTGCAGTTGAGAACAGGGAAAAATCACAAGTTGCAGACCGTCTCCAGCATTCATATAAAATGGAATTCTTAAGCTATTTTGACAGAAAATGTTGGCTGGCTAAAATATTGTTGGAAGTGCTTGTATTTTTTCTAAAATCCCTTGTGGTTTCTTGTCAATCTCCCAGGTTTTCAGCCCTTTCTTCTTGAATCTGCCATTTGAGTTAGCCTTGCTGCACTGATTTTGGCTGAAAAAGTGAATTGTTCCCCCATGCAATTGGGAATCCAGCTCAGTCCTCCTCTAAGACAGCTGATAATACTGACCTTGGTTATATAGACTTGGTGTGATTTTGGAAAAAAAACCCAAACAAAACCATCAAAACAAACCAAAAACCCTAGAATATCTATCTATCTATCTATCTATCTATCTATCTATCTATCTATCTATCTATCTGTCTGTCTGTCTGTCTGTCTGTCTATCTATCTATCTATCTATCATGTTACATTTTTTTCAGGGAATTTTTCATTCTCAGTGACAATGCAGCACCACTAGATTTTGCAGTGCAAAGACTGCCTTTAATCAAATCCAATCTTGCAAACACTTATGTAGATCTCCCTAATGATAATTTCATCTCTGTGACACCACAGGACTGGAAATACTAATTGTTTCAGCATGTTATTACTGTCTCAGTTGTTATTGTTACCTGCTGTCCAAAGCCTTTGTCATTTCACAGGACAGCGAATGCTTTTATTGTGATATCCTATTTCTAAAATACACAACAGAAGAATTATTGTTATCATAAAATGTTCTAACTGTGTGAAGCATGAAAGGAACAGCCCTATTTCTCATACACATTGAAGGGTTAAGTCACATACTTTGGGAGCACTGTTGCTTATTAAAAAATTATTTACGAGCTGAATTGTATCACTTCTAAATATATAAAGAGTTGGGATGGCTTCCAACAATTACTGAAGAAGCCAGCCAAGTGATGCTTTCCAATTAAATCAGGCTGAGCTGTTTGGTTTTTTTCTTTTTTAACTTCTCAGTGTCCTGTGTTCTTGCTTCTGTGTTTGATGACTCAAACAGACAATGAATGAACCTCGTGCAAGTGAAGTCTCACACGTCTCCTCCTTGCTCTCCTTTCATGTGCTGGGGAGCACGAGGAGGCTCTGCAGGTACTCCCCACATGAAAGGTGTCTTTCTTGTCCATAGAAGTGCTGCTGCTGGTGCTTCAGTCCTTGCTTTTATTTAGAACCAGTTGTTATACAAACCTTCAAAGCTTTTAACTTCAGATAGCTTATTTATATTTGTTATGTTCGGTCTTTGATAATGACTGTGTTAAAAAACCTGAGTAAAGAGAGCAGAGCTGAAAGCATTGACTTCCATGGCTGTGCCTGTGCAGTTCAGGCTAGACAAAGAGACAGATGAAAGTCCATGATGTCTAATTTATTAGAGGGGAAGTAAAGAACAAATTAATTAAAAAGGAAAATGCTGGACAAAAAACCCCACTAAGCCCTGAAGTATTCCCTTTCCTCCTTGCATTGGATGAAGCTCAGATGTGTACAGGGATGTCATGCACCACTACTCACGTGTGGTATCACACTGCTACCAGGTCTTGATAGAGGAAAAATTCCCCAATTCTCCACTGGTTTATTTCCTGGGTGAAGCATATTATAGAAGGTTCCATCTTTCTATCCAGGCTGAGTCCTGGACTGTAGACCTGGAGGATATACCCAGACCACAGCAGCCCATGAGCTTTTTCCAAGATGTCTGAGAAAAAGGTGATTATGAAAACCTACTCAAGTCTTTATAAACCTAAATTCACTGTAAACACTCTGAACTGAAAAAAAAGTTACATAATCTGCAAAATTAAATAGAACACTGAAAACACTGCAGCAGACTATTGAGTGCTTATTCCTTGGGAGTGCTTACTCCTTCCCATAGCTGGCTGTAGTCATCACTGCTGCAGAGCCCACTTGGTTCTATGCTGAAGAAATATGTCAGCTCCAGAGCACATAGGGCCTGCCTTTATTGCTGGGATTGGAAGTTTGCCACTCAAAGACATAATCAGAATAGGTTTTTTATTTTTATTTTTTTAGATATAAATCTCATTTGAGTATCTGGCATATTTATTTAGCTCTGTTACAGGTTCACCTACTCACCCATGATGGTTTACAAGATTTAAATAAAGGTTTCTCCTCGATTAGTGCTGGAAAATGAAACCAGCTTGTGCAACCTGGAAAAATGATTTAAAATGATGGAAATTATTCTTGTACCAGGAAGACAGAAATAGCCCAACACAAGTGCATTCTGCAGTTGCCAGTTGAACAGCAGCCTGTTTTGTGCTGTGCCTTTTACTGATTCATTTCTAGGGTTGTTCTCTAAAAAGAATCTGCAGTCAGTGGGACTGAACCGCTGCTTTCTGTCAAGTGGAAACCGAGTGGCTGTTCCATAGCCTTTGTCCAAAAGCTTCCTGTGAAAGCTGAAACAGTGGGGCACAGGGACCTGCCAGAGCCTGCCACTGGGAATGCAGGAGTGCAGTCCTTGCCCAGGGTCTGCAGGTCCTGCCAGCTCCTCCCTTTCTGCTGGGACAGCTCAGATGCTGCAGCAGAGCCTATTGCTGCCCAGGCCACACTCAGGAGTTTCAGCCAGAGGATTTGGGAAGCCAAATCTGATTGTCACATGTCTGCACCTCCACCAGCCTTTCCAAGAGCATCCCAGGGCTTGACACACACTCCTTCCCACAGAGTGGAATTGCCCTGCCATGCTGCTGTCTCTTAAGGGGTTGGCACTTACAGACATGTCTACTGTTTTCAATAAAGATTTTTTGGGATTGATTTCAGGAGCCCAAGTTTTCTGGGCACATCAGTACCACCTGCATTGATGCTGAACCATCTCTGTGTGGGACACTCCCAATGGCTGGGAATGTGTTCTGCTGACAGGATTCAGGCAGTGAGTGGTGTGCCCTGGGCAGGGCTCCTGACCATGTGCAGAATCTCCCTGCTTTTCTTTCACATTGCACAGCCAGAAC
The DNA here is from genome assembly GCF_022539315.1 of Serinus canaria. NCBI lineage: Eukaryota > Metazoa > Chordata > Aves > Passeriformes > Fringillidae > Serinus > Serinus canaria. Next base: position 11,893,624 of record NC_066324.1, on the reverse strand, counting down.
ACCAGGGACTCCAGGGCAGTCCTGAGGAGCAAGCCAGAAGGGAGGTGGTCTGTGAGGCATCAGCAAAGAGCACTCACAGGACTGTGGGTGAGTTTGTCCTTACTAAAGATGAGCTGCTCCAGCCCATGGTTAGCTTTACTCCCAGCCTGTCCCATTAAAGAAATGCAAACCCACTCTGCTAGGCCCAGGTAGGGCTGTCAGTCCCTCAAGTAACATCCCCTACAATCAAATGATGCCTTCCATTTGGGAATTGGCAACAAAACTCAACAGTTTTGTTGCCAATCCCATTGAGTTCCATGTCTCACCACGTTTTCACAATGATATTCAAAGAGTAACACTGATGTACTTCCAGCACAGTGGCTTAAACAGATTTCTGTGGCATGTCCACATGCTTCTGAAAACTGTATTCTCACAAGCCAGCAACTTCTGTGAAACTCTTACCAGCCATGATCCACCATGGACAATCTTTCTCTGCTAGAATTGAAGATTTTCTCAATACTGTGTTATCTGAGGGCAATAGGACACACAAAGAATCCTGCAGGGCTCTCCAAGACCAACACAAGCCCCTGGCTACAGCCATTCTTTAGCTCCTTATGGAAGTGCATCTTATGGGTATCTTTTGTACCCATATGAATGTCACAGTCTGAGCTGGGATCCACAGATGAAAGAGTGGGAGAAAGGGAAGTTTTATCCCACTTCCACCCCCAGTTCTGCTCAGTTCACTCATTTCCTTATGTGCTTTTGGCTGTACCACCCCAGCTTTAACCTCTTTCTGCCCCAGTGACAACAGCTGGTTGTTCAGCTGATGTCCAAAATAGCACTGGGCTGCTCCAAAAATTACCACAGCTTCTCCTCTGGGGCACAGCCAATGTGGTCTCACTCAAACTATTTATTTACAATACATCTTAAAAGCCCTCTGACATCCCAATCAGTAGCAAAATGAAATAAACATTGATTTGTTACAAGATGTATGAATCTTTCTACCATCAGGGAGAGGAAGGAAAATAGAAGCTTTAGAAACAATCAGAGTAATAACTTTTGTATCCTAGTCTGGAAATTGCAACACACACAAAAATAGACATTTTTAACATATAAAGATCTAAAACATATTTTCTACATTTTTGTAATTTGAAGGCTCCCAAAGCATAATGAACACAAATATCTTTTTGTTTGCAGCATATATCCTGCTTAATAAACCATCACACAAAGCATTTTGGCTCTTAAAAATAGCTGCTAAAATGAAGGCTGTCTAACAGAGCATAGATTGAGATGGTTATTAATGCCAACACTTGGCCCCTAGATAGTCTGCCAGAGGCTCTGCTCAGTAAGAACTGAGAAGTTCATTGCACTTGTCTTAGAAATGCCTCTCCATAATATCCATATTTGGAAAAGAAATGGGAAAAGACACTGAAGCAAAATATTCTTTTCCTCTCCAAGCAGAACTTAAAAAAATTTTATATTATCTAAAATTGTACCAAAAAAATGCTTTCACAGCAACCAGTTTCTGAGGTATTTAAAATTCTCTTACTTGACTTAGCTAGAAACAATCTCACTGCTATCTCAAATTTGCTAGAAAGAGAATGACAGATCTGCCCTGAACTTCAAGTATCAGGCACTTTTTCATTGTTCTTTCCTAATGAAATATCAAATTTTCACTCCTGTTTGGAAATCAAATGACAAGATTGTTTGACTACAGCTATGTACAACAAAGGCACTAATTAGAAAATTCCCTGGCAAATGCCACAGCCAAGACTGATTTCTGTTCAAGACTATGATGTTTACCCTTGCTTGGGTAAATAAGAAATACAGAAGACAAGGATAATCAGTTATTTTGTGTATCCTAACCATTTCTAGTCCCAAATAACTTCCACATAAAATTATACCTTCAAATCTTCTAAAAAAGCCCAGTAGCATCTTCCCACCTTCTCCTAAGCTGTAACCCTTTTCCTGCTGTATATGTTATCCATGGCAGAAAACAAATTCCTTTTGTTTTAATTTATCCAATCACATCATCTTTGTTTGCACCCATAAGATCTGACACTCAAGCTGGGAATTTTCCTTAAGGCCTGCAAAAGGACAGATTTTGGGACAGAGCTAATAATGATTCCTTTATCCTTCCCATGTATTACAAACCACTCCAGGAAATGTAAACTTTCCAAAGCTTTTGAGCATTTGAACATTTTGATTGAGAAGGAATCCTCAGCTTGTCACTTGTGTTGGTTTGTGCTTTTAAACGTGAAGGGTGTCTCTTTCTGCTCATGGCAGGGATCCCACTTCACACATCAGCTAATTAACCACAATTTACACTGAAGTACCAGTGATTACTCTGCTGTAATGCTGCTGTTTCTTAGCAACCATGAAAGATATGGTAAAGGATGTGAGACAGAGACCCAAATAACATCATTTCCAGATTGAGAGCTTCCACCTAGACTAACCTATGAGTGGGACAGTAAATTAATTTTAAATTTCTATTTCCCTACTTCAGTGCTATGTCCCTTTTAGGCTCTAAAAGGGACATAGCACTGAAGTGTGCTTTGTGTTTTTCCCAGTCCATAATGGCAGGTAAACATTTAACCTCCCCCGAGCTGAGGATACCTGCTAGCTACTCCAAATAATAACTTGTAAGGCTTAATTAGAAAACTATTTCCTGCGTTATTCCCATGTGATGACATGTCTAGCACTAATTCCCCACTTGATGGGAGTTCTACCACACTAAAGCTGCAAGGTTAGGTCTTGCTTCAGTGTTACACAATAAACAAAAATCTATTTTTTAAGTAGCAAATTGGTAGTAGGTAATTATGTGTTTCCTCATAATCCTAAAATGGTATTTTGAGCACTTAAATTGCTTTACTCTGATCTGAAGATACTTCTTTTATGTATTAACCAACTTTATACTGGAAGACAATTCTGTCAATGCTTTTCAAAACTATTGACAGGATTAAAAAAAAGTCTGACCACTGAAAGTCCAATTAAAAACCAAATGCCTTTAATATTTGATGTGTCCTTTTATGACTTGCTATGTAGCTCTATTCTGTGACTGCTACTTCCATATGATGATGTCAATAGTGCAGGTTTAGTTTTTATTCTGGAAGAAATGGAAGATTGGTTTCTGTGATCCTATTTATATTTTTCTTTTAAACACAGCAATGACTGAAGCAGGAAACCAACAAGCAGACTTTGAAGTACCAAAGCAGGACAAAAACTGAGGGCTCCAGCTCAGAAGAGGCAGGAGCCCACATTTGGGATTAAGTGTCCAAGGCACACAGAACGTGCAGCCATGGGAGACACACATGGTGCCACCCCCAGCCCTGGCAGCTGGGAAAGCTGCACTGGGAGGGAAGAGCTTGATGCAAGTGCTGGGGTCTCATGGTCACCTGGGGGGCACAGCCCCACCAGGATGCATGTGGCATTCACATCCTCTGAAAAATCCCTCCGCCCAGGATTTCTCTCCTGGGAAGCTGAGAAGCCTCAGAGAAAAAGGAAAACAATAATTTTCTGATTTGCTTCTCCTGTGTTTGGAGATTGTTTACAGATGGTTGTTTCACTGGATTTCTGGTGTGTTTTGAGTCATTGGCCACTCAGGTCCAAGCTGTGTTGGGACTCTGAAAAGAGTCATGAGTTTTTTATTATTATCTTTTAGCCTTCTGTAAGGATCCTTTCTGTATTCTTTAGAATAGTTTAGTTTAGCATTCTTTAATGTAACATAGTATCATAAAATAATAAATAAGCCTTCTGAGAGCATGGAGTCAGATTCATCATTCCTTCCTTCCTTGGGGCACCCCACAAACACAACACATGCAGAACTTCAGTGTCTGCACCACCACTGTGCCAGGCAGGGCTCAGCCTGTGGTGGCAAACTCACCTGGCACCAGGGCAGAACAGGGGTGTCAGGAGGCAGTGGGGGCACCTGCCAGCCCTTCTGCAGTGGCACCTTCCTGGGACAGGGCCTGCCCCAAGGACATTGGTGCTGTCCCCCTGGCACCAGGTGCTCCCCATCAGCAGAGCCAGGGCTGCACTGAGCAGCTGCACCTGGGGCTACAAATGTGGGAGAGGCAGGGGAAGGGGCTATTCCTGCAGGGAAGGCTGGGGAGAAGGTGGCTGTGGAAGGCTGGAACAGGGGACACACGGCTTGCAAGGTGAGTGAGCAGCTCCTGGGTGCTGCTGGCTCCTTTTCTTCTTGCTTGGGGCTGTTTGTTGTGAGAAATTGCTTTGCTGGTGTCACAATGTACTCGGTTGTTGTTTGGGGTTTTGCTGCTGTGAGACATGGTGTGCTGGGCTGGAAGGAGCCCTGGTCCCACCTGGGGGCTGCTCTGCCCAAGGGTACCTGGGACCTGCAGGCAAAACCTCTGTGAGAGAGGGTGGCTTTGTCACAGTGCCCCAGGCCTGCCCAGGGCAGGGCTCTGTGCTCCTTTTTGCTGCTCTGGCAGCAGGTACAGGTGGAACCTGGGGCTGTCTGCATGGGTGCTGTAGTTTTGTTTCATGGTCATGGAACTGAGAATGGATCTAACTACTTTTATAAGGTTTTCATTGTTTTTGCTGAAAGAAGATAAATGTAAATATCTGACATTACAGCTCTTTATTCATACATTCTTAGTGGTGTCTTGCAGGGTGTTTGGCAAAGTTCTGCAAGAACCAAGGAGTCAATTCCCCTGGCACTGTGTGGTAACACCTCCACCAGCCAGCCTGACTATGGGTTTAAAAGATACCTCTTCACTCACTGACTTTAAAAGTAAAGCTAGTTTGGCAATGTTTGGATTTTTGCTTGTTTAGGTGGTGTGGTTTTCTTTTTTTGTTGTGTTTGGTTTTTGGTCTTTTTTTTTTTTTTGTTGGTTGGTTTGTTGCTTTTTTTAAAGCATAGATATTAATTGGTAATCTGAAACAAAGAAACTATTGGATTAATGAGTATAAATAAGTACATTGTCCGTGCTCAAGAGGAGTTCCCAGAAAGGGTATTTTCTTGTAGTGCAAGTTTACATGGTCCTTGGGATTACTGTTCTTTTATCATTTTAGCTGCCTTCTGTTGAGGTATTTTATTTTCATCTAGAAGAGCAATGAATCTCCTTTAACATTCAAATGAATATCATCAAGACCAGTTGCTAAGTTTATTTCTGGTAGGAGCATAGCTGAAGATGATAACATGATGCCAATCACTTTGTTATAGTAGTGTTGTTTGTGCATTGCACTTCAGTAACTTTGCTCTGATGTGCTTTTCTTGTACAGCTCAGAGAGACTTTGCAGCTCTCTCCCTGAGAGGAAAAATGACTTTCCCCCTTGTCTTCCCTCTAGGCAATAAAACTTTAGAAAACCTTTTTTTCCTCCCCCTCCTTCAGTCTGTTTACATTTTTCCAGGGGAAAGTTAGAGCACTATGAAATAAGGACTAACTATAACTCATAGGTTCTAACATTCCTTTTTATTTCTGGTTAAAAATCAGATTCCCAAGACAGATGGTCTGTTTAGTCTATCTTGGGTCACTTCAGAACAGGTCTACTTCAGTAAGACTCTTTTTTCCTGTTATATATAGCTGTGTTTTAACAAGATTAAAATAAAACCCCCAGATGTTTAATGTATAAAATTACATTGTCCAGTTTGACAGAAAGTGTGTCTGCTCCTCAGCACCTACACTTGGTATTCATTTGTCTCCTGGCCTCACTGCACTGCTGAGCTCTAAATCAATGTATAATCAGTTTGCAGGCTGGGAGTAGATGGTGTATCTTTAATTAAACCCACCTTCCTTTTTTCCCAGCTGTAACTTATCTCACAAAGTGTTTCTGTAGGCATTAGTCAAGTGGCATCTACAACTACCTGTGGGTGATCCACTTTGCTGTTAGTGAAGAGGGGCAGGTTTGCCATGAGGTGTCAGGAGTGGCTGTGGGCTATGGAAGTATAAATGTTATTGAAGACCACCAGGCACAACCTGCTGCTGATTTGGACTGGCTCTTTTGCTGCCTCCAAAGGCAGCTGGCACAGCAGGTGGCTGCACCTGGCACCTGCAGGAGCACTGCCTTCCAGACAGGTGAGGCCAGCCCAGGCTCCAGGGCAGTGCCTGCTGCAGCAGTCAGGGACCAGCAGGATGATGGTGGTGATGCTGGCAGGAGTCAGTCTGGGGTGAATCCAGGGAGATGAGAATGGGCTCTGAAAGTGATCTGATAGCATGGGGTGCACCTGATCCCATGGCTCAATGCCATCTATGGTTTTTTGGCTTGCTGCAGATTTCTGGAGGATAAGGATATGTGAGTGTGTTCTCTAAAATTTTTTTCAGCTGTCTTTATGAGCCTCTGCCACTGAACTGTGTGCACTTACACCTTGGAAAGCAAGGTTTGTGTTAAAAATCCCCTGCAATGTCATTAGGTAACTGATCACTGAACGAGGCACAGCTGGCAGGGCTGATGTTAGGATGGGGAAATCTGCACAGCTCTTGACTGAAGGAATTAGACCCTCCAGAACCACTGGAGGCTTTATCTAAAAGACTATCAGTGTTAAAATGAGGTGGAGTTAAGGATTGAGTTTTGGCAGAGTTTATTCTGTGTGCTCACATGGAAAGTGAGTCAGGTTTGGTGCAAAAAATGGTTGTTTACATCACTGAGCCAAAGTTTTGAACTGCTGTGTATTGTTTCAGTGCCATGGAAACCTGGGGTTGAAGGAAAAAAACCAACTTATATCAATCATCTAATCCATTCCTTTCTCTGATACAGCTAACAGGCTAGAAGGGATAGCTGTCTGACATGTTCCTAAAGACCAAGGTTCCTTCTCAGTGGTTGTAACTCTGATTTTCCTAAAGTCTTGGCTGCAAACTTGGTGAGTGCCTCTTGTCTCCCCAGCAGGCACTGATCCCTCTGTGCATTAACAGGGCTCAGCATTCTCCAGTGTGTGTGACTGTGGAAAAAGTTCTCCTGCCATGATTTCATTTCTAGGTTAAATAAACTGATCTTGAGAAGTGAGAGGATGAAAATAACATTATCCACTCCAGCTGCTTACTAGGAAGTCTTCAACCTGTGTGTTCTGCAGGCAAGGTGACTCTCAGAGCTCTGTTAGTGAAAAGCTGAGTTTTGGCCAGAGCTGACTTTGGAGTTTGTTGTGTTTCAGGCCAGGTTTGTGGGATTTCACCTGGCTTTGTAGAGTTTGAGGGTTAGTGCCAGGTTACCAGACCCTGTGACCTTGAACAGGACTTATTGTTTCTTGCACTGAGGCACTGCCTGAGATGCAGCAGCCTTGGGCAGATGGTCTAGAGCACAAATTCACACCCTAGGGAGCCAGCTTCCTGCAGGGAAGCCTTAACAGACAGGACTGGAAAATGTCCATGTTCCCTGGCCTGCACACAAGGGATGCTGGCAGCCAGCACCTCTTGGGAAGATGGTTGTGTAGGTGGGTTGTGTTTGTGAAGTCCACCCCAACTCCTTCATGTGCAAGGACTGAAGCTTGGGCTGCAATGAAGGTGGTGGCTCTCTGGGAGGGGGAGAACTCTTCCCTGTGGCTTACAGCAGGTTTCTCATGGATGATGGGGTGTTGCCCCATGGGGTGTGCACAAAGGCCATGCAGCAAAGCCTCTGTCCAATCACTACATCAGGATTTCTTTTTGTGCTTGATGCCACCTTGCAGAGACTTGTATCAGAGAATACACCAGCAGGAAAATGCTGCCAAACCCTTTCTGGTAAATTCTCTCTGGGTGAATGCCTTTCCTCATTTCAGAAAGAACATATTAAAGGGAAAAGCAGAACAAAGCAACACAGGATAACTTCAAATTGTGGGGTCTATTTTGATTCCAAACATATTTTCACTGCCAGAAAGCAAGAGTTGGAATCAGAAGCAAATGGGAAAATAGAGGGGAAAAATGTGTGCCCCCTTCAGCTCAGCTGATAAAAATATGAATTTTCTACTTTTGGTTGTAACATTCCTTTGTCTTATGATATACAGTGGCACTGATTATTGAAAAAAATAATTTCAGTCATCTGATCAATGTGACAAAATGTCAAGTCTGGTTAAGATAAAGTAGTGTACAAACTGCAGTCTTTTTCATAAAAACTTCTGCAAGTCCTTATTGATGCATATGTATCTTTCACATTTGAGATGATGTGTGCACTGCAGAAGAGCAGATTTTCTCTGGTAGGGAAGGAAGCCCTCTGATAATGTACCTGTAAAAGTGCCATGAGGGACCATGCCCTGCATTGGTATTAGTATTTACATGCTTTTCATAAAACATCTCAGGGTTCTCACTGCACAAGTGTAATGAAAGACATTCCTCATCTAAAAATAGTGAAGGTAAAAACAGACAAAGACCAGGAATGGGAGGAGACCTAGACACAACTGAAAAACTTGCTTAAGGCTGTCATTAAGATCCTGCTGACAGCCCAGTACTTCATCCAACAGATTTTGAAAAGTTATCATATGGGAGGTTGCACAAAGAAATTAGCCCAGTATCTTTACAGTGTCCTGAAATTTCCAGTTTTATTTACTTTGAAATTCAGGAAGGTGTTATTGAACAGAAACCTGCAAGGTGCATTTTGAAAGCTATACAGATTAGAGATGCCTTTTCCAATGTACTAAATTGGTTTAATATGAGTACAATGTTACTGGTGCACAAACCTATCTGGGACGTCACACAAAGAAAGGATTCCAGCCACTGTAGGTTTTCTTTTGTTTGTTGGTTTTGTTTGTTTTTCTTTTTGTTTGTTTGGTTTTTTGTGTATGTGTTTGGGGTTCTTTTTATGAAAGAAACATTTATTTTCTTTCCATCTTTTTTCCAAATGAGCATGTGAAAACGTGGCAAAGCTTTTTAAATGTTGCCATTCTCAGTTACCCTGTATGTCTGTCCCTGAGTGCTCTGTCAGAACAGCTCTGAATTACATAAACCCCAAATCAGCAATCCATCTGTTGAAATCTGACACATCCATGCACTCCCTAAACCCTTTCAGTGCAGCCATCTAACATTTCTTCTGTGATGTCTGCTCTACCTAAATAACTGCTACTGCAGAATCAGCCCCCTGCTTCCAATGGCTCAGGCAGCACTGTCCCAGGATTAATTTTTATTTGCTGTAGACAAGCTTCTGGTTCCCCTTTGTCATCATGAAAGCTGCGTGTCTGTAAGCCCAAGTGAAAGTAGCTTTAAATACCAATTTTGTGTGTTTGTGTTCATATTAACTCCTTTGTAGTGTGTCTGCTAAAAAGAGAAGGAAAAGTGGAGCTGTTACTCCACACTGTACATCTCAAGAGTTGTGGAGGCTACACCTTCTCTGGCTTATTCAGGTTGTGGCATCTATTAAAAACATTTAGAACTGTGTTACCTACTGATGTGTGCAGCTCCCTTTGAGGGTTAACAGGGAATGATGATTAGCAGAGTGAAAAACATGAATCAGCAGGATAAATGACTTCCACTCTGCACAGCACTGTTCTCTTTACTAGGTGTTTCTGATCTTCTGCATGTTCCTGTGCAGGAAATTGCTTTTTTATTGTTTGTCCTCCTGCCTCCCTGGGGATGGTGTTAACAAACCTCCTGAAGTCTGTGACTTGAAAGTCTTCAGATTTCCTTCTATATATAGCACTTCCTTACTTAGGGAAATTTTTTTTTGTCCATTTTACATATGTGTAAAAAGGCTTAGTTATATTCAATCACATGCTGTTTGTATAAAAAACGTTTTCAACTCAAAAAAAGCTAGACCAAGGTAAGATTCAAACCAAATGAATTCAAGTAGATAGCTGTAAAACTTCTTCACCAACAAATTTCTGTGAGCTTTATGATCTCATATGTATTTTTATCACTTTATCATAGTAAAGAAACCACATTGCTTTAAAAGCAAGCTAAGTACTTATTTAAAGATTTGTTTTCCATCTCTTTAATGACATATGAGCAGAGTTTGTATTTTAGTCAGTGATGAAGTGACTAAGCATAGGCCTTAGCTGTACCTAAAATAATGCCCATTAAGGAGTGTAACTATTGCCTTAATGCCTGCAAAAGAGAGGAAAGAAGGGAAGTATTCCAGAATTGGTTGTTTAACATAATGGCATGCATGCTACCTGAATTCCATCAGAGGAGGCTACGAGGAAAAAGGAATTATAAATATAGAAAAGCTTCTTCAGTGACAAGTATATAATTATTTTTTAAACAACCCCTTGCAGTTTGCATGTGTTATTTGCTATGTCTAGTCATGCTTTATTTCAGTGCTCAGCCAGAGGTATTCCACATGCACACTTCTGCCTGTCATTGACTGCTGTAACTTCAAGGAAATTAAATTCTCTTATACCAAAATATGGAAAACCCTGAATAATCTCTCCCCCACCATCACCCTAAATTCTCTTCCTACATGTCATGTGTCTCTTCTTTAATAAAACTCTGCTGTTGCTAAGGCACCACTTCCCTCACCAGGTTCTGGGGGGTGAATGCAGAGAGCTCCAGGCAGAGCAGGGCAGCTGTACCCACCCTGCAGACCTGGATGGGCCAAGGCACACACAGCCCTGGGCAATCTGGAACAGCTTCTGGCTGCAGAGTGGGAGTTGTCCTGCTGCCCTGTGCCAGGCCAACGGGGAAGGGCAGAGCTGTGCCCTCCCTGTCTGCCAGGCAGGGCTGTGTCCCTCTCTGGTCCCTCAGTGAGGACATGGCTTGGGCACAGCCAGCAATCCAGAGAGAGATGCTGTGCTGGGAAATGGGGACCCTGGCTCTGGGAGCCTTGTTTCTCTTCCCCAGTGATGGAAGACGAAACCTGAGTGTCAGGGTGGCTGCTGACCTCCAAAGGGCAGGATGGGCCCAATTTTAGTTTGGTTCAGCTCAGGCCAGTCAGTGGCAGAGTGGAAGGGTGGATGTGGGCACTGTGCTGTTCTGGTGAGTCTGTACCTCCCAGGCAATCCCTGTGCTCCAGTCCTTTCCTTGGAGCCTCCCTCAGTGCATTCCTGTGCTCTCATCCTGGTCTTATTGGCAGAAGAAAATCCAAACAGGCATTCTTGTCCCAAGTGAAGATGAGTTTAGTTTACAGAGCATATTTTGCTTTCACAGCTGTTTAAAGCTTCTGATGGCTTTCTAGAGGCAATTCCTGTCAATTCTCTTCTAATAGTTTTTAAATGAAAGTTTGTCACTTTTTAATAAATATGTATTTGTAGCCTTGTGTGAGGGAGATCTGCATGCTGTGATTCAACACAAAACTCTGCAAAATGGCAAGGCTCTGTTTCCCTTATTCCTTGTAGTTAAGCTCTATCAGCAGGAAGCAGTGTCCTGCTCTGACCTGGTTTGATCAGTGACAGTCACTGCTGTGCCTGGTGACAGGTGCAATTCTCCCCTGCACTTGCTACTCAAGCCCAATGATTTGAACTCAGAGGGGTGAGGAAATACTGTTCCTTCAAGGAGTTGTTCATTCAAGACTGCACTCTGGAAATAGCTGGGAAGCCCTTGTTACCTGTGAAGATCCTATTGTGTTCTCACTTTCTGGCAAATATTGCATCTGCCTGTTTCTGTATTTCAAAATCAAATCACCTTTCCTGATCCCTGTTGGAAGCCCACTATCTGTATTTTTTGTTTGCCAGAGGAGGCATGTTGGTTCCTGTTTCCAGAACCTTTAATTACAATGCCAAGTTGATATCTTACCTCCATCAATTTCCCTTTCTTGAAATATAACCTAACAGCATTTACTCCCTATTTTAGTGGTAGAAATCATAAACCCTAGAGGATTTGAGAAGAAATGAGTTAAGGAGGAGAAATCAGATCAATACTGGAAGAACTGAGGCTTGGGGAGGGCAGCACATTGGCTGGGACACAGAGAAGTGAGAGATCAGTGAAGTGCTAGAAAGATGTGGGTATCTGGAGAATGAACAAATTGTTAGTGTAAGATATGAGGGCAGATAGGAAAAGAGAGGATTTTAAAGTATTCTAGAGGTTAGAAAATGGAGAATACAGCCACCATGTAGGTGCCTGCCTTCCTGCAAGGGCCTTAGCCTCTCTGGTGGCAGGGGCAGCCCAAGCAAGGGTGCAAGGAAACCTCAGACCTTCCTCTCCTCTGCCTTTTCTCAAAGCAGGAGGAGTTTCTGCCTGTCCTCCCTCACTGCTCCTGATGGAGTGGAAACATCCATTTACACCAGCACAAGTATGTGCCAACACAACACTGAAAGTGGCTGTTCTCTGTCTGTCCCCAGCTTTCTAGGCTCTCAAACACCTAGAACAGAGTAAAATCAGCAAGTTTAAGAGAAAGTTGTGCAGAAGTGAACAACAGCAACCAGTTAAGAGCCCTAGCTCCCAGTTTGGCTTCAGAACTCCAGGGGACATCCAGGTCTGAGGATGAACAGATGCCAGCTGATTAACTACTAAGAATTGGGACTGCTTTAAGCCCTCCAGCATCTGATTTAATCCAAACTACGAAGTTAAATCATGAAATTGTGGAAAACATTGGTATTCATCTGTCCTTGAGACAATTTGTTCTTGGCTTTCCATCAGTTCTGTATTATTTCTGTAAGGGGAAGTGCTCTCCAGAGAAATGCCAGTGGTGACTGTTTTGGATGAGTGTACAGGTCTGGGGGTTTTGGGTGCTTGTTTTTGTTTCTTGTTGTTGCTTTTGCTTTGGGTTGTGGGTTTTTGATTTGTGGGAGAGGAATGGACAGGACTGCAGGCAGGAGTAAACACTCTTGGGGCTAAATCTGCCCCAAGGATGCAAAGTGTTACATCCTTCTTATGCAGGATAATCTGACCTTTAAGAACTGGTATAGAAATAGACAAATGCAGGTAAGAGAGAAGCCAGAGAAACCTCAGCTGAGGTCAGGCTAGATTCATGCACCAGAAGCTGCTTTCTGTTTAGTGATTAAAACCTCACCTGTATCAGAACCTTCCTCTCTTCCTCTGAATTTAAAGAGCCCTGGTCAGTCCAAGGGGGTAAGAAGGGGACACACTGGCACTGCACAAAGTTTGTGCAAGTGGTTTTTATGTATTCTTGGGCTTGAACTTTTCTATCCCGTTCTTAAACCTGTAATTTCAGTCACTATTTTTCCTCACCAATTCTTTATCACTCTAATTAATCCAGTAGCTGTGCATGATAATGACTGCACTGATTACTTTTGTATCTACTAGTAAACATTCTTTCTAACAGTGGAGATGATTAATAATGTGTAAAAATAGTGAGGCACCAGCTATAACTTGCTTTGAAGTGAATGTGAAGGTCATTCTTGATCCCTTTAGCCTACTTCCTTCTCACTTCTGGGAGTTGGAGGGAAATGATCCACAAAACGACAAAACTAAAATTAAATGCAAGTAAACAAAAGCTACAGATATTCACCTGGCATAACACTATATGGCACAGAGCTTTTGCTGAAAAAATAATCTGAAAGATGGTTATCCTAATTAAAAAAAAACTAAAAATACCCCTGACTTGAAAAGTCTAAGAAGTTTGTATTTGTTTGATCTGCATCTGTCAGTGATTTGACCGTGTAAACTATAGGCTCTAAAAGTAAATGAAAAATTACTTGGAAAGGAAGCACTAACACAATAATAGTGTTAATACATTTCTTCAAAGAGAGAATTTAGTTTTTCCTGCAACACAAACTGCTTGGATAACCAAAGTGAATGCCAGGAATGGGATGGTGATAAGTGAGGCATTCTGCTAACTTTTACTCTTTCAGAAGACTGCCTTTCATGTTAAACTAGCACTAGTAAGAAGGAGAATGGTCAAGTGTTTGTTTCATAGATGGCATAACCTTCCTGCCCTGTCTATCAACAGCTGTCAGCCAAAACCTATGCCTGGACAGAGGGACTGGTCAGTCTGTTCCTCTGCAGAAAGGCTGAACAGAGCCAGCTGCCCAAACCTGACATAAACCAGCATCTGTACCAAGGAGGGATTAGTGACCACTGAAAAGACATCCAAGTGACTCTTGCTCTTTCCCAGCCTATTTTGTTGAAGATGTCTGCCTTAAAGAGCAGGAAAACTCACTGGCTACCAGCCCATGTCTGAGCTCAGCCTGGCTTCTCGAGATGATGTTTGAGGCTTGGCTATAGAGTTGTACTCATTGCAGCAAGTCTCAGCCTGCCATGAATCTCCTCCAGCTGCACTTGTCAGCCCATGAAATGACCTCCCATAATGTAACTGGCAAAGAGATTTCTGCAAGCAAACAGCAAATAACACACTTTTCATTGGGCAAGGCTCCAAGCCCAGGTGTCAGCCCAGGGAAGCTGCCCTGAGCAGGGTCCCAGAGCAGCCTGGACAGCCCTGAGCAGGCACCAGAGGCCACAGCAGAGTGAAGAACCTCTGCAGCCTGCTCTGACCACAGGGTCTCTGTCTGCAAATACACCAGCACAGACCCTTTTGTCCATGCATTGTCCTGCCATCTGGATGCAGGCTGAATTCTTTCCCACACTCCAAATGTTGTTTAATTCATACTGGCCACTGTTATCCTCTGTCTCATGCCAGGACATTTAGTGGGAGGCTATCTAGCATGGGCTGAAACAGTGCCAGAAGAGTATTAATAGATAAACAGTTTAGAGGATTGTGTACCACTGCTTGGGCTCCCAGCCAGGTCCTGCTTAGTTTACCAGATAAAACAGTGAGGTCTCAAAGTTATGGGGTTCTCCTGCCTTCCTGGGAGGGCCTGTCACCCTAGGGCTGATGCTGTGGGTAGAATGCAAGTACCAAAGGTTGCTCAGAGTTTTCAGGAAAACTCTCTCATGTGTCTGACACACTGTTGTCCTTTTTACCTGGGATTTATAGCTTGATTGCTCTGTTACCAGCTAAATAAGGTGACATACTCTTCCCACCATGACTTTTTAGTCTCTGCTGTAGAGGAGATGAAAGGCTAAGAGATTTATTTCATCAAAGGGGAAGTGTGAGATTTTTGGGGCAGTGCAGTTGCTTTGTACAGGTCACTCCTTACTGCCAAAATATCACTTGAAATAGAACTCAGTCTCATCCCAGACCTTTGGCAAGGAATGACCAATAATTGCTCCATATTCCTACTTATGAGTTCAGTATGCCATCATAAATTCCTAGTCCACATCCATGTTTTAGAAAGGGTGGAGCCTTCCTGCTCACTGACTGCTAGCAGCACCAAAATTTCAGGTGGGGGAACAGCTTGGTCATGATCTTGCACAAGCAGGTGAGCTTGGGCTTCCATCCAGTGCTTCATGCAGTTCATATTTCCACTTGATTTTAGGAATAGAACCCTGATCAAATTGACTTGTTCAAGTGAATTACTGTTTGTCTAAGGTGTCAGTTTGACAGAAATGGAATTATTCATTATCCTTACAGTGTGCTTAGAATTTTTTCCCTATAAAATTTTTACTTTTTTTTCCCCCCTGCTGGACAAGACTCCCTGACTGGCAGCTGCTGTGCTAATGAGGGCTCTGTATGCAGATCAGCAGCCCAGGTGATTCCTGGAGGGAGCACTAAAAGAAAAAATTCACCCAGCCAGGCTCTTGGCTCCCATCCTTGCCCTGGCTGCTGCTGCCTGCTCATCCCAAAGCATCCCTTGCCCACTCTCTTGGCAGACTGAGCTGGACCTGTCTCAGTTTGCAGTGTGATGCAGAAGCCCTGTAACAGTCTGGTGCACAGGTCCCATGGCATGTTATCTCCTGTTGTCTGTCCATCTCCCCTTTAATTAGCTGTGTTTTCCTTTGTTGTCCAGCAGAAAGCAAAGGGAGAGCCTTTATTAGATAGTTGCTAGAAAGAACTTCATAAAAATTCTTTGCTTTTAAAATATTTTTCTAGTTTTCATACCTAGAACATGTTATCTATTTCTTCTGGCTTGTCTGAAGTCTAATAAATATTATTGTTTCTCTTTGGAACATTCTATGTAGAATCAAAACAAGGCTTTGGTAAACCAAACCCCTCCTCCTTCACACAAATATTTCTTGGGGCAAAGGCTGTATTTTTCAAATGTGTGTGATACTGCAAAAGGTGAAACAATGCTTGCTTGCACTATACCTCACATAAGCATGTTACTGATGCCTCAAATAATAATTCTTAAACATCTTCATTGCACTTTCTAATTCATTTTGTATTTACAAGAATATATTAAGTCTTGAATGGCATTAACTCTGTAAAACAGTGATTAAAATATGTAACAGTCTTCAAAGATTAACACCACAGAACTACAGACAGTTCACATGACATGATAAATAATTTGCAGAAAAAAATTACTTGCTGAGCATTGCAAATCAAATAATAGTACAGCTCTAGAAAAATTATTCATGTCTGTACAGGTCATTTTACACCAGTAAATAATGTTTAAATCCATTGGGTTTTTTTACTAAGTATATATTTATTGCCCAGGGAAAAGCTCAGATAATTTATCATATGATTTTAAATGCATTACCATTTTTTGTGCTAGGAGTTCCAGGGTAAGATCTTGGCCCTGCTGAAGATGTACTGAAGTAATCATCAGGCTCCCACTGCCCTTGTGGATTCAAGCCTGGTGATAAGGTCACCTTCATCTTGCTATCCTTGCCATTATACAAAGCTGTAGGCTTCACACTGTCAATTCTTTAAAAACCCCAAAAACCAAAGCCCCTGCCACCAATTTAGAGCTCTACTTGGGTACAAACTGCTCTTTCCTAAGCCAAACTTCTGACTTCTGTGGAAGGAAAGCCAGAGAAGGGACCAGCAACAGTTTGCTCTGCACAGAATGTTAAACTTCATGAGGATAATCTGTGTTGTTTCAGAGGCCATAAAGGCAATTTAGCCTCTGGTTATCTCATGTTACAGAAGTAACATAACAGCTCCATCAAAACAAACATGAAAATCCATGCTGTGACTTAGTGGCTTGTATAAAGGCTTAAATCAGTGCACAGAAAAGCTACATGGCCAAATCCCCCTGCCTGTTTCAGCCAGGGAGCCTAGGACAAGGCACACCAAATGAAGTCTCACACCTTTATTCTCCTACATGCAGAATTTCCAAACCCGCTGTGAAATCATTTCTGTTGGTGATGACCTGAATTTCTGAGATGTTACTCTGAAAGATGACATGGAGGATCATTCTTTCATGTGGCAGGATGACTATGAAAGAGCTGAGGGAAAGGAGACCATTACTCCATTGAAAAGGGCTTTTTTGAAACCCAACCTCTCAATAGGTGGACATTAAAAAGTGAGAACAATGTTCTATTTCAAGATTACCTGTTCAGCTCTTAAAAGCTCTTCTGTAGGACAAGAAAAGAATGTGACTAGCCACCTCTACAGTAAAACTAGAAATTTCATTGGCTAGTAAGCATGTACCTTTTCTTCTTTTGCACCACAATACATAATTTTTTTCAGAATCATGAAGACCCATTTAATGTTCTTAATAGGAGTCTGTCTCATGAGTAACCATTTTTGAAAACCAAAGCTTTTTGACCCTCTAGACACCTCAAGTGCAGAGCAGTAATAGATGGGCGTGGGAGGCTTGTGGGAGCCAAGGCTGTGGAGCTGAATGTTGTTAGAGGTGTGGTGGTTTTTCTGTTTGTTTGCTTTAAAGTGCAGCTGACATCTTGCCCTGCTCACACATAAGGAGCCTTTTGTTTGCACCAAAGGAATATGAAGATGCTATTGTGACAGTATGTTCGGAATAAATACAGAAAAATATTTCTGCCTCCTTGAGACTCAAGTTTGAAGAGGGCTGTTAAAGCAAATGAGGCTGCTGGGGTCTTGGAGCAAGACTCCAGCTGGTTCTGTGTATGGCAGATGGGGGGGAGCACTAGGTAGCCTCCTGCACACCCCTGTGAGCCCAGGAATGGCAAGGGTGGGACAGAACAAAAGGCTGGGAGAGCACTGCACGAGCAGTGCAGTCCCTGAAACGGGCTGGGCTCGAAACATCTGGGCTGCATCAGCGTGGTGGAGCCTGGAGATAAAGCACACTGCATCCCCGGGGCTCAGACAGTCAGGCAGGCTCGGCAGTGCCTGCAGGGAGCTTGAGCTGTGCCAGCTGAAGCCCGGGCAAGTGCGAGGACTGGTAATGAGGAGAGCAAGCTGAACGCCGGGGTTCCTGTCAGTTTCAGTGCAAAATTCGAGCTGCACTAAAATCAGTGTCCAAAATCAAACCACCTCCAGGACTTCATCCCAAATTTTCCTCCAAGACACTGTGCTTGCCCTCTGAGCTGTGGGGTGGGCACCTCCCCGAGCAAGGGGGTGGCTGAGCCCCACACTGAGCCCCTCAGCTGCTGTGCCTGCAGCAGTGACTGACAGCCTGACTGAACACCCACGTACTGAGAGAGGCTGCACTACACATATGGCAGAGAACAGAAAGAATACCCAAGGAAATCTAGCAAAAATATCTATTTTTCAGAAGATGATGGGGGATACAAAGAGCTTGTAATTCTTTAGTGCAGGAAAAAAAAAATTGCAGCTGGGTAAGACAAAACATCCAAGTTTTCTCTCTATATTCCAGTTTTATTCTACTGCATAGGCATCTGCCATGTATGGCCAATATACCAGATTTTTCTTCTCTTAAATAGAACAAAGAAGGAATAGAAAAGAGGAAAGGAGACTGATGAACATCAACTCTTGGCAGCTAGCAAGTGATGACATGAAAACCACTTATGGCAATCTCTGAGCATAGTTATTTTAAATTTATTTAGAAGACATTCCTATTCAGAACAGGAGTAAAATGTTGGCAGGAGCTCTATTATATTAATTTGTCTATAAAGTAATGTTTGTAACTTGCTCTTCATGCATGGCTGGGAAGATTTGTCTGGATGAAAAATTATAGCTGTTGGTGGTCTTTGCAAGTAAGCTCAGCCTAACAGAGCTCTGTGAATATAAGGAGCTTTGTGACCTGTTGCTGGTCTTGTTTAATTCTCTAGATCTCAAGTAAGAAAACACAAAGCCAAGATATCAAGAGTAAATACCCCCTATATTTAAAACAGAATTAGATTTCAGATTATGCTATGAAATGTTTTGCTGGGAGACTAGAAAACAGATTTATCTTATGACTCCCTACTGTTGTTTATCACTACTGTATTAATAGGACAGGCGAACTATTTCAAAAAATATGCTTTTCTGCCTTTGTAGTTTGAACATTGGTGTTCAAATCCTTCCTTTTGGGGATGCAGGAAGGTGTTGGCTGGCATGAAGTACACATCCAAACTGGGCTGGTTCTGGGGATTTTTCTCAAAGATCTAATAACATAATATGGCAACTTTCTATTTGGATTTATTATGATCACTGGCACTATTTCAGGCATCATTCCAATTGCACTTGCATCTGATGCTAGTTAAATGGCTTCAGAGAAGGATGTCGATGACTTTCACTGTGGGAAGCTGGAGGTCAAACAGGTTCCTTCTGCACCTGGTGTCAGTGACAGCCCAGCATCTGTCAGGTGCCAGCCGTGTGTGTGACACCCCTGCAGCCCGGTCCTGTCTGTCTGTGTGACACCCCTGCAGCCCAGGGCTGTCTGTGTGTGTGTGACACTCTGCTGTGGGCAGGGTGACACCGCCGCTGACCCAGGGCTCGGCACCCAGAGGTGTGGCCGGCAGGTGACAGCGCATCTCTGGGCCACGTGCGGTGCTGGCAGAGCGAACCTACCTCTGTGTGTTTCACACGAGTTTGTTGTCCCCGTTTTCACCGTGCGTGCGGGATGGCCTTTGCCTACGGCGCGTTAACCATCGTTTGTTTCGCGTCAGACACGAGAACGTGAAGGTTTGGAAAGGGCAGGAGAGGTTTTTAATTTTTTTCCCTTCTGTCTCATCCAAGAACTATGTGGGTTGCAGCAACTAGACAGCATGGTTCCTGTGACAAGTTAAGACTTGAAAACAAAAGCTCGGCAGCCCGGGGGCTCGGCTCCGGACGGGGCCGTCCCCCCTTCTATAGGCGCGCAGGGCGCGGGGGTCCCGGAGCGACAGCGGAATAGCCGCGACCAAACCCCCGAAAACTTCGCAGCCTCTGGGTATAGAGCATCAGCTAGCGCCGGCACTGCTATTTAATCAGCTGTCACGTCACAGCCAGTGGGGCAGCCCTCCCGCACCCCGGGCACAGCGAGCGGGGCCGCAGCCCCGAGCCCGCGGGTCCGTGCCCGAGAGCCGCGGCAGCGACGGCCGGACCGGGGGCGGTGCTGGGCTCCGCCGGGGCCGCGGCAGAGGGGATGGCGCTGCCCTGTGCCCTCAGCCTGGCAGCGCTGCCCGGAGCCGCCTCTCGGCACGGGGACCCGAGAGCAGCGGACGGGAAGGGACCCGGACCCGGCGCCCGTCCGCCGCGCAGCCGGCGCTTACCTGCGGGCGAGACCAGCTCGCCTTCGCTGAGCTCCGCCGAGTCCGAGTCCATGCTGCAGGCACCCGCCGGGGCCGCCGCTGGCAGGAGCAGTGCCCGGAGCGGCGGAGCGCAGCCCTCTCCCTGCCCTGCGCTCGCAGCCGGCGCTGGGTCGGCGCCGCCGCATGCAGCCAGCCCGCCCAGTGCCATTGGCTGCGGGCGGAGCGGGGCCGGGCGGGCGCGCCGAGGGCGGAGGCAGCGGGGGCGCGGCCGAGGAGCGGCTCCTGCCCCGCGTCTGACACGAGTTGGGCTGCGCGGCCCGGGGCAGCTCCCGAGGCAGAGCTGCCGGGCGCAAAAATACCGAAATGACGGTCCTGTACATTGCCATCGCATCTCCCGTCTGTCTTTTCCATCGCTCTTCTCGTGGGCATCTCCCTCGAGTTTCAGTCGCCTTGTCTCTTTTCCATGGTTCTGTCTCCCTTACGATGTGTCCTCAAAAATTAGAGAGGAAGCCAATGGGGAAGTGCCAGTTCTTGTTGGGTATTAGTGCCCAGAAGAATAATGGAAGGCTGAATTCTGTTGCTTCCTGATTATATGTTTTTCCAAGGGACACAGTGCAATATCTGGTAAATGGTCATGTCATTACATTGTTTTGAAGATAAAAGTTCTATAAGTTAGGTTCTGCAGGCTTTGCTTCTGTTGTACAAGCTACTACAGTCATGAGCCATCCCTTAATTTGGAGGGTTGAGGTCACTTGTTCAGCTCTGAGGTCAGTCAGATCTTACCCTTTGCATTTATTTGTTTCTACTTTTTCTTGCTGCCATAGACCAAATGTGACTCAAATTCTAGCACAAAAGTCTCAGGAAAGTAGTAGATAAAAGTACTTTTCTGACTGGGAACCAAACACCATCCTAAAACAGGCCTTAGAGATCTAATGGATCCATGGATATGTCACATCCTAAAAGCTGCCTGGGGCCTTCAACACTTACCTGCAGCATACTCCAAGCTCCAGCCAGGTGTTTATGCCTGTAGCTGTAGACCACAGCTTTAGTCTGGAATTCTCTCCCCAAAACCACACACCCTTGTTGCTGGGAAAAGCCATGTTTGGATGCTGCTTTCAGGCTGCATGTAGAAAATTATCTATTGCATCAGATCAAGCTTGACACTCTTGACAAGTGTGAAGACTTTTTCTTAACATAGAGCATGAAATTTAAAAAAAAAGGATATTTCTTTTAACTCAAAGGGCTCTGTTAAATTCTTTCCAGGGATGGCTTATCTTGTGCAATGCTACAGTTCCAAAAATTAAGGCTGGTTTATGTTCTAAGGTTGCTTCCGTGCCTTCAAATCAGGTTGAGCCTGAAGAGACAAAAGACCTCCAACTTTCTGACCCTAGAATGCACACATTGCTATGGTCAGCTTAGGCACAAAGACCTTCAAACTCTGGAGTGAAAAGTTAGTTCTCAAGTAACTTGGGACATTGCTGTCATAACCTGAGCCCATACTGTTAAGACACTTAATTCCATGAAAACAAATTCTGAATTTTGTTTGTAGATGTTTCCATTAAGTTTAAAAGGACATTCCAAATACTGCTGAATATAATTTCATAAATTAGTACTCATGTAAAGAGGAACATATAAACCAAAGTGATTCTAGGATTTTGTTGTGAAAAACCAATGCAAAATTTGACTGCAGAATATATGGGGAATCTACAGTCGTGATATGAACAAGGTGGCAACAGAAACAACCAATATTATATTACAGAAATAATCCCAGATGCCACACCAAGCATAGAACCTGAGAGCTGAAAAGATTTTAGTCTCTCTCTCATTCTCTTTTTGTTATTGTTGTTCTTGTTTGCAGTTATGATTGTCAAAAGCAACCTAAATCACCTCCCCAGTAAGAGCACAGCTTAGTAGGAAGAGCGAGTTTGAATTTGAGTACAATGAATTAATTTTGTGGACTGTCTTAGATTGCTAGAAACTAATGATAATTTCTAACCTGGACAAATTCTGACTATTTAAAGGCAATGGCTGTAATCAGATAAGCAGAGGAACAAGGTGGTTTTTTGAAGGGGCGTGTCCAGCAGAGCCCTTCCAGCTCTGTCAGTGGCAAAGGGGGCTGCCTCTGCAGTGAATTTTGGGTCATGCATGGGGCTGATACAGTGCGGCTGTGGATGCCTTTCCAAGGAGTGTTCCAGGCACTGCCCTTATCCTATTTTCTATGTGGGATTTTTTCTTTTCTGAGTGTGGAATTAAGTGTTAAGGTCTTGAATAGTCCTACTTCTCTGCTACAGATCATAGTTCAGTAGGTAGAAGGAAAAGTCATGATCCTCTCAGAGATGGAAGTCTTAGCATGGAATACTTAAAAGAAAGACCCAAGCCCCACTTATTTTTATTCCTGTCAGTTTTTTATCCTTGTATATGCACACTAATAAATATAATGATGGAAATGGTATAACTCAATCAATGTTGTATTGCACCATGCTTGCCATGCATGCATTGGGTATTCTCATTACTCTGCTCTAATTGCTTGCTACTTGACAGTAAATTCTGCCTCAAGATTACTTTCCCTTTTTATTACTGCTAACCATAAAGCAGTTAGAAAAGTTTTCAGCTGTAACAGAATGAGCATATTGTTTCATTTCAAAGCATATGGTTAGAATTCAGGGTTTTTTGCTTCTCAGTGTTCTCTGCCCAGCGCAGTCCCGCGCTTGGTTTAACATGTGACCTGGAAAATTCCATATGCTTAGAGCTCTGAACTTCATAGTTTCCACTCCTTACAATACTGGTGCAGAGAAAAGCACAAAAAGTTTATTAACAGCAAATATGCACTCATCTAGTTGCCTGTTCAATGAAACTCCACATGGAGAAAGCTGACATTTCATGATTTATTTTCTGCATTTGGTACAAATAGTGCAATTATATATTCATTGTTATAAACTGAATCTCTCACTGTAGCTCTGCAACTGCTTCCTTTATTCCTTCCTAAAGACTGGGATGTTTAGAATCTGGAATGTTTTTTCTCAAGGGCCAGTTAATATATTTGTCTATAAATCACTACCAATAGGATGTAGCAGGGGAGCCAGGAACATTGGAGCTGCCCCATGTAATCCCAGTTATGTGATGCTACATCTCTGTGTGGCTCCTCCATTCACATTTCAGCTGCATCTGGTCTTGATCTTCATTCCATATGGAACTGAGCTGAAACTCCTCTGCCCACTCATTGTGTGAGTGCTGGAGATGTGCCTGTGGCAGCTTTCAGGACTCATGCTTTTGCAGTGTTCTGTTGGCAACTCACACTTGCATGTTCACTCAAATGCCATTTCATTGTATTCTAAATGCCTAGGGTGCCCAGCTACCATTCCATCCATGCCTTACACTTCTCCTTAGAGCCCTGCTGTGAAATCAAGATAGCAGTATTTTTCTTTTTTAGAGGGAAATGAGGTACTGAGAAGCTGTGTTTTAAAGTCAGATGTAGAGCACAAACTTTCACCAGAATCCCCTGAGCTGTACCTGAGCTGTCCAGTTATCTATTTCTGCTGAATGAGAGGCTGGTAAGCTGCCTCTGGTTTGCTACTCAAGCTTTCCTCCTTGAAACTTCAAACCTATGACAGAAAACAGTCTCTCTTCTCTTTCCATTGTTGCATCTAACAGAACCCCCTCTACCATCTTTGTGTTTGACTTTTCTCCTTTACACTGTCCAGACAGGTGTGTAGGATTGTATCTTCCTCTCAGTTCTAAGTGTAAAATGTAAGGTTATATTTTTTTTTTCACAATGTATTTCTTTATTTAAACTAATCTACCCTACGTTGTACTGTTTCTAAACTTGACTGATATTTTATTGTGTTATTTATTTTATTATCTTTCATACATCTTAGAAACTGTTGAAGTCTGGCCATTTATGAGACTCTCTGGCAGTGACACTCTAGCCTAACAAAGCCAAGCACCCTTGCTGCTGAATGTATTAAACAGGGCAGCATCTCCCACAGGCTGACACACTCTTGGAATGTGCTGTAGCAGGGTTTAGATTTTTTTTCCCCAATCTCTTCCTGGTGTATCTGTATATATTTCATGAAGAAAACTCCCCCCACCATTATTGCCAGAACATGAATAATTGGTGTCAGTGGATTCTCTGTCAACAATTTTGTCATGTTGGCAACTTAGACTCTTGCTGGTGTTTGGAAGCCAATCAGCATGCACTGCAGATGTACATCTTGTGTGCTCTGCTGGGAGATGCTCATTGCAATCATGCATCTATTGTGATCTGCAAACAGTCTGATTTGATTTGGAGTTCAAGTGATGAACAAGATGTCTGTGTTATTGAATTCCTTCTCATGGGCCAGTAGGCATTCAAAGATTGAGATTTTTGTAACACATGATGTAGGCAGTGCCTGTACATCCTGTGTTGAGAGGATAAATATGGAAGAGTTCAGTATTTCCTGTCCCTCCCTTTTTGAGTAACTGTAAGAGATGGGGAGCATCAGTTCTGGATACCAACCATAGCATGGACATATTTTTAGCCATTGGTCCTGCTGAATTTTGTTCTGCCTCTGTGCTGACTTAAAGCAGAGCTGAGGAAGCAGTCACAGGCTGAGGCTGCAGCCTGCTACTGCTGTAAGCCTGTGCTGTGGTGTTTGGAATGCCAGATTTAAAGACTGAGGCTCAATTTCAGTCCTATCATCTCAATGCCTTGTCAGCTGCTCTCAGGAGATTCTAATTCCAGGTGAAATAAAGTGAAAAAGCAAAGTAGTAACTTATCCCATTTCCTCTTAGCTTGTAGAAACAAGACTCCTATGGGAACTGCACAGCAGAAATGTTCCTGTACACTTTTGGCCATGAGGATGTTGTTACTTTCCTGCTCAGTTGTAGTAGGATTTTTGCCTGTAGAGTAAAGCTTTCTGTATTAAACTCTAAATTGGATTGCCTGGGAAGTTCCTGGTTTTCTACTATTTAGTGGTATTGGGTTTTATTTTCTTACAAATACTTGGCCATTCCTTTGTATGAGATGGTGATTTATCCTGTGCTTAGAAAGACAGAACTCCTTTAAGTTATAGATGCAATTACCTGTATATTGGCAAACTCTTGAATTCATAACCCGGCTTTCTAAGTGATTAAAGAAATGAAAGCTACTTTCCAAATTGAAAAACAACTTGTTAATTCTCTTGGTGGGAGATTTCTTTTGAGGAGTTTCTGCATGAAAATTGTATTGTTTAAACAATAATACTTTTTCTTTTTTTTAATGAGGAGGAATTCAGGCATTATAAGTAACTATCAGGGTTTTAAAATAATTTTACTTGTTATTTTAAATTTCATTACAGATAGGATACTAATAATAGTAAAGGCTGAAACTGATTAGCTGAAATAAATTTTTTGCTTTCTCTGTTCTGGGGGTGGGGAAATAAATTTTAAAGAATATTTCTCAAGGGCATCACTGTGAAATATAGGATAAACCAGGGGACTTTTTCTGTTTTATTCCTACTCTGATGCTGTCTAGGGAAAGCAGGGGGACAGCTGCCAGTCTAAACCTTTTCCCCTTCTGTCATTTTCTTTGGGAATTGTTTTTAATTCTTGTGGTGGTCACTGAAGTTATTTTTAAAGATGTCACATTCCTTAGTTTTCAGGTGTTATTGAGTTATGCCCTTCAGTACAAGGGCTGATTGCTCTGTGGCTGCATTTCAGCCTTTGACCTTGCCTAAAATGCAAATTAAACACAGTTAAGCCAGCAGTGCCTTTTTCTGAGCTGTGTTTCTGGATGCTTTGAGGCAGTTTTATGCTTCTAGCCTGGAAGATGGGTCATCCTTGTTTTCATCCCTGATTTCCAATTGTGTGTAGGAGGATTCCACAACTTCACCATACTCTGAGAAAGCACAGAAAAATTTGTTGCTAGGAAACCATGGAGGACCTATACTGTACTGCCTTTCCAGAATGTTTATAGGTAGCATCAGTTACTTAATTAACTTCTCTAATCCTGTTCTTTATGCTAGCATCCCCTTTTTATAGTCATGCTGTTTGTTACATGCTTCTGTATCCTAGAAAATGCCTTCTTGCTGTGGTTATTTCTGTACAGCTTTATTTACCACACAGAACCCAACTTCCCTAGCACTTCAAATTAGCTTGTGTTTGGAAAGCTGCTATTTATTCACATAATAATGATGCCTATGCATCCGGATTTATTAGAGCAGATAGGTCACACTTTCCCACAAAAGACAGATGCTGAAATCCACAGAGCTGCACATTTTGTGCAGAACTTTAACAAAGTATTATCAGGACAAGTGTTAAAACATTCAGTGTTTTGCAGCTGACTGGGTCTGGATGCTTCTTTACTTTTGGTGCTGACTCTGACTTTGCAGCCACGAGTGGTACCTGCACACTGGCCAGATGACAGAATCCAGGATGTGATTCCAGCCCAGGAGTGCTACAGCTGTGACTGGAAGGGTGATGCAGCAGTTGCTCTTGGGGCAGAGTTTCTGCTGGGAAGTGTAGCACCCTTTGAGCTAAAGGGAATCATGGTCTCTGAGAGGCAATCAGAGAGGCAGGAATCAATATTTTGTGGAGCAATTCACTCACATCCACAAATTGCTGAGAATGCTCAAATGGCAGAATGTTAATATGCTCATTTGTGGTTTCTGTAGAGCTTGATGTGATTTTTGGAACAGCATGGAAACATCATCTTCATCTGACTGTGTGGGCATTACTTCATGACCATCTCTAATAGCATGGCAAAGAGCACTCTGCTGCCCACCTATCTATAAATAAGTGAATATCATCAACCCAGGAATAAAATTGCATTTTATGGGTAGTCCTGGGAACATGCAACATAGGCAATTAGATTACATGTAGTCCTACAACAGTTCCACTAAAGGGAATGAAATTACTTAGGAACTTGCTGTCCAGGCCACTTTCAGGTGAGTTATTTCTCTTGCACACTCAGAGGGTTTCAGAGTACCCATAAATACAATATATGAGGAACTTGAATTCAACTTGGACAATGCAAATCCATCTTTAGATAAGATCTAGGGACTTTATTGCTTCTAATGAAATTGTTGGATTGTAGACATTGGGTCCTTTTTTGCAGCTAAGACAAAAGACTTAAGACATTCTTTTAATATTGTTTGGATCAGTACTGTGGGATGTGTCAGCCTAATAATATCTACTCAACAATTTTATGAGAATTCTACCTATTTCCAGTACAGAATCACAGAGTCATTAAGGTGGGAAAAGGCCTCCAAGACTGAGCCCACCCTTTGGTCAAACACCACCTTAGAATTAAGCCTCAGCACTGAAGTGTCACATCCAGCTGTTTCCCTGCTGCTACAGCTGTTTGTGTGAGGGGTCACGGTCACTGTTTCTGCTCCTTCAGGAAAAAGAAATACTAATCTGAAAGAAGGAAAAAATACCTTGAATTTTGGGCTTTCATTGCTGCTCCATGTCAAAGACCTGGAGTAGAGATGGGAGTTTGGGACAGAGATGCTGTGGGAAGAATTCACATTGAAATGCTTGAAGTCTCAGATTGTTTCACTGCACGATGGACTCCCTTTGCTCTTCCAGTGCTTTATTTGTCAAAGGCATGCAGAGAAAAGTAGCTGGGAAAAACAAGATTATGCCATGCATGGTGCAGTAGTGCTGCATTTAACTGGTGCAATGTGTGTGGCTGCCAGTGAGGCTGCAAACTACCTGGGACAGTCCAGGCTGGAAAGCACCTCAGGGCATTAACCAGCCAAACCTCAGAGGATACAGCACCAGTCTGCAGGGCATCTTCCCTCTTGGTTTGTTATGCACCTGTAAAAGACACAAAAATTCAAGAATTAAACCAAAAACTGTAGGTAGGAGAGAATCAGATCCATTATATGAAAGCAGTTTAGAGCCAAAGATGATAACCCAGCCATTCCTATAACAACTGCTTCTACCAAGGTTTTTGTCACATTAAAATGGCAATGTCTGGGTACTTGAGAAGTTATTTGAATGCCAAGTAAAGATTGAGTCATGAGGGAGCCTGAACATTTCCCATTTTCAGAAAAACAGGTGGAAGTGGAGGCTCAGCATCTCCCAGGCAGCACTGAGCACCACGAGGGGCTGGGGAGTGCCAGGGCAGCTGAGTGTTGGTGTGAAGGGTGCTGCAGAGGGATGATCAGATGAGCAGCACGTGGTGCAAAACCTGAGGAGGAGACAGCACTAGGTGTTTTGGAATGTGAGAATCCACACCCTCCATGTGCAGGGCTGAGAGGCCCAGTTCCCTCCTGAGAGCCCAAGGGAGGGAGCAGATTTGTGGTGGTGTCCATGGGTGGGTTGTGTAACACCACTCAGCTCCCAACAAGAGTTCAGGGAGCAGCTGAGTCACTGCAGAGACTCATTGTGAGAGCACAAGCCCCGGGGCACAGCAGTGGCTGCAGCAGGTGTTACAAGAAAAGAGTCTGAAGAAGCACAGAACATCATCCCAAAGTCAGTGAACTGAAATGCTGCAGGGGATCATCAGGGTACTGAGGCAAGGGTGCTCCTTGCTGCCATTAATGAAAGTTTCCCACCGTTTTGAGGGACCATGAACCCTGATTGAACCCAAAAATGACAAAAACCACACCCAGAGAACCCCAGTCTGACTAAATGAGACCCCATAACCCCAAACAGAATGCTCAGAGCCTCACTAGAGCCAACCAGGTGCCATGAAGTTTTAAGTCTACTGAGAAGTTAGAGAGAAGGATCTATAGTAGTAGCTGATAACATTCTGGGAATAAAAATATCATATCTGGGCTAAAACTGAGCCTGGCCACTCGTGATTTTACTGAAGGGCAGCATTCTTTGTTCTAATGAGTTCTAGGGATTTAAGAGGTCTGATAAGCAAAGTTTAGCACTGAAGGAGGCAAGGAGCCTGTGCTGTTGCTGTCATCTCAGAGCATCATACAATAGGAATGAGGACTGAGTCAAATGTCCACAGCTGGGGTACAGTTGCAGCTAAATTTTGGTGTGAAGTACTGGAACAGTTAGGAGAGTTAGTTAACTGGTTATGTAACTTTTAAATTTTTTAAGTTATGCACACATTTAATAAGTAGAAATGAAAATAAATATAAATAGTACAAAGATATCTACAGTAATCACTACAAAGCATCCAGGATCACACTGCCCACTAGCCAAACCTGCTTTGGGATAACTGCCTCGATTTCAGAAATAGGCTTTAATTGTTTAAAGTGAGATGCTGGTGATATTGAAAAAATGCTATTTGAAAAGGCAATCTTACAGAGCCCTGGACAAAGTGTCTGTGGGCTGGATTGAAGCAGTCCATTTTTTTTGTATCCCTCTAATGTGTTGTGATAAAATGGATCCTGAAATACCTTGTATTATGACTCATCTGATATTAAGATGTGTCAGTGTTCATAAACAATGCTGTTCATCTTCTGTGTGTGTGCATGTGTAAGAGGTGTAGGTGGAAGCTGAAGTTTTAGTTGTGATGACTCAGCCTTTATACCCTGCTTCTCTTATTTCTGATTTATGAAGAAATTCTCTTCTTTCCTGTTCCCTTGGATGGGTGAGGTTCAAGGGCTCAGTGAGTGAGGAATGTAATATGTTCATTTCCTGGAACAATCCTGAGATTTTTATGTCTCAGATATTTGACTATTGAAAATTCCATCTTCTGTCCCAGGCAGCAATCTGGATTTTTGGCCCTCATTTCTTCACTCCCTTTCTTTGTGATCCCCTTGAGTTAATAAGGAAATTTCACCTATCCTCTTCTCTGTTGGATTCTTTAGGTTACTGCTAAAGTGGTTTTGTGGGTGAAGATTTTTAAGAGAAATATGCCTTTTATTATTTTCATAGTCTCATTTTGTTATCTTGCCAGACTCTTTGATAAGCAGTGATCAATTAGAATACAGTGAAAAATGTTTGTGCAAAAATTAGGGAAAGTAAGTTTGGGGCGTGATTTAGGTCTTGGTTGGTAAAGAGATGAAATAGACTGTTCAACCTTCCACCGTGCTGGGGGTTTTTTGTTTTGTTTTTAAATGAGAATTTGCATCATTAAAAGTATTATGTTCTCTAATTTGCAGAATCGATCAGGTGATAAAATCCCCGTGGACCAAGCGTGGGGAAGGTGCCTTGTTGAGTGTCAGGGCTGGGTTGGTGCGGTGGCCGCGGGGAGCCGCAGGCGCTCAGCGCAGCCGGCAGATGGAGGGGCTGCGCCGGCGGCTCCCAGCGCCGCTCGCCTGGCAGGCACACCCGGCTGCACAACCGCTCTTGCACTTCCCCTGCTTCCTGTTCCTTACCTCTGCTTCCAAAGATGGACTCTGTCATTTAAGCTGTCTTTTCTTCACATCTAGGATTTGCTCAATTTGTGACTTTTAAACCTCTCTGGATGGTAATGACGTGTAGAAATCAGGTGATCACTACAAAACCAGGACATAAGTATGTATATGTGGGAGGAGGAGGGAGAGGTGTGGAAGGGCTGAATGCCCTGAATTTCTTTTTAGCATCATGAAAACTCAAAGGTCCATAATAGAAATAGGCCTGCCAGTGCCAATATGTTGCAGTGATGTGTGAATGACAGGTTATGGGGCTGCAGAGCATTGTAAGTGCATTAATACACATGGTACTTGCAGCTCTCCTGTGACTGTTGAGTGCAGATGTTGTTCTGGAGCTTCTCAAAAACCTTGTTGCATCTGGTCAAATGGATGCAATATTGTTGGTACAGTAATCCCTTTGTTTAGGGCAGGTTCAACCTGAGACTTTCTCTCTTCATTTTGTTACCTGCTTTTACTGGTTGGATGGCTGAAGCCCCTTCAGTGCAGAACCTGATGGGAGCTGTGGCAGCCTAGGGAGGCAGGAGGCAGTTGTGCCAGGGCAGGCTGGTATGGTATCACACATCCTCTGCCAAGTTCTGATCCCCTGCACTTTGGGGAATAGGGGCACCAGTAACAGAAGCAAGCTGTTTGTGATCCCCCCAAGTTTTCCCCTTGTCTCTTCCACAATGGGTTTGCTGGACCATCTCCCTCTGTTTCTATTCAGTTGGTCAGCCAACACAGCAGGGCTTTTCCCCGGCTGCCTGCCATCTGCCTGCAGACTCTCTTCTCCTTTTGTTTCCCTTTAGAAGTTCACTCCTGTGAGGCACTGAGAGTCTGCCATGAAATCCTAAACAATCCTGTTTCCTGCTGATATTTAGGAAAAGTCATTGCTGGCCCTCAGTGAAGAGAGTTTAGCACCTCCAGAGAAGGGATTGTGACTTGTAAAGCCAGCAAGGGCAGCTCTGCTTGAGCCTTGTCTCTCATAGCCCTGTAATGATGTCCTAATGAATATTTATCATTATTTGTGATACCCTATTTTCAGCAGTTGTGTGTTCTAGTAACAGCTGACAAAATGTTCGTTTTGGTTTGTAATGAAATTGTCTCTGTTTTAGCTGCTCATTATGGTGGGGATGGCACTCCCCTACCATTGTGTCTGCCATTATAACCCAGCTGGATTTTTGGCAGGCTAGCAGGGTTAAAGGCAAATCTATCTGAGAAGTTTCTTGTCAGGGTGAGGGTCCCTGAGTGGAAATGTTAACTCTTTGCACTGTGCATTTATCTTGTAGCAGTGGGGCTTTTTTGGTTTTGTTTTTAGCATAAAAAAAGTCTTCTAAAACTTCCCAAACTTTTAAGTGGCAACCACTAAAATCAAACTCCTTCAGTAAGAAGCAACACAGAAATGTTCACTGATACAGTGAATTAAACTGAGTTGGACTCTTATCATTCTGTCAGTTGAAGCTGTCAATATTGTAAGCATTGCAGTAAGGAATGCTTGCTGGGTGTGTGCCACAAGAAAGCTGTGGTGCTCTTTGGCAAAGTGTGATTAGGTGGTGATTTGCTTTGAGCAATAACCAAGCCCTTGGCTCCTGTGTCAGGCATTGTACATCCTTTCCTGTATCCTTATTATTGGGCCAACACAGAAATCCAGAGACTGATTGCTGTACCATGGACAAGGCATGGGGATGGGTTTCTGTGCATGTGTTCTTTCTTTCACTGCAAATGCAAGCTGACACAGAAGCTGTGTGTCTGAGTAATCCAAAGAAAGCTGGTTTGGAAGCCAGGACCTTTAATTTCTTTCCTGCCCATGTCCATTAAGCATGGTCCAAGTGATGCATTAATAACAAACCCTGAACCTATTTAAAGTGGCACACAGCCTTGGGTTTCAGCTACCATGCAGTTATTCCAGATCTCATCAGTGAAAATAATTTATAATTTTACAATTACATTTAGCAATCTGGTCCAAATCTTCCAAGTGTTTTTTGATTGTTTTCCCAGATTTAAAGTCTTAGAACAGCCCATGCTGGTCTGGAAACCTTTTCATGCTGTTCTTTTTCCAGCTATGAAACCTCCATGGAAATGCTCACTAGGCTGAAGACAAACTTTTGCCAACAGAGAGAACAGCTTTAAATAAACAGTACTTTGGGATTTCTCTTTCCCTTTTCTCAAACAATGCTGCAGTCCTGAGGATGCTCAGTTTAGGCAAATGATTGATAAAAAGTGACTTTATTGAAAGTTGACATCCAGCTCTAACATAATGCTGTATGATGGATTAAACCCTTTTTTATCCTTTTTATCATAAGGTTGTCCTTGCACTGTTAATTTTGAGATTCAGACAAATTTAGGCTTAGACTTACTTATATCAACTGAAGTTCATTTATGTTGGAGTGGAAAAGGAATCTGGATGATTGATTCTCCCTTTTGGAAATCTCCCACTAAAAATTGATAAGAAATGGGTCTGATTCTGCTGTAGAAAACTGTACTGCAGTTGGGTTTTCACTCTTAAAAAAAAACCTGGAGTGATTTGGATCTTCACTCTTCAAATTCTGGACTTAGCAGTAGGAGATATCTCCTCTTTGTATGGGATGGCACAGAGCATTAAGTAATAAGTTTGTCATGCAGTTCATATCACACCACATCTGGTTTCTCCTGACATCCTCAACTTGGAAATGGATGTTCAGCTGGTACCATAATGACAGAGCTGTACTGGCATTTTAATTTTTAAAAAGCACATTCCAGAATTCCTAAAGCAGGAACATCCTTTCAAAATTGTCTGAGTTCTTGTAACAGAGTGTAGAAAGTGTTATGTTATTAACACAGCACACAAGAACAGATGTCCCGTGGCAGAGTTGAAACAAAATTGGAAGAAATTAACACCCAGTTTGATAATGCACAGCAATGGAAACTTTGTTCTGCATATGGGGGCTCAAGCTTGGATGCTTACAACCCCTCCCCTTCATTATTGAACAAAGAGGGAAATAGGAACACAATAAAAATAGAAACTGGTAAAGAAAGCTCAGTCAGTGCATTCATTTTTATCCCGTGGCAGAATTTCATTTGCTGATCTATTTTCTTTGCATAAATACCAACGAATTGAGCTCACCTTTAATCTTTGAAGCTTAATTGTATGAGTAAGGCCTCCTTTGGTTCAGGTACAGTTACAGTTTCTTCTTTTGAAGGCTGAAAACTGCAGAATTAGAGGACATGAGAAGAGAGTTGTGTTTGACTTGAGTTAAAGGCATAAAAATACCAAAAAGGCACCTCACTGGTGTGAAGGAGAGCTCTGTAGAATGATGTCCTCCTCTGTCACTGATATGGGGAGGAAACATTGCAGCAGAGTTGGCTGAGAACCAGTGGCCTTCCTGTTGCAAAAGAGTAAAAGTAGCATATCCTTAATAAAGGTAGTGACAAAATCTCTTTTGGTTAAAATGGGAACAGGATAAAGTCTGTTTAGGCTTTTGTCTTGCCTTTTACTCTTTTAAGAATTAGATACAGCCAAGATGCCTTAGATAATCTGCCTTATGTGAGGCAAAAATATTGCATCTTTTAATACATGTTCTGAGCCTTTTTAATTTCTTTACTGGTGTTTTTATGCAGAATTGAATGGGATTAAAAAAAAAAAAAAGAAAAAAAAAAGTTTTTTGTTGGATGTTCTGACCAGTGATGGTGTTTTGCCAATGGATAAATTTAAAATGTTAAGCTTTTTATATGCATGCATGCACTTGATAGAATCACCCCCATAACAATCACTCTTTTGACATTCTTTAATAACAGCCTGGCAGGATGGTTGTGATGGACAGCTCTGTTGCTTATCAGTTGTTTGTCTTGTACACAAGCATCAGTCTAACAAAAGATAATTATTTCTGGGAGTCACTGCTCTAGGCCCAAAAATGATATGCTCTCTTGTCAATACATATTGCTATTAATGTATGACACCTGAAAAAAAATTCAAGCCAGTTTGCAATGAATGTTTCATTCTTGTTGTTTGTGTTCAAAAGATATTTAATTCTAAAGAGATATTGGAGGCAACTTATTCCCTAAATAATTTTTACATGTTTTGATGTTGCTGCTTTTGTACATTTAATTTTGAAAGCACAATAGATTTGACTTTACAGGCCAGATTTATTAACTGATATTTTTACTCCTGAGAGATAATTAAACTGAAAAATTTTTGCCAAATGTATTGTCTTAGCATGACTCTTGATGTCTGTGTTTCATCCACATGGTGCTCTGCCACCTAAGGGATAATATCAGAGTTCAAGTGTTCATCCAGTTTGTTCTCAACAGAAGCAATTGCTTTTCCCTAAGAAGTTGTGTGGTTTGGATCCAGTGATCCCATTTCATTCTTTGTGGTTTGTGGCTTACAAAGGCATTTCTCTCCCTGGTTCAGGATTCCCCAAGGCCTGGGAGGAAGACAAAAAGGTTCTGTTTGGTGAAGAGGAATAGAGTTCTGTGCAACCAGGATTAGGAAAGTCCAATTTATTTCTTCAGCTTACTTTTCTTTAATGAGCTGTGGGCACAAAATTTTTGTCTTTGTAAGAAAGCTCCGTCACATCTAATAAATTAGGAGTGTGGGTTTTTGTATTGCTGCATGTTTGAGAAAACTGGTATACATGGGACTCAAATTGTTCAAAAATTTTCTTCCCTTCCTCTTTTTATTGCATCAAGTACAGAAACTTTTTGTATGAGATCACACAAAAAGAATGTACCGTTGCATAATCCTTATTTTTGAGTAAATGGGATTAGCAATGTGCAGGTTATTCTTTGATTTCTGCATGTAGTAGGTGAAACAATCCTTGTTCCTCCCTTTCCATACACACAAAAGATGTGATGCATAAAACCTCTTTTAATAACCCAGCAGAATCACCATTAGCAAGGGGAGGGCAATTATTTCTCTCCATTGAACTTCTCAGTGCTCATGTTGAAGTAATCAGGAGTCTGGATGCTTTACAGTCCTGCATGGTTAGGGCTGATCCACTTCTGCATGTCCTGTAGCACCAACACCCCAAGTTATACTGAAGGGTTAGAAAATAGTTGTGGTCAAATGGTAATTTTAGAAATGGCTCTCAAGAGCTGTTAATTAAATCTTAGTTTTCCTAGATACATGTTTTAACTTTTGTACAGAAATTAATACAGATGTCTGGTTACTATAAGAATCTGTGAGCGTTTGGTACTGAATGTAACCTGAAGTTAAATCTCCAAGAGTTGAAAAGTTTTTTTTTCTATCCACTGGAAATGGATTTAAAGACAATTCAGATATGAGTGCTTTTTTTTTTTTTTTTTCTGCAAGGCAATTCAGAATCTGAGCAGGTTTTGCATGCACAAAGCCGGATTGTGGCACAAAGTGCAACCTTAGTATTTCAGAATTCAAATGCTATAAAAATAATAGTGGCAAAGCTCTGCAGATGAGGTGAACTACACAGTATCTCAGAGGTCAGGCTGAAGGAAGACAATCCAGGATTTATGCTGTACCTGGTACTGCTGTTTATTGCTAATCAATTAGAAGAACACGCAGTCTTTGTGATTAATTTCAAAATGTGTTTAAGATTAATTTTTCCTTGCTTTCAGGAGCAATCATAAAACTTACACTTCTAAATCCTACTGGCTTTACATGACATTTCATTAGACTTGCTCAGAGTGCTGAGATGAGCCCCTGTAAAGCACACACTGTAAGTTCTCTAAAGGCTTGGTGAATAAATGTCACACTTGAGTTTACTTTTAACTGTCCAGACTGGGGGCCAATATAAAAACACTCACTGGGTTTGCAAAGGCTCCACTCCAGTAATATTCATTAAGGGTTTTTATTTTGGTCCACGTCCAGACTGTGGTGTTTGTTTGAAAGACTATGGTGTCACACACTTCTAAATTAGCTTCTTCAGAAAGTCACACACTTCTAAATTAGCTTCTTCCAAACTCTGAAGGAATGTTTTGTGTTGGTTTAATCTCCTGTTGCTCTGATCATAGACTGCTCCTGCTCTCTGCTCTTTGGAGAACCCCTGGAATTCTCAGAGGAGATTTGGGAATTGAAAAATTTAATTATAAAAAAATCAATGTGGAAGCAGATGACATGTTAGCAGGTTTAAACAGAAAATTTTGTAAGTATTTTGAAATTTAAGTAGGTCCATTATTGAATCTGCTCAAAAATTTATGATCCATAACTTGATAAGTGTAAGGACATGGCAGAAGTGAGTTTGTGATAGTTTATAAATTTGGAACTATTCCTGCATGTCAATACTGCACAGTGCATCACTGCCCCTATTTCAGGAAATATGCTGGCTTGTTGGTTGGTGCAGTGGTGAGTTTGGGGCGGCATTTCTTTTTTTTTTTTTTTTTTTTTTTTTTGACAAATGCACGTACTTGGATTCTCCTTTTGGCAGTATCAGCAAATTTCTGAGCCTTGGCCATCTGAAGCTTGAACTCTCTCACAGAGCTTTTTGAGCACAGTGTCCAAAGAGCCCAGGAGGGAGTACAATTTTTGTGTCGTCTGCAAAAATCTCTTCACAAGTTTGTGTTAATCACAAACCCCACCAGCTTGTGTCAGTGTTTTGAACTAGAGGGCTGCATGAAGACCTTTAACCCTCCAGGAATCAGGTCTCCAAAAAAATTGATCCTTTGTGGAGTCGTGTCAGTTTCCATGGCATTTCCAGAATCAATTAGTGATAAGAGACTAATTTAAGAGAATTTCAACAGACTTCTGCATTTGCCAGGTGACCTGCTGCTGTTGTGACAAAGAGCTGAAGTGAGCAGCAGGAGCTGAAAATGGGAAATTGTCCTTCCTGGATATAATTTTAAGGAGCTGTTGAAAAAAGAGCCAACCAAAGTTGGAGGTCCTTGCACGTGTTATTTCAAGTGGGATATTTGCCTGCAAAGGGAAACACACAATCATTTCCTGCCAACCTAGTTAATAATGATAAAGAAGCAATGATAAATCACAACTGGCACGTTTTACCAAGATGTATGGATCCTTCTTGAAGGGTTCTTTCATCTCGACTATGCAATAAAATTATACATGTGTGTTATTAAGGTCAGGCCTGTCCCTTCCAAGGTGGGGTGTCACAACAAGGCCTTGTGTACCCAGTTCTGACAAGATGTTCTTCCTGATGGTGGTGCCATCACCTTCACCTGTAGGTTCTCTGTAGCTCTACATTTGCAGTAGAGCTGGCTCACCTTCCCACGTCCCTTCGGTCTGAAGCTTTCTGCTGTCCCTGAGTTCTCCTGGAGGCTGGAGCCAAGGTATGGCCAGGGACATTCCTGCTCTGCAGCCTTTGGTTAGACTGTCCATGGCATGGTTTAGCTAGGCAAATGTTCACTGAGTGTGCACTCTTGTTTGCTCACACCATCCTCATAGATGCAGACTCAAATATATCCAGACACTGAAGCAAAGATTTAAAATGGATTTTTGTCCTGATGTCTTGGGGTTTTGACCACACTTGTCTGAGTGAAGGGGCCCACAAGTAATTAGGTCCAGAGCTACACAGTTACATTGGTTTTTACTGTAACCTTTCCTTGAGGCAGGAGTTTGTGAAATCAGCTTCATTGCAAAGATTTAATTGATTCCCATAACATGCTTTGAGCTCATTAGGTGAAGTAAAAGAAAGGATTGATAACACTTCTGCAGAATGAATTTATCTTCTTTGCATTGTTGTTAACATTAGAAGGAAGACCATGCACACAGTTTCATTTGTATTTATACATCTGAGCTGGGATACTCCACTTGAACACATTTCAAACAGAAAGAGATCCATTTGCAGCTGCTTTTGAATTCATTCAGTAGCTGGACCAAGTTCCTTTGCAAAATTTAATTATGTGCTTTCTGAAATGGCAGTAAGTGGCAATTTTCTTAATGCAGTTAGAAGCATACTTAATGTTATAATAATACTGATTTATACTCTTCTCATGTCTCTCTTGAACTATTGTTTAACACTGAAAAATATCTTCCAATATTTGTTGGAGTTAAAAAAGGATGAATATAAATACAAATATGCACATAGGTGTTAGAAGGTGCAGTTTTTGAATATGGGTATTTTGATCTATAATTACTTGCCAAGAATATTTCAATGATTGTTAAATGGAGAATGAAATTCAACTCCATCTACATCTCATTACAAGGTAAGGGTAAGTTTATAAGGCATTGAGTGAAATGCTAATCAGCCCTTCTGAAAGGAAAGAGGAATTAAATGACTGAAATCCAGTGGGAGGTATTTCAGCTCTAATCAGGTTGTTTATTAAAAGAGTTGTGCACATTGTGCCAAACATGCCCTATTTTGAATCTGACTTGATTTTGACCAGCAATTAATTAAAGAATAAAGAGTTTTTATGAGGACCTGCTCAGTTCTTGGGCTGGTAAGTTGGTACCTTCTGCAGGAGTGTGGTGAGGCTCCATGAGCTGTTGGGCCCTGCATTACTCATAAAAATCAAACTTCAAAGACCAGAATGTTTCCTTGGTGATTGCTGTGCTACTATGGAATAATGCCATAGAGGCACTACATTAAATTAAACCAGCAACAGAGAAAATATTGTATTAAGATAGAATGTAGAGAGAGTGTGTTGGTATCAGTACATCAAATTAATTGTTGAATTATACTTAAAAAACCAGCAAAGCCCTACAGTTTCTCAGAAATATTTTGAGCCCTACCAAGTTAGGTTCTGCTGAACTTGATGCCAAATGATACATAAAGATTCAGCTAGACTGGGAGAATTCTTTTAGCAAAAGGTGATGCTGGAAAATGATGGAATATTAAATCAGCAGGACGATTTCTTGCCAATAAATTCTGTCCCCGGGCTGGTTTTTCTCTCTGTCTCCACTCTTTGAATGACTCCAGAACGACTCCACATCTTCCTCAAGCAGCGTTTGGTACCTGAGTGAGACCAGGAGCCTCTTGGCTCGCACAGGGGCTTGGCAGAGCCTGAGCTGCGCTTGTGGCAGGAGGAACTCGCCATCTGCTGGGCCCTGCCGGAGCTTCCTGCAGAGCTCCCGGGCACCGCCTGCACCTGAGCAGGGTCACCTGTCCCCGAGCCGGGGTCACCTGTCCCCGAGCCGGGGTCACCTGTCCCGGCAGAGGCGGCCCAAGTGCCGCAGCTGGAGCAGCATCTCCTCCCTCCAGGGCAGCGCTGGGGCTGTTCTGGGTGCCTGGGGCTCCCTTTTCATGCCATGATGTACCTGGGGGGAGCGAGTGCTACAGGAGAGCAGGTGTGTGGGATCCACTGTGAAATTAAAGGTCTGCCTTGGAAAAAGGCACAATCATCCCAGTTGTGATAATCACAATTATCACAATCATCCCAGTTGTGATAATCACAATTATCACAATCATCACAGCATGCAAACCCAGCACTTTCAGAAATAGATATCATCCATTTTAAGGCTTACAGCAACAGTAGGTAGGACTCAACACAACATCACCTAACACTCTTAACCTTTTAAGTCCTGTTTTAAATTGTATGTCAGGAGCAAATTCCAGCTTTAAATTACAAAAGAATTTACTTCAAGCAGATTTGGTTTAAATTCTGAACTATCTTCCTCTATCAAACAGTACTGCATTCCTTTCTACTGGAAACTGTCGAGTGGAATTTTCTTTTGAGGTTAGAATTGAATTCAATGGGATATTAACTGAGGCTATAAATTGGATTGTATTGGGGAATGCAAAAAGTGAACAATCTAGAAAATAAAAACTGTTTATTAGTGTTTAAAAATAAAATTCTTGGATAATTCTAGGATTGTAAAATTCTAGGAAAAATATTTTCAGTGGGAGCATCTCAAGATCAGGTCAGTGTCAGAAAAATCTATTTGCAGCTATGTTAAAGAGTTTTGTGATCTTTTAAATTTTGGTTTTTAGCGTGCCATTTACTGCCTTCCAGTTCCCTGTCACTCAGCCAGATGTTTATCATTCTGAAAGCTTTTAATTTGACAGTGAAAACAATTAGGCATTGGATACAAATTGAATTTGTTGTGCTGGTTTTTTTATGAGTAGAAAATGAGATCAAATTTTTTACTTTCAACTGTAGAGTCAGTTTAATTATTTTTTGTTTCATCTTTTTTATTACTTTAGATACTTTTCCAACTGATAGCTGAGTCCTTTATTTGTATCATCAAGCCAATTTTTTTGGTTATATTCAAAGTATCTGTTATCTTAAGAACCACCAAAACCTACCTCTTCCTTCTTTTAAAGCTTTGATAAAGTGCATTCCTAGGAAAGTAGTCTTGTCCCAATTTAAATTATTTTAATTATGCTTTCTTACTATCAGGAAAAATCTCTTGACAATAATACAGTCTCTAAAATCAGTAGGAATTTTGATTTTAGAACATGGTAGATTTCACCCTTGTATCTAATCCATTGATCTGTTGATTCATGCAGACACACTCATGCATTTTAACACAATCTTGTGATTCTCCCATTGGGAAAGCATGATGAAACATGACTTGAAACTCTTCTGCACACAACTTTTATTTGATGTTTATTTTATTTGCTGACAACATCCACAT
Organism: Serinus canaria; assembly: GCF_022539315.1. NCBI lineage: Eukaryota > Metazoa > Chordata > Aves > Passeriformes > Fringillidae > Serinus > Serinus canaria. The sequence goes on along the minus strand of NC_066324.1, from coordinate 11,852,777 downwards.
CCAAGTGCTGTGAGCAGCCCATAATCACTGTGAAGTAGAACACACAGCTGGGTTTGTTGTGTGCAATGCACTGGACATTAATGGAGCAGTCCCCTGATGCCTGTGGGCTTGGTGGGGTTTAAAAAGCCTCTCGAGTTGGTGCAGTACCTGGTGGTAAAACGCTTGAAAATCAGAGCTCTGTTCTGTACAGTGAAAGGTTCTGTCCTGCCCTCGTGGCAAGTTCTGAAACTCTGCTTCCCCAGCTGCAGCTCTCGAGCAGGTGGGAGGTGATGGGGTGGGGGAATGGAGCTGGCAGTGCAAATATTCATGCAAAGAGACCACTGAGGAGCAGCCCTAACAAAGTCAGGGAGAGCAGGAGTCAGAAGAGCTGAGAGCTCACAGTAATTACAGCTCTGCTGCCCAAGGATGGACCAAAGGAAATGCTGTAGGAACCAGAGGGGCAGGAATGCTGTGTTCAAAACAGATCAGACATCATGGGAAATAACTCTTGCTGAATAAAGGTAAAAAACAATACTGCTTTGTTTGGTCCATAGAATAATTATGGAAATAATTTTCCTGAAGTTCCTGCCTACAAGTTCAACAATATAGAATACATTCAAGAAATCAGAGCAGCATGCATTTTTCATCTATTTGATTTCATGAAATTACTTCAAAATTTGAATGATAATTTATTAATTTTAAGCTTGTGAAAAATTTTGCTTGGAGGAGGCCTATAATTGTGAGGTGGGAAAATCAGACAGTGAATTATCACTACAAAATTGGTTTTGTGTGTGAAATAAGCAAAGATATGTATCCTGTGTATAAAATAGTAGTTTATTCCCAAGAAAATAAGCCTAAAGTGGATTTCTTTTCAGAGTTCTTGTGCAAATGAGAAATACATGCCCACTGAAGCACCCTGAAGTGTTTTATGATACAGAAAGAGTAAAAAGCTTTTAAATATGGTTGTGTGTTTGTTCTTCTCCCAACTGATTTATCAATTTCCTAGTTTAAAGGTACAAAGAATGCAGAAACAGAGATCACATTAGCTATTCCACAGATTCATACCACTGTGGCACTTCATGACCTGAAAAATAGAAGTCCTAGAAAACATAGAACATTTAAATTTGGAAAAGACCATTGAGTCTTACCATTAAATCCTATTTATTTGTGTCTCCAACGCTCAGCTTTGTCTGTATGAACAGGTGGTACAATTGCTGTTGTAATTTTTGGTATAATGCAAAGGTTATGGAGAAAGTTTTATAAGTAACCTAGCTGCAAGAAATTGTTCAATAAATGCTTTCAATTTAAATTTTTTTTTTTTTTTTTAGATTACTGTAGAAAATTTGTATGTTGTTTTGAGAATTACCCTAAATAGGCAGCTCCTCTTCTTTGTCACCATTCCCAGTCTAATTCATTACCTTTGGGTGGGGCTCATGATTAATTGTTGGGTCTCTGCAGTTTTTCTGTTCTACTGGAAAGATCTTTCCCTGCTGGACTTGTGCCTGAGATCACTGGTCTGAAAGAATAGATTAATTAATCAATTTTAATTGTATTTTTAAAGTAAAGACACATGTTTTCTTTTTTCCTTTTTGTCCTTGACTTCTATTATAGAATAAATGACTTGGAAGGAAAAGGTTAATAGAAAGCCTGTTGTACATTGGTTAGTTGTCTTTATCAAGGCACTTTATCTGGAAAATCCCTTTCTTTGTGTTACACAGTATGAAAACTCAAGCTTAATGAAAGTGGAAAGCCTCTGTCAAGGAATGTTGTCGTTTAGCCAGGAAGATCTTTTTCTTCTTGACCAAGCTGCAACTCCTCATTAGGCTAGTCAAGATATCAATGTCCAGACTGTGCAAGATGGGTCAGTTCTGAACAGAAAGGTTGAGTAGTTGTCCCTTTTTCCTGTTAAGGATAAGTATAAACCCCAGCCCTGGTTTATAGTTAAAAACCTGTGTGTGCAAAACACCTTGAAAAACATTTTCTATCAATCTGCTCGTTAGTTCAGAACTTCTCTCCTTTGTCACCACCAAACTCTGGGCACTTACCCAGTGAAATTTGGCTCTTGTCAGAGTGTTTATAAGGTCAGAACCTCTCTACCTCAGTGGGCATGGAGCAAGATGCTGGAGAGCAGGACACACAGCCCAGGGCACTTCCAGAAGCAGCACCAGGAGTTGTCTGGATCACGAGGGAGGAACACTCTCCTGCTGTGCTGTGGGAACCTGGGCAACAGCTCCCAGTCTTACTCTCTGAAGTGGAATGGAGCTACTGAAACCAGGTCAAAATAGGATTTGGCACAGCTTAGGCAGCCTAGAGGGAATTTGACCTTCACTCAAATGAGGGGAGGTGGGAAATTTCTTGAGTCAGTCATGTGAGCAGGTGGGGCTGAAAGGCACCCCAGCCCTGTAATGCTGGGGGTATGTTTGGTGCTCATTACCTCATTCTCACCTGGCCTTTATGAAGATGTTTACAGATCCTCTGCAGCAGGAGATTAGGAACATAGAACAGTTTTAGGGGTTTTCCTGGGTTTTAGGAACATAGAACAGTTAGCTCAACTACCATTGTTACCTAGTACTCTGCAAATTACTGCTATTGGAAACATCTCTGTGACACTGTAAATCTTTGGTATCTGTTTAAGAGGACAGCAAAACATGGTAAAGAAAAATGTTTGAATGACTTCTTGTTCAAACATTTCTTTACAACTCATAGATGTCTTAAATACTTCAAATTGTTTCTGAGTCTTGAAATGAACTAATATTATTCATTCAGCAGTTTTGAAAACAGATAATTAGAGCTTTTGCTGTGGCCAAATATTGCTAGGTCCAGCTTCAGGGAGGTGGGGGAAAAGGGAATTAGGCACACATCAGGTATGTTGGTTTGCTGACCCTCAGAAATGGCAGTGTTTAAAAGGGAAGGCATAACTTTGAACTCTATGGTTTTAAGAAGTAATCAGGAATTGTATAGCATGGCTTCATCTACAACAAAACTATTCTGCACTTTCAGTCTTTCCAATTGTGGCCTGTGGTTCTGCTGCCCAGGCAGAACAAGGTGTCACCTGAAGTCATTTAGGGGCAACAAAACATTTTACATTCAGTATTTAACTAGGAATGATGAATACTTCTAAGTGGCTGAGTAAATCCTGTAACTTTAGTGCTGATCCATTCCATCACCCTGGCTCTCGTTTGCATTTCTTCTGGGTGTGAAAACCATCTCTAGCAGAGGCTGCCTCTCTATGGGGTGCATGGATAAGTCATTGTTTTTCTGGATGTTGTTCAGGCCTCTTCCCTTCACTGTCTGCACTCTGCAGCGCCTCAGAAGAGTCACCAGGATTGCCTTCATCATGACCATGGCAATGAACTTCCCCACGCAGCTCCGGGGGCCGAAGCCAAACGGTTGGAAATAGCGGGAAGGGACCTGCGGAGAGCAGCGCCAGGAGTCAACTCAGAGGCAGATTCTGCTCCATAAGAGCAGTGAAAATAATGATGGACATTGGGAGGAGGTGTTATTGCCTGCTGGGGGCAAATCACTGTGGCAATCCCATCCTGTTTGTGATTTGCTGTGTGCAAATCACAAACAGGATGGGACTGCTGGGAACGTGCCTTGAGCTGTTTTGTTTTCCAGCATCACTCTCTTACATGATTATGACAATGGGAAGATGCCAGCAGCTCACATCCCAGGCAGCAGACCAAGAACTTAATGTTACAACTTACTTGAAAAGTTTTTTGACCAATCACACAAAACAAAAGCATATTGTCGGTAGTTCTTTCCAACCACTATGAGCACACGTACCTTCAGTTAAAACAATGCTTGCTTATTTCAAATACAATACCTCCTTGTAAGCCTTAAAACACAATGCACAAAGCTCCATTATTAAGCTTAGAACTTCCTAATATCTCACTAGATATACTTTTCTGCAGCTTATGGAGTTATTCAGTGTTAATACACACACCATTGTTCTATTTATCCTTACTTTTCTACTTCTTACATAATTTTTTACTGACCAATCTTATGGCAACTGCTTAGCTCTAATCACAGTTCTGCTGTCTCTGAGGCCTGCCTTTTGCAGCTTTCCCAAAACCCTCTGATTTTAAGGATTCCCACAGATACATTCTGAAAAACTTGTGGAATTAAACTTTTCAGAGCAATTCCTCATTTCACCCTGGAAATCCCACCCGAGTCAGGCTCAGCTACAGGCAGGGATTGTACAGTTAAACAATTGAATTCTGTTCATGTGTTTGTCTGTTTGTCCTGGGAACTACAGGGATTTCACTGCAAGCTGTGAAATGGAGAGAGACCTCTGCTCTTCAAATCCATTAAAGTTCATTAAAAAGTTCTTCAGAAAATGTTCATTATAAAGCTTATAAATATCTGAAATACAGGCTGATGCCTTGTCTAAAGATAATCACTGAGCCATACGCCTGCTCCATTTGTAATTATAAAGCAAATGTTTCTGAGAACTAATTTGTCAGAAAATTAAATGTTAAAATTTTTGATATTTAATAGAGAGATAACACATAATTTTTTTCTGTCCTGTCAGCTAAAATTTGAATTTCAGGATTCCCAGGACTCCTGAAGAATCAACAGCTAGTTTTTGCTACTTTTATTGCCATGAGTAGATCAGTTAAAAAGAAAGTCTGGTTATAAAGAAATTATTTTTCTTCATCTGTGTAAATTCTTTTTTAAAAAGTCAGGTATTAACCATGTTCTGATTTCCTATTTAACAGGAATAGAGTAGAAACCGTTTATTTATATCAAATCACCTGGAAAAAAGTGTACTGTTTTTTCTTATTTTCAGACTGACAGAAGTGTTCTCTTTTTTTTTTTTTTTTAAATAAACTGAGCTGTGCTTTTGGAAAAATTATAGATAAATGCAAGTGTTTATAACACAGAGCAAGTACAGCAGCTGGCAGTACAGCACAATGGCAAATGCACAGCCTGTGAAAATGGGAAAATGTTTAGATCCTAACAATGGCATCTTATCATAAATAATGCTGTGGATTGCTGTTCACTTAGAGAACTGGAGGGAAATTGTGCCTGCCAGAATAATTATGTGGCAAGCAGAATGCCTCAAGTCAGATAGAAAATGTGTGGTTAAATATTTGGTCAAGGGGAAATATTTTTAGTAGCAAAATGTCCTTGTAAATTAAGCAAGATATCAATTTTTGATAGAAATACTTGGAATGTGAATAATGGGTGGGAAAATGGAGTCTGTTCACAGGGAATTGTAATTTTGATAAACTTCATCACTGACTCTCTTCTTGAATTTTCTACAAGGACTTTTTTTGAGCTGTTGTTTTTAATGCTGTGTGCAGGATTTGCTCAGGGTAATCCAACAGCAGCTGAGAACTATTAACAAGGTGGATTAATGCTCATTTTTGGTGTGTGGCATATTTGATACTCAGCGTTTTTGATAAGAAACAGGTAATCCTTAAAGTTTTTTCTGGCTTGAACACTCATATCTCTCTTTTGTTTTTCCTTAGCTGTTGCTTCAGGTATTTCTACTGGTGAGTCCATTTTTGGTGCATCCAAGTAGTCTGGTTCTCTCTTTAAAGCTGAAGTTGCTGCTGTCAGTGTTCATGTGTGCAGCTGCTAACATGTCAGTGCAGTTTTAATCTCTCCAGGTTTATTTGCTGAGCAAATAGAGTTTCACAAAACTGATTGTTTCACCAGTAATCAGCGGAGCAGACGTATGAGTAAATAATCTGGAGGATGATTTGAATAGTGGGGGATTACAAGAAGAAAAAATATTCCCATATTGCTTTTGATTATAGTTCTCCTGGTAGGTAGAACATAACTTCATTTGGAATTCAGTGCTGAGCAGGAACCTAATTACTCAACATCTGCAGTATTAAGTTAGTTAAAACTTAACATTTTCATTATGGTCTGTGAAATATTGTTAATTTAAAAAGAAAAAAAGAATAACATGGGGCACTGGATCCCAGTCTCTGAGAAGTTCCTACACTGCTTCACCTCTCCAGAGAATCCCCAGCCCTGTGTGAGCTGCTGGCATGGCTCTAGACCCCTAAAGCCTCTTTGTCTTGTCCACTGTCAGGGGATATAATGGCAGCCATGTGTGTCTGACAAATTTAATCAGATTTTTTAATCAAAACTATTATGTCTGGGAAAACTGTTTTCTATCTTATAATTATCTTTTATTTAAAAGGCAGCTTGACAGGAAAATTTCTGCCCAGCTCTAATAATAATAACAGTGATCAGCAGGTTGTATGGCCAACGAGGCACTTAGACAAAGGGAGAACAGTCTGATGGTCACCAAGCTCTTGAGCAAAGTAAGAGGAAGAGACACTAGCAATAAATAATATCCAAATTTCTGCAAGAAACAAGATGGAAAACTTACATTTTTCTCAAAATTTTCGAGCGAGAACTCGTTTGGCTTGGGGAAGAACTCGAGTTTGTGCATGCGGCCGATGTTGAGGATGATGTTTGTGCCCTTCTTCACGGGGTAGCCGTCAATGACATCGTCCTGGAGAGCTCTCCTCATGATCAGGTCCACCACGGGCTGGTATCTCATGCTCTCATAAATAAAATTCTCCACTGTCTTTAAGTTTGGCATGTCATCACTTTGGATGTCTCTGTCTCCTTGTGGAATCAAGCAGATGGTGAAGAGGTTATTTGCTTAGGAATTTACATTGCAGAAATATCAGAACATTTTGGGAAGGTTCTCGGGTTCTGAGGTTGTAGGAAGGATCCAACAGCTCCTGAGGAGTTTTGTGTGGCCTTACTTAATGAGGAAATCTGGTATATTGATCATTAGCATGAATCCTAGTTTATTAGTTAACAATCTTCTCATCTTCTTATCACTCTTTGTTCTTGTCAGCAACGAAACTCTGGGGTCTTTCCCCGGCTTTTGCACAAGAGAGCAACAAGGCACAACAAATAAATCTTCCAGGAGCTGACAGCAAACAGAAGCTGGGGTTAGTCTGGAGCTGATTCTGTGGGGACCCTGAATTTTCACCGTGTGGTTGGTGTGGCTGAGTGTCCATCCCTGCCCTGACAATTCCAGGTGGGATGGGCAGGGCTGGGATGTGCTGCCCTTGGGAGCTTCACTGCTGCTTTCCAGCCCCCAGGGGCTGCAGGCTGGCTGCTGCTGGGGCAGGCTTGCAGCCAAAAAATACTTCAGGGCTGGACACTTCCACAAGGAAAAGCCAACAATTTTGCCTTAGAGGGGGAGGCTTCAGAAAGAAGCAGGGAAAATGAGAGAGTGAGTGAGCACTCTCATGAGGACAGAGCAATAAGGATTATTAAAATACCTTAGAAAAAGAGTAAAGGACTTGTGATACATTTTCTGGTGCTTAACAGACCAGAAGTAAGATTTAAATAAGAATGGATGAAATTAGTTTCTATATTGGTTCAGTGTCAGGCTATGAATGAAGGCTAGAGAAGGGGAAGAATACAAATTTGGAATATCTTGATTGTGTTTTGAATAGTTAGTAATTAGTACTTAGAGGAGGCCAATTTGAGATCAAAATGGATGACAGCAGAATATAATTTTAATTTTGTCTAGTCTTTTCCTTCTAGAGTTATAATGAAACTTAGAGAAGTTCTGTATTTTAGCACAGAAAAATGCTGGTGATTAGAATGATTTGAAACAAGTGCCTCCTTTTGCTATTTCAGGTAACAGGAAAATAATTTCAATGAAACTTGAGGTGAATGCTGATTTCCCACTGTGGTTGCTGAGGTGAGAATTTACCACATTATTTCTAATAGATTATTAATTCTGTTGATTCCTATTTTATTTTATTTCACAAGTTTCTCACATTTTTTCATTTGCTCTTTAATATGATCTTTTTCCATACAACAGTAGTTCATATGTTTTACAGCAAACACTTCTGTTAGAGGAAAATGCTTAAAATTTTCGGGTTTAGATAAATGAAATTAGATCACTGCTGAAGCAAAATTATATTCCCACATGAGTGACTTTGCAGCTCCTGCTTACCCACAACAGTTTCAATTTCTCTCATCATCTCCTCTTCCACTGTGGGGTGCTCTGCAATCAGGATTAGCATAAAGAAGAGAGTCACAGACAGAGTGTCAGGAGCAGCAATCATCATCTCCAGCACACACTGGTTCACATTCTCAGCAGTCAGATCCCCTCTGTTCTGAAAAAAACCCCAAAAAAATAGGAAATTTTTGAGAAAATATCGATTGCTGACCTCTGATGCCGGCAAAGGTCTTACAGACTGCACAATTTCTGGACAGTCTCTTATGCTAAATAGCTAAATAGCATTTCTTTTTTGTCTTTCAGAGAATGACAGAAAGCTCATGCTCTGATGGATGTGTGGTGTCTTGCAGAACAGCAGAAATGTGTGTTCTTAGCTCAGGTTCTGCTTAGTTCATTGCATTTCTCAGAGTTTGTGAGCTGTCAGAGATTATACAAGGCAGGAGTTACACAGCATTGGAAACCTTTGCAAACAAAAGGCAATACATTAAATAATACCCAGGGCTTAGGGAAACACTGGAGAACACTCAGGGATAGATGCAAAAGTTTTAGGGATGCTGTTTAAGCCATGAAATAAATATGACAAGCACCTGATCCTGAAATCCAGGTATTGCTGTTTGAGTCACTCAGGGACTCCCCAGCACCCCTTTATGATGATGTGAGAGGCATGAGAAGATGAAATTGCAAATTGTGTTCAGGAGAATGTCAGAAAAACCAAAACTAGCCACCTTTAGAGTAAATTCCCAATACCTGTGCAAAAATCAACTGGGATGCAAAATCCATGTGGTCATCCAACTTTTCCACAGTGGAAAGCTTTTGTCGTTTCTGTTCTATCAAAGTTTCCATTGCTCCTTTAAGATCCTGGCTGAAAACAGATGAAATCCAACATATTGATAAATTTCTGCACTAGGGTGTGACTAGAAATACAGAACTATATCAAGAAAAGCATCTAAGGATGGCAGAAATTAAGTATTCCAAAGAATAGTTACATGGTTCTCTGCAAAAGTAATAATACTTAGGCAAGGTGTATTTTCTTATGATTCTTAAATAATTGCTTGTCAGACTGGAATGAAATCTTAATCTCTTTTTATAGAATAGACTGAAAAGGAGGAAGAGGTGTCTATATACACTATTAAAGAATAAAGATGTATTGCTGAAGATTTTATTTATTTCCTTGTAATTATACTGTATTTTACCAATAAGTAAAATGAGTTTAGAGAACATAAGGGATGATTTTCAGAAAAACGTAGACAAGTGTTAGAAAACTTGTATCCTGGAGTAGAGTTTATTTAAACTTTTCATATTTAAATAGTAACACTCTGTCAACAGTTTGTGTTCCAGTGGTGGAAAAAGTAAAGTTCAAAAGCTGTCATAAATTTTGGGGGAATTTTCAATTAATTATAGATATGAAGGCAATTGTTTAAAAAAAGTATTCTGGAAAGGTTTTGAATGGAATCTACAGCCTTTTCAAATGTGAGTTTGTTACTGTTGAGATAGATAATTGTGTTTCCAGGGTAAATGTATTTAGAACTTCAATCCCCATAAAGATCTCACTGTTTATAAATATTTTATGTATTAGGAATAGGTAGTGGTCCTTTTTGCAAAGTTTATCAGAGGAATGTTAGAGGTCTTCATATCCTCTGGTGGTTCTTTGCATTGTCTTAAATCCAGACAACTTTATATTTTTTTTCTTTGCAATAAGAATTTGTTCACAGTTCTTTTTTTATGGGACTGCTTTTGAAATATCAATATTTGCTTGCAGGGGCTTTCTGGTAATAACTGAGCCATAATAATTTATTACCAGCATCACAGGATAAAGCAGTGATCAGTGCCATAATAAAACTAGCCAGCAAATATTAGAGAAGGTGAATCTTGTGTCCAGTGCTCAAGAGCTGTCAATTACCTTGGGTGAACCTGATCTTCTCCTTAAAGCCCTGCTGCTATGTAGCACTATCAAAGCCATTTCTCACATGTCCTTCCTAAGGAGCAATTCCTCTCACTGGATGTAAAACAAATCCACAATGAAAAAAGTGACTGCTAGTTCTTTTTAAAGCCAGATCTCTTTTGGCAGGAGACAGAAAACAAGATCACAGAACTGGAAGAGGCATTTTGTGTTTTTGCAAAGAGGAAAATGGCAGAATGTATTTGTTCCTTATTTAGGGTAAAAATCCCTCAACCTTCAAATGGATTATCACACTAAGCACCAGGTTTTAACTCATAGATGAGTGGTTGACTCAAGAATGTATGTTGAGAAATCTAATAACCAGGTGCTGCTCAAGGGTTAACCCCTTGGGGGCTGTGCCCTGAATGCAGATGGGTTTCCTTGTTTGGATGAGCTGCAACTGCTCTGATTGTCCTCAACCAAACAGCAAATCATCACTTCACCCATGCAATGGCTTTTCCTTGTCTGAAATGAAGTTCAGTTTTACTTCTGAGCCTTCATGAGCTGATATTTTGGTGAATAAATTGGGACTGGATAGACAAAGCTTTCAACTGCTCCCAGAATTCAGCTGCTTGTACCACCAAGTGACAAACCTGCTTCTGTCTTAGCTCTGGGGACAGGGGACCTCTGCAGCCACCTCTGCAAGGGTCACAATTCAGTTTCTTAAAGGCAGAGGAAAACATCATGGGAAACGCTCCTTCATAAAAAGAAAGAATGGTTGATACTCACACTGCATCTTTGTACTTCTTGCACAGCCAAGAAATCTTAAAAAATATGTCAGGCTTTAATAAAAGTGCTTGCCAGGCATCAAAGTAGTTTTGAATCTTGAGCACAATGGCATTTTCTGAAAAGAAATGTTAAAAAAAGGTCAGTAGTTGTAAATGGTTAATAATGTAAATGCAGTACAACAATTAGTCAAGTAAGATAAATCCTTCAGAAAATTAATAATTAGGTTGGGTTCCCTACTCCCCTAAGTTCATGGGAATTTGATAAGCAACTGGTGGGTGAAATTTGTAGCACACTGTAAAAAAGGTCTGGATCTTTGCAGAAACTCTTGGTAACTTGCTGCAAGGACACAGAGGTGTGTCAGCCAGACCAAGGAGTCTCCCACAGGAGAGCAGAAGCAGAGGTATTGCAGAACACTGAAATGGGCAATTTAGACAGCCTGATAATATTATTTCTGTTATAGGCTGAAGAAACTGTGAAAACATAATTTTTTTAAATGGTCCAATTCATTAAGTTGGGTGATTAGCTAATGTATACTTTTGGTCGCATAGAACTCTTTTGTAACTAACATGATACTAAATCAATTAATTAATTATATGGTGATACAAGGGTCTGTTCTTGCTCTGTTATATTCAGACAAAACTGCTGGGTGGTATCCATGACCTTTCCTTGGATATGCATTTCAGACCCCTCCCAAGGCCCAAAGCTGAGGCTGCCAGTACCATCCAGAGGGACCCCGAGGAAGAGCTTGTTGGAGGTGTCGAGCATGATCCTCCTCATGAGGTTGAGCACGTTGATGTTGCCCAGCTCCCTGGATTCCCCCTGCAGCTGCTCCAGGTGCTCGACGGTTGACTCCACGCAGATGGCGATCATCCGCACCAGCCCGGGGCCAGACAGAGCTGGGACAGTTGTGAGAACCACAAAAGGTTGGTTAGGTTTGGTGCCTTCTTCCTAATGCCTCAAGTGCTGATAGCAGCGTTGGTGAAATGGCAAATTGTGTCAGTGGCTGGTGTGAAACCATCCTGGAACTTCAGTGGTTTATGGTTCTTTGAAAGGAAAATCCAGGGATGGATTGTAGCAGCCTGAAAGCTGCTAGTCAGTCCAGGGTGAGAAAGCAAAATGGATCTTTGCTAGTCTAGTCCAGGGTGAGGAAGCAAAAAGGATCTTTGCATCATATCCCCAGGTGTTTTATTCAGCCATGTGGTGAGATGTTCAGGTCCCCACCCCTGCACACAGAGGGTCTCCCTTACTCTCCCCAGGAGTCTGGGGGCTGACCCTGGTCTCAGGGCAGCACAAAGGTGAGGGACAATCAGGGAATAGGGATGGAGTGGCTCAGGGAATAGGAGCAGACATAGGAGCAGGAGCCAATGGGGTCTAACAGATTTTTGAGGGAAGCTTCTTGTGTCTCCCTAGAGCAGGGAATGCCTGCCCAGGGTCTCCACGGTGGATTTCAGACAGACACAGCAGCATTTCAGGGAGGGTTGGCAGTGTGTGTCACAGTGGTGCAGGGTGTCAGTGCACCCTGGGGTACCTTTGGTGAAGAAGGGCCGAATTTCTTTCCAGTGTGCTGGGTTGTTGTTGAAGATGATCCCGTTCTCGTACATGCCAATGCACTGCAGTCCGAGCTTGCTCCCAAACCGAGACACATAATGCCAGTGCTTCATTACATGAAACACACTGGAGGATCTGGGGAAGGGAGGAGGAAGAAGCCCCCAATAAAAGAACTGTTTCACAGACTAAATACAGCATTTGTGTTCTGACATTTTACAGTTGCTCCCAAGTGCTGACTCGCATTCTTAATTTAGCAGCAAGTACAATGCTTAGCACGAAATGTTGTTCCTTTTACATAATTAAAAATCTTTTACATAATTAAAAATCTGATCAATGCTTTCAGAATTTATATGAAAGCAATAATTTCTTCTGTTCAGGTTTAAACTGTTTTTCAATTAAAATGCAAATGGTTAATGAAGGATTCTAAACTGAATAGTGTGTATGCATAGAAATGTGTAGATATATATGATACACTTAGGCAGTGCCCAGTGTCAGATATGTCAGAGGATAAGGTAAAATATTTGATGTGTAGTAAATTACAGCTTTACTTTTGTATAGTCAATGCTATGTATTTTTTGGTAGCTCTTTGGTCATTCTCAGACACACATTGAAAGCATAAAAACACATGCATCGCTTGAATATGCATCATCATAATACAATGGTATGTGTGGGATAAATAACAAATACTCTTAAAGAGACACCTAAGAGAAATCCATGATCTACATAATTATATTTTCAGTCAGCAAGATGAATTTGGTGGTGCTGGCAGACAGCATTCTTGCTTTAAGATATGATTTCCTTTAGAGGGAGCCAGCATTTCAGAAATGTGGATGTGATGAAACATTGATCAAAGAGAATCCAGCCAAAAGAAGAAAATCAGAACAAAGATTTGAAATGAAACAATATGCTTCTTTCTTTGCAGTGTAGTATAGTCTGTGGGCCAAACCCAGACTACTAACATGGGTTTAGTTTATTTTTTCAGTCAGGTAATGTAAATGTGGCTTTTGCTATTGACTGCAAATATCCTTGCTTTCATAGTTTTGCATGGCCTGGAAGTAAAGTTAACATTAAAGTTTTTTCCCATGTCAGGGTATACCATCTGTATTTCCCTGAACATGAAAAGGTGGTATTGAATTCTGACAGCTGTGCCCACAAAGGAGAAGGTGCAGCAGGCTCATTTTCCTCCCTCCCATCCCGCGTGTGTCTATGCAGGAGACACATCATGATGTTTCCAGGAAGGGTTTTGTCAAGTTACCTGGCCTAAGCAGGTTTTCCTTATGAAGCTATTTAGTGAAGTGCTCCAAAAAACATCAGCTCTTGTAGGACTGCAAGTCCTTCTCTCTGTGCATCAGCACCTCAGTATTAGATTTGATGCTAAAAGTTCAGGTGACATTGGTGAAAAAAGATGACAGTGATTTTCTTTTGTGGAAGCCAGGTTATGTTTAGTTTTGCAGTGAATTTAGGATCCACTGAAAATTTTTTTTCCATGTTCTTGCTTTAAAAAAGGTAAATACTCATTTTCTAGGTATAGCCAATGATTTAAAGCAAGAAATGTCTGAAAAGAAACAATATATTGACAGTAAGTCTGGCATTGTTTAGCAGCACTACTGGTTTGTTTCTGATGAATTGGTAGCACAGAGAGGGAAAGACAGCTATAAGACTTGGTGGTATTTTTAAAGCATTCAGTGCATCATCAGAATATTTAACTGCTGTAGTTGATATTTGTAACACCTTTGTGGGATAGGAATGCAAGCAGTTTTCTTGTCGTGATTACCTCTTTCTACTGAGGTTTAAATAGAGATGAAGCTGACTTGCACCACGTGGCAAATTCTGTGATTATTCTCTATGCTGCGCTGTCTTCCAAAGGCTTTTACTTAATGAAAGTATGAATTGATTGACACTGTTACTTAAAAGGTTCTGATTCTTTATCAATTACATGTGGTAAACCTTTTACTACTTTTTTTTTCTTTTCTTTTTCATGGCATGACTTATAATCCAATTTAAGAAGAAAGTAATGGAGCTAATAAAATGATAGGCTGAAGTTTAGCATTATGTTTAATACTGTGCATAATTGAAACATATGAATAATCCCATTAATTGGAGTGGAATTACCCCTAATACTATAATGCTGTATTTGCTTAGTTAAATCACTGAATTGGAGCCATAACCTTCAACCTTTACTTCCACTTTAAGGAGAAATTTAAAACCACATAAAAATGAAAATTTCATTTAATCCCACATTGCAGTAAGCCAGATCCCTAAACTGAATGTTATCTTAATAATAAATGGATAGTAAAATAGATGGTAAATTATTTCTAGGGTTGAGCCACAGTACTTTCCTTTTTGTGGATACTTTTCCTATCCACAAAAACATATTAGGAGAATTCACCAAAACTTCAATAGCAGAGTCTTTAAACAGACACAAGAGTAGAAAAAGGTCTGTAAACAGCAGAAAGAAATAGCCTTTTGTTAGGACAATTTTTGAAAATAACAATTTCAATTCTGCTTTAGAATAAAGTAGCAAAGAGGTTGTAAAGATATTCAGCATTTCAAGTTATTAAATATAGAAAATAAGGATTTACTTGCTAATGATAAATGTTTCTTCACCGCCGATCCAAACTCTCACAAATTCTCCGTATGTCTTATTGTAGTAGTTGCAGGCATTGCCCACTCCCATCCAGAGAAATCTGCCATGGGAGATGAGGGGACCAATTCCCATGCAGTATCCTGGCCCTAGGAAACAGGGGACAGAGGGTTGGTCTCAGCAGTGCTCACGGACTGGAAAACACCTCTGAGCAGCTCCCTTTGGGAAGGAGGTTTCAACAGGACAGCCCCAGCCTGTGCTGGGCAGCTCACACAGGGCAAACAGTCCTGCTCTGAAAGTGCCTCAGAAACTGCAGCTGTGCTGGTGAAGCATCAGGGTCTGAGGAAGCCTGTAGTGCTTCCAGTGGTACCTACAACAGAGGGCATTCAGGCCTGCTTCGTACAACTGCTGCTTGCTCTTGGAGGAGCAGTGGCTCCATCCTGAGAAGAAGAAATTCTCTTTTAGGGGAGGGTCTTTTCCCAGAATTTCTTCCAGGAGTCACTGTACTGGTCTAGGGTTACTCCTGTCCAACACCTGTGAGAGGCCATGCACTGTCTCCTCCATGCAGCAGGGTTCTGCATCTGGTGGAAAATAAGCTGAGCCATTAATGTCTAATCAATGTCTAAATTCCCTCCCCAAAATGTTCCAGGAGGGAAGGGGATTTGATGCTGTTCTGGTCTGGAGGGTTTTCAGTGCTAAAGGTAGAGAAAGACTGATAACCTACTAAAATCTGAACAGCTTCTTAGATAACTGCTTAGAGGTAATTTAGAGAGACTTATGCTTTAAAACATGCAAAAAGTAGTTTGTGATGCACGTGAAAATGAGAACATCCTGAATTGTAAATTAGTACTATGGCTTTCTAGCATACACAAAATAAAGCTGAAGAATAAATGTCAGATGGCCAAGCCACGATTGTTATGGAAGTTCTGAGCTTAGAATAAGCCTGATTTCCTTTATCAGGTATCTTTAACACTCTGTATTACTTAAACTGATTCATAATATATTTTGTTGTCATACCACGGTTATTCAGAATTACTTTGTCACTTAAATTTGAGAAACAAACAAAAGTTACTCTGAAAACTTTACTGTGGCACAACAGCTAAAGCTAATTTACCTGGTATTGAGGAAGTCTCTTCATGATTCCATATGAGAAAGAGAAAGCACACGAGGATGAGGATGGGCACGGTGGCCACGGGCATGGTGTCGGGTACCAGGCTGGTGATGTTGTACTGCAGCGGGTTCAGGGTCTCCAGGACCATCTTGTCAAAGATTCTGCTTTGCTTCAGAAAGAGAGAGAGAAGGGGGAGAGAGGCAGAGGCTGTCAAAGCTCAGATGTGTTCAGCTTTGCTTGGTCCCTCTCACCCCCTTTGTAGTCCCCACCAATGAGCAGATCAGCTCTGGACCTGCCTTTATAACAGGGGACTGCCTGCAGTGCTGGCTGGGACCAGCCTCTTCACAAGTCAAGAGAGACATGAAGCAGACACATTTTTTTGCTTGGGAATAACAAAGGTTTTCTGACCTTGATGTTGAGGCATAGTTTTGGATATTTTGGCTGACAGACCTTTTATCTCTGATATCGACTTTGCTGGCCAACACTGAGGTTTACTCCTTGCAAATCTCTAACCAAAACACAAGAAATTAAACTTTCAGCACTTGTGGAAGCATTGGATGAGTTCACTTGCCAGTTTTTGT
The DNA here is from genome assembly GCF_022539315.1 of Serinus canaria. Taxonomy (NCBI): domain Eukaryota; kingdom Metazoa; phylum Chordata; class Aves; order Passeriformes; family Fringillidae; genus Serinus; species Serinus canaria. Next base: position 11,836,349 of record NC_066324.1, on the reverse strand, counting down.
CTCTCTTATTGAGCTGTTCCCTTCCTGCATGCCAGTAGTGCCAGAGTTCCTGAATTTCCAGAATAACTATGGCAGTTTTCAGTGATACAGATAAAATACCCCAGGACCACAGCTTTTTGTCTGAGACATGTATTTTAGCTTTTTTTTACTGCCAACTTTTGAGTTTAGCATAATGTAAATAATGTAATGCATTTCTTGATGGTTTTTCTGTCAAATACCTTGAGAAATATAATATATGGCATAACAAACAGAGCCATAGGTTCTGCTGCCGTATTTTTACCAGCATTCAGCATAGGAAAGAAAAACCCAAGGACAGCCAACAGGTCTTTTATGCATAAAGAAATAAAAGGATTAATTAGAAGGTTTTTTGCATGTTTTTGAATTGAAAAGTATTATATAAGAAGTTGTACGTGGGAAGGAATATGTGTGAGAAGAATGTGAATGAGAACTCATTTAACCACAGGAAGGTGGTGCTTGAACCTGCACAATATTTTATTAATAAAACATCTTAATTCTGCTCTGGCAATAACTAAGAAGAGATTGGTTTTTGTTTCTTCCTGCAACAATATTTCAAAGTTGAAGGATATATTACTTAGCAGGAAGCTTTTATTTACAGTTTGCATTCAGCAAAGTGCTTTCTTTTGTTTGTCTGTGCTTTGGCTGAACAAAGGAGAGCTGGCTTTGTAGTGACCATCAGTGCTGGAATTAAGTTAAACTAAGCCAAGATGGGACAGATGCTTTCTGGACAGTGAGAATCCTGGTGTGCAGGGTCCAAGGAGGAAATGTATGGAGTGTAGGAAGGGAATATGGGGGAAGGGAGGAAGCAGTGGTTTAAAACCTTGCAGGTGCATGCAATGCTCCTTTGGGGTGTTTTTTGTCCAGGCTTCTGGGGTTTTTATGATCCAAAATGATCCATGTGCCAGGTGACCTTTCAGAAACACCCCTGCTGTTGCAATGGAGAGCAGCCCAGCCCTTCTGAGAGTGTCCAGGGACAGGTCCCGACCTGGACACCTCCAGCTGTTCCATTGTCTTGTGTGTAGTGAGAAACAGCTTTGTATTCACAAGCATATTTATCATCTCATGCTATTTATTAGTTGGAATTTCCTTGAGTGCTATTCCTCTAAACATGCCTGTGTACATTTAAATATTTTATCAGCTTCTATCCCTTTCACTAATACGAGTTTATAGCATTATAGAGGGGAAAAAAACGCACTTGGGGTGTATAGTTCCATTTTTTGTTGCTTTCTCTCTGGATCTGCATAACCTTCATGTTTGTACTCCATTGCCACAGATAGGCTCTGATGTTCATTGTGTTTTTCTGGGTTTTTTTCATTTCTAAGACGTGCTGGTGTGTGCACAGTAATTTCAGTGCCTCACATCCCCTGTGAAAACAAGTATGGAGCTGGTTGTGCATTTGGGTGCTGTGAAATAAACCAATTTCATGCCTCCCAAAGTGGATGGATGAATATTATATCTGCAGGGTGAGCCCTGGTGGAGTTGAAGGCCCTGATATGTTTGCACAGTGTACTTTGCAAGTATGAGTCTCCCCCTTCTATCTTCTAAAAATGAAGCCTGAGTTTTGATCTTGTTCAGCTCTTAAATACTCACAGCTAAAGCTTATCATTGTTTTGACAGTGGAATGCAGGCAGGTTTCTGTTTTTTCAAAATATACAGATAGCAATGGACTGGGCTGTAGATTCTTGATTGCCCCAGCTTCACAATTTTAGAGTTTTTAGTAAAAGAATTTTTTTCTTTTTCTATGTCCAACACCTTGCTGTTGCATTTATAATTTCAACATCCTGGATTGTGCTGTCATGTAGGTAAAAGTACAAAAGGGAAAGTATTTGGTTTGAATATTTTATACACTCTTGACCTGATCTAAACCAGTCTTTAGCCAAAGTGGCTTCTCAAGACCTTAAACAGTGGATATTTCCTGTACTGAGGAGTTCTTTCTTCATTTCAATGAGTATTAATGAAGCAGACCTTCAGGGCTTGAATTTTTAACCTCTTTGCTTTTCATTGCAAAAGCCAGCTGGGCCATGAAAAATTCACCTTAAAAATACTTCCACTTATCCCACTTTTTATGCATTGCATCTTGTAAGAACTGCCCATGAGTGAAGTCTCTCCTCATAGCAACTCAAACCCATTTGGACAGTAAGAAGTCCCTGAGCAGACTGGAAAAGTCAGAAATGGAACTGAGTTAGAGGGCCCACTGTGCATGGTGGAAGGTTTCTCTAGTCTTGCCCATCTTCCTGCTGGAAGTAATTTTTCCTTTCCTTGCAGCTGGTTGAGGTGTCTCAGAGCAGAGGGGTTTGTGGGTTCAGATTGTTATTTATGGGGCAAAACTTTTAAAATCCCACTGTCCAGTGGGGGGAAAGAGACTCATTCCAGGAAAGGGCTTTTGGGACAGAATGAGTGGATGTGCTCAGGCTGTCTGTCCTGGCAGCAATTACAGATCTCAACACCTGGGAGAGCAGCTGCCAGCAGAGGGCCTTTGAGATTACTGATTTCTGAGTCTGGGCTGCAAAGCACTAGGAGAAGGTTCTAGCTTCTGTCAAACATTTTCTTGCTAAAGGTGATGTGAGGAATGATGAGTAAAGAGAAAAGCTCATCCATCTGTATGACAGCTGTATTGACACCTCTTATTCTGGTCAGAGCTTTGTGCTTAATGACTCTGTCAGTCAAAGAGCAAATTCATAAAATCGTATCAGAGAATTGGAGCTGGAAATCTCTCTTATTTTTGAGAAGGAGCTCATAAAAATGCCTGAGAACTCTTGAAGAGCCGTTCTTGTGTCCTGGAGTTGCTTCCTTTGGAGTGGTTTCTCTGTCAGGAGAGAAAAAAATCTGCTTCTTGTTATAAATTCCCAGGTATTAGTAACCTGTATTAACAGCATCTGAAGGAACTTATCTAGGTTTAAACAGTTTGGAAAAATATACAGACTTATATCACACAAACCCCATTTTGTTTTACAGCTCTGCTCCCATTGTACCACAATTTTTGCCAATGTTGATGTAGACTGAAGGAGCACAGTACCTCTGAAAAATAAAAGAGTAGGTTTTAATTGAAGTGGATATTTATCACCAGGAGTGCAGCACATGTCACATCCTTGATAGAGGGGTTGTCTTGTTTCCTTGAAAGGCTGTGGGGTTTGAAGCTGAGAACACATCAGGAGACTTTCCTAAACTTCAGAGTGCTCACCATTCCTTGTGAGAAGTAAATTACCCTGTAAGCATCAGGCTGCACATTTATTTAGTGTCACCCTGCATTCTGTGGTCTCTCCTAGTTCTTTAATTCTCTCAGAATGCAATGTGGATGGCACTGAGAGTTTTCCATCACAACTTATTGGTTATCTTATACTGCACTCCTCTTGTGACATTTTTGTCTTTGATCTGCTGTACTTTTTTCTTAATTACTTTTCATTGGTTTTATTACATAATTATTTTTATCCCTAAATAGATGCTCCCTGTGTTTTAGTCACCTGATGCTTTGCCTCTGTCAGACATCCCTCACTGCAGTGGGTTTGCAGTCCCAGTGTGCAGAGCTGACACTTTAAAGTTAGGTGTTTTCATTTCCCTGCTTCTGCAGGACTCTGCCTCCTTTAGCACTTCTTTCTACTTTTAACTCAATCCTCTGCATCTCAAAAGAAAGATTAATACAGTAAAATGTGAAAAGGAGAGAATAAACCCCTTTTTCAGTCATTTCTAGGGTTTGAGTCAGTGGGCTGGAATTTGTGTAGCTGTAGAGGTCTATCCCATCTAATTACCATGGAAATGTATTCTAGCAGTGCTGAATGAATATTACAGCCTGGTAGATTAATCCTGTGCCCCTTGATTACTATGAAATCCAATCTGAATAGCACTTACAACTTCATCTGTTGTTTAGGTTAGAGGAGGAGGAAGAAGAGAGAAGGAAGAGATGACAGCTCTCAGCAAAGCTTGCAGGTGGGAATTTAGTAATGATCATCCTGGCAGTCTAAAGGGGCTCTTGACAAGTAAATGAGGAGGTGGGAGCCTAAAGTTGTGTCAGAGGGCAAGGGAAAGAGAAATGCAGAACACAGCCATGATTTTGTGGTGTTGAGAAACCATCTGTGCTATGAGATAAGATTGTTACATTTGATGCCTCTGCTATTATTTTGAGTTTTATCTTTTTAATTTTGGTGCATGTTCTAGTGACAGGGTTACCTTGTTTCACAGCTGAATAGGATCTATCCCTAGAGCCTGCTTCTCTGAGATTTTAATTTCTGTCATCTGCCTTTGATAGCACTGGTAAAATGCTGCTGCATTGTTACAGTGCTGTTACACAACTTTATCTGCTCCAGTGCCCACAAAACTCAATTTCTTGTCACCCTTTCTACTCCAAGTCTACAGTGAGTTCCAATGTGCAGGGAAGTTTGGGATTGCAGACTCAAAATTACTGCTGTAAATGTTGACATTCCAACTGCCTGCAGTCAGTTGGGTCAATCAGTTTTCTTAGCTCCACCAGTCACTGGCATGTGACTGGAAATTAACTGGTCACCAAACCCTTTGCCAGGGAAACAAATACATTACAAATATCTCCTATAAATGTAGGGCTCCATTTGAGTAGTGCTTTTAGTTTGGATTACTGTTGTAAGAGCAGTGCCTCTTTTTTGTGCCTTTTTATGGTGGCTGAGGTGTGATTTATTATGAGCCACCACAATGTCCATGAGAAGTGTCACCCACATGAGGAGGTACCAGGGCTTCATCTGAAGGAAACCATCTCCTGAGCAGGGCTTGCAGGGCACCAGAACCAGCTGGGGGTGTGCAGAGCTCTGCAGGAGTGGCAGGGCTGTCATTGACTCCTGCCAGCCTCAGAGCTTCATTGCAGCACCACAAGCTCCAATTAGCTCAAACTAATCAGAAAATGAGTTGTGGGTGGCAACTGAAATCTCCCTGAAGTGCTTTTGATCAGACTCCTCGTGGTGGCTGTGCAGAGCAGACCTGTTTGAGGAGGGTTTTCTGCAGATAGCTGCTCTTGGTCTCTCTTAGCACAGAGTCTGTGTTTAGTTTCTAATTTCTCAAATGAAAACCAGCTCTCTCTACCACAGTCATGTTTCTGCTGCTGTACTTTCACTGCTGGCAAGTACCTTGATCAATTTAAGCAAAAAGTTAGTTGGCACAGAAGGGACTCTCTAAGAAATATTAATGAAATTTTTGACTTTTTCCTCTGGCTATAAGTATCAGGTATTCTATCAAAGTATGTAAATTAATCTTGAAGGAAAGTTTATCTGTGTGTTTGGAAAAAAAAAAGTCTGAGAAAGAATGCATGACAATTCTCAAACCAAAAGAATGCATGACGATTCTCAAACCATTCTTTTTACAATTGACTTTATTAATCAGATATCATTATGAACTGAGAGAGAGCAGCTAGCACAGACAGCACTTTTCCACAGCAAGCACCAATTGAGATATACCAAGCTTTGGTTGAATAAAAAAATTCTCAGGGTCAGTTCAAGACTTGTTCTAGCTGATTTTTGTCCTCACTGGTTTTTATCTCACTTTTTTAACCTCACTTACAATCCATTTTCCTGTGCTGTGACAGTGATGCTTAGAAATGTCAGTTTGTTCAAAATTCACAACTTCCCAACTGATTCTACATTGCTGAGCAGCAGCAGCTGGCAGTGTCTGTCCCATGCTGTGTGTGCAACCATAACTTTGTCATGGTACACACGAAAAAATTCCACTTGAGAGTCCAAAGTGTTAAATCAGACACCACAGAAATGCTGAAAAGGTTTGGTTTTTTTAATCTATGGGGTCCACATCCATAAAAAAACTGAAATAATTTAATATTTTTTGATGTAATGTAAACAGCTTGAAAGGTTGCATGAAGTGAATACACTTTCTTAGGATAACTATTCTGTAAGAACAAGGACACCGTGCTGTTTTTTAAAAAAGAAACTTCACAGAACACTTGACAAATATATAGCATATTGCTGTTGTTTTACTACCAAGAATTTGGCCAAAGACCTGCATATTTTCTACTAAAAAACCCCTCTGTTTAGATAGTGACAGCATATAATTTACACAAAGATAATTACAGTAGCAGATCAAAGCAGCTCCAGAAGGCATACTTCCCACTCAAAACAAAAATAAATCCCATTTCTTTAATGTCCTATCCATACAGCTTGAAGAAAAATGCTAGAAAAGGAATTGAAAATGTACCTGTGTCTTCTTGTCACTTGTGGATTTTTGCTGGTGGAGAGTGCTATCCTGGCTCCTGGTGTGCTCCTCTTACAGGTCTGGATAGGTTGTCTGGTGATCACTCCCTGTAGCATCTTTTATGCAGGTGCTTCTTGTTGCTAAGAGATCAGTTGCTTGGAGATGGAAGTTTGTTTATTGTAATAGATTAGGGGCTTTTGCTTTGAAAAGAAAATTTGGTAATTTTACCTCTACAGCTCGGTGTATCTGCTGCAAAACAGCCAGGGACAGAGGTACACGTGCCCAGGGCTGATTAGAATTGTGACTGGAGAGTAAAACAGACAATTAAACAAAGTTTGTAGTTTATGTTTCATGGCTCTGAACAAGGAAACAGATTTGTCATGTAACTGGGGACTGGAGATACAACCAGCAGAAATAATGTGAACTCTTTGCCACGTGTATCTGAAGGTATTTTCAATTGCCAACAGCAAAGAAGTCCAAATGTTTTATTCTGAAATAAGAATGTATGGAGTTGTCAATGGCATTCTGTAGGACACAATCTTTCCCTGCCATTGCAGAGGACTGACTGCTGCCCTGCATGCTTTGGTAGGTGCTGTTTGCCCTCTGTTCCAGCTGGTTTGATAGCTCCCAGAAGGATTCTGCAAACTAAGGCTGCTTTCTCTGCTTTGTGGTTCTTCTCATTTTTGCTGCAGTTTAGGGCAGCTCAAACTGCCAGTGGTTTTGAAGAACTGCATTATGTGATTACAGAAAACATTAAAGGAATGCCCAAAGATCTACAGGAATGGGTAGATGCTAATAGAGGAGACTGACACAGAGGTGTGAATAAGGTGCTTGATCTACAGGAATGGGTGCTGCTGATGCTAATAGAGGAGACTGACACAGAGGTGAGAATAAGGTGCTTGTGCCTGTTACTGCTTCGAAGCAAGAGAAGTCCAAATTGTCTCCATGGGAAATCCTTAGCTGCCTCTTCTGGGATAAGTTTACTCCATGACTCCAAACAGACTGTTTTGGGAAATAGGTCAAAATCATCTTTTTTTTCTTAGTACTCTCCAGTTGGGAAAATTCAATGACTCAGTTCTGTTTCCAGCAGGGCTGTGTGCAGCAAGACACTGGGCATCCCTGTCTTCCACTGTCAGGCCACCAATGTAAAAGATTCTCATAAAATGTTTTCATTCTTCTTCTTTTGAAGAAAGAAAATTACTTTTGAATTCACTCAAAGCTTTAGCATTAGCATTTCTTTAATAAGAAAACTCATCTAATGGGGAAAGGAATCTTACACTTAAAGAACTGTGATCTCACTTGGAGCAGGAAGTGTTTAAGGGTTTTGGGCAATAGTTCAGTGATGGAATTTTTTTAACTCAGGGAAGGATGAAAAAGAGACCTAGAATTTTTTGAATGCAGAATCTCTTTTGAGAAGCCTTTCTTAAAGTGAATAAATAAATAATGCAGAGAGTTTGGGGAGAATAAGGGCTGAATTAATGTACAAATTATTGTGGCATTACTGCAACCCTGTGGAAGAGACTCAGATTAGACAACCAGAAGCAAACATCATTTCAATTGGACAGCTGAACTCTTCTTTCTCCATGTGCACACACCCCTCCATGTCTATTTATGATGCAGAGACTTGTTTAGAGTGCAAGCAAAAGTGGGCAGAACTTCACTTCTCCTGTGCTCAGTGTTCAGAGCTGGACACAGCAATGGTCACAACCTGTGGCATACTGTCTGATGTTCTGAAAGTCTTAAAATGACTTTGTTTTATTTCAAAAAGACACAATAGCTGGTTGTAACTTTTGGGCCTTCCTGAAACTTTAGAGGAGAGTCATGCATTAGCTGTTTTTTTTTCTCTTTTCTTTTACAAGCCAGCTTGTATGTTCTTTCTGCTTGTAGACTAGGGATATTGACATTTTGGAGGGGCTGAGTTTTGGGGCTGGCTCTGGCCCAAGGTGTGATGCATTTCTTAGAGATGGTTACTGTGGGCAAGCTAATGTAAGTGATCACTTCTGAGGCAGGTGGATAATTGTTTCAGAGACACCAAAGTAAGAAAGCCCTGTACAAGAAAGCTGCCACAGAAAGTTTCCAGCTCTTCCCCATGACTTGGAACTGGCATTTAGTGTGGTTGTGGTTTCAGCTGCTGGGAAGAACAGCAGCTTGTGCTGAACTTCCTCTGCTGGTGTTCTGGTTGTGTTTGCCCTTTGTGTTCCCCATGTGTGTTTTCAGAAGCCAGACTTGGTCCCTGTTGTCCCTGCAAACACATCATTGGTTTTGAGCTCTGGAGGAAGGAGGCCAAGGGAAGTTCTGACACCCCCAATGCTGTGGGAGCAGCCAGCCCTCACTGGTGGTTTGTTTTATTGGTGATGGGTCAGGTCTCAGCATTAGAGAGTGACTTGGCTGTTGGGGAAAGAGCTCTCAGAGGCATTGCTTTCACTAGGGAAAAGCTGAAATTAAAACAAATATTAGCTTTATTTGGAAGCACCTAAATCCTTAGATAATCTTTATTATACATGTACAAAATAAACTACTTAAGTAGTTATTTTTAAAAGCTTGTCAGAATGATGAGATTAGTGAAATAAGAAGTTAATATAAGGAATGTGAAACAAATTAATTTTTTTTCTTGGTCAGCAAGTGTTGCTTGAAGTTTAAGGGAGACCAAGAATGGCCGGTTTCTCACAAAAGCACATTTTCATTCTTTGCTCCATGATAATTTATTTAACCAAAAGTGCATGTCTAAAATATGAAAAAAACCTCAAAGTTTTTGTTGGAGCTCCTTCTTCTGAGAGCACCATGTATCTACTTACTGATACAAGGAATTTGTGTATGAATTCAGGGGTAGGAAGGTGATTAGGATGGTCATGAAGTAGTCTCAAAATGGGTAAAATAGTATGGAAGTGATTGCTTATATTTAAACTAGGTTTTGTCAAGACTGACTTCTGTGGGATACAACTTTAAATCAAATAATATTTCCATATACCAGACAAAATGTATCTTTCTCTCCTGCCAAAGAATTCCTGGAACTTTGCATAATGCCACCAGAATGATTGGACTTGTTGTTCACTACAAAGGTCTGTGTTGAATACTACAAATTCTTCAGAGCCTGAGTAGGCCTTCACTGAATTAACAAAGTTGGGTTTTATACCATTAAACAAAAATAAAGCAGAATTTTTTTTTGTTCTAAATATTTCATAATAGGCTGTTGAGGGAAAATGATGCAAAAATTCTCTTCATAGCATAGCAGAAGGGTGTGTAGCCTTCTAGGGACCCTGTGTCTCCTAGGATAAGATGATAAGAGTTGGGTTTTAGTCACAAGGCCTGATTCTCCCCTAGGAACTAGGTGGAAAGAAAATTACTCACATTAAATTAGTGGCAATGAAGTCACTGGTGTAAGAACCAGTATTATGAAACTGGTGAGATGGCCTCAGATCTGAATTCTTTTTCTGTCCTGGTGGTTTCAATGCAGTCTCAAAGGTGTGGGGGAAATGCTTGCTTTGCCCCAAGGATGGCCAGCCCCTGGGGACTCTGTCCCTGATGCACCCCATGCTGTGTGAGCAGACAAAGAGAGAGGAGGCAGAGGCATCTGTGTGAGCAGAGCTGTCAGCACAAGGCCCTGCTGGAGCTCCATGGAGATTGTTGCTCCATCCTGGACATTGGGCAGAAGCAGATGCCAGGAGGGGAGTTGAACCATGGGACAGTGTGTATGCTTTCCTCTCTCAATGTGCCTTTCCTTCCCCAGATAAAAGTCAAGGAATCTAAAGTGGCACTCTCAGACATCCCCAGGTTTGAAATAATGGCTGCCTGTCTTCCCTGGGCACTCAAAGAAAGACCTTGCTGTAATTTAACCAGCCATTTTATTCTTTCTTTTTCTTTTAACTTCCCATGTGTGCTATTTTCCTGTTACCCTTAACAAGTCAATTATCAAGTGCTGAGAGAGCTGAGACTACTGCAAGTGCCTTTCCTCAAGTGCCACTTTCTAATTTAGGTGTGCATCAGCCAGGGGAACAGGGGATGTTCAGCCTGTCAGGTTCTCTCACTGGGGAGCAAAATTGTCCAACAAACATATCCTGTGTGTAGGAAAACTTCTCAATTCCTTGAAACTGTGTCAGTGAGCTGCTTGCAGATTTTGAGCCTGTTTCAGTCCACTGTTGTTAAAGAACAAGCAAAGCCAAAGTGCTGCAGAATGTTTGCAGGCAATCAGATTTTAGCCACTGCCTTCATTTCCAGCCACACTTCCAGTGCTGCCTTGGGGGGTGCCTGTGTGCTGCTCCTTCATCCTTGGGCAGCATCCCCTGCCCCCTGCAAGCTGTCACATCCCCTCTATGGCTGTTCCTGCTCATTGTCATAAATGCCCCCTTTCAGAGAGCAGTGTGCACTCAGGCAGGTGTGTTTTGAGTACATAGGCAGGTGCATTTTGAGGGATTTAGTGACACAACATTGGAAATCACTCATTTCACATTTGGTATGGGAATTTTTCTTGTGCAGTGTCTTGTAAGGACCTGTCTTGTTTGGCCTTTCTAACATTATGTTCAAGGCAGAGATGGACTGGTTTTGGCCTCACAGCAGAATTTTCTTCATGCAAACTGGAGATGGTGCAAATTTAAAAAGATCACTGGTGTACTCTCATATCAATGCAATTGGTTGAACCCATTTGTACTGCCCACACTTTTTCTTTCATGGCCAGCTTCAGAGGGTCTGTGCTGCTTGCAGTTCTAACACCAGGCAGATTTAGCAATTCTATTTCACAAATCTTCACAATTCTCTTTCTGGCTTATTGCCCAAACCCCCAAACTTTAGGATGTGCTGGGAAGTGTGGGTGCTCAACATCTAGAGTGTCATGGTCATCAAATTTCAGAAAAGAACTCTCGTTCTGGAAGGAAAGAAAAGCTTTAGGAGAAGTTCATGATATTGTCAGATACAAAACAATCCATAGGAGCCTCTTGAAATCTTTCTGCCTAGACTGTCTGGAGACAGGTACAAGGCTTCAGACTCCACCTTTGAGTACTTGGGGTTGGCTGTTTATGTTTTTGGTGGGTTTCTTTTTGATTGTAAATGTTGTTGATGTAAGGAGCTTTATAAAAGATGTTCCATGTGGTCTTGAACACTCAAAAAGATCTCTTCAGTGATTTCTTTGGTCTGGAACAAATGCAGGAAAATGGTCAGTTTTCAGTGTGACTGAATGCAGCTCCTTAATTTCTGTATGTCAGATTTAATTTCCTTAAAACCAGGTTTCATGGGATGTTTGTGGGCTCTGGGCTTTATCACAGCCACCCTTCCCCTGAACAATCCACAAGTGAGGAGGTGCACAGGAGCCAGGGTGTGAGTTCAGCTGGTTTTTGAGGGTCATTTTCACACCCAATCCATAAGGAAGGATCTCCTAGTCTGAGGTAAGGAACCTCAGACCTTGAGAGGTGTCCCTGCTCAAGGGGAGAGTCACCTGGAGTGCAGTCCAGGGGCACTTCAGAGGGAGCTTGAGTTGGACTCATCCAAAGCTCTGTCTCTAGCAGGAGGTTTCTCTGTCCTGAGGAGCCACCTGGGAAGCTGGAGGGGAGGTCTGTGCCTGCAGCCCAGCTGGGAGGGCCCAGAGGCAGCTCACTCAGGCTCCCAGGGTTATGGAGTGAGGTGCTTGGCTCTCAGTCAGTTCCAGAAGGGACAGTGCACTGCTGCTCTCTGGGTCCCCCTCCTCCCCTGGGGGTGTCCTGGAGGGGTTTCTGGCCCAGCTGGGGGTCAGGCCTTTGCCTCCTTTGGGGCCAAACACCTCATTTTCTCTCAATTCCCCCCCCAAACAACTCTGCTCATTTTGTCCATATCAGATTGATGGGACAGCAGTAAAAACTCCTAATGAAAGCCAAAGTGGAAAGAGTTAACAGTATGGATATTTTTCTCCTATTAGTCTGCCTACAGAAGTTCAAATCTTGAGACTACTGTAGACCACACTTGTTAATTCAAGAAGCACTACCTGTTTGGAAGAAGGGGACAGTGTGTTCTTGTCACAGGCAGAGGCAGCTGTAATGGTGAGTTACAGGAACAGGTCATGCATGCACTGTCTAAAACTAACTTGCTATTTATTAAGTGCCTGAGCATCTACACTTTCAGCTTGTTAGCTGGTCAACTTGTTTTCACTTTATTCCCATTCCTGAACTGGCATTTCAGCTGGTGAGAAAAAGAAAGAGGTGTGTGATGATTTTTGTCCTTGATGTGCAAGAACTAGTGAGGACTGTCTTAGATTTTCTGTCTTTGTCCGTGGGCATCAGAATAATTTGAGAGCAACACTTTGGAGAGTGGAGAAAGGTGCTTTGAGAGACAATCTGTTCTCTTGTCATGGAAAAATGTGCAAGATGTTCAGAGCAGTTCAGGATGAGTCTTCAGATTGTTACAGGATTCTTTGTCAGTTAAATACTCTTTCTTTTCTTTTTTTTCTCCTTGTTTTTTTTTAAGCTCTGCTGTCAGGGATGTCTTTGCAAATCTCATGCAGTGTTCTTTTATGTGATGTCTGCAATAGAGGTGACATAAACTTGTAAACTTGCAAATGTTTTCCCCCCATTTGCCATCTACTGGTGCCACATTTAGAAAATGCTCCAGTGTCCATTTACTGTTTCTAAGCAAATTTCTGTTATTTGCCAGTTACAGTGGGAACCTGAATCCACTGCTCTGTCATTGTATCACATCAAATTCTTTTCAATGCTCACTTGGGTATATTGTGGGATGATTCAGGCAACCTTTATTTAACAAGTGGGAATATTTTCCATGGACAGTTCAGAACAAACATGCTGAACTTTTGCTGAAATGGAAGTTTAGCCAGAGCAGCCCTGCTAAGAGCATCTGCAGTGCTGAAGCTGCTGCAGGCATTTCCTCAGGAGAATTAAAGCACTGAATGCATGACTCAAGTTTAGCTTGGAAAGAAGGGATGTGGCCATCAGGTTAAAATTCTGTTCACTACTTCTAGCTGTTCTGAATCCCCTAATCTGCTTGTCAAGTGCTGTTAGTGATATCAGTTTCTCTGTTAAGACAGCTCTGGCTGCAGTCTCTGAAGTGAAGAGGCTCCAGAGAAGCCTCTGTGCACCTGCCTTGCTCAATGCAGAGTGGACTGCTTGGAGGCACAGCAGGTTTGCAAAAACATTTTCTGTGCACTGGGCTGGTACTTTATGCAAAAGGATTTTCAGTGTTTTAGGACTATATAATCTTGTATATCAGACCAAGTTATGAAGTATTTTGGGCTCATCAGATTCTCATAAAGTGTTTTGTTTTTTTAATTTATGCTGTTTTGTTAAATACAAGTAACAAATATTTTGAAATGGTCTATGGAGGAAAAACTTTCCATGACCAATAATGAATCCAACTTTAAGCTGTGTAGAATTGCAGGTTGAAAATGCTCCTTTAAGATATTTCCCTCTGTGCTGAAAAAAATTCTTTTGAGCTCCTGTATTATTATGGCTCCACCTTGTAAAAGCTGCAAGTCAGTGTTGTAGAAACATGTGTTTTATGTTTAGGCTCTCTCATGTAAGAGTTTGATGGAATATTATATTTTCATGCTCCATAACACAGTGTGACAATTGTAACCATCTGCAGAGGAAGCTGTGGGCAAAACCAAAAGAGTTACCTGGGGCTGTGTAAAACAGCCAAAATTGCTCTGTGGTTGTGAGCCCAGAATGTATGGCAAAGGCTGAGATCTGTAGAAAGGTTATCTTTAAAGCTGTAGGTAAGTGTGCTTAGTCCAGGTCATTTCTGATAAGTACTGAAATGCAAACAAAGCTGGATGTATCATAACCTGCACAGGTAAGAATTCTCTGGAACTGTGTTTATCAGCCAGCCACACAATGAAATGTTTACTTGTGCATTGCAGAATTGCTCACGGTTACTGGGCTGTGCACACAAGTAAAGCACAATGTACTTCTTAAAAACCTACTTGGAACAAGATAAACTCAATCTGAAGAAGCAGTTCTGAAATTTATTCACCTGCAGACACCTATTTGCTGAAGATTATGTCCAAGACAGCAGCATAAGAGAAATGGTGCAAAATCTCCTCAGTGTTTGGTGGAATCCAGTCAATTTTAATACCTGAAATGTTCAGAGTTATTAGGGGTTCTGAATTGAGCCTTTGTAAATAGTCTCAAAGCAGCACTGCACAGGGCAGCACTCCACAGTGTTAGCTAAGCCAGCTCTGAAGGAAACACCTTGGCAGCAGAATGGCTGTGTTACCTCAGTTTCTGCCTGTGATAATTCCCTCTGCTTCTTAGGAAATGTTCTCAGATGGAAGTTTCTCTGCTGTGCTTGGGTGACTGAAACCTCTGGCTGGTGAGTGTAATCAAGAGGAAATCTCCTGGTCTGTGTTTCCTTAATGGCTTAGATTGTATTTCCAGGCTCAGGAGAGGCCAGGTCCAGTAGATCTTCCATAAAACTAAATAAATAATTGATCCAAGGCTTGAGTGATAAGCAGTAAAAATCAGTTTAGAGTATTCTAGATTACAATCATTCTTTTTTTAATGAACAACCAATCCCATCACTGTGGCTTTGCTTCACATAAATATTTATGTATTAAATAATCCTCACCTCTGCTTGCCAGACTCTGGCATTTATTACAGGTATGTACAATCTAAGTCTGTAACACATAAATGACAATCCCCCATGCATATGAGCATGAATTCTAAAGTCAGTATCTAAATAGACAAATTAGGTGGCTTTGTGTAGTCACTTAAGTATGCAAGGACACTTATCAGCATCCAAATTACATCAAAAGTAGAATATTAAAAAAATTTTTGAGGATTAGCCCACAATCAGTCTGCATCTCATCTTACTGAAGAGTAATATAATGTGGTGAATCACCCCAGAAGGATCAGTGGTTTGGTTTGGTATTTTTCCTCAGTAGCTGCTCTGGCTGGAGAAATGTTGCAGTTCTTCCTCCCTGCTGCACTTCCCCTACCCAGCAGCTTGAGCCCAGATTTCCAGCTTTCCCACCTGAAGAAATGTATGATCATGTTTGACTGCACTGATATTAAACCCACCCTAACATCAGTTACAGACTGTACACACAGATCACAGTCAATACATTGCATACACTAAGTGTTGTGCCCATCTGTGCCATTATTCCCTCCAACCTGCTCCTTGCAGAGACCCCTGCTCTCACAGAAAGTGGGCTGGGGTTGCAGTGCTGTGAATGCAGCCATTCATGTTCAAAAACCTGATTAAAAATGACTCTTTTCTCAAAAGTCTTTCTGGCTTGAGCTGCTTGTTTAGAATTTTTTTTTTTTTGAGTTATGAGTTATGGTATTTCTAGTCCTTTTGTGGTATCTTCAGATCTTCCACTGTGGAGACAAGAAGCACAGATTCAAACAGTCTGAGAGGCTTCTTCCCAGACAGGGAATGTGCCAAACTGCTGCCTGACGTGGGCTGCAGCTCCAGTGCCTGCAAAGGAACTGAGTATTCTGCCAGAGTGCCCCCTCCATCCTGTGCTCCCAGAACAATCTGAATGTTGTGTCACAGCCATGTGCCATTCCCAGATCTGCACAGACTTGCACTTTTTCTGCTCTGCAAACCAAGGCATACACAGCTCTGAAACAGGGATGCTTGGGGGAGGGAAATGCACCCCTTCCTTCACCTGGAAAAACCCAAGTGCCTTCCACACTTTCTCCCTGAACAGGGACAATACTCAAAATACAGTTTTATGTCTGTACCTTCTATTATTTTTTGTGCAGCTTTCCTGAAAATTGTGCTTCTAGATAATTTATATTTAGAAAGCCATATTTCAAGTCTAATCTGATCATGAAAATGTATATTTTATCTCCTGTTTCTTGCCTTGGTTCCCTTTTCTGTTCTGTCTTGAGATTATGGAGTCCCTGGAACAGAGAGAGTCTTTTGGGAAATGTGTCTGAATAAGGTTTGTTTCAGTATCAGACTTTCCCTGGGTGATAATACTTCAGTGAATATGATTAATTTTCCTTAATTCTAGACATTTAGGTCTAACCCAGTCTTTTGGCCCTGCTTTGTCAGAGGTAGAGGAAAAGCAGTCATTTCTAGGAGTGACTCTCAGGGCTGTGTCTGCTCTCCAAGATCCCAAATCTGTCTGCAAGAGGCACTGAGGTGTCAGGGATGGGATCATTGAAGGTTGCTCTTTAGTTAATCCAGTGTATATGATTTTAATCCTGGTTTTGGGTGAATAGATAGTTGGCAATTATTTGGTTGCTGATGGAAACTTTAACTCTTCTAAGTGAAGAAGATCCAATTCTAGATTATTGCTAGATTTTAAAGGTGAAAATGGCAGATTGATTTAAATTGCTTTATTATAGCTGGTTTTTATGTCACTATAATGCATGGTTTTACTGTTTGTCTTTGTTACCTCTCTCTGTCTTTAAAATTGCAATGAGTTTTCCTATCAGGGCCTCAAAAAATATGTCCTGTGGTTTTGATATGAGTTGACATGTAGTGCCTATAAAACCTACCTAATACAGAGCAGTTTTCTTGGGAGTGTTCTGAGATCACACTGCTGTTCTCCATTTATAAATGATCCCAGTGCAGTTGGTCCATTTATTTTTCAGCTGTGTTTGTGGCTATGACTGGGTTCTGTTTTCTGATAGTCAAAGATACCAGTAGTAAATTCATTATTTGACATTTCTTCTGTATGACATACTAAACAGTGCTGTTATACAGTGCTCCTTCTTTCTCTTGGGTTTATAAATAATCTTAAAATGTATATTTATGATGTGTATAGTTATATGCCAAATTAATGTGTTAAAAGTACTCAAATAGGCAAAATTATATTTAATCCTCTGTGAATGACAGTGATAAATATGAATGAGAAAAAGTTGAAGGGAATAAAGCTGGAATACTGCTTGTATTCAGTGCTTCCTGGCTGAAAATTGCCAAGAGCTCCAGAGAGTGGATTGTGACAGAGCTGGTTAAAGCTCTGGGCAGGAGGAGCTGGAAGTGGTGGGTGCCATGCACAGTGGAATGATGTGAGAGAGGTTTTTGAAGCAGAAGGAATCTTAATTCTGCTCTATTCTATATCCAGCTGTTTTATTTCTCCCAGTCTGTTATACCTGGGCCACATCCACTCTTGCTCCTTGGACCTCTTAAGGGTGGATGGTGTAAGAGAGTTTCCATGCAAGCTCCAATTTTTTAAGGTGTTGTTGGAATACCTTTACCAAGAAATATTCTTTGTTGTTTTGTATCTCAGCATGGACATAACATAATTTTGATGATTTTTTTTGATACTGAACATTTATTGTTTAATTCCTGACTGTGTTTCAGGGTAGTTGTTTCCTTTGCTTCCTTACTGAACTGCAGGATTCTCTGCAGAAAACAGGGACTATTTTCAAGGATAGCTGTCTGGATTTCTACAGTTCTTCTCCTTGTTTTCAGATTTCAGTGGTGGCACAAAGATGTGATAGATCTTTTAAGTCACTTCCTATTTGTCATGTGTTTGGCTCGGTTGCTTTTACTCCCATAATTTAGATCATGAATGGGTTGTTGTAGCCATGGTGTCTGAATTGTTCTCTTTCTTTGCTCTTTAAGTCATCTTTTTCTATGGTGCAGCTTTGATATTTTTCTAATGTGTGTTGGAGGAATTCTGAGCAGTTTTCTGGGAAAACAGTCTTTAGCTGCCAGTGCTCTGATGAGACATCTCGAAGGCATCTTCCTCCAATTTATTGAGTGTGCATTCAAAGACAATGAGACATTCTGCTGATGCCACTGAATAGTACCCTTTGTGCTGCAGCCCTTGCAGATATTTATGGGCTTTATTTTGAACTTCAAACACCAACTTGACCTACCTACCAAAAACACTTTTCACTGAGTCCTAATTTATGATTTATAATAAGGCCAGGTATTCCAAAGTAACAGCTGGCATATTCTTTCCTCTGCATAGATTTGCTTATTCTTGCTGCTCTGTACTAAGTAGGAATTTCCTGAAACCAGAAGTGATTTTTAAGGTATTTGTGGCTGATTCCTCAAGGAGCTTTATATATCTGTGCCACTGAAAAGCACAATACAAGATTTAAGGGGTTGGGGTATTACTCCATCTTTTCCACACCTCGTCTGATACAAAATTATGAGAATTTATAGTATTTTCTTTGTATTTTTATCTTCTTCCAGTAATTTTTTTCCTTGAAAGGCAAGCCTGTATCCAATATGCCATAATCTGGGTGGAATGTATGTGCAGAAATGGAGTAGGAGGCATTCTGGTGTGTGTGCCTGATGGAAGCCTGAATTAATTCTGTGGGGTGAGGTTGATCTCACAGCTTAGTGTGGTCTGAATCACTAGATCTGCTATTGTGCCTGACCTACAACTCCTGCAAAGACATTTCAAACCTACGTGCTCCAGTTTTTCTGAACATGAATATGCCAGGACCTGATGTGAATTTCAGAATCAAGCTTCTTTTTGCATGTAGTCAGAAGCCTTTGAATATTTTAAAGCTAATTCTTTGCTGTAGAAACAACGTTGGTTTCAGTGCCAGTATTAAAGTGTAACTGTGGTTTGGATGGAGCACCTCTGCTCAGCTGCTGGTGCATGCCATGGTTTGAGCAATGGGAGAAGGGGTGAGGAGAAAAAGGCATTTCCAGCCCTGCCTGGGGCTTCCTGCCTGAGCACATCCCTGCTGAACATTGGCTGCAGCACTTCCCAGTGTCAGCTGTGGCAATGGAAAGCACAAGAAATTTACTGAAAAGCCTTAACTGTTCATCAGCTTGACAGTCCAGAGAATGATCTTCCCCTTCTACTTTGTAGGTTTGGAATGTATAGTAGCTTTGGAATGGAAAAATGAATATATCAAAACTCTGGTGTATTTCTCAAGAAGAAGGGAGATCCAATAAAATCTGTCACTTCTCATGGCAGGTTATGAAAGCTTTAAAAGATCATTTTTTCTCTTTAACTAGTTCAGGAAAAGAGATTATCTTCTTTCTGATAGCATTCATAAAGACTATAATCTGTCTGATCTTGTCATGGCATGGTCAGAGGCAGTTTAGTTGACTGTCTCATGAGAGCACTGTCCTCAGCAGCTTGGTCCTTCCAGCATTATCTACCCAAGTGCAAACAATGTTCCAATCTCCAATGTGCTTTATCACTGGGGCAGCTGCCAAAATAGATGAGATTTTAGTAATAACAACTTCTTCAAAGTAAAACATCAGTGGGAGCATTAGTTAAGTGTGACACCATCTGAATACATTGTCAGCTCGAGGATAATCAAGGAATATTTTTTATTATACACATAGTGAGTAATTTGGATCCCAAAATACCTCTTGTGGGAATGCTATATTTTATTTCCTGGGAGTTTTTTTCAGCTCTGCAAAGCTGGAATTCTAAAAAGAAAAAACATGGTCTTCTCTTTGCAATTTGCATATTGACAACTCTTTTTTGGTTCCAGTGCTACTTGGACAGATTTATGTGACCTCTGTATGCTCTGTCAGTTATGGTGCACAGTTGTGTCAGAATGTGCTTTAGACACAGGCTCTGAAATGCCAGGAAATAAGTGAAGTGCTGCTTGCTGGCATTCTACCTGAGAAAATGATGGATCTGGGGGATAACACTTTTCTCACATGGGTTTAAATTGCTACTGAGCAGTTTTTTTCTGTTTTTTTGGTAAGAAAATAGCAGTAAGGTTTCTAGAATTTAGCAAAGCATTCCCAAGCCTCCCTCCTGCTTTGCTGTTCACCACTGGGACCATTGGTTTTTGTCACTGTGAAGGAGCAGAGGCATTAAGCATGGAGTGCATTGCAGCTGGTACAAGTGCTGGATGGATGGACCAAAACCTCAGCTGTGTTACACAGGGACAGGAGATGCAGAAGGAGACACAGGATTGCCAGCAGTAGCAGAAGATAACAAGGAGACACTTGAATGAGCTGCTGTTCATATGGGCTGGGGTAACACTCAGTAGGAAGCAGGGACAGGGATGTCCACAGCCCAGCCAGCCAGCTGCTCCTGCCACTGGAGTAGCTAAAAGGGCCTTCAGTGCAGTCTTGGGAACCTCTTTGCCACAAAATTGTGCTGTCAACTGATTCCTGACTTTCAAAAACTGGGCAGTTTCTCACCAGAGGTGTGACTGTGTGTCCCAGCAAGCCAAGGGCAGGCCTGCACACACTGCCATAAACCTCTGGTATACACAGGGGCCTGGGGAAGATCTCTGCCACTCTGCCATCCCAGCAGGTTCCACAATGCAGCCTTGAATAGGGTTTCTGTGGTGATCCAATGGCCCATTTTTTAAATGAACAATGTTCAGTTGCTTTTTGATTGTAATGGGGAGAAAACCTTGCAAAATTAGGCAGATGGGAAAGCAAGAGTGCTGTGTGCTTTTGTTATTCTCCAAATTGTAGCTCATAATTTTTTTTACTCAGTCATTGCACTTTGAAATGGACAATAAAAAAGAAGAATTGCTGTTTGTTGTGCTGTATGGTCTCTGGGGTGCAGTTCTATTTGCTCTTGGACTGAAAGTTTTAGTTTGCTGGTGTGATAGATTTGTACTCATTTTGTTATGCCTATGAATTACAAACTGAGCCTGCTTAAGATAAGTCTTCTGGGAAATTCTATGCAAGGTCTTATTTCTCTCTCTTCTTTACAAGAGTAATACTGTAAGCAAAACTCAAATATGCACTTCTGTGCTAAGCTGGTTTTGGCTGGGATAAAATGATTTGTTTTCTAGCAGCTGGTGCAGTGCTGCATTTTGGAGTTCTGGGAATAATGCTGACAGCACAGTGACACCTTGGCTGGTGCTGAGCAGTGCTCACCTGCAGTCAGGGGCTGGTCAGAGTCTCATGCTCTGGCAGTGAGCAGGTGCACAAGGAGCTGAGAGGGAGCACAGCCAGGACAGCTGACCCCAGCTGGCCAGGGGACTGTCCACACCCAGGAATGTCCTGCTTGGTGTAGATATACTGGGGGAAGCAATTATTCTTGTGACCCTCACTGACATCAGAAAGGCAATTCACATCTATGGAGGACTTTGGGATACCTTCAGAATAGTTTGCCAAGGCCCAAAGCCTCAAATGATTTTTCAGCAAGTGTTTGCACATTTGGTTTTGTAATTATTCCTTAGACTATCTTAGAGTAGGTTTAGACTAGGTATAAGGAAGAAATATTTTGCTGTAAGTGTGGTGAAACACTGACATGGGTTGTCCAGTGAGGAGGTGATAGGTGCTCCATCCCTGGAAACATTCAAGGCCAGGTTGGATGGGGCTCTCAGGAATCAGGTGAGTTTGAAAGTGTGCCTGCTCACTGCAGAGAACTTGGGTTAGGTGACTTTTTCAACTCAAACTATTCTTTGTTTCTGTGCTGATAAGCCTTATGCCTTTGGGTGTATGGTGATTTTCTTTTCTCATCTGCCATCTGACTGTTCTCTCTTCTTTCATTTTGTTTGACCTATACCTGTGGCAGCTTCATAAGGAAACTCTTGAATGCAATGCCTGAGGACACCAGCAGTTTTTGCAGTAATTTTTTATTTCAGAGAGATGAGAAATTTAATATGATGGAATTGTTTTCCTTTCTCTGCTTCTCTACTGTGCTTAGGCAGCTGTAGCAGAACTGAGTGTATTAAGTTCAGATTTGGTTTGACCCAATAGTTCATCTGTCAATGTACCATGGGATTAGCATGAATTAGAGGTCAATGGCATAGTTAGAATGGAGACAAAATATATGTGAGAAGTTGCAGCAGAGATTTGTCACTGTGAGAAAGGATCAAAGCCTTCTTTTCTAGGAAACTTGGCATTCAAAAGCTGGGGGTTTCTTGAGGTCGATTTGAAGTGGTATCAATGTAAGAAAGTGCATGGCTTTGATTTGAAAAGTCAGTTTTAAAAATAACTTTTTTGAAAAGTGTTTTGAGCTCAAGAGCTTCCACTTCATTCTTCATGAAGTCTTAGTATTTGGACAGATTCTGTTATATGCTGTAATTAATTTTCTTATCTTGGCTATGAATTGACTGATAACAAAATTTGCTATATTAAAGGTATCCCGTGTCACAGAAGGTTTAGCAGTAGTGATTTGGGAAAGGTCTGTGCTTGAACATTGACAACGGGTCAATTTTTGTAAGTGAATGATTCATGGCATTCTTTAAGAGAGCGCAGCGATGGTGTGAACTGCAGGACCCGTGTCAGGGATCTGAGTGATGACAGGATCCGTCGGACGGGGGGATTTTTATTACGCAGTCTCACTGCCTGACCCCTGAAAAAACCCATGTACAACGTCAGTCGTTTGAAACCACGCGTGGGTCGCATGCCGTCCCAGGCGCATCCCCCTCTGGAAGTGACCGAGGGACGCTCCCCCGTCCTGCCCGGCTTAGCGGGGACGGTGCCCAGCCCGCCGTGCCGTGCCCTGCCCCTGCCCCCGGCACTCCCCCGGCACTGGGCGGCGATAAATGCGCGGCGGTGCGGGCGCGGCGGGGCGATGGAGGCGGCGGCCGGGCGGGCGCTGCTGGCCGCCGTGGGGCTGCTGTCGGCGCTGAGCGCCGCGGGCACGCTGTTCCTGCTGGCGCAGTGGCGGGAGCTCGGCGCGGCGCTGCGGGAGCTGGAGGCGGCGGGGAACGGCTCCGTGCGGGGGCTGCAGCCCGCGCCCCCGCCCGCCGCTCGCACCAAGCGCAGCCGCCGCGGGGAGCGCGCCCGCGGCCACGTGCGCGCCGAGAGCGACGAGATGCTGATGATGCTCACCTACTCCATGGTGCCGGTACGGCCCCGCCGCGGGCTGCCCTCGGGCCGGGGGGCGGGAGAGCCGGGGCTTGGCTCGCCCGCGGCCCCGGGAGCGCAGCGGCCGCGCCGGGCGGACGCTCGCCTTGGCTCCTGCCTGCTCTGTGAATGCTGGGCTCAGAGCTCGCGGGGTACCGCCCAACTTTACAAACCGGACTTACACAAAGGGAGGGAGGTTGGGGTTTTAGTGAAACTCCTTAATTTCGTCGCAATAAGAAGCCTTTCAGTTTCCAGCGGTCCCGGTTTTTCAAACTAACACCACTAACAGAGCCCCCGTGTGTTTTGTGCTGTTCAGCATCTCGGCATGAGGCACTGCACACCACCTGACATCTCTTTGAAACTGATAATGCCCTTCCAGTAAGTGCTCAATTTGAGGTGGTATTTGATGGATCAGGAGAACTGTATGTCCTCTGGTAGAACAGCACATTTTTTTGCACATCAGTGAAAAAATGATCTTGCTCAGTAGGAACTAATGTCATGTAGTTGAAAAATTACACAGATTGTACAGTTGAAAAATTTTGTATAGATTGGAAAGCTTTTGAATTTTGAGAAGAAATGCAAGAAAAATATTACTGTTGTGAGAACTTTAGTGGAAACTGTCCCAGTAAGGGTTGTGTGCACAAAAGTGTAACTCAGGCTCTTACTCATGTATTAATATTGCTGGTTTAAAAAAACTGTTTACAGAAAATACCTCTTCAGTCGTGTTCTGAAGGCATTTTTGTTAATAAACTATTGCAATCCTCATTTTACAGTGATACCATCTCCATTAATATGAGGGCTAACGAAAGTGTCAAGCACAGGTGTTCAAAGCATGGAGACTTGATAACGACTTTGTTTGGGTTTCAGAATAATTTTTTTTTAAGCTAGGCCCTTTAAGTTGTTGTGCTTTGAGTTTAGAATTTGCAGTACAAGACT
Source organism: Serinus canaria (assembly GCF_022539315.1). NCBI lineage: Eukaryota > Metazoa > Chordata > Aves > Passeriformes > Fringillidae > Serinus > Serinus canaria. The sequence goes on along the minus strand of NC_066324.1, from coordinate 11,812,613 downwards.
TCTGCAAAAAGTAAAAATCTGTAAAGTCACATGGTTTTGTACTCAAAACTGTCTTTTAAATAACTTCTTTTAGAAAGTCATCCCTGAATTTGGCAGCTGAAGTTTGTTTTGCTCTATCTGATATGAATTCCTTTTTTGAGTCCAAAGGATCCACAAATAAAATTATTGGGGAAAGGATTCTGATCCTGATAGGGCTTGAAGACAGTCAATGCCATTTACTGCTAGGTGCTCACACTGGGATCATGAGTTGCAGGTGAGTGTCTGGATAATTTTGACAGTGGCCATTAAATGTGCTACTCTGCTGTCAACAGGCACAATGATTACAGATTACATTAATTTTTTTGCCCTCCCCAATTAGCACAGAGCACATAGTGTATATTTGAACAACATGTGGCCAGACTGTGCTCTTGTGCCTCTAAATATCCACTGTGACTATGTTGTGTGTGATGTGCTTCATTTAAACCTGTGTATCCTGCAGGGAGCTGCCTGGGAGGGTTTGATGCCTTTTTATTCTTACTCCCATCAAACATTTTTTCATTCTGGCCACTGCTCAGGAGAGTGTGTAACTGTGTGCAGAATCACTTGCTCAAGGGGAAAAGAATCCTTAGAAAAATATTCAAGCACCCCCTCCTCCCACTCCTGCATTTCTGTATTTTGAATCTAACTCCCACTAATGTAATTTGAAGACTTGGCTACTTTTGTGGTGTGAGACAAAGTTCCTCAGAGTTGGTGGGATGACCCCTGTGATCCTGGGGGCCCCTGCTGAATGTGGGCCTGAACAGAGACTTGGTCTGAGCAGCTTCTCTCTGGCAGGGGAGGCACTTCTGCAGGGCCACTGCAGGTATCAGTGTCCCACTGCTCTGCACAGCCCCTGCTCAGGACACAGCTGTGCCCTCTGTTCATCAATCTTTGAAATAACCACAGGCAGCAAAAATCACGACAGCTCCAATAACATGAGCATATTTTTTGTTCAGGGCCTCTTATTTAAGTACACGTATATTTATTTTGCAAGTGAGTAAAAATAGAAAACTGGCAAATCTGCTGCTGCAGATGGCTGATGGGAGGGTAAGAGGCCAGTAAGATTCAAAGTGTGATTTAAGACAGTGCAAGAGATGGTGGCTACCAATTATCTGAGTAATATTTCATAGTTTGGGGGTTTACTTTATTTTATTTTTATTTTTCCACCATTTCTCCATCAGAAAACTTAGATTTTAGCATTTAAATAAGATATTTTTATCTGTAGCTTTTCTTAGTGATGATGCTGGTTGTGAATGGTATCTTTCATAGCTAAGCTGGAGGTTCTGTCACAGGCTATTTGCACTTCTGGAGTGCCATGTTTTGTCATTGTCATCTGAACTGCACTGACTGGTAAAAGTAGTGCTGCTGAGGTAATTGGAGGGCCCCAAAGCAAGTTGTAATCACTTCAACATCCTCAACAGAACTATTTAAATTAAAATGCAGTTAGAATTAGAGTGCACATGGACAAGATGTATTTTACGAATGACAGGGTAGGAGCCAAGTGTTTTTGAGCAGTGTGAGGGGAAAGAAAACAAGCATATTCTGATATTCAAAATCAGTTAGCACTTCTCAGCTAATTTAAACTGAGTCTGAAATTCTAAATGTACTGTTCCAGTACAGTCTGGAATCAGTACATTCTCAGCAGGTATCAGACAGAACAGGAACTCATTGTCAAATATGCTTTGGTTTTGCAGCAAAAGGATACTTTCCACTAAACTAATTGTCCTCTATTTGAGTCTGTTAGATTTGGTAGTTGAAAGTAATGATACATTAATTTAAAAAATAATGACTGGCAGTGGCAAATAACCTTGCTAGGATTAAACTTCAATCTGCCTTTCAGATTGCCTTGCACTTGTTCCTTCTGTCTTTTGGGACTAGTGCATTCCATTAATTTCTATTAATTGTAGTTAGTAACTGCACAAGGAGCAACAAATGTGCAGCTCTGGGTAAATGGTTGATAAATTATCACTCATTGCACAGCCCTGAAATAGTGACCCTTTGTTTTCTGGCTATAAACATAAGACTTTCCATAGAGAGCTGAGGGACTTCCAGAGATCATGATCATAATATTTCTGCTGTTTGTTTTGATGAGTCACAAAATGTTGTAGTGTTGACTCTCATTATGCAGGACATGCAATGTGAATATTTACTCAGCCAAGAACTGTGTATTTTGTAAAGATGACTCCTCTATTGATAAATTTCAGTCTATTCTAGATTAAAAGCATATTTATGAATGTGTCTTCCAGCTTGATTTAATAAAGACTTGTCTTTTTGCTTGAATTATTTTGAGTGGATGAAATTTCAAATTTGCACATCTCGGTTATTCAAAGATAAGAAATTGCTTACTTGGAACACAGGTCATCTTTCTCCCTGGGTTATGCTTCATTAGAAAAGCTTCCATCACTTAATACAAATATAAAATAAAATTGAATGTAGTTTTTATTGGCTGATAATTGGATTTTAATACCTTCTGCTGATAGTGTCCATGCATGGACAACCACATGACCACATGTGTTCCAGTAATGTGTGAAATTTAATGGCTAAGTGATGTATGGAGTTGTCTGCCCAATATTTTATTCATATTTTCAGTAAGGATTAAACTGAGGTCTATTGAACAGAGTCCTATGAGAGAAACACTGCCCAAAGAGATGGGGATGGTGTCACAGTGTTACAGTGTTGTGAGTAGCTTATTCTAATAAGCACAGAGGGCCAGTTGTAGCTGTTGGTTTGGAATTATCTCTGTAGGTAAAGTGAACCAGATACTTTTATGAAATCAAAAGTTTTCAATTTTATGTTTTCAACTTTAATTTCTTTGCAATATTAGGTCCGAGTGATGGTGGATTTGTGTAACAGCACAAAAGGGATATGTTTAACAGGTATGTTTGCTGCCTGAAGCATCACACCTATGTTACCTCCAGGAACCCAGAAACAGTGTTTTCAAAGAACCTGAAATACAGTCAATAACTGTGTCAAAAACCTGCTATTTATCAGAATTTTAAAAAAGGTTAATATGTACCACTTTGGGACTTATCTGTACCCTCTGAATATAAATGATGGACTTTAAAGAGCTCAATTGATGCTTCTTGGAGCCATTTCTCTTTGATGTAATTTTCATAAGCAAATCTTTTAGACTTGGATGTTTCAAATGCCAGTTGAGGCTTAGTCATAATATTTTTGCACATGTCACACTTCAGGCCTACCACGGGAGGAAGATGCAGGGGGTAGAAATGTGCTCCCATCGTTACAACTGCAGTGGAGCAGTGGCACTTAGTGAAGTCACATGTCACCAGTGAGGACCTGGAGCTGCAGATGGCTGAGTCCTGAGAGGGTGTGGAAAGTTTTGTGGGGTTTGGTGAAGAGTGTCTGGTAGCAGCCAATTTAAGAGCTATGGTCCAGCTTTGAGGTCTGTCACAGAACTGTCACAGTTCCTTTTGGAAATGAGAAGATTAGAAAGAAGCCAGATTTATGAGTTATAGAAAAGGCTTTACTTGCTGTCTGGTTTGAATTTTCAATAAGGTCCATTTGACTCAACTGATTAAACATAAATGACAACTACCATTGGACACACAGATGTAAAATAATATTTCTGGAGCTGTACATCAGTTCTGATTGCAACTGTCGCTGAACCACAGACAATCTAAGTTTTGGTTCTTTTGGGTTTCAGACTTGTAAATTCATGTTTCTTGGTGCCTTTTGCACCTTTTTCTCTCTTAACACCATTACATGAGTGGCTTTCTCTGCTGTAGGCCTCAAGGACATTTGTGGCTTTTCAAGCACCTTTCCTATGTATCTTACACTTGTACAAGGAGCCTCAGCTTTAGGGATGAGGAAGGAATTTATTGCACTAATGGATGAAACACAGTGTGAAAGAAATAGCCATTGACTGGAAAACTGGCAGAAAGATGTTAACTGATATTACTGCCTGTACTGATTAAAAGGGATGATTCCTATAATGGTGTTGAAAAATGGTTTTCACTTTACTCATAATGCTTCATAATTAATGCTGAAAATTGTCATCTTTAGGGAAATCTAGTAATTACTGTTATTTTCTGTTGTAAAAAGTTTGGTTGAAACAAGACAGTACTTTGGCTGGATAAAAATGTTCACAGAGTTGATTTGGTTCTTTAATTGCAACTGTCACCTTTGTATTCTCCAACTGGTTTTCCATTTAAAAAAATTTTTTGATGTATATTGGGGATCACAGACATTGTTCTGGTTAATATTTCTTTACTCTTGCCTGCTATGCCTGCTTCTCTTTAGGGCCCTACATCTCAGCTGTGTAAGAGAGTGAGATCTGTAATACAGATTTTTCTGTATTACAAGTTGCTGAATGACTGAAGCAGGTCCAATTTCTAAATGTACCAACCAGTTTCTGTGGGAAGCTTGATCCAGACTGGATAACTATCACATGTGAAAAGTCTGACTGTTGATATTAATGACAAGACTTTCTTTTCCTATTTAAATTGTCTGAGTCCTGAATTGCAATCTGTAAAACACAGAGAAGTGTGGGGTGTATTTTTAACGTGCATTTCCAACAGGATTTTTGTTTGTGACATTCATCAGTATTATAAAGCTAATATTCTTCCACTAGAAGAGGTTTTTGAAGAACACTCACATAAAGGAAATATGACTGTGAGGTGTCTTGCATCCATGGCTTTGTGAAGGCACCAAAGCCCCTGACAGTGAGGTTTCATTGCAGAGGTTGTTGCCAAACCTTTATCAATTGAAATTTGAAAAAAGCAAAACATGTTTATGTAAAGGTGTTACTCTTTTGGCAAGTCTGAGTTACTGCTAATGCTCAGATGGTTTTTTATAATACAAAGCAGTTAAACAGATAGATGCTCATTTTGAAATTGGAAAGATTTTCTTACCCTTTTACTCTTCTGATCCAGTGCTCATCAGATCAGTTTGGAATTGCTTTGTTTTCTTGCTAGGTTAAACTCAACATTTCTTCTTTCTTGTGTGTTTTTTTTTCTCTTGTTATAGGCCCCCCAGGACCCCCAGGTAAGACACTTGGACAACTGCAGTAACATTTGGGGGTAGTTGAAACAGTTGCTGGTACAAAACATTGAAATACAGAAATGTATCTTTCACAAAATTGTCTTCCTTTGCTAATTAAAGGGAGGGTTGAATGACTGCCTGCCTTTGTAATGCTTGTGTTTAAGTCTGTTCATACCTCTTCTGAGGGAGGGGAGGTCTCAGACATTTTAATTTTCTAGTGGAGGGAGTAGAACATTTGATCAAAACCAAATTAATATGTTTAAGTAGCATCTAGGTGAAGAGATGAATTCATATATTAACCTCCCAAGGAAATGGTATTTTAATTTAACATTGAAACCATCTTTTAAAAGAATACTGGTTACTGATTACACCCTCCCACCACCCCCATAACTTTTCCTCGTTTCTTACTGAATTCTGTCTCAGTTCTCACTCAGGTGGTTGCAAGGCTATGTTAAGAATGGTTACTTGTTTTCTTTCTGTGCTGCTTAACCTGCGAGAGTGCTTGGAATAATTCTCTGTATCAGAAAAGTAAGAGTTATGTTTTGCTGGGGTTTAAATATACATATAAACATGCTGCATGTAAATATAGTAGATTTCAGGGTAACTTGGATTCAACAGTGAAAATTCAGTTATGCTGTTTGTTTGATCAGGGCCTCCTGGGCTGCCTGGCTACAATGGATCAGATGGAATTCCAGGACCTCCAGGACAAAAGGGAGAACCAGGAGTAAATGGAAAAAGAGGAAAAATAGGTATAGCTTCCTTTCATATTAGGTTACAATGCTGCTTTGAAATCCAAAGAAATTACAGCTATCCAGCTAAATACAGGTGAAAAATATAACTAGAGTGAATATGGTTTGTAGTAAAAATATTTATTAATTGGTGCTTAATACTGGAGCAGGGCTATTGATACTGAAATGGTTTTTATTTCTAGGTTTGCCAGGACCAAAAGGTGATCAAGGACAGAAAGGAGAACCAGGAGAAATGGGTTTACCTGGCAAGGATGGTATACCAGGAGGAAAAGGTGCAAGAGGATCCAAGAGAAAAAAAGGGGATGCAAACAATGACGTGATATTAGAAGGTATGGAAAAGTTCTCTTGGGGGTTCTTTTGCAGCAGTGTACTTTCAGAAAAAGATATGCTCCACTTATGAGGCATGAATGTGATCTGCAAGGGCAGGACCAACCTGTTCAAATAGGGTTTATATACACAGGGAAGTCTGAGTATTGCTATGCACAAGAGATTGTTCTCTTTGCAAGACAAGTCTTCACAAAAACCTTTCTGCCTGGCCTTTGGGTTGAAATGTGAATTGCACCCTTTCCAGAATGCTTTCATACAATTGACTTCCTCCTGCTCCTTATTTCAGTGTAGTTTTATTTTTCTATTATAGAATGAGGGGCAGATTTCCCCTCAGGAATACATGAAGCAGCCAAATATAAACTGTGTAAAATTATAGCAGTGTAGCATCTGAAATGGTAACTCTCTAATGGGCCTGTAATCCAGACAGATAAAATGCATTGATGCCCTACTCCTTGTGAAGCTCTATCTGGTTCACTTTCTAACAAACAGCATTTCAGAGTTTATTGCACCATATTCTGTACTCAGGATCCTCTTAAGAAAGAGAGAGGCTGTTCTGTGGATGTCCTGTGGACACATACAGCTCTCTGCAGGTTTCTTGCTGCCTGGGGAAGGGCTGTGTCCTGACACTGCATTTTGTACCCAGGTGCAAAAGGTGAGCCTGGACCTCCTGGGCCCCCTGGACCTCCTGGACCCCCAGGGCCTCCAGGAAAACGTAAAGGTAAAGCCAATGTGGAGCTTCAGGACAACATCTACAGCAGCAAATGCACAGGTCAGTGCTTTCCAGAGCTCTTTTCCATTCAACCAAGATTCAACCATTGCTTTAAGGCTCAAAACTAAGCATGATCATAGTTTTGGTGGCACCACTAAAACTGCAAAAGCTTAAAGCTGAACATGTGCTCAGGTGCTTTGCTGAAATAGTTTGTGTAAGGCAGCAGGCTATCTTCACCTTAGTCTTTTAATTTTGGTGATGCTCAGGCAAAGTATTTATAAATGGTGTTTTCTATCAGGTGGGATAAATTTGGAAAGTAAGAGAAATGCAGCTGAAACAGCTGGCTTTTAGATAATGAATATTTAATTTTAGATGTAACTATAAACCCTGATTCTGGACACTGACGTGTCAGAACAGAGCCCAGAGAGTCTCCTGGGCTCCTCCTCCCTTACAATGGATGGGAGAGAGCTGGAGCAGAAATCTCATCCTATTTGAAATTCAGAAATGCATGAGCTGTTGTATGAGATAATTGGGCCATTTGCTCAGGTGGCCTCTTTTCAAGTGTTGAAATGAACTGAAATGCTTTGGAGGATAAGCTCTCTGATGGATTTCTGATGGATCTTAAATTGCAGCAGGAAAATGGGAGTTACACTCAAATAACTGCAAAGATGAGGTCTTCCTCAATGAGCTTTTACGTTTTATAACTCAACAAACCATGAGATCTTATTACCAAAATTCAATGAATAATTCAAATTTTGTAATTAAATATTCATTACTCTTTCAAGGAAAGAAAATACATATGCTGAATTACAATTGTAATTAACTTATTGCATAAGAATACAAGCCTGGCTTTTTCAAAATAAATTTTGAATCTGGTAAAACTTAGTTTCTTCAAGAGAAGGGAATAATTAGTTGGAAGTGCAGGTATATTTTTTCTCTCTGGTACTTTAGTGAATTCTGGAAGAAACAAGAACATCTCTGCTTCATCCTTCCCACCTTCCCCCAACAGACCAAATGAATAGTTTTAATGACTTCTAAACTCCATTAACTCTCAACCAGAATATTTTATGATAGGAAGCAGCAGGATATTTATCTTGGTTTTTGATGGGAGGAAAGTAGTGAAAATTTCCCATAAGAATCTCTGATTGAAAACTGTCTCTTTAATTTTAGTTGCTTTCTAATCCATGCAGCTGGAAGTATTACAAATATTCTCAAAGGCATATAGTGGCACTCAGCTCTGCTGCAAACACTGGGCTGGCCCTTGGCTATCCTATAGTTTTAGATAAACTGCTGTACAGGGAACTGCTCCTTCAGTCAACTGCATCTGTTAGAATCAGTCCAAGAAAAATCAACTTGTGCATTGCAATTTATAATTTCTGCTGAGTGATTTTGTTTTTTGAAATATTCTGGTAGCATTCTGGGATCAGAAGCTGGAAGGGGATCTCGAGGGATTGGTAAATTCTAGCTGTAGGCATTCAGCTTACCATGGCTGGGTGGACTGTTTGTGCCTCACTTGGAGATACACTGTGATCACTTGCAAACTTTCAATGTCATCTCACCAAATGGCCTAGATAATGGAAGGGAGAAATACATGTTGTTCTTGCTCCATCCTGGAGTAGTTTTCTTCTGCATGAACAAAAGGAGGATATGACCTAAAGGCGAAAACAACAATGCAGTATTATCTGTCCTTTCTTTCCTGAATGTCATGGTACCCTTTCAGCATTACTTCATATTTTTTCCTATTTTTAACTATCTTTGTCACTTAAACTTCATCACAGACCTGTAAATTCTAGTAATACATCAGAAGGCAACAATGAAAATGGAAGTCTAAAAAATGTGCGGCCTGTGTGTAAAGCAGTGTGGAATGCTGGAGATAAAAGTTAAGAATGGAATTAGAAAACAAGGCTACAATGAAACCAGCAAAAAGATGAGAACTGTTCTCTGTGGTTATTCATTCTAAGCAAACTGAAATATGTCACATTGTTTTAAGGGCAGAAGAGATACCTGGCTCTAAAGAAAATGGTCCATAAATAATTTAATTCATGCATTGTCCTAACAGTGAATGCTAAGAGCAAATCCAGCCAGCTAGACCTTAAATTGCTGTGGGATGGAGAAAAATATTTCCAGGTGTTTGATTCTAATGTGATTCTAACCATTTCTATGTGTGTCAATAATATAATGTGTCATTTCCCTTAGTATTTCATCCTGCTTCTTTAGTGGCTCAGATGTCAAGATCATGCATTATGTACTCAGTGCATGTGTTACTGTTTTATTGCTGTCTCAGGCATTATCAGTATGAACAAACTGTTCTGTGTTGCCTACAGGATCCACCCTCTCTTCTGGTCTTTGGGGATTTGTGCATCAAGGTTTTGAGTTTAACAACCACTCCTTCCCAAGAAAATGCTTTTTGTCCTACTACTAAATCAGCCATTTCCCAGCTACCTCAGCTGCCTGCAATTATCTCATTAAAAGGGCAACTCTTCCTTCCTAAGTGGCTACTCAGAAATTTACAGCTAAGGAACTAAATCTGTTGATTTAATTAGTTACTTCTCAAAGTTGACTGTCAGCCTCAACACTTCATTTCCTTGGCAGAAGTGAGAGCAAGTCTTTTCTTATCTCATTTTTGACCACACCAATCCCAGTTATCATTCCTTTATTTTAGTGAAGTCACTGGTGTGTCCATCTATCATGTCAAACAGGGTAAAACATGTCATTTTTCTCTTTCTCCCTCCACCCTAGATGAGATATGTGGTGCACCAAATGATGATACCCTTGCTGGAAAGGCTGAAGACAGAACCCCAGATCTCCCTTCAAATAAAGCTGGTAATCTGCTACAAAGTGTGACTGGAGTGCTCCTTTCTCTCTCAGTGTCACAGATCATGGACATGTGCTTTTTTCCCCACCAGAATGTGTCATAAGGTCTGTAGGAAGTCCTGACCAGTATGTCAGGGTACAGCAGACGTTTGGAACTTGGATGAGGGAACCTGCAAACATAAGTGATGAAAGGATTTGGCTCACCACACATTTTTCAGGTATTTTTAGTAGTAGTCACTGACCAAAAATCTGTTTTTATCCTGACATTTCTTCCTTAATCCTTTCAACCTAAACTTGTAAGAATGATGAGTTTTTACCCACATCTTTTTCAGAATATTTTCCATATTACCTGTTTAATATTTAACTATACATATGGCTGTAGGCATTTGTAGTATCTTTAGACATTTTCAGAGTCAACATCAGATTTTTAAAATAGCTTTATGTTTGGGGTGTTTTTTTTAATAAATCCAAGTTTAAATGTCTATTGTTTGTAGCTTTTTATCCTTTTCTTTCAAGAGTTTCTGTTTCCTATGGCTTTACTTCCTAAAATTGTAGCTTGGAGTTTTGCCTTTTCATTTAGCTAGGCATGAAAATGAGGCAACTGCTGCATAAGCTACATTTAGTGCAGGAAAATGCCCAGGACCTAAGTGCATACACATCAACTGTGTTCAGAATGAGGACCCATTAGGTTTGTGGGAAGCAGGCTCTTGATCATCTTTTCTACAGATTACTTTTGTGTGTCTCTGGATTCTTTTTTCACATTCCAGCAAGTTGAACCACTATTGAAAACACAAATACTGTTTGTCTGGTAGTTGATTGAGATGGACTTGCAATAGAGACTGAACTTCAGTATAGAGATCACAAAATTAGATGAATGAAATGACAGTCCTTTTTTTTTAACATGTTTTGCTCTTTGTTTAGGAAACTATATAAAAGAATATGAAAATGTTGATGCCTTGCTGAATGACAGCTATAGGATCATTAACATCACAGGACTTTACTATGGATGTGGTCATGCAGTACAAAACAATCATCTCTACTACCATCAGGGAGGAGCCAGTTACATTCGGAAGTAAGTCAAAGCTAGTTGGCCTAAGACAAGTGAAGTTGTGAAAGGAGGAGCAATGGGTTGGAGTGCCAGAGCTGAACCTCAGAAAAGCAGACAATTCTCCTTGTAGCATTTTGTATTTCTTTTTGGTCCTACCTAAACAGGAAGAACAGAGGAATGGTTCAGAGCTTTTTCCAGAACAGAACAATTAATCCTTTCCAGTCTGTAACAAAAATATGGGCCACCAGCCTTCCACTTTGTGTGTGCAGATGTTGTGGGAAAAGGAAAACTGGGAGAATAGCTCAGGACCACTACTCTGCCGTGACAATTCTTTAGGCATTGTTCAGCCCTGTGTCTCAGGGGTTCACCTCTGCAGTTACCATGTCATAGAGCAATAGGTCCCCAGGATGAACAAGATGCCATGTGCAGAGAGGACAACAAATTCTCCTCTAGGCTCTCCCGGGATCCAACCAGGTAGATTCAGGTTCTATTGAACATTACATTGCTGTGGGTGTTCTTCAGCTTGGATTCTTTGCTGTGTTCACAATCACAAGAAAGAAATGAGAACTGACTAAGGAATTTGGGTACCAGAAGAAAGGATTACATTTGGAAGAGTAAGCTGTGTACCTACCTGCATCTGAGTCAGAAGTGGTTCAGCTGCAGTGTGGGAGGTGTAGGTGGGTGGTTTTGGGACCATGGCCTACTCAGGAAATTTGGCTTTGCAGAGCCCTTGCTGCGCTCTGCTCTGGCTGGCAGCAGCAGGGAATGCTGCTGGCACAGAGGGGTGCACTGAGGCACCTGCTGAGGACAGGGCGACCTGGAGAATTGCACATTCCACTGGTGGGGAGTGGCTCCAGTGTTTAATTTCCTCATAATAGTAGTTTCTACTACTTTTCTGATATATCTCCCCAAACTAGAACTGAGAATTACATCTCTTATTTAACTTTCTACAGAGGACAGAGACAAACAATACAAATCAGCCCCAGAATCTCACCTTGTGGGAAGAGCCAAAGACAGTCCAAGGGCAAGTGAAAGATTGCTTGTGCTTTCAAGTTCTTACACGACTCTGATGTCTGAGCCAAGAACATTTACCATACTTTGATGTCTGTTCCCAAGCAGGTGTGAGTGCTGCCTTCCTATATTCATGTGCATGCCAAGGAATGTGAGCAAGCTGCAAGGATTCTATAATATTTATTCTGCCAAGCACAAGCTCACTTTTTGGCAGCCCCCTTTAAACATATTTTGGCTTTTTCTCTGGTAATCTGTAAAAGACCATCACTGTTGAAGCAACACACAGTGGTAGGGCAGAGATTCCTCACCTTTGCTTGAATACCGTTAATTGGGAAATGCCTTCATGTACAGATGAACACAAACTATTTCTGGAATTTTCAAATCCTCTCAAGGAGCTGCTGAGAAATGGCCTTTCTGTTCTGTTCTGTTCTTTTCTTCACTCTGAGATTATTTACCTTCAGCACAGACAGAATGAGGCACTAAGGATTCTATGACATTGAAGACCTTGAATTTGGGCTCCATAAAAGCTTCTGGGAGTTGTTGTATTGTTTTAATGGAAAGTAGAGGTGAGGATCTGGTTAGTCCATTTAAAAAATGTTGAAAAAACATTCAAAATGAGTTTCTTGTCATATTTAAAAGCAAGTAAAACTAGGTTTGTCTGAACCTTGGCAGGTTTTCTCATAATGGTCAGACCTCTAACATTGTGATAATTTCATTCTTTTTACTTTGTTTCATAACATGCTTTACTATCTCTGTTATTTTTGGTTGACTTTGTTGATATTAGTGATCAGAAAAACGTTTGTAGCTTGAGTTCTGGTTGTTGATGAAACTATTACACTGTATCTTGTCATTTACCCCAAGATGTCAGAAGATTAAAGACTTTCAGAACCATTTGGAATTCCAGGCTGAACTATCCCTGTTTGGAGGAGCCCAAGAGAACCTGGGAATTAAACCTCACTTTTTTGTTCTCTTCCAGTTTTTCATGTATAAATAACAGGAAAAGTATGGTGTTGTGTATTGCAGAACTTGTGTATTTCTAATGAATCTTGAGGTGCTTTCTATCTTGTTGGCTTTTTATAGAAAACAATCCTGAAAAAATCTGCATTTCTGACCAACTCGTCCCGTTAAGGTCTGTCCTTCTAGCCCTTGCATGAGGTTATTTATAGATGTGAAGCAATTAACAAAATTAACAGGGCTGACACATGTATTTCTCAAATATTTTCCAGCCTTTAACTTTTTTTTTTTTAATATTATACATACATGCTGCTGGAATATGAAGTTGCTGCAGATGTGAGTTTTACCAAAGCTGAGTGGAATGACCTAAGTTGGGTATTCCTGACTTTTCTTGCCATGATTTTTCCAATATATGCTGTCAATGCTGCTTAAACAGAAAAATTATTCTCCCAGTGTTGTATCTTCCTGGATCTGAACTGTTCCTGTGATTAAGCTTATCTTTTCAGAAAAAATACTTGCAAGTGTAGCACATTCCTTTATTGAATAGTAAGAGCTTCCTCTATTTGAAGCACGGAGCTATACAGTGAGAGAGAAGTCAGACACTGAAACGTGCTTCTTTGCAGAGGGCATTATTTAAAAAGGTAAAGCCATGCTCTCCCTGCCTTTGCTGCAGCCCAGTGTTCTTGGGTGATTAAATGCTGACAGCAGATGTGTCTCAGGAGGAGCTGTTAGACTCCTAAAACAGTGAAGGAACATGATTTAGCTGCTCCTGCCCTCAGATTATCAACCTCTTAAGGAATCTCAAGGAATAAAAACAATTTTAAACATCAGAGATGGAAGTATTCAGGCTGTCCCATTGAGGCCAGCATAAGATCACAATTTTGGCTCTGCAAAAGTAGGATTTTAATTCCTTTGATGTCTCCTTGAGTAAACCACTGCATTATCTGGAGTGTTTTCATCAGAAAAACTCCAAGACTAGGTGAAGCTGCCCAGCATTCCTGCTGCTTTGGTCAATCACATTTTCTTCCTTTAGCTCCCACCTAGTCCATAAGAAAAGTTTTGTATAGATTCCATTTCTCAGTTTTGGGCCTTCACCTGGTATTCAATTCTTTTTCATACCCATTCCTTTTAGTTGCTTCTTTCATCTTGGTGATAATAAAGCTCATAGACTAAATAAAGTGAAGCCTTCCAAAAGCAAATCCATGCCCTTGAGGTTGGTTATGACTTGGTAATTTTCTCCTGGTATTTTGGAAGGTTCTTTGAGAACCTAATCTTAAAAGACATCAGAATGCTCCTTGACCAGGTATTTTCAACACCACCTCTATCAGTGATTCACCACCCCGTGTGTGTGTGTGTGATGAGCTCTGATCACCCAGACTGAATCCTTGCTGTATCTCATTTCAGGTTTGGGCTCGATAAAGACTCGCTGGACACTCTGCACATCAAAAAGGCATTACACCAGGGCAGGAACTACCTCTTCTCTAACTCCAAGACGTATTTCAACATAGCAGTGGATGAGAAGGGTCTTTGGATTATATATGCCTCAAGCATTGACGAAAATATAATGGTAGCCAAGGTTGATGAAGAAAGCTTCTCAGTCAATTGGCGCGTCAATACCAGCTATCCTAAGTCCAAGGCTGGTAATGCATTCATAGCATATGGCATTCTGTATGTCACTGACACTAAGGACATGACAGTAAGTTTTGCTTTTGATTTACTGGAAGGGAAGCAGATTGATGCAAGGTTTAAGTTACGGTCTTCACAGTCTGTTCTTGCTATGCTTTCATACAATCTGCGAGACAAGAATTTGTACACGTGGGAGAATGGAAGCTTAATGGTATACCCAGTCCATTTTGGCTGATGAATATATTTTCACATTTTCACATATATTTTTCCATTTGACTAAAGGATCAGTTTAAAGCTCTATGACATACACATGGGGGTCTCCTCACTTGGTATAATTTTCTGTTTGCTGCTGGTGGTGTGTGAGTGTGTATGAAAGGGAGATCAGGTGCCCTTGTATAAACACACTTCAATTACATTGGCCATCCTCATCTTTTTAAAAAATTGTTGTTCACTACTGCAGATGGCACACAGCATAGACATATTTTTGTTTTTCCCGTTACTCAGCTGATAATTGTGTCTAATGTACATTGATTATTCCATGGTCATGTGCTCAGCAGAGACTAGTTGTAACTTTTATTTACAATCATCTTCTCTGCAATCATTTGTAATGATGGTCTAATATAAACACCTAAATAATGAACTTTTGTGTACAAATACCTTTGTCACCTTCATTTAATTTCCATGGATTCTGTGTGACCATTTTTTCTGGACAAAGTTTTAAAGCTGTTAAAATAATGGGAATGGAAATACTTGTTTAAATAGAAAAAAAAGCAGAGAGCTTAAAATTTGACTAGTCAAATCAAGTGTTAATAATCAAAAGCAAAATCCAGCTAAAGGAAAATGGGAATATTGACATTAAATACAACTGAATAGACATGAATTGTGTTTCTTTAAAATTAAAGACATAACCTGTATGATTAAAATTTCATTTTTAACAGTATTTGAGATTCTTGTGTTGCTGCAGACTCTCACTTGGCTCTCAGTGCCATGCAAACTATACCAATATAACTTGCTTATAGCTATTTAATAAGGCATATTACTAAAATAAAATGTCCCTACCTTCATCCACACAAATGAAATCATAAAATGAAGGGTATACTTTTTTGCTACTATTTTTAGAATCATCATACTGCTTGGTGACTTAATCTGTTGTTAACCATAAGTCTGAGACTGCCAATTCACATGCAAATTTTTGAGTTAAAGGTGAGAAATAATAGGAATTTTTTTATTTTAATTTTGTTCTGGTATTTCAGATTTCTCAATTTAATGTTGGAACAAAAATCTCTCTTGTTGTTTTATGTATCTAGATTCAAAATCATGCTCTTGGAAAACCCCTACCTGAATTTCTAAGCTGCCTGTGCATATTGCTGAAGTTCATGGAGTACACTCAAACACTTAGAAGCAAAGTGTTATTTAAATCCTGAACTGCACTGAGCTGTTTAATACCTGTGTGATCCAGGCCCTGTTGAAGGGATTAATGAATTTGGGATTGTCTGTGCCTGCAGAACCTTGTTTAGCAAATGTGCTGGAGGAATCCCTCTGCTGCAGCTAAGCTCCAGTGTGTGGCACAGGGATGGCTGGGCTCTTCTCAGCATACTTGATGTAATCACTAAGGCTTTGCATGCTAAAGAGAGAGATGCAGAAGGGAACAAAAAATCATGATTAATACTTTGAACTAGTTTATACATCAGAACTCCAGACTAAAAATTCTCTCTATACCTGTGTGACACTTCACACTCCAGAGCTACAGTTCTGTGCGCTGCTTGCGACTTTTACGGGGGTGTGAAAGTTTTGGTTGTTAGTTTTTTTTATGTTTGTTTGAATGTGGTGCTTTTTCAAAAACTGAATTGTGATACTAATACCACAATACAGCTAAAATACCCCTAAAGTCAGCAAAATACTCGGGCAAATACAGTTCAAGTCAGATGTGATATTTTCTAGATAATGTACCTTTCTCAAAGCTTGGTAAACTTCTGCATAACATTGTTGAAACACTTGGATCAATCTCTTGGAGAAGGAATATCAAGGAAATTCTACTCTTTTTCTCTTCTTCTTGCAGCTGTGGAACTTAATTCTATTAACCTTGCACTTGTCAAGAACAGCTGAAAATAAAATGTAAACAGCTAATCTTTTTTATTTCAGTACAGTCTGAGGTCAAGTTAAAGCTAACTCAGGAAGTATCCAGTCAATGTACTGGAGATTTAGATAAATCTGTTTAAATATAAGGAAGAGTTCTAGAATGGGCTGTTTCATGAAATAAAAGTAATTTATTTAACTTACAAAGGGAAAACTAAACAGTGACATTTACCCTTCCTTCTTTTCATACTTCTCCTGCTTCACAAGCTGCAATTTAAAATCACCTTTGGAGAAAGGTGCTTTTTATTCTAGAATATCTTACAATACAGCACAGACATCAAAATTTCATTGGAGGAATAAGACAGTTTGTTAACATTTAAATACATAGACATCCATTCCAGTCCTTGAAGAACATGTTTTTTGTTTACAACAGAAAAATACATCTGACAACAGTAGCTAGTTATATTACAAGCAAACAATATTGAACTCTGCATAGTTTATACAATATACTCTGGTAATAATTTAATTACCAGTTTTGTCCACTATTTACTAGCTGGCCACATAAAGCCTGACATTCATCTGAAATGTGGCATTATATGTTCCATTGGTATTCTCTTAACAGCTTCATTTAATGAAGTATTTTCTGGACAAATGATTTTCAAAACTCAAAGCTGACTAGAATGCTGGATGTCTTCACTACAAACATTTAGTGCTTACAATACATTCCTAAAGTAAAGGCAGGTGTCCAATATAAAACATAGCTCAGAAAGAAAGGAAAATACTGTGCAAATTAAACCCCATCGCATTTAAAAATGTATTGATGTGCAAGTTACAGTATCAACTGTGCAATAATACTAACTGGGAAAAGAATCTCAGCATAAAATGATACATCTCTCACAGTACATCCTTGATTGCACATGTTCCACGGCGTTTGCATCCATTACACTTCCTGCAGAAATCAAATACACTGAGTACCCTTAATTAAAACTAAACTATTTTACAATGAGAAGTTGTACACATGCTTCATTTAGCGGGAAAAACTGGAATAAAAGTAATCAGAATCACGTCAGAAATGCTTACTGACTTGTAGAGCCACAGTGCTTGTGAAGTGACTGACAACTGTCAGGATCTTTACAACACTCACAAAATGCAGCTTGTGGGGCACTGAGGAATAATCCCCCATGACCAACAGTACTGGGCTGAATTCCTTGCTTTTACAATCCAGTACACATGCATTTCCTCCCCAGTGATCCTTATGGGCATATTCAAAATATACCTGTTGTGAAAGTGTTGGTTTTCTCCCCATAATACTTAATGCTGCAGTAACTGATTTGAAAGGAAACACAATGTTTTCTTTCCACAGTGCACATCACTGTGTTTTTAGCTACTTATAGGGACATTATAGAATCCAGGATTAGCTCACAGAACGCTACAGAATGTCAAAAATGCCTGAAGGTACATTGAAAGCATTGGGAAGAACCCTCATTTTCAGTGTGCCATCTGCTCCACAGGAGAAGATACGATTGCCTTGCACAGTCTCAATCTGGGTGACACCAGCACCAATATTTCTGAAAAGGGATTGCTTAGCATGTTCATTTTTAAACGAGTGAATTAAATTGTAGCCGGTCAGTCTCCACACCTGTATCGAAAGAATGACAAAAGGAGATGAATATTAAAGGATTTCTATTTTCCCCCTAATGTTTCAGACTCCTGGCTGCTCTAAACTCTACTGAGAAAGATAAAGAATATTTTTTGTGGCCTCATTGCAACAATTACTACAAGTCCAAGAGTCTTGAGAGGCTGCTGATGCAGTGTAAGGCTGCCTTACTGTGGATCAGCTGGGTATTGGGCAGGGTGAAGCTTCCCTATGTTACCTGATCAGATCCTTCTCCCAGCTGCCCCCAGGAAAGCTGCAGAAATGGAAAGGTTGCATTTTCATTCAAGATGACTACTGTCAGCTTTTCAGCAGCTGGAAATGCTTTCCTGCTGAAGAATGCTGCAGAGAGTAAGCTGCACAATTAGTAAGTGTGCAGAGTGGTAGGAAGCACAGCTGCCTGTTGTGTCCTAAGCAGCAGGAGCCTCAGCAAGGCCAGGCCATGAAAGCCCCTGTAAAGCAGTCATCCAGAAAAGGAAAGAAACTCTTATTCACCTTTTCTTTACCATGTTGTATTTCCTTCCCTTAGGATTCAGGTAAAATGGCCCTTAAAACAATGACTGTGGTGGCTTTTTTTTTTTTTTTTTTGGTGTTTGTTTGTTTTGTTCACTTGTTTTCGTGCTGGTGTTTGTTTCTTGCTACTCTGACCTCTCAGTAGCTGTCTGGGGCTACAGCATCAGGAGAAAAAAATAGAACTTGGTGACACAGAAACTTTACACGATGTTGAAGTTGCTGAGCGCCCCCTGTGTTACAAAGAAATGTCCAACAGCAAACCCAGAATATTTTTAAGTGAGTGAGAAACAAAGGTAAGATTTCAGAACCCTGCACTTTGCTTTATCCACTTAAAATAAGTCTCACAACCTTATGACTATTCTTTAGAGAAGGAAAAAACTTACTTGCTTTAGAAGCCTACCAGTACATCTCAATTCACAGCATAAATGTAAAGCAAGCAGGCTATACACCAAGTGTAGGTTTGGGGTTTTGAGCATTGTTTTGGTTTTGTTACCGCATTTATCTTTCTATTTCCATAAGACAATACACTACTTCAGCCAAACACCCTCCTCCAGAAGCCAGCTCCTCCATGCCTTACCTTCATGTTGCCTTCCGCCGAGCCCGTAACAAAATAGTCCTCGGAAGGATCCAGGGCAAGGGCCTTAACAGCTGACTCGTGTGCTTGGAAGGTGAAAAGGATTTGCCTCTGTCTGATGTCAAAGATGCAGATATATCCCTTCCTACCTCCAGAAATCAGCAGTTGATGCTTGGGTGCATACTGAAGTACTGTGGCACCGTGGTCATGACAAGTGAAGGCTGAAGAAGAAGGATGTCAGAATTCAATAGATTTGAAACTGTAAGTAGCTCTCAATCTTAAAATGCCTTTCTTCTATAAATTGCTACCTGAATATTTTCTAACTTTGCAGACACATTCCTTCACATGGGTAATGTCTTATCAGCTAACAGCTTAGTGCTCTCATAAGAAATACCTAGATCTAACGCACAAGAAAGCAAGAAATGCAGTCTAAATTACTTTAGAATACAGGGTCATACCCGAATTTAAAATTTGAGAAAATATAAAATTCATTATATGAAGATCAGATAAATTCCTGATTTAGAAAAAAGTACAGCTGATCTTGAGCAACCTGATCTAGTGAAAGGTGTCCCATGGCACCAGGAGTGGAAAGAGTTGATTTTTAAGGTCCCTTCCAACCCAAACCATTCTATGATGTTCTTTCTTCATACTTTTCCATATAGAGCAGATTAACATCATGGTAGAGAACATGCAGAACCCGGTGCATGTATTAGTGTGCAACAACAGCTTAGATCTGTTCCCCAGTATAAGGTTTTCCCCTTGCCCCAAAGGCACACACATGCTGTATTTCTTTAGTCAGTAAGAAGCAGAGGTTTAATTTTCCCCACAGTACTTACCATGTATAAGACTGTTACTAGATGAAACCAAGGTGTCCCAGAGGCACACATTTCTGAGGGAGAAAAAACCAAAATCATTATGGCCTATTGCTAAGTGACTCATGGGGTGACATGACTTCAAAAGTGCTCACATTTTATGGCAGTCTAGAAGGCAGAATTGAACACTCTGCAGTCATTGGAGAGCATTTGCAAAGAACTAAGAGTTTTAATTATTTTCTTTGCTCTTTTATGCTTCTTAGTGGAACTATACCTTCTACCCTTAAAATGTGCACTGATCAAAGGTTGTGTTGAATAATTATAGAAGTTATTCTTTTCAGAGAAAAAGAATTATCTTGCTTTGCTGAACAGATTTCTACCTCCAGCTACAGCATCGTGTCAAAGTAGTTGCATTGGGAATACAACCTGAAAAAGCTGGTTAATTATTGACCACTCCTCACACAAACAGAACTTGGAAACAAGCAATTGAAGAAATGATATTCAAAGAAATTATCCGGCAAGTTCAAGCTGAAACAAAACTTAGAACAATGAGCCTTAAAATGTCAGCCCCACATTAATGCCCAAGAGCTTAGCAAGTTAAGGGAGATGAAAAAGTAGTTTTGACATTCTTCATTGTTTCTTTAAACACACCTGTTATCATTGGATTGTCCCGATGTAGCAACTAGACTTGAGGAGGTTATGAATGCAAAGTCACTTGTGGTTTTACTGTGGCACTGCCAACTCTATTAAAAACAGAACAGAGAAGTGCAATCTTACCAGTTGTTATTTGCATCAAAAGTAACTACTGTCAGTCTGATGTCAGTGATAGCAAAACACAAAGAGTCTTTGAAACAAAGCTTAAAAACTGACAGTTTGAAACTGAGAATGGATCAATGGATTAAAATCCAGTACAAAATGATATTACAATAAGTGATAAAGAACAAATCTGCAGTATTGTGTATGACAACAGCCTGAGTTTTAAATTAAGCATGGTCTTCATGTTAAGAAGCAGTAAAATGTATTGAAGAGTGTATTTTTACTAAGTTTTGGGGTTATGAAGTCATTAGTTGTGATGCTGATTATTAATTTAAACACAGGCAATGTTGAAGGAGTATTTGTAATTACACATTTGTAGCTTATGGTTATGGTGCAATTGGTTTTGCAAAGACATATCATTGAAACTCTGCAGTTTTGATGAAGTGTGCCAATTAAAAAGCAGCAAAATCAAATATGTCTCATTTAAGTCCTATGTTCTGGGCCTGCCTCAAGTTTCAAAGACTTAGCTTTTCTCTACAATAATAATAACAATAAAAAATTCTGTTTACTTACCAGGTAGGGCTTAGGATTTGAGGTGGTTTGGTTTACTTGCCAAATACTTAGAAAACCTTCACCATCAGCAACACCACACTGCAAGGAATAAACTGCTTTTATTAGCATGACATGGTGGTTACTGGATGCTTCAAGACAGCAAACTGCTGACTTCAGGGAAAAACCCCCCTGAACCATCAAACCTTCATCTGCAAACTGAATATCGATAACAATGATCATCAAGATAAAAAATAAAAACTAGTTCAGAAGCCAAGTGAGTTCAGTGCTGATTGTTTAATGATTATTTAATGATTGATGCTCTCCTGCATACCCAGTTCTTTTCTGGAAATGGGGAAAGAAAGGAAGCTTATCTTCCAAAGCCTAATGTTAGATGCTAGAGCTAACAAAGGCATCATTACTCCATGACTCTACTTGAAAATGCTTTTAAAAGTCAGATGCGTGATAGCATGCCATAAAAGCATGATAAGAACAATTGTGGAAAGATTGTAGCCATGAATGGTAAAATTAGTGAGCTATATTTATTAGCCAAAATGAATAACATTTAATGTTGTTTATTCTATGCAGCATGTTCTGTAAGTATTTTACAAAATAATTTTAGAAATACTTTTTATATTTTCTCTTTTTAGTTGGGTTTCACAAGTCCTGCCTGAATGACCATCATGTGAAGCACAGCAACATCAAGTACATCTTCATTTCTGACTTAAGATTGATTCCTACATAATGGTAAGATTGCAATATCTCAAAGCACAATCAAAACACATTTTTAGAATAAGTTTTAGAATAAATTTAAATAACATTCTATGCCACCTGAAAATAGATATGCTGTGAGATACTTTATATTTCCAGCTATTTCACCTTTGATGTTTTATAGCTATGTACAGTCATGCCCAAACACCTTTAATTCACTTTTTTATAGTTTTTAACTACAATGAAGTGAAATATTTTGTCAGTAAAAATGCAGACAAGACCTGTTAAAATAATAGAATGGTCAACACGAAAAACTGAAGAAGTGGGTACTCCTCCCAATTTCTTTCTCTACTCTTCTTTCTGCATTTCATATCCCTTGTAGAGTCACTTCTGGCCAAAACATGTCTTTTTGTACTCTTTCTGCTCTCCACTCTAGTGGAGTACACTCAGAGCTTTCAACTCATGGCCTGAATTATCCCTGTGTTCCAGGTTCTTCTAGGTATTGCATCCTGTGAAAACTTTATCTTGGCCAAAATGCAGAGTGGGAGGCACTTCTTGAAGACCTATACTGATTGACAGCTGGACTTGACAATCTTGGGGGTCTTTTCCAGCCTTAATAATTCTATTATTGATACAAGTGTGCATCTATAAAATAAGGAACTGCTGTAGTTTTAAAAAAAATATTTAATTTAAAAAGGTCATGACATGGGAACACAGATTTCTGAAGTGGGAGAACAATTAGTGTGAAAATGTGGCAAATAGGATATGGGATAGCAGAATGGAGCTGAGAGAAGAGAAAGCAGAATATGGGTCAGGGTTTATTACAAAGCTCCCACATGCAGCCAAAATGCACAACAGAATATCATTGTTCTAGGGCATCCTAAGAGTTCTGCATGGCAGCAGTAAAACTGCTTAAGAGGCCATAGCACAACCAAATGTTTCCTTATGAATAAAAGCTCCAACCCCCCCAAAACCCTACATGTTGTACTTACCTTATTTCCCTGGGCATTGAAATACATTCTTGTCACCCTGGCATTCCCAGCCTGCTGGAAGCACACCAGCTGCTGTGGCCTTGTCCACTCAAACATTCGCACACTTCCATCTTGTGCTCCTGTAAGATCTAAGATTAAAAGATGATAATAGTATAATAGTACAGTATTTTGTAGGATATTATAAATTCCATACTAATGATTCACTTACAATACTGATGGACTGGATGTGAAGCCATTCTCTTGACGTTATTCAGATTTCTTTTAATCAGCTTTATATAAAACAAAGAAAAATTAAAATAATTTTGAAAAAGACAAACACACTATTCAATTTTGTTTATACTATTAAATGGTGAATGTACCCTAGTTAAAAAAAAAAGCCTATTAAGCTAACATTATTTGAATGGTCCTATATCAAAATTCCCATAAGAAAGAAAACTGTTGGTGGTTTTTCATGAAAAGGATGGGACTGCTGGGATATGTTCCTTGAACTTTATTGCAGCACCAGTCTCATTACATGGCTGAGACAATTGGAAGATGGCAACAGCTCACATCTTGCCAGCAGCAGCCAAAGATTTCTACAGAGCATTTTAAAAACTTTCTAGCCACTAACACATTGCTAAAGCTTACAGACAATTGTTCTAGCCAGTCTCTAACAGCACATGTATGCCTGTTTCACACAATGCTTGCCTGTATGCTTTCTATCAACAATACACAATACTTCATTATTAAGCTTAAAACCTTCTACTGTCTTGCTAAGCATATTTTTTTGCAGTCTTAAGGTCTATCTTAGCCAAGCCTAATACTCAAATTATTGTTTCATGTCCTTCTTTGCTGTACTATTATAACTTTTCTGCTTTCAGACTTTGCAGCTGCAGCTAGCTCTAATTTCTCTTTCAGTTTCTAGTTTCTAAGACCCGTTTTCTCAGCTTTCCCATTATTTTCTATATCACAATAATTCTGTGCCACAGTATATGAGAAAATGCTTAGTTTGGCCTTCTTTTTGGCCAGGTCTTGGTTGCTGGCCTTTTATGTCAGTACTGGATTGACAGTATGATGTCTAATGCACATTAGGTCTCTCTAGTAAATAACAGCTGATAAACACTTGCTCTCCTGAGCTGCACACACAGAAGTACTCACCACACCAGCTCCAGTGCTGGTTTGGCCAGTGCCCAGCCAGGGCATGGATGGAGATGGCTGGATCTGACTCACTCCAAATGATGGTGCACTTGAAGGAGCCAGTGTTGTGGTTGAACCACGGAAGTCAACGTCATCAGAACTGTAAAAGAACAGTTCCGCTTTAAACAAAAACTTCTTTGCTCCTAATAAGCTTAAATTATTTGAGCCTAATGGCAGTGGGTAGATGAAGTGACAATAATGAGACTATAAATTGATAATTCCTGCACTTATGCAGTATAAATTCCTTCCGTGAGCCCCAAATCTATCCCTGTTTAATCTCAAGAGATGATCCCAGTATAAGAATATAAACTTCCCTGAGAAGAATATTGTTGGGCTGTCCCTGACCTGTGTGTGCAGTGTGCAGGGAGCTGGTACAGAGGAATGCTCACTGCAGCTGATGCATTCACAGCTCTCAGCACAGGAATGGAGGGGACAGAACAGCCAGCATCAGCTACCACAACTGCACTGATGCAAGGGAACTGCAGAGTGTCCAAGGTAGCACTTCCTTCATTATCTTATGCACCACATGGGATTTCACTTCACTGTGCAGTGCACGCATTCCTAAAGACAGTAATTATTCTCTTGCTTTCCCTCACTTGCAAAGCAATCTGAAACCTACTGAAGAAGAGTAATTAACGTTTTTCGTTTGCTCCCTTTGTGCTTACACAGGTAATATAGACACAGCCTCACAGAAAATCAATACTCTTATTAATATAACCACAAAGAAACAATCCTACCTTTTAGACTCTCTGTCATATTCTTCCCCAATCCATATAAATGACTGAGCAGCCAGTAGAGCTGAAATATCAAGTTCTTGAACATCATGTGTAGATGCCAAAACAATTTCATTGCTGTTTGCCTATGCAGCACAAATACAAAATTTATACTAACTATAGTTAAGATCTTTTATTACATTTCTTGTAGTATTTGAGGCTTACCTTGTTAACTGCAAATGCCATTATCATGTCTGATTCTTTGTGAATGATTTTTGCTTTTCCTCCAGGGTATCCAAGATCTGCTTCAACCTACAAAACATTCATGAAAAACTTCAATTAGTGTGAAAATCCATTTTGTAGTTATACATTCAGAGTGCAAAAAGTCTATACAAAATTCATGCAAGAAAAGTTCAGTGGCCTTAGCATTGTTTCAGTAGCTCAACTTTAGACTTCTCATACTCTTTGGTGTTCTAGTAGCCAAAAGTGATATTTGAGTGTAAGAAACACAAAGTTGTGTGTGCGACACTATTTACAAGGTGTTCACTCATCCCAATTATCAGGACATCCGAAGTTAGTTCATGGATTAAAAGCCTGTCACACAGACTACACAGAACACACAGCTTCTGTTAGTCACATTAGAAAAGAAAAGCCAGTTCCACAGAACTTTTAAGAATGTGCTAGAGGTTTGGGAGAAGGGATACTACCTTGTTTTTGTGATCTTCTGCTACGCAGTTTTGTTTGACCTGCTCCACACGATCTTCTACAGACTACATAACATCACACAGTCACAAACACAAAACACATGCACAAACAAATATAAAAAAAGAATGAAACATTCCAAACTAGATTTTAAAGGCCACTCTGTCAGTAAATGATGACAAATGTATTTTTAACTTTTTATAAAAGGCACAGAAACTAAGACAGGAATCTAAACAAACTCACTTAAAATGTAATGCCTCCTAAATGAACACAAAATGTATGATATAGTAAATAAATGGAGGAGTAGTACACACACAAACTCCATACTTACAGGAATTCTAAAAGATATTAAATCATATACTTATTTCCCATGATATTTGTGTTGCCTTACATTTTCAGTTAGAACATAGCAGTTGTAACTGGTTCAATTTGTAAAGCCCCATATTATATATTACTATATAATATTACCTTTATATGTATATATTACTCATGCATATATACATATACACAAATGAATAGCACATTTAAATTTCTTTTTAGGTATGACACATCAAAAAAAGAATTTTCAAAGTTCTTTGCTTATTACGGTTATTGCAAATGTTCTGTTTCTTAGGATAGTATTCAAATGCATAAAGGTGAGATATGTTTAGTTTAAAAATATTTGATATCCTAATCAACAACATGGCAGTCAGTTGATTTTGAAAAGAATCCAAACATTGTTAAATGAGAGAAACTGAAATATCAATGAAAGATGGAAACAAAAATTAAATAATGAGGAGACTGAGGAACGGTTATAATTGAGCTTTGTCTTTAAAAAAAAATTACATCCTTTGTTTACCTCACTCTGCTTTCTTTTCTTTGTGAATATATATCTTATGAAAGTCTCCTGAAGAAGTTCTTGCTTCACAAGAAAATGCCAGAGCCTTTTTGCTGGAAGAGCTGAGTAATCCTTTGACCTGGATAAAACAGAAGAAGAAAGAAACACAGAGTATCCTGAGTTGGAAGGAGGGAGCTTGTTCCAGAACCCAACCAGTGCTTCTCCTGGGTGAAGAAGCTTTTTCTAATTACACACCTAAGCCTCCACTGACACAGCTTCAGGCCATTCATTCCCTCGTATCCTGTCACAGTCACCAGGGATCAGAGATTGGTGCCTGCCCCTCCTCTTCCCCTCACAAGGAAGCTGTACCTGCAGTGAGCTCTGCCCTCAGTCTCCTCCAGGCTGAACAGACCCAGTGCCCTCAGCTGCTCTGCACAGGGCTTCACCTCCAGACCCCTCACCACCTTCACTGTCCTCCTCTGGATGCTCTCTAATAGTTTTATATCCTTATTGTATTCTGGCACCCAAAGCTGCCCCCAGCACTGTTTTGACTCAGCTGTAGTTTAATATATTGAGAAAAGCAAGCTATTTTGAGTTGAAAACACAGTTCATTATCTGCATTTCCAGACACCTCCAGGCATGACACTGTCTAAACAGTGGGATTAGCCTTAAAAGGACCTTAGTACAACTGTCTTTCTCCTCCCCCAGACATCTGCATGTATTATATAACTCTTCTGTTGCTGGGATAGAGTGAGAGACAACTGCTGCTGAAGGAATAGTAAAACAGGTGGAATGGGGTGTTCCCAGCAGCAGCCACTGCCCTTGATTCCTACAACCTCTGCTCTTTCCTCATTTTCCTTTCTTGCTGCAGCTGTGAGAAGTGCAGCAGAAGAAGTAAAGGCTGCTGCAGGAGACAGACAGCTGCATAAGAATGAACAAAGGGATGTGGGTAAATGGTTTCTGTAAAACATTGGCTACTAGACTTAAGAGCTAGACAATCTGTTTGGCTGTTTAACATGAGGAGGAAATGCTCTTTTGAATTTCTGTGATCAAAGAATGTGTTTTCCTAGGCAAGAAATACTTACTTGAATGGTGTGTTCTCAGGTTCAATCATTGCTTTATTGCGGAGAATTGCTGGTCCTGCCCCTACACCCAGGTCACTGGGGTAAGTATTGATGTAGTTTGGAGGTGGGCCTTCAAACTGGTCCATTCTGTCTTGAAGAATCTGTTCCCAGTGTTCTAAATTTTTTATTACAGCAATGCCCAATGGAGATGTTACAGGCAGATCTAAACAGAAATATTAATGAAGTAAGGCTCAGAGAAAAAAAAATTAAGCTATAGTGGATATAAAACCCCCATAACAAAATAACCATTCAAAAATAAAAAATTGGAAGGAAATGTACATGTTGGCAATTGTAATATTTAAGGTATTTAATCATTTAAATTTTAAAGTTAGAATTAAAACATGAAGTCTGACAGAAAGCTATATACACAGAAAAATAAAATTAAAAGCAGGATTTAGCATACCGGTGAATTCCAGACCAGCAATGGGAAAGAAGTTCTTAATATTGTGCAGAACTAATTTTACCATTGTCAGATGTAGAAGTGCCCAGCTGTATAAAAAGAATAGATTTAGTAATGTTAAAAAAGCATTAAGAGTTATCTACAGAGTATTTTTCTTCTTCAAGCAAATACACAGGTTAGAAAAACACTGTAGAAAGGTTCTATTTAACCTGCACCCTATTGAAAAACTACATGCTTGAATCAGCAGTCTAAATCATTATTCTAGAGCTGGCATTGTGTTACATGCCAGCTTTTAAGACTCTGTTGAGTCTTAAAAATGAAAATAGGTGTTTCTCAGTTATTGTCCCCTCCTCAAAAGAACTGCAAACTACACAACTTTAACTTCCTAATCCCCTTTTTCTGGCAAGTAAATGGGGAACTGCTATGGTGATGAGAATTTGTAATTTCTGTAATCCCATTGCCATAGACGAGTCTGCCCACAGTACTAAAATTGCTTCAATTACGTTGGATGGTGCAGAAGATTTGTATTTTTTTTTTTTAATTTGGAAGCAAAGGTAGGCATGTGACATAATTATTCTAAAATAGTGACAATTTCTGCTGACCTGTAAGAATTGGCATCTGTGTGTTCCTGGATCTGCACATCAGAGAGGAAAGCATCATCCTCTTCCTCATCACTGTGAATGCTTTCATCAGAATCATATATAACACCACTGTCTGACAAAGGGAGAAAGGGCTGGAATGCAAAGCAAAAGTCTGTATAAAAACAATATTCTCACCTCTTCTCTGACTTCACTTATGACTCCCACAGAGTTTAAATGACAGCAATTTAACCTGTAAGTCAATGTCCCTAGAAATACAAGTAATTAGTAAGGGGGGAAAGTGTTGATCACTATTACTGACAAGAGGCATGTTTTGAAAGTGAAGTAATAGACTTGCAGGCTCTTTATCCTTTATTATCAGGATAATATTCTGCATCTTATACTAAGAGTGCTCAAAATTTTCACTTTATTTTTGTCCTTTAAAACTCAATAGAATTTTCGATTACCTTTGCCATAAAATAGTCCCACATGCTGAGTTCTGGAGGAATAAACTTTTCTTTGTAAGAGGGTCTTTCTGCAGGTACAGGTGGTGGTACATTGCTGTCTTTCACTGGTCTGCCTGGCACCAGCATCCTCATGTTGAACCGACGGCGATGTTTATCCATTTCTTCTGACGGAAGAGGAGGTGCTAAATTCAGGTAATTAAAAAAGCTGATATTAGTACTGCATCTTTAAAATGTCTGTATTTTATAACTGAAGCAACTAACACCACTGTTATTGGTACTAATTTCTACTGATTTAGAATCAAAGCCAGCCTAAATAAAGTAAGTGCAATCATAAAAAAGGTTTTGTTACAATAAATAAATGTGACATTTAGACTTTGGATATATTTTGAAAAATACATTATACATTTATGTACTGGATTAAGGTCTTAGGAGATGTAGCTTTTAAAAAGTCTTTTAGCTGAAAAATTTCTCGAGAAAGAAATAAAGAAACTCAGAAACTTTGTTGAGAAATAAAATAATATCTAAAATATTGCTAAACAGTATGCTGCACAATTAGCAGTTACTCAAATATAAATCAAGGAATTCTTAGGTAGTGAAAAAAAAATTTGAATAGAAAGACAGGCTTTTTGACAATTAAAGTCTACTTACAAGGCTTATGATTTAAAATGCCTTAATAGTAACCAAAATATTAATGTGGAATTTATTTTTCAAAGTGTTATTGGCCTGGCAACATTGAATATTACACTTACTTTATTACAAGGGAGCTAGGTATTGAAAAACTATTCTGTTTGTCCAAAAAAGCCACTACTAACACTCATCTACACTGCAAGTCTTTACAAACCTTCGTTACCATCCTCTGAAACATCAGAAGCTGTAGCAGCTTGAAGGTTAAAGGAAAACAGAACACATCTCAAATGAACACAACTTAGAGAAGTTATTAATGCTATTACCTTCTGAAAATAATTGCCCTAAATGACTTGAACTTACTCCATGAATGACAAATACATGTTGTGCATACTTGTAATGGTGCAAAGCCTCATTACTGTTTGGTTTTATATTCTGGAGAGAGAAAGTTTATTTTTTGCATAAATTTCAAGCCTATTGGTGATTTAAAATTCTGTGAGATATGATTTTCAGTATTGCTGAAGATTATCACAAATGATTGTATCTGTTTTTGTCTTCAGAGTCTGAATTCAATCTCCACTTTTGCTTTTCCTCATGCAGCATATTAACACTTGCTCATCTTTGAAAAATCCTAGGTTTAGTTGGAGCTTACATATGCATGAGCTGTTTTTCTGCCAGATGAAGTTGGTGTTTCTTCTCTGTGGTCTTGTGCTAGGTGAAATCCTACCTTGCCATAGAAATTGATTTCAGAAATATTGTTTCCTACTTACTGCAGTCATTAAACAACAACACTCATCTCCCATAAAAAACTCAGGTTTTAACATTGATTTCTATCACCTGGGGTTTTTTTCCCTAAAAATAATGGCTGAAATTACTGAAAAATGTTTTAAATAAGCACCTAATATTACTATTATTACTATAATAACTCTACAGTTTTAATGCAAATTCAAAGTGAGCTGTATACCATTACTAAGGACAACTGTGAGGCTATTATTGGTTTCAGCTTTTTAGTTAATGTGTTTTCTTGCCAGAAGTTTTTTAAATTCTGTTCTTTAAAAGGAAGGAAAGTTCTCCTACCAGAAGAGGCACTCCCCTAAAATGCACCCCGTTAGTGTGACCCTTGGGGAGCAGTGTACCTGGGATGTTTTCAGACTGCCTGCGGGGTTTGACGAGCAGCTTCACTCCCCCCCCAAAGACAGCGGCCCACATGCGGCTGTTGAGGGGGTGCGCTGCCAGCCGGAACAGCTCGTTGCACGAGTTGGTGGCCAGGGCGTGGATCAGCAGACTCAGGTACACAGCTACAACAGCTTCACACAGCAGGATGTTCAGCTTTGGCTGGTCTTCATCCTGAGCTGAACTTAAGAGGTTGATAAGTGAACTCACACCTGCAAAGAGGAAAAATTCTGGGGTTAAACGAGTAGGAGGACAAATGGACAAAAAGAAAATGTTTTACTTCTTCACTTTATGGTAAACACTAGTAGCCACATGATGCTTTTATTCAGGTGAAGCATACAATTAACAGTTTTCTTAAAATCAGTAAGATCCAAATTATAAAATCCTTCTTGGGTATGGGACTTTTGCATGGCACTTCTCTGAAAATACTATGGGCAGTTCAGTGTGCCTATGAAATTCCTGCCCCATGTCCACAGTTTACGCTTGGACATCAGAATTAGCTGCTTTGACAGCTATACCAAGTACAGCATACATGTAGGACAGTACTGTGGAGACAACAGAGTACAGCATTGCTAAGGAGTTAGGCAGACTGGAGGAAAACATTTTGGGGTGACAAATTGTCATTAAGTTTGTCCTTAAGATCATCATCTTTTCTTCAGGCAAGATGTTTGCCACATACAAAGTTTATTTTATTTGTTTTGATACACGAAGAAGTGAAAGGCTATTTTGAGAATTAAGTTAGAAACATCTGTCATTGATTATCCACTATTTCATCCCTCATATAGAACAGGGAAATAATTCTGGCACATGGAGCTGGCCCAGTGGAGCTAAAAGTAACTTTATCTTAGTCTCACCAGGCCACTGAGCAGGAGATGAGTTTGGAGTTGCGTGCTCTTCGATGCTTTCTGTCCTCAGTCTGCGTCGATCACTCAGAAGCAGTCCTTGATAGACCATCCCAGTAAACTGATTTGCTTCTGTTTGACTGCTACACACAAAGAAATTTTTTTATGATGAGAAAGTGAGTATCCCAAGTGAGAGTGACATCATATTTTCTGTTTACTGAAAAACCCTGAATGGTTGGTGTTATTTTATCTGTGTAAAATTGATTTGGCATATCAAAGTTAGCAATGTTTCATGTGTAAAAGTGTCTTTACCCATAAACAAACAATTAATCCCTTTTTAAGTCACATGCAGGAAGAATCTCCATTTAGGATGCACAAAGTATACTGCAAACGTAGGACTGTATGAAAACTTCCCTCTTTACCTGTAGCTGTGGCTGTCACATAGTGCTTGATAAATGGATGCAGAAAGTGAAGCTGCTAAAGAATGAAGTGTGTACACCTAAAATAAAGAGAACCAATGAGCTATATGTTTTATATAAAAGGTGAGTAAAATACATTTCTTTCTAAAGGGTATTGGAAATGTGCTCTGCAGGACTAGTTTTAAAGCAAGTGCAAGAAATAGTAACTGAATGTTACTTTAAGCTTACAGTACAGTGCTTAGAAAATCACAACTATTTGTTCCAGATAATTTGATGGCAGTCAACACCTTCTAATACTATCTCAAGATAATTAACTTGATTCTAATACAGAACAGCCACAGTAAATGAGCATACTGAAGTAGTAATTAAGCATGTCCTGTTATGACAATTAATTTGATGGAATAGTTCCTGGAAGCTGCACTATACAACACTGCAGTTCAATGTAGTGACAGCTACTCAATATACATAAAATACAAAAAGTTTGTGTAGTCATGATACAATATTTTTGTCTAAAATCTCTTTTCTTACCTCAATCATGTGCTTTTAAATTCCGTTAGTCTCCAGGAATAAAAAAATAACTGGTTCTGCCTCACAATGCAACAGAAACAGTCCAGTTCTTAAAAAGAGGAAATGCAAGGATTTCTTGGAAAGTTCAATGAAATCTGCAGTGTGAAGAAAATGGTACTGTCCAACTGTTAAAAAAGCAAACTTTACTAAACTCACCCTGTGCTTATTCCTGTATTTTCCTGCTAGCCTTACATTTCATCAAACATTAGGCCTTAGATTAAAGCTATGAATTACCTTGACATCTTCAATATTAGGATGTGGTGGTGATTTCATCTGCACAATAGTGTAAAGTATATCATGGATGTGGTTGTTTAGGTACAGCACAGGATTAGCTATCACAGTTTTTGTGGATGCTATGCTTGCAGAAAGCAGTGGCAGTGTTGTGGGTAGTGGAAGCGGAGACTGAAGTTGCTTTACAGTAGTTTCCTGTTTTAAAAGAAAAGAATGTGGGAAACAAACAGAACTTTAAAACTTCTTTAATGTTCATTCTAATCCAAGTGCCACCAAAACAGCTGTCTGTTGCCCCTACTTGAAATAGGAGAAATCTAGGACTCTAGAGCATGTGAAAAGACTTGCCCACTATCAGATTATTTGCTGTAGCTCAGTGCAGTAGTTAACACTTGCTGTAAAATATCTTTTTGTATGAAATGTAGAAAATGCTATTACAGAGTAAAGAGAGTAGTACCCTGTCTGACTTTATATTATTTTTGAGCCTTGAAGCCAATGCACCATTCCTTGTAGCTACTTTCCATGATCTGCAGAGATCTAGGAATGAGATTTTTGTTTTATTTCAGTAACTGTGAATTTAATTTATTATATAGGTACCTAGAAATTGTGACCAAAATTATGTCATAGTAACACATACATTGCTACGGCTACAATATAAACCAGCAACATTTATATTCCATAATCATAAGTAGCCTGATCCTCAGAGTCACATAGCAGATTCTTCAGAACCAAATAATCCATATTGGGAAAAGCAGCACACTTAAAAAGCAAATGCTTTCTCCAGGAACATTAAAATTATAATGACCATTAGACTTACAGAACATTAGCAGCATCTATCTAGGCACAAACTCATGCATTTGACATAACTGACAGTCTAGGACTATTCACATTCATCAGCAGAAATGAATTTTGAATTTGCTTTACCTGCTGTGACTCCTGCAGCAAGAACTTCAGCTCCATCCTTACAGATGCTAAACCTCCACCTTGTGCCCCATGAAGACTACAGTAACTGAGGAAAACTCTGAGAAGAGCTTGGTTCTTCTGCAGCCACCACTTCCGTCTCTCAGCGTGTTCTCGCTTGGCCTGTAACCTGCGTCTTTCGATCTGGTGCCGCTCGTACGAGCCAATGTCTGGCTTATCCATGATATCTTCGGGGTCAAGCAGATCCCCATTTACTTTGGTATATGTTTTACAGTAGTCTTTGTCCCCTGTGTCATGGTTGCATATTTCATGCATAGCAGCAATCTCTTTTTCCAGCCAGTTGTACAGCTGAAATCTGAGCTTTCCTCCATCCACTTCATAACCTGTAGCCAAAGTCCTCAGTTCAGTCATAAGGATTTTCAAACAGGCTCTGAATTTCAGTTGCTCAGCAATAACATCAACCTCAGTGTCTCCTGCCTCAGAAACCTCCCCATGCGGTGTTTGAGCCATGCTGGTGTCTGAGGTCCTCTCATCTTCACTCTTAGAATCAGACTTTTTCATCATTATCCCAACATCCTTGTCTTCTTCATCTGATTCATTTTTGTCTTCACCCCAGTCAAGAGTAAGGGGCTCATCATCAAATTTTACTGCTGGTTGACTCCAGTCAAATTGTGCTGAAGATTCTACAGTGCTCTCCAAAGCAAAGGAAGATGAAATGGGTTTTGACCAGTCTATATCACCACTTCCAGCACCATCCTGTAGGGCTTTGGAATCTGAAACATCAGCCTGGATTGAAGGACTAGATGAATCTTTTTCTCCAGCTAGAGGTGACTTTTTTCTTATTTTTGGAATTTTGGAAAGGACTTCAAGGGCTAGTACAGGGCAGCCTACTTTAAAATGAGCATTTGCAGTAGTGAAGAATAATTTTCTTTCTATAAGATTAATTTTATCAACAAAGCTTTTCTCAGTTTTTAGACCTAAGGTGGCGAGAGTTCCTTCTGGTGAGCTGAAGTATCTTCGGATGAGCAAAGGGTGGGTCCGAAGGTAGTTGTAGAAACTGAACACCACAGGATTGCAGGATTTGACAATAACTGAGGAATTAAACAGATATGACATCCATTGAAAATGCCTTTTAGATGGTATTACTCTGTTTTGCAGTTATTTCCTGCATTAGAGATTTATCAAAACACGCAAAAACAATTTTGGGTCTAGTGACTAAAATAAAATTAAATAATTACTTATTCTCCACAAAAAGAATAAAGGAATGAGCTGGATGATTAGAAAGATACAAATTCTATCATTTGCCTTGCAATTACATTGCCCTCAGCTAAGCTAAAAGGCAGCTGAGATCATCATCCAGCTGTATTCAAATTCCTGTAGGGAATATGAAACCTATGTGGCCCCCTGTCACTTAACATGAATTTTGAATAGATGGGATAGGAAATCCTGCTACAATACTGCTAATTCCTAGAAGTAAGAATAAGAATTTAAGTCCACTGGAAAAAAGACCATCCAGCATTCTTTACTAGAAAAGGATTGCATGGAAGTGCCAAAGAAAGTCAGTTCTCCTGACCTTAGCTGAAAGCAGGAACTAAGTTTGGTGTTAGAGGGTTGAAGACCCTCTCTTCTTTTTCTTAATATGTTTGCCCTATCAGATTAATATCTTTTCCCTTACCTGGGTTATCATCATCATCTTTGGGTGTTTGTTCCAATAATGTATCCAGTGCTCGTGTGTAATCTTTCATTATCCAGTATGCAATGCTTCTCAGAAATGGATCAGAATGCAACTTAGTACAGCTGAATCCAGTTCCATCCTTCTGGCAACCCAAAATCTTTTCATAGAGAATGGAGGTGTATGTGACAGAGGTTTCAAACTCTGATTCATACAAACGAGCAATGACCATGGCCAACTGGATGTCTTCCATTTTCTCAAGGCACACCTATGATAAGGAGTGGGGAAAAGGTTGTTTCATAAGGGGTGTTCTATAAAACAAAGTGAATAGCAATATATGTTTACAGAACAGATAATTTATTTTCTCCTCTTATCTGTTCTTTGAAGTATAAATTAATCTTCAGGTCAAAAATGTGGTAAATGATAGATATCCAAGCAACATATTCTTCTGTTTGGAAAGAGGTGTACTTTTCTCTATTTTAGAGTTTTTAATATGCATAGCAGTACATAGCATTAAAAAATAATATGGCAGAAGATAAGGATGTCTATTTTTATTCCATCTAGTAGAATAATTGCAACCTCCAACGTTCATGTTATTATGTCACTGGTAAGATATTTTTTATACCATCTTGTGTAGAATTACATCTCTGAGGAAAATACATTCTCAAGTGAAGACAAACATACTGAAAATAAATAGGCAGATATTCTAAAGGTTCTCTAAATCCCATCCTCTCCTGAGAGATAGTGCTTAGCTTATGATCCTTCTCACAGCTCCCACCTCCCTTGTGGCAAGCAGTTATCATAGCTCCACTAAAAAGGGATCCCAGAACTGTTTCACAAGAGAACTCTTGACTTCATTTTTTTACCTAATGTTGTACCAAGAGGTCATGCAGAATAGCTCGAGGCTGAACAGAGTGCTACAACTTAACTGTGCAGTTCAAACAAAGTTTTGCCAGAAGGGTCACAGTTCCAAGTACTCCCAAGAGTACTTCCACTGAGGAATGGTATCTGAACAATTATTCTGGCCTTCAAATCAGCTTTCCAGTTGCTTTTCACAGTAGTGTGGAGGTAAATGGTATGTCTGCAGGGCAAAAAGGGGTCCTGTGTGGAAATCCCATCCCATTTCTGCTGCCACAAATTGTGAATTGTCCTTCATCAGAGGACAGCTTGTAAGGATGCAGTAACATAGGTCAAATTAGAAAGTGAAACTTAATTTCTCAAAAGCAGATACCTCTATAGCATCTTTTAGTGAACCTGCTAGCAAGAAAAATGCAGCTGACTGCTCAAAACGTTGTTTTCCCAACAAAGCAAAAGCATTTTTTAAAGCAGCTTTACGCCATCGGTCTTCATTGAAGTTGTGGCTGAAAAAGGCAGTCATCTTTTCATCATGCTGGGACCTGTATAAAGAAATGCAATGTACAGAGCTATTTATTATGTACCTATGCATACTTGAACAACATTACTTGAAATAAACTCTACTCTTGAATGAGTTCTGCTTTGCATTCCTGGTTCAATTAAGATTTGATCAAACTTCAAGACAGCAGAACTCACCTAAACAAACCCCAGACCACTGCCTTTTTCTTCATAGCAAGGTAAAAAAGTGCAGCATCTAAGGCATCATTATTCCTCTGGAATGAAGCTTTTGCAACCTGTAGTGAACAAAGCCTACTATTATTGATGAAAATATAAAAGCTGCTGTTAGTTAAATAACCTGTGTTCTTTGTCACAGAGGACAGCAAGGTAGACTGTGTTATCTCTACAAAGCAGGAAAGAAATTTGTGAGACTGTTTTATTCCTATGTAACAGAGCTCTACACTGCAAATGCTTTTGAGAGTCAGAAATACAGCACTTTGGCAGATAGCAACCCCTCTCAAGCACAGTGGGACATTAGCAATGTGCTAATAAAAATATTTTCTTTAAAGTTCTTACAGTAACTCATACTATTAGGTGAAATTCCTCTGGCAATCCATTACTTAAAAATACTTAAGCTAATAACAGTATTTCCTGAATGAATATTGTTTGGGTTTTATATAGGACTCTCATGTAATTGGATTTGGAGTACTAGATAATTGTTTTGCTCCTGGATTCTCTGAATAAACTGTAACATTTAAAAATGTATTTTTACATTAGATGGCTTGGAAATTTAGTATAGTAAGCAAACCAAACAGCATGGAGCTACAGTCTGTAACCAGTAAAAAGTACCTTCTCAATGCACCTTCGGAGAGTGTTGATATTCCTGACCCACCAACCAATGCCCATAGCTCTCAGCTCAGACCACTGTGGGTCTCCCTTCTGGATAGCAGGAATCATATTGATCAACTCCTCCTCAGCCTCAGAATGGAAAGCCCATGCAAAATGGCAAGTTGACAGGCCTAAACAATAACATAAACCAATACAATTCAGAAGACTAAGAGTTGCTAATAAGTAAATGGAATATTTCAGGGATGCAAAGTGGGGCCTCCAACCCAAGAGCTGGGTACATCTGAGAAACACTGATTCCCTCAAACAGAAGTAGAGCTCTTAAAGGAACAGCTGAAGTATCTTTTTGCTTGCTAGGGATGTCCTCTCCTCTGCACTTCTTTCATAATTTTCCAGTACCCCATTCATAGATTTATATGTTGAAGAACTGAAGGAAAAATATTCTGTTATCACAAAAGCAGACCCCTTTTCGGCCAGAAACCTTTCTCTCTGCTCTTTAGGTGGTAACTTCTTTGCTTTTATTGTGAAATAACTTCTGTTATTTCACAACAACACTTACTCTGATTGAGCAAAAAAATCCTGCTGTGATGAAAATAACAAAATATTCTTTAAGATAAATCCATGCTCAGGTAAGACAATGTCTTAATTCTTCCAGCAGAAACAATGAATTACGTATACAATCCGTGTTTTATCTGGTTGGGCAATTTATTCATGCCTCAAACTGGCTATGCCAGAATCTTCTACCCTAGAGCTATACTTCTTTTGCTGTTTACAGCGCATGTAGGGAAGCTTACACCAAGCCTTTGCAACATAATGGCCTTAATGAAACAGAAAATGAATATGCAGATAATAGAACTATGACATTATAAATGAAAGGTAAAGCAGATGCTGTGAGGGTTACCTTGG
The DNA here is from genome assembly GCF_022539315.1 of Serinus canaria. Lineage (NCBI taxonomy): Eukaryota > Metazoa > Chordata > Aves > Passeriformes > Fringillidae > Serinus > Serinus canaria. Next base: position 11,774,191 of record NC_066324.1, on the reverse strand, counting down.
TGGAGCAGCTGGACACGGTACAGGGGAGGCAGGGATGTCAGCAGGCAGGTGTGCAGGCGCATGGCCAGCAGGTACCGGAGGCCACATTCATCCAAGGTATCTCTTCCTGTGCCATAGAAAACACACTTTTAAACATGCAGCTGACTACAGTAGGTGTAGAGACAAGTTATCGTAACAGTGTGTGAGGAATGTATGTTTCTAAGGCAGATGAAAACCTGAACTACTAGTTATTTATTATGTATGAACTACAAGTTCTTATTAACATCTGTTTTTCTTTCTTGCTGTATATAACCTGAATAAGCGATGCTAGCTTTCAGCTTTGTTATCCCAAAATACCCAAGGACTAAGTTTACCTTTGCTGAGAAGAATAAGAATGTCAATTCAATAATATGTCAGTTACGAACCTGAGTAATTCTTATCTCTGTTCTCATCTAGTTCAGTGCTCGTCGTGGCCACAGTGTCTGCCAAAGCTACAAGGAACATCTGCTCCAGTCGAGTGAGGCCTGGTAAACTGGAGTGCATCAGGTGGCTTGAAAGGACACTGGCGTGTTCTCGGCCAAAGTAAGTTGGCCCATACTGTGACAGATTAATAACTTTGGATTTACTCTCCCTCTTTTCAGGCTCAAAATCTATAAAGTCTTCGGTTGTAACAGGCTGAATCTGGAACAGATCCGAGTACTGATCCTCTGTTTTTCTCTTTGCATGGTCTTCAGAGCCCTGAGGTACTTTAGAAGTTTCTTCAGCAACAAACGTGGCATCCTGATCTGCAGCAAGCAGCGCATAAAGCGGCAGTGGGGGAATTGAGTCTATCTCTGTGTAGTCTCGGGTACCATCTTTCCCAGCAGTGATGGTATCCTTGGCAGTGCTGCCACTCACACTGATGGTGCGAGAAAGATGGCGTTTAGGACCAGTCCCTTCTCCAGCTTCTGTGTCTTTGACTATTGCAACTTCTCCTGCAATGCATTTAACTAAATGTGAGAGAATGGCTTTGGCTCGGCGAACTTTACCCAGGTCCATCAGTTCTAACAACTGGGTTGGATGATACTGGGGTAGAGTAGGTGAAAGAACATGAGCAGCTTCAAAGAGGCCCCCATCCTGAATTACAGCTGGAGTGCCAAAAACGTCATCCACAATACCTGCCCCATCAATTACACTGGTCTTCTTCACTACTGCACTTGTTTTGAATGGATCTTGTGTTGTTGAGTCTTCAGAAGGAAAAACGTCGCTTTCTCCATTACCAAACTTAACGGCGTGTTTCCACTGGGCATAAACGTGCATTTCACAGTCCATTCCCACCACCAGTATTCCATCTCTCACCCAGGACAGAGACACGGGCAGGGAAGGAGTGCCATCCACAGATGAAACCAAATCAATGGACCTCAGCAACACCCACTTTGACTTCACACCTTGTTTTATGCTCCCTCCTAGTGGCAGGGTGATGACAGCTACTCCCTCTTTGCTGCTGGTTTGATCTGTAACAATCCCTGAAAGCCTTCCATACATAAAGATGTTGGCACCCACTCCAACTGTCAGTATATGTGAACCATCTTCTTTTGAAACCCAGTCCAAATGCACCAAATGCTTGATACTGGGCACCAGGTATTTGTCTTTATTCAAAAAAGCATCTGACTTACTGTAAACAAATAAATTACTATCCACGCTGACCCTTGAGTCAAGTACACTTCCAACCTTAACTAAATCATCCAGATGAATTGTCTGTTCCAAAACCCACTCTGATCCTCCAGTAGACTCACATTCAAGTATACAAACGTGCATGGAAAATTCTTTGGAAACAAACCCATTATGCTGTATGGGTTGTTTGTACGCTACTGCAAGACGTCCTGTGTAAGAACAGCTAACAGCAACCGGCCTTCCTACTATGCTCACTGTACTGCTGTTGTCTTCCCCCTCATCATTCATTAAAGGCCATTTTCTCCAGTGGTAGGTCTCCTTCTCCTCAGTTCTGCTGTTCAGGTCAGTCTCTACAGTGCATCTCCAGAACCTCACTCTGTTGTCTGAACAGGACGTTACTATCAAATATGGTGCGAGGCACACAGGGTATATTGACGAGGAGCTCAAGTGACCTGAAGTCAGAACAAACATATTTACTTTTACTAATACACAGTAGAATGCCTATATGATTAAGGCAGACATAACACTGTCTACCTACTGCTAGAGAACTTTACAACCTGGTGTTATTTTTTAAATTTGGATTTGGATAAGGGCAAATAATATCAGAGCTGGTAACAGTCTTGCAGCTTAAACATCACCTATTGTCTGCATTTCTGGTCACTATTCAAAGAAGATTAATTGGGACTGAACTAATTCAGAGAAGGGCTTTTAGAACAATGAGAGGAATACAAAGTAAACAGAAGAAGGTGTAAGTACATCAGGTAAAAAACCCATTATATATCAAACACAGGAATGCTGGCAAATGAGCAAGTGGGTATAAACTGTTCACTAATAGATTAACACTAAAAATTACATTTCCAACTGTTAGAGCAGTAAGTTTCAGGAACAGTGTTACTGTGGGGACTTCATACATTTATAGAAGAGCAACATGACACGGGCATGATGATTTGAAAGCACCTTTTAAGTCTTTTGTGTTTTCTACATCAGTAAATCAGAATATTATAGGCTGGGAAGATACAATTCTACAAACTAGGAGATAAATCAGTGAACCAGCTGTACAGCAAACATTGTAAAAGTTACCTGCTGAAGGAGTTGCTCTCACTACTTCCACACCAACAGGAAGATCCAGGGGTTGGCTATACACAAGTCTGGAGCTGAGAATGAGTTTACTGGCAGTCTGAAGGTTAGCAATTGATGAAGATCGTGGTATGGGACTTATGCCAGGTGATACATCTGGAGAAGAATCCACAGTCTTCTGCTCAGGTACACTAAGCTTATTATCTGCTGAAGATGCTTCAGTTGGCTTTGCTATATAAAAAAAATGCCAGCAGCATTATAAAATTGTTTGTAAGGACAAAGCATGAAAATCTGATAATCAAATTTATTTGTTTTTACGAGAGCTCAAGTTATAATAATTATATGATGTGTGCATGCTGTGCCAGTTTTATTGCCTGCTGTGACTATTCATTTAAGACATCCATAACAATCTGAAATACTGATAGGTTGAAATAAAGAAGACACTGCTTAAGTACATTATTCATTCCATCAACACATTTTTATATTGTTAGTAGTATAAAATGCAATCAATATTTGTAAGGAAGTTTACTGCTTTTATTACATTGATATATTGTTCTGAAGATTCTTGATTTTTAGGCTTCTGCTGGGCAAAGATGATACAATTTGTTTTATATTAAACCACCAAAGTTTGTTTTATCTTAAGTAATAGGATAGAAATGTCTAAGAAAATTACAATCACTCACTCACCTAAACAGGCTTGCACAGATTTGAGATGAAGATGCCACATTTGAAGAACAGAACAGCCACTACTATCTTTTTCTATCACTACCAGGTAGAACTTCTCTGAGAAAGGTGGTGGACGATACCCTGTAATTTAAATATCATATATAAAATATATAAATATATATCTTGATATAGGCTAATGAAATTTTTATTTAACCTAAATAATTTTTCTGTAGCAAAAGATTCTCTAAAAACTACTGACAATAAAAACCCTGTTTTCATCTTTGAAAAAAATGGTTAGATTATAAAAAAAAATACTGAAACAGTATCATTAGTACCATGCTTTAATTGACATTTTGATTACTCATGACAACAGAAGAATTACAAAATAGATACTGACTTACAGACAATCTGAGTGTTAATGGAAAATCTAATTTATTAGATATTTGCCTTTCTATTCAGTTTGAATTATTTTGCCAGATTATAAAGACTCTTCTGTCTTCCTTTTTCTTTTGAAGCTTTAAGTCTACTACCAAACTTTCCAGTGACTTTCCATTGTGTTAATTTGAAAGCCAGACATATTGAGATCATTACCTGCAACTACTTATTGATGGAGCAAATGTGCTTCTATTCTGTTCACATTTTATATACATCATAAACATTTTGAAAAATGTACTTTGTCATATAAGCTGTTTCACTCTAAGCAATTAGAAAGTCTTTGTTTAACACCATTTAGCAACAATTCATATGAGCAATACAATAACAGCCATTTCACTATATTTTACAGATTATCATTTAAAAGTATATTACCACATGCCAAACAGATTTTAGTATTCCTGAATAACATTTTTGTACCAATTTAATTCATATTAGTTATAGTTTATGCTATACCTTGTGATGGCTGGAAAAATATTTCAGTTTCCTTCCCTTCTGCATCCTCCTTATGTGGTTTGTATCCCAAAATGAAGTCTTCTTGGAAGACATGAAGCAATTGTGTGTTTGAGCCACACTGAAACATTGAGCAATTGTTATGCTTCCAGAACAGTACAGCAAAATTCAGTATAAATGCAATAAATTATTTCCTCTATGCAATCAATCTGCCAATGTGGAAGACTTTCTTTTATAAAGTTTAAAATTATCCTCAGAAAACCCAAATATTTTCCTTTCATATTACAAACAGCATGTTCTAGAACTCATCATCTGTATATTGAAATAATTTCACTGAGGTCTGCTAGGACAGACAAATTCTGTAATAACACTTCTGCTGCAGTTATTGACAGATGAATTAGTATCTGATTCATTTTTATTTCTATGGTGTTGAATAAATAACAGTGGCAAAAAGTCTCAGACTTTGATCCCACTTCAGTGGGAGGACATGTCTGCAACGAATTGCTTGGGAAATCTGAAAAAATGAACAAATTGCAGATTTTCCTTCTCTCAGATATCTGTCTTTTCTGACAGCAACATATTTCTTTGCAGTAACTCTACCTCGCTACAGAGAAGGCTGCTTATGGTGAAATCCTTCCCTGCTGATAAGGAAAAATACATCCCCAAAATACAGTAATGGCAGAATTATGCTGCAAACCACCTTTTTTTTCCAGAGAAACAAGATGGTATTCCTTGTACTCACTTATAAAAATTATAGGAAAATGTTTTGTAAATCTGAACTTAAATTTGAAGGCTATATGTTATTGATACATAAAAGACACAGAAATTTATTGACAATAGAGAAATACTTATTTATAGCTGTCAAAACTCCACTGTTTCCCAATTAAAATTGGTAAAACTCACTGCTTTTACAAGCTGCTAACAGAAAACAGCACTGGAGCATATCTCACATATATCATCAAAATAACTGAGTAAGAAGAAGGTTCAATTATCCTACCAGCTCAGTGATTGGGAAGTATGGCTGTGTTAATTTATAAATTTATTTTACAATACAAACACAAAAAGCTTGAAGTCATACCTGGCTGTCATTCTTACATTTTGGATAGTTAGATCTAGTTTTTAGGTTTGAGCTTTTAGAAGCCATTGTAAAAGTTATTTTTGTTTGTTTGGGTTTGAGGGGATTGTAATTGTTTCCTTTAAATTACGATCCCATGGAAACCATTCTTTAGAAAAGTTTTGTTTTCTTCAATAATTTATGTTTAGAAAATATAGCTTTGCTCTAAAAATGAACTTTGAACTTTTAGCAGCTAACAAAAAGCTGGCTTAGTAAAATGCTCAAGGTACCTCAATATTCACAGAAATGCAAGGCAGTCATTGTCACCCTAGAAAAATGCCATCTCTTTTATGTCTTTTCAACAGATTAGTCTAATTAACAAACAAAGTTATTAAACACCCTTATGTGATGGCCCAAAGAGTCAACCATGTATTTACTTTGTTAGTTATTGCATCGAGCTCAATGATACATCCCGGTCGAGCAGTAGATTGTTGGCTCACAATATTAAACACCTCCCCAATAAGTTTCTGAAACAGAGAAAAATAAGTAGAATTAGTATATTTTTCCTTTGGACAGAAGAAAATTGCAGTTGCTTATGATAAACTGATGCTTCAATTTTTTCTTGTTGGCACAAACCATAACAGAGTTCTTGCAGTTGTCACTTTGACACTCATGAATAATGTATTTATCAAAGCATGTGCACTGTTCTGAGTCAGTAGCTCTTCATGGGGATGAAACACCAGTTTTTATGGAAGCTAAATATTGCTAATTTAAAGATTTATCCTTGCATAACACCACATAATGTGTCTGTGCAATGAGAAACAATATACCCTTTCACTTCTATTTCAAGCTTCAGGTTTTGTCACAACATGTAGAAAACAGCTTCAGTACAGCTTATATTTAAGCTGAAAGCTCTATTGATTTTTGCTGGAATGTTCATACTCACTGCTCCTAGAACAGATTCTTCAGACTGATCTGAATACTGACAGGCCCTGTCTTGCAAGATGACTTATAAAATAACAGAAGAATGGGAAAAATTAAAGATATGTTTCTTTATAGAATAACAGTACAAGGTCAGGCTTTACTTTTCCTAAAGTCATAGAAATTAAAGATAGAATGAAAAAATTAGTTATTGAAAAAAAGAAAGCTAATATATGACCCTTAGCTGATTTCCTTACATCCCACCATCTCTGCCCTTCCTCATATATAGATGTAACTTAGGTGGATACACCTCAGCCTTGCTCTTCTGTTCTCACCTTCCCTCTTGCTCTGAAAGGGCAAACTAAGAAATCCTATTTTTCCTTTTCTCACCTGCCACAGGTTGGGGAAACTTGTACAGGAAATTTTGGTTCAGTGCAGACACTTTTAGTAGTAATAGCTGCCTTTTTTCAGCTAATGATTAAAGAGAGCTGCAAAACATGCAACTATGCAAGATGTAGTGCATAAGATCTATACATGGAATTGCATAAAAATCACACAGAACTAAAGGAAGAAAAACTAAAGGAAGGGGGAAAAGGTGAGTTACATTAGTTGTATTTTAAGAGTTCCAAACCAAACTATTGCTACGTAGAACTTACAGATGATTCAGGGTCAGATAATTCATCCAGAAGCTTTCGTGCATCTACAACAGCTTGATAGAGCCTCAGGTTTTTGCCATCTGATGCAACAAAGCAAGCACTAGCAGAGTTGCAATAGGTACCTAATAGAAGACACAAAAAAATTCATGAAGAGTAAAATGGCAGTCAATGGCATCAGGCAGTCTATTACAATCCTCAGTATGTGAACATGCTTCAAACATAATTTTCATCAAGCATTGAAGCAAAAAACCTAAGCAAATGTGTGCATTAACATAACATCATTTGAACTTGGAAATAATTCCCTTTCTGTTCAGGAATGTACCCAGAACTCCTGAGAAAGGTTCAACAATCTAAGCTGAACTCATGTATGTTTACAAACACTATTCACACAAGCCCTAGTCTGTAGTACACCTGAGGGAACGTTGCCATTCTTTACTCTGACTCACTGTCACCTCCAGGGCATTGCTTGGAAGAGCCAACTCCAGACTCCAAAGGTTGTCACTGATAAGTCACGATAGGAGTCTAAGGGGAAACTATTCAGCCATAGTTTTCTTCCTTGTTTATTGACCCTAGGCTCTTTACATAAAATTAATCTCTATGAATATAATATTCCCTTCTGCCCTGCAGTTGAAAGTGCAGACATAAAAGTGGAGGGAGAAATAGATCTGTCTACAGTTCAGAATAAAATATGAAAAATTGTAAGAATGTCTTTTTTTGCTTCTCAACAGTATATACAGCAGGCTTGATGCTCTGATATGCATTTTCCTCCAAACTATGCAGCTCATTATTTGTGTTTAGAACACTTTGTGGGATACAGACAGCCCAGAATGTTACTATGTAAGCAGAGAAAATGAATTTGTTTTATTTTAAATCAAATATATTATGTATTTATAACTTTGCATTTAAATTAATTGAATGCTACACCCACAGCTTTTAGTACTCGATACAAAGATGACAACGACTACAACACATCTTTGTGGTAATTAGAAAAGAAGTATCTGTGTGGCTGGACAGAGTAACATTTGTAGAAGTAATTTTCTTAATTGCAATGGAAAGCCCTAAAATTAAAAACAAAACCTGAAGAATTGGCCAAGGGCATCACACACCAGATGTTGTACAGTCTGATCTCTGAAAAAGTGTTCTTTGCAGTTCTGTAAAGTTAATGTAGTCTATTTATTTATAAATATCCTGGGTTCCAATTGGGCTTTTGTAAGCTTCTGGTGGTCTGAAGAACTTCAGTACTGTTTCAGGACCTCCTAAGCAGTTTGTAGCCAGCATGTTAAAGGAATTTGATAATCCAAGTTTTGGCTGGAAATCTTCTCCCACAGCTCAGGTGGTCCAAATACAAGTTTTGTTCAAGCCAGTGCCCCTGCAGCTGCACGTGGCCAGCACCCTAAGCCATCAGCATACTTGCATTTGCAAACCACATCAATGCAGAGAGCACTCAAGGAAGTTGCCTGAAGCACTGGGGAAAGGCAGCATCTTGTTCTCTGTGGGAGCAGGGAGTGCTTACTCACACAAAGGAGATCCTGAGTGTCAGCTGATCCACAGGGACTGCAGACACACTCAGACCACTGCAAGTGATTTGCAGTAGCTTAGCCACAAACAAAGTAAAAATGCTTAATTTGCATAGTAAAAGGAAATTTTTGAAAAGTTAATGTAAATACACTCCAAATAAAGCAGTAATTTATTTTAACAAATTAATTCTACAACATGCAGCGTTAACTCTATATGGAAACATGGCAGGTATACTCACCAAGGCAATAGCTGGGAATGAGTGTTGGAAGCCAGGCTACGTTTGAGAAAGCAGAGGTGTGAAGAGAGTTAATTCGAGCCAGCTCAGACACTCCTCCAGTGTAGGATAAAGGTCCTATGGGGTCTACTCGCCACAGAATCAGCTCACTGTAGATTGCATTTGGGTCATGGAATGTACGAGTTGCTGCATTTTTAAGTTGCTGCTTAGAAGAACCTCTCTTATGTTTAATAGGATCCATCATCCTGTTTATCCTGTCGGAGTCCCAGGAGGTGTCTGACTCAGGAGTCAGCAGAGCATTGTGATGAGAAGATGTCAGCAGCAATGGTAAAACAGAATGGCAGGCCAGATCATTGAGGTGAAAGCGGTGTCCACAGTACCTGAACTTATGGGATACAGTTAGCACAGTAGTGAAAGCTGATTTATCAGCAAAAGTAACTGCCCACTGGTTTAGAGAGCCATCTATGTGTTTGGAAATCATCATTACCACAGGAGAAATTATATTCACATTTGCACTGTCCTGGGCAAAGCTTGGTCCTTTATTTACTAGAGTATTATCTGGAAAGTCCATTGTTTTCTGCTGTGCAGCACTGCTGCTGTCTTTTACAAAGACAGGGCAGGCATACATCATAATATTTTTGCTAAGGGAGCTAGCATCTCCAGATGGAAATGCAACAGGAATCCTAGAAGAAAATGAAACCTAAAAAAAAAAAAGAAAAAAAATTAGAATATATGAACTCAGTTTCAGCCTGAATAAATGCTAGCTATTTTATAGGAAGTACTTCAAATGGAATTCCTACTGATGTTCAGCTCTAAAGCAAAGGACAATGTTAACATCATAAAATAATAAAACCACTTCAAATATACCATACCTGAACTTGGCGAAAGATGCCTGGAGTGTATTCATCTAAATACTTCACATGCCACACTAGAAAGGTACCATCAACAGGATGGATAGTAAAAAGCATATCTGGATTCCTGTTCCATTCTGTTAGGAGCAAGTCGATTTTCCGGTCCAACAAGACTGTCGGCAGAGGCAGGCGTGGGCCCGCTAGCAGAGATGTTTTGGGGCTTCCCTCTCTTTCTCCGTCTTCATGTTCTGAAGAGCCTGTACCAGTCCCTGTCTCTGATTCTCTGTCTATAGACAAATCTGCAACAGAAATGTGTCATTTTATGCAAAGATTTCCCTACCTGTTTCCATTCAAAACACAGTATTTTTTAATTTGCTAGTAGTACTAGCTGATCAAAACTAACCAGATTACTAACCATGATCTAACTTCATATGCAAGCCTTTTTCTTTTTCTTCTGTTTCTTCTTCCTCTTCAGCTTCAATATCAAAATCTTGTTCTAGTTGTTGTTCTGAAATTTGTCTTAGATGCTGCATGAATACTTCAATAGAGGATGTAAAATGAAATTCTTTATTATTGAGCCAGTGGACAACAAAGCCTCCACTGCCTTCATCTGTATTAAAAGCAGTTCCAGCCAACACCGAAGGAATATCTGTGGACATTTTGAAACAAATAAAAAAACCTATGTATTAAACTATATAAGAGTATTTAAAGCTATTAATTAAGCTATATATTACCCACTCATCTTTTTATTCATATATGTATGTACACACAAACATTTCATTTATTTTACGTATAACATAATTTGTGCCTGCAAGATTAAAAAATGTAAAGATCAAGATTTTCCATCAAATTGTAATGAAAACAGTAAAGATACTTTAAGGTCAATACATTTACATGAAAATTTATTCTTATGTGAATGGTAAATGATATTTAATGGTTCTAACTGCTCAATTTCATATGTTGCAGCGTTGACTTTCATGTATGGATTTCAGGTAAAGCATGTCACTGCTCTTTAAAACTCTGATACAGCTCTTTTTCAATCACTACATTCTGCAGGATGCAATTACTCTATTTGTCATATACCACGGCCCCCCAAACCCAAGAATCAAACATCAACTAGACTGGAAATTTATGCTTCTTTTTCCTTCTCATCTGCAAAGATGAATTTCATTTGCTTATAAAGATGCTGAAGGTATTCAGAATAAATTCAGCTTCATTTGTCTTAAAAAGCTCACACCAAATAACAGACTTCTTACAAGTTCCCTCTATTTAATTAGGCAAAGCTCAGCTTCCTTTATTTTTTTCATGTTGTGCAAAAACATTATTGCAGTCTAAGAAATGGTTGTATTTCACCTGTATTAGGGTTGATGCTTGCTGCTATGTGGAAGTGACCAAGTGCATTTGCTTGATGGGAAATGTGACGCTGAACTTCATGAGTGCCCTGCTGATCTGGCAGTACATCCGGGTGGGTAACAAGAACTGAAGATCTCCTTTGTCCTTTCCTCATATTTTTCAAATGATGAATTGTCTATTGTAGTTATAAAAAATAAATTAATAATTACCAAAACCACTGTAAGATAAAATGTTACACTTACATAAAGCCTATAGCTTCTTTCTACTAAAGAAATGAAGACTAAGGATTATTTTAAATATATTCTAATCCTGATTCGTAACACTTATGTACATCTGATCTACCCAAAAGTAAAGCTCTTCTAACAGTCTTCTTAAAGTTCCTTTAATATCTACTGAACAACACCACAAAAATACACAAGAATTTGCACAACATTAATGAACAAGATTAAAGCAATCTAAAAGCAGTAACTTTCATGATATAATTTGATAATGAATTATTTTTGTCTGACTGAAAATTTCTGAGAGCATGTAAAGAGCGCAACTGATTTAACAGCCTGAAGTGTAATTGGTCCCAAGCTCCCTATTTATTATGGCCATGATATTTAAGAAGTAAAACCTTCATTTGATTGCAATAGTCTACAAATGAGGTGTGTTTTTGTTTTTTGATCTTTCCTTGGTTGTATATTGATAGTGTAGTGCTGAGGATAACAGCCCACCACTTTGTCATCTAGCAGGATCGTCTTTATTAAACACACTTGATTATTTATATGTTTCTTCTGTGTACAAGAAGGATCAACTACACAGCCAGTGATTAGGAGACTGACCAATCACACAACTCAATGTAAGAACAGATATTTCTTTCTCTTTTATCTTGGACACTCTCACACATCCCACATAGTTAATTGAAACATTCTCACACAGGTATTTATAGCTGCAGATGATCTTTGGTATGCACTTCCTTGTTGGAAAAAGGTGCTTGTTAAGTTTGACCAGGAGCAGCTGCTTCTACAGACAGGTTTTCTCTTACTGTAACCTTAACAGACTCACTAAGACTACAAGACTGTCACTGAAACAAAATTATCAAATGAAGTAACTAAAATTTAAAAGAGTTTATTTACTCTTTCATCTTTATAATTGCAGACTTTCAGACCCAATCAGAATGAAACCATCATTACTATTCCACACTGAACATTGTCTCTTCCATCTCTCTTAGTTAACTATGGAAAAAGCAAATTGAGTTTTAAAAACATGGTGCTTCAATGCAGAGTTGGAGTCTCTGACTTTTTCAGTGTTTAGTAATGGACTTCAAAACCTGATATAGAATAATTCAGGTTATTCTGTTATGCACATAGGTATTACATAATATACATTCTTAGAGCTCTCTCCTTACATATTTAAAGTTTTAAGAATTGTGAGATAAAATGTCCCAAATTAAGTATTTACATGTACCTCTAGTGCATGTTGTATAGTATCCTTTTGCTTTCCAGACTGAGAGATGGTGCTGCTGATGCTGGAAGTGGTGGTTTCACAGATCTGCTCCCCCAGGAGAGTATCTTCGGGTAGCAGCGTCTCTGCCCACAGCCGGCAGATGCCATCGAGGCATGATGTGAGTAACACATTACAGACCAACCCCCTGATGGCAGAGACAGCAAAATTACTGCCTGGGTAACTCAGTTAGCTACAAAGACACAGCAGAAATTGGGGAGTGTACAAGAATTTAGCAGTTACTGTTTTATCCAAATTTCTGCTTCTCCCCTAACTGAAGGTTAATGTGAATATTGTTATTAAACCTAGTGACACAGAAGTTAATGGGAAGGTGCTGGTATGCTTTGTTTCTTGAAAGTATAAGAAGAGAAGCCTCATGCTCTTGATGGCAAAACATTAAGCAGAACGTTAAAAAAACATCTGATCAAAGGCTTGCTTGCTTTTTGAAAAAAGGCAGCTTTCAAACCTGGGCATGTACTTGCTGATGTTCCGCCAGGAAAATCCTGTCACTGCTCGGGGATGCGCCAAATAAACAAAGGAAAACTGCACATCCTCTGAGCCTTTTTTCTTTTCTTCCTTCTCCTGGGGCAGGAGAGATGACTTCCAACCAGTCATAGGATACCAAACCTTCAAGAGGCAGTCATCCTAGGTAGAGCAATAAAATGCCAGGGGTTTAGGTAGCTATAATTAAAAATGTAACTAAAAGAAAATCACAAGCAATAAGCAACTGCTGTTCTGGTATTGTTCAGGAAAACTTGGCTCAGAATTAAAATTCATCCCTCTGTTCAGCTAACAGGAGATGCAAGCAAAAAGTGCTTACCTACTGAGACTTGTAAACCAAAAGGAACATTCAAATGAGAGGGTGACATTAAAGAGAATTATTAATTGGAAACTTAGCTTGAATAGTGATTTGACAAAAAGTATTGCAAACTGAAATAGAATTGATAACTGATTCTAAAGTAAAACTAAACTAAAAACCTTAAATAAAACTAAATAAAAACCTTCTCTAATTTATCCAGACATGTGCATATTTTACCAGTTTAAATGTGTATGCGTTCTATCATAATAATCTCATTACTTTCAACAGAAGTAGAAAAAAAATACAGCATTACACAGATCATAATTTACTTTTGCTAAGAATACAATAGAATATATGGTCCAGGACTATTCATATTACTTACTTTTATCAAACAAATGAAAAATACTTCAGAAACTTAATTATTCTTTTTTGTCCTTACCTTCCCAGCTGTTGCAAAATATTCACCATCAGGAGACCATGACATTAAATGTACTGATGTTGCAGTCCTACAGAACACAAGAGCAAGTTAAGTAAGGTCTATTTATTCTAAAATATTATTCCATAGGTATTCAGTTGATTCAGTGTTACTGTTCATTATTTAAATTTAATATTAAATTAAGTAAAAATTAGATTAAGTATTTTATAGTTGTTTTGTTAAGCATACTTTTTGAATAGCAGGAGCATAAAAGTATTTTCATACTTTATTAAAAAGACAGCTCAAAAAATTGGTGTAAGTACAGCAAGCCTAGGTTAGATTCAACAGGAGTGAAGATTTTTTTATTTGAAATAACCTATATTGTTTGAATTTTAGGGTGTTTAAAAGCACATTTTAAAATACAGGTGAGGTGGCATTGCAATTTGTCTTAACACAAAAATGATCTCACTTGCACTGCCAGACACATTTCCAGTCATTTAGAACCGGGAGAACTTTATCATCCTTGATCTGATTGCTTGCATCATCATCTTCATCTTCCTCTAGAATGTCATCAGATGGAGGGGCCCACAATTGCAAAAAGTCCGTAGCTGTCAATAACCTGTCACCTGAAAGGGAGTGGTACCAAAGCTATGGAACCAGGGTGATGAAGGTATGTTGAAAAAGATTAAGCCTCTCATCATATTTGTTGTGAATTATCCAGAACAGATTGAATGCTAAACTGTAGTCCATTTTAGATATGATAGGGTATTCCATCATCTCACCCAGCTGGTTTTATTAAAACATTTTGAATTTATAATAACTTTCAAGAAAGAATACCAACGCTATTTATTTATTCAGCTCCTCTTTTTGCATTGTTAAAAGGAGAACTTTGAATCATAGAATTGTATTTACAAATAATGTTGCAGATGCTTAATAGCTATTCATATCTCAAATAAATACACAGACATCTTATAAAGATTCATGTCTAGGTACATTGTTGACTTCAACTGTGCTAAGATTTTATTTAAATGATTATTAGTGACAATTTAAGTCAGTTAATCACTTAGCACTGTGATTCCCAAACTAAGATCTTACATAAGAGATGCAAACACTTGGCACAGCATCTTAACAAATGTTAACTGTAGCCTCACATTTTATGCAACACTGCCTGAGAAGAGGTAATTTAAAATCTGCATATTCAAGCTCTCATTTTATTACATTAAAAATATTTTGTGTTCAAGTCATTCTAACTACAATTGTTGACCAAATACCTCACAAATGATGTGTTACCTTGAGGATCCCAGGCCAGGTTGTAAGTCATAGAACTGAGGAAGAATTGCCCAGTTTTTAGCCACTGACACTTCAGCTGCTGTAGTGTAAAACAGTCAAGGATTAACTCTCACATTAACAGCAAAAAATAAAGACATTGGCATTTCTTTCTATATGAAATTGCTATTAAGCCTGCTGCAAAAGCATTAAGTAGTAGACTGGTAAATCTACTTTTAATATGTTTTTAAATAATTTTGTAAAATGTAACTGCATCCCAGGGTGCCCTTCAAACCAGATCTGGACTTGTCCCACATACATATATTTCTGTAGATTACTTTGAACTACTGTGACCATAGATTTACAGGAACAGAAGGGGAGGTGGTATAATACCACAGAAATTGTGAAACCTGCTTGAGAACATCCTCAGTGCTCGAGTGCTCAGCCATAGCTGTGCTGTTAAAACAAGTCTGGGTGCACTAAACAAGGCTGTGCTGTATTTCTGTACTGTGTCTCTGACAAACTCTTCAAATAAGAAATACCAGCTCGTCATTCTAGTATGAGACTCAAGAACAAAATGTTGGGAACTTAGGAGAAGTGCAGTCCACAGTTCATTCAGTGGAAAATGTCTACCCATCCAACTGTATTATGAATGGTGGAAACTGTTTATCCATTATTCTGTTGTGTATATAATAAAAATAACTGGCAGACAGACTTTTGCCTCTTCTAAGAGCTTAAACAGAATTAAAATGATGAAATACACACTTACACAATTTCTTTTATGAGAATTTATACCAAGTGGTTCAAAAATGCAAACAGCGTTTCCATATGATGCTGCAATCTGGGGAAAGGAAAGAAAAATAAAAGTTGAAGACTCAAAATGTAAGATTAGGAGGCAAGTGGAGTAAGTGCTCCTTAGCATTCCAAAATAGCTAAAGAATTTCCAGTACCTCTTCTATCTGCCAGGGTTCATGAAAAGTGAGATTAATACAAATGTAACTAACTGTGTTATGGGTATATTTTCTTAAGGCAATTGAGGAAAACACACTCTTGAAGAAGGCCACCTTTCACATTTTAACTGTAAACAGGGCAGACATCTCGTTCAGTGGCACAAGCACAGTCACAATCTTCTAGAGCAACTACTCTTAATGCATAAGAGAAAGTTGATGCCTTTGCTGCTTCTGCTCATGTTCTGTGTACTTCACAGCTAACTAATGCATTAATTATTAGTGTCTGTGTCCCTAGATTCCATTTTGTATCACTAAATAATAGTTACAAGAAGCAGAAAGAAATGCAATTCTACTTTTAACATTCAAATACATTTTGAGAGGAGATAAATGCTAAACAGAAAAATTGAAGTACATATGCCATCGAACCCCAGAGTTTCTTTCACCCACTTATTTCACAGAAATCTCTAAACACAAAGTGGTATTTCTTAGGTATTTATCTGGGCCTGTTCCTGTTACTCATATCCTTTAAGTACTTTTAACTAACTCTAAAATTCCTCTTTCTTCTTTAAAAGATTTTTAAAAGAAAAACTGTTAAAGTCCTTCCCATTCAGGATCTGGTTTCCTCAAAACGGAAACGATGCAAAAGTTCCATGACATTTATTATGAAATCTTATTTCTTACTTGGGGGAGAGAAGGTTGCAACAACAGAGTCAGTCCCAAAGTAAAGAACAGACTGTGAGCCCAGAGTCCAGAATGCAGAACCACCCAGGGGTTTGTGGTGGTCTTGTAGGGACCATCTCTGAAGCTGGAATCTCTCTCCCACTCTTACTGGGACTGTGCTGCTGAAGTTCAAGGGCTCTGCCAACTTAGTCTGCCCAAATCCTAAATAGGGCTTCCTCAGCACTGGTACCAATTTTTCCCCAGCTAATTCTAGTCTGCAGGGACAACTGACAAACAACATTTGTTCAGTGCTCTACCGGAACTCCTAGAAAATTTCTTTCCCTCCTCTTTCTAACCTGTCTCTCTAGCATTGTTTAGGAATTTAAAATGAAACCACTAAGCAAATCAAGGGGCTGTGCAGTTATAACAGCTCATAGTGTAGCACTTCTAAACACATTAAACATGCTGAAGCCTTTCTAAAATGTATTTCAAATTCCTGACTTTGCAGGACACACAGACACATACACACATGTGTATATATATGTATAGATAAGTGATTTATCCATTTCTTCTTCCATTAGATGGAAGCACACAAAATGGAGCCAGTAACCATCATTTCAGTACCATCCCAGTTCTGATACTGTCCTGTAACTAATGCATCTGTTCACATTTTGTAACACCTCTTATTGCAGGTCCTGGAAAGGGAATAAAACCTTTGTGCCAACATGTCTCCTGCTCCCTCTACCCTCCTCCCTCCTCCAAATTACTAATAAATGGAAACAATAAGACTAACACAAGAGATGTTACTCAGAAAGTCCCAGATCAATAAACCATGATCTTTGTTGGGAAATTAACGCTTTCATTCCCTTAATGTATTATGTTGCTGTTTAATTATTTAATTTAGAGTTCTCAATTTTAAAAGTTCTACACAAATTTATTGAAATCCTTACCCTGCCTTGTCGCTGGGAGCACTCCACACAACTGACCTGGATGTTTCCATGTTTAGCACCAGGAATAATCTGCACACATTCAAAGTCATTTGCCAGAATAACAATGTCACAACCAGAGCCATATGCCTGAAACAATTTCCAAAAGAAATAAAATTAAATGTTTATTTTAAAAGCTAACTGAACAGTTGCTACAGGACTGATGTTTTTGGAAGCTGTGAATATCCCAGTTAAACAGGAAGTTACAATGTAGCAGGTTTGTTCCTCACTAATTCAATTAGCAACAAGTAAAAACAAAGTAGCAATGGAGACCATAACTCTATAGAGGTTTAAATGAAAGCAAACAGAAAGAGCAAGAAAAAACCCCCAAACTCCCAAATTTAAATCAAGAACTTGAGCTCTCTGTTTACTTTTTCTTTTGTTTTAGGTTTTAGTTGATTTTTTTCTACCCTCCAATTCTTGTTGCCTCTTAGAGTAAGGCAGCCAAGCCAGGAGCATTTCTTAATCAATTTGCATGTACCTTTCTTCGATAGGTGCGTCCTGTACCCCCGTCTGCCTTTTTATTATTATTAACAATCAAGATTGTTAAGGGATTCAAGATAAGAATGTAATTTCTGGGCTTTTCTGAGTTTTAAGAAGTGCACATTACTATAGGACTGTAAAACAACAAATATTTCTTTTGGATACACTGTTGTGCAATACACTCTATATTCTAAAGAATTTGTTTACGTAGTAGCTACAGAACACTAATAGCCTGCAGCACTTTTTATTGGCAGGATAAATATATACCTGTCTGCCAACCTTCCACCTGTTCTAAAAAGTTAAATCACTCCAGATTATCTGTCCCACTGAGCTCCCACCTTCAGGCACAGAAATCTCTCCCTAGGATCAATCTCCACTAAGCCTTTTACAGTAACCTGTTAAAGCTGGAAGTCTCTTTCCTTAAAGCAAGTTTTCCACTGATTCCAATACAGTAGGCAGGAATTTTATAACAGCTGAGTTAAGCAGAGAATGCAATCCTCCCCAGTGAATTTCAGATGGTACAAAATTACTTATCACTTTAACTTGTCCACTGGATTTTTCACAATAATTTCCAAAATACTGAGTCAGCCCTTGCCCTCTACTTTGAGATCAATCAGTGTAAAGGCTACTTTATTGTAAATGTATGAAAGTTGTATTTGTGTTGATTTACCACCAGTGCCCCTCAGTGGCTGCACTAAGATATGGGTGCAAGACGACCACTGGAATTAGAATGGACAGTTTAGGTCTCGTGACTTTCTATGTCTACTTCTAATTCTCCTGGGAAGGAGCAACAAGTGAGAAAGGCTGAAAAAAAGAGTTTAATTTAGTGAAAGTACGTCACTGCAAGGAACAGAAAGGAACAGCAATGCAAGCAACAAAGCAGAAACTCAGTCCCCAGAAATTAATACACCATACAACTGCACACACAAAAATGAAAATTGCAGATAAGACAGATTGTCTAAAAGATTTCCAAGGTCATCTCACAAAAATAGAGTGACACAGTGTTGTGTGAGATATAAGAACCCACACTGCTGTTCTGGGAAGCTCTGAGGAACTGATACTGGAGTGATTCACAATGTAAGCAGGATTGCTAAAAGGTTGTTGGAGTGAGATTATCTGTGTAACAGAATACCCAAGCTCCTTGATGACTAGGCTATGTGATTATTAGACTCAGTCTGGGAGGGAGTGAGTTATTATTAAAATTGAATAGGATTATTTCCAGAATGTAAGAGAAAGAAAGATGAGATTCTGAAATAAGTTCTGGCATTGAACAGAAAGTCCTTTTGTTTAGTTTCTTTCCTATTTTTATAGTGGGATTCTTTACAAAACAAGCTTCACCAGCAGTGTTGAATACTGGATGAAACAGCACAGGCTCCTTAGTACAAAGGAAGAAGATTAAGACCAGGATGTGAATGCCCAGAAGTAGACAGGAAAATAAAAGCACATCCTCTTGTTCCAATAATTTATTTAGTATTTGAATATTCACAAGAAATTGATTCTCCTACTTAAACTTCAAAGGGTGAGCACTAAAACAGAAAGGAGTTGAGTCATCTTCTTTTCAACAGTCTTCTTCATAACTACCAATACAAACCTACTAAAAGATGTGACTTAAATTATCTAAATAAAAAGACGTGCTGATCCACTTAAAACAAGGACTTAAACCTAACAAATCCCCTATTCACTCTTGGTATTCATAACTTGAGTTGCAAATTTCAAGCTACGTTTACATAACTTATCATTAGTTGCAATTTCATTAGCAAGAGAAATGTATGTGTATCTCAAATTATAGAAGGAAAAGACTTTACAACTTCAATTTCCTTATGCTTAGTGTTCTTAAACATGCCCGTTTGTATGTGTTTGTACAGCTCATAATGAATGAAACAGAAAATATTTTATACTTGGCTATGTCTGTTTATTCTGTGAAGCAAAAGAATTTAGTGTCTTTCTCTTCAAACATTTTAGTTTTTCATCTCTCCTGTCACCTACCTGCACTTATTCCACCAAGAAAGCATTAATTTTTCAACTAATTATTAACTACTTAGCATATTTTTACACAGGTAAGTAAAAAGGTGGTTCTCATTCATCAAGATGGAGAGGTCTCTTTGGTTTGTGAAATCTTGTTACTGTCACTTGTAGCCATCCTACTCATTGCCTGTGTTTACTGCTGCACCAACAAGTGACTCAGCAACCTGAGTGTGGGGACCCCTTGGTTAGGCAGAACCCATTCCCAGCAGCAGGACACCAGCCTTCAGCTCTAGGCTGTTAGAGCAAGTGCTGCTATCTCTTGGTTCTAGGGTCATTTTCTGAGTGTAGATATTTGTTCTCAGAATGTGACTTATTTCTTGAAAGTATATGAAATCTTAAAATAATTTTATGAAGTAAAGTCATTAGAACACATATTTGAAAAAGGTCCCCATACTTTTATGTACTGAAAGACATTTTCATATTTCATGTTATATGCCTAAATACAAGTTCTTAATTTGATTGCTTTTATGCAGCTTTTCTGATGTCTTCATTATATTAACATGTTTATACTTGAAGAGAACACTTTTCTATTAAATCCTCTTTTCTTTTGTCTTTAAGCTGGTAATGCAGCAGAAACACCCCACAGTGACAAAGAACAGGGAAGTGTCATAATATTTAACATCAGCAGTTTCTTCTTAAGGATTCAGCTGACAACATCTTCATGAGGTCATTCGTGCCCCCACAGGTCTCTCCTGCCAGAGAAACAGAGGCCACAATATTGGTGGTAGCAGACTGACAATCTGCCTAGCCTGATAAAAGGAACGGAAAATTGGTAAGCCATCAGACTGGAAAGATGAAAAAGACAGCACTGAGATACAGTAATGCATGAGAGTAGCACAGAGCTCTTAAATAAACAGAATTATGAGCAGTGACTGAACAAAATAAGTGCAGTAAGAACCACCCACATGGAGTATCTGCCAACCTCCATTTCTAATGTCACTGATAACTTCAAGGAGAAAATTAAATGGAGTTGCAAAACCGCCAGAATGCAAGGATGACTTGCAGGATCCATAAGCAATTAATAAGCTGCAGTTTGCCAATGTTTGCTCTATTTGTCAAGATCTGGGACCACTGAAATGAACAATTACAAAACTTTAATTGAATGCAGGAGCACCACACAGAAGTAGGACATTGTGTCCTAGTCTAAGAGTTTATGCTATATCCTCAGTTTTCAGATAATATGAAAGCAGCACATGGTTCTGTCTTTTCCAGCTACTCATGTTTTCCAGTTTGATTCTGGAACTAAGAGACAGGGAAACAATTATTCCTTCATATTTTCATCTTGGTTTTTCCTCATACAAATACTTCTCTCTGTATAAAAAAAGACAAAATTCTCTTTCTATAACCTGCAACTCTTCACAAATTTGGCATAAGCGTAATAAAACACAAGTCCTCAAGCTCCTGCGGGTACTATCAGGGATACAGAGGCATTTTAAGATGGTAAATGATGTGGAAGAAAGAGAATCAGTGCTATTAAAACCAGAAATTCATAAACATCTAAAATTATATAAATTAAAACATCTATTGAAACCTGGAAGTCTGTACTGGGCTTAAAAGACTCCTCTAGTAAAACAACACTTATCTTTAAGATTCTGGCAGAAATTCCTCCACCTTCCACTTAGCAATGAAGACACCTGAATCCTGAACTGTTTCCAAGCTCTCATCAATGGACATCACGTACATTTCCTCCCCCTCCTGCTTCCAAGTACTTCTAGAATTACATACACTTAATGCAAACTAGCAAAACAACTGAGAAACAACTCCTAACTTACTACTAGCCCATGGCCTGTAAAACAGGCTTTCCTAAATTGACATTTCAGACAAATTCATGATTAAATACTTTACAACATGCTTAAACGTACAGAGATAAGAAATTTTAGTAAGGATTCAGATATTAAGCATCTCTAATTTAGTTTACATAAAAACAGTGCAGAACACATAGATATATGCAAATAGTAATAAATAATTGAGAGGGATTTGCAAACAAGTGTTTTAAGAAGGACGAAGTAGTGAAAATGTAGGAAAACCCAACACAGAAGAACAAACCTATTCTCAATTGCTGTATCTTGTGGACATCTGTGTGAACAAAGGTTTTGTTGGTTTCAACAAGGTAAAAAAAATTACAGGGGTCTGAGAAACTCATCTGCAACAGCTTCTGGAACTCATCCCACACAGCTTCAGGTCAAGAGTCAGTACTGGCATGAAATACATTAAGAAGCTTGTCCGTTTCAAAAATGAAAAATAATGATTTTTTTCTCACTTTTATCAGTAAGTTCTTAGTTATCCCTAAAATCTGACCCTCTGATTTTTCATTAAGAATGTTTATTGCTTTGTATTTTGTGCAATCAGTGCAGAAGTAAATATTATTTCCTGTTTGTGTGACACTTGAAATTTTTATACTAACAGAATCCAGCCTCTAGGTAAATGACATAGCTATTTTTATCTATTCATTTTTAAACCCAGTCTAACCTTAGAAACAGTTACATTCTGTTGTAGCTGCTTAACCAGCTCTTTCAGAACAAAAGCTAAATGAAATCAGCTGTGGTTTGAAAAATGCATTCTACTACCTTTAAAAGCTTCTTAGCTACCAGTTAGACTGTGAGGTACAAACACCTCTTCTGTCAAGGCAGGGTGCGTGCTGTAAGGCCCTCTGCTTAAAGCTCAGCCCTCAACCTTCTGTAAACTCACTTGTGGAACACAGTTAGCAATATTAGCTAAAATGAGAACATGAACTAACAGCAAGAAAAGTACACAGGATTATTCCCAGAACTTCTGCCATTCAATACTTCAACCCTTTCTTTAAGCAGTGTTTTTTCCAGAGCTCAGACGAAGGAGCTGAGGAGACTGTCTGGTACAAGATAGCATTATGGAGCTATTTTGCTTCTAATCACCCTTCCAACAGCTTTTCCTGTGTATCACTCGCTCTACCAGACCATCCAGCAGACACCACACATCTCTGGGCCTCAGCCCTTCCTTGGGAAAGGCTGGATACACACCAGGATTGCTGCAGGCAGATGAGGGAGCTGAGGGACGTAAGGACCCTGCACATTCCAGAATAAGCACTGACAAAATCTTTGTAGCCAACCTACAGACACCTGTCTCTATTTCTTTGGATCTGCTTTTATGGAGCTGCTAATACCTGTTTTAGCAGGCAGAGAGAAAAATAGTGGGAAAATTATTTCCCTGTCTTATTCTGAGAATGACTAGATGACTTTAGCCAAAGCTTTAAAAAGTTGAGGCAGATTGTGTTATCATCTTACCTCTAGCTACACCGACTTGGAAATTAAAAGCTTACCTTTATCCCGAGCAAGGAGTCATGTAAACAAGCCAAGGACAAACCACAGAAGAAGGGAAGATGAAGAACCTGAGAATGGCAATGTCCCTAATTGGGTTAGAAGAAAATGCATTTCTTCTCTCAGAATCCTAAGATTGCTGGACTTAGGCATCTAAAGTACACTCATCTTAAGAGGAAGTTTTTTCTCCTACTCCTCCTCAAGAAAAAAGGGAAATAGTTCCAAACCTATTAACTAGTGGGTACATATATATACATACCCAAGCCATTATTCTGCTGTTAAGCAGAGTATTTTTAACAGCAGTGATTCATTTCTGCACACAAAAAAGCTGTATTTTCAAGTGCCTGTGATGAATCAGTTGTAGCAATTTTGAACCATTCTCAACGCCCCAACACCAACCAAAACGCGAGTGGGCACATGTGCACACAAACAGCAGTTCCTGTGCCACAGCCCAGTGGATTCCCACAGACACCTATGGACTCCCACAGCATGCTGTGCACATCTCCCTTGCCCTCTCCTTGACCTGCTGGTGCTGTGAGCCAGGGCCTGACAGGTGCTGGGGCTTCAGAGCAGGTCTGCAGAGTCAGGCTCTGTCACCTGAACTGCAAAACCTGCCTCAGGATCTGAGCTGAAGTCCTGGCTCCAAACAGCTCAGTGGTTTGGGGGCTCTGTCCATACGGGTGATGCTGACTGACAGAATTTGAGGTTAGGCACTAATGAAACGCCTGCAATCAATGGTAGATTATGATTCTACCAAGTCACACAGGTAACCAATTTCCTAATCTGGACATAAGACCTCAAACTGTTTGCAGGCAGTTTTTAACCATACAGTTTACTCTAGGATCAAGGCCTAAACGAGCAGGAAATAATATCATGAATACAGAGAATGAAGAAAAAGCAAAGAAGCAAGTTACAGCTATGGAAGGCCAGAAGATGCATTTATTAAAACATGCTTATCTCTTTAGTTCCTTGCTTGGTGTATTACAAAAAAATTGGATACAGCAGCCAGAGAAACAGCATGGTCTGTTATTTGTAGTGCTATAATTTAAATCCTACCAAGCAATCCTGCATCGTTTTGGAAGATCTTGGAAAATTCTTGTGTAAACCACAATATACATTATGGTTCATTACTGATTTTATCAAAGCTATTACAAGAATTGGCATAAAGTTATGTTGCATAATACCATTTGATTGACTTTTCAAAGTGTCATAGAAAAAAAACCATATTGGAATGTGAATATGAGTAAATGACTTCTTATATAAATATCAAAAGTAACAGAGGTCCCTTTAATAGCAGTATGGCTGCATAGCAGCAGAACCAGGAAAATAAAGACAAACATGGCACCTTTTATTTCTTAAGATTCTCCAGCTTTCATTACTGAAATAAGATATCTGTGATAATTCACTGCAAGCTTTAGATGTTTCACGAGTCTGCTGACATTTATCTTACACCAGAAAGGATGTTCTGCATCATTTAGCTTGGAACTGGTTTGTGCCTGGGATAATCTTGTTAATATAAAATGCAGTAAGACAAGTGATACCTAAAGAATAAGATACTGATTAGATGGCAGCAAGAAAACACGGCAGAAGCTGATCACTCACTAAAATCAAACCATACCAAGCACACATAACCTAACTGAGTGAAATTGACATTAGAAATTGACAATAAACAAAAATAGCCTGTGAATGAGAAACAGAGTGTTTTATAAACTACGGGGCTCTTGAAATTCACTTAGTGTAGCTCTTTATCATCTTTTTCTGTTTCTTTTTCAGTTTGAGAGGACCCTTGGACAAATTTGTGTTTTATCAGCCTCAGTAATGGAAGGCAGACGCTCTTCAGTAGCGGGCAGGCTTCGTCAGAGCCCCAGTGCAACTGGCTGTGTGCGCTTTGCAGACGAGATATAAACACACACAGACACACAAATATATTTTTAAAAAATGACAAAATAAAGACAGACAGAAGCACCCAGAGAAATCCGAGGACACACACCCTGGGGCTTCCCCGGTTGATAGAGGAAGCAGCGCTGCCAGGGCTGCCAGGCGATCCCCGGCGGCCCCCAGACTCGCCGGTCCCGCTCCGCCCGCAGCGCCCCCCGCCCGCCAGCCTCCCCCTCCCTCCGCTGTCCCCAGGCCTACGGCCGCCGTGCCCAGGCCGGCCCCGGCCGCGGCGCCCGTTACCGTGAAGGGGGTGTCCTGTACGCTGCCCACGGAGTACCCGTTGTCGCCGGGGTTCACGGCGCCGGTCAGCACCTGGTGCAGATGCATCGCGGCCGCGGCCCCGGCCCCGGCCCCGGCCCCGGCCCCGGCCCCGCCGCGCCGCCGGGACCCGGATGGCTCCGCGGGCGCGCGCGCGCGAGGGCCGGCAGGGGGGCGGAGGGGGGCGCGCGCGGCGGCGCACGCGCCGGGCAGCGCCCGGATCAGGTGAGGCGCGCGCGCGCGCGGGCACCGCCCTCTGCGCGCGGGGGGGCGGGCTCGGCTGTGCGCGCGCCCGCGGGCTGGGCTGGGGGGGCGGTTTGTGAAGGGCGCGCGCGGGGCGGTGGGGGGGGACAGGAGTCGGTGCCGTGAGGAGGGAGGGCCGGCCCAGAGCGGGCATGGACGCGGCAGCGCCGGGAGGTGAGCGGGCCCCACTCGCCTCTCGGGAGACAGGGACCGGGAGCACGGCTGCGGCGTCCGGCTGCCGCGACAGCGGCGCTGCTCCGGCCCGGGGCGGCGGGGAGGCGTGTCCCGGGAGCGCGGTGGGCGGGGCGCCCAGGGAGAGCCGCGTCCTCAGCCCGGCAGGTGCCGGCGCGCTGCCGCTAGGTAGTTAGACGTACACACACACTTACGCGCATACATATATATGCCTGTATATATATATATATATGTATATATATAGTGCTTCTGAGGGTGGATTGGTTGGTTTCCTTAAAGGATCTTCTCGTTTGGCCATATCCTAGAGAGCCTAGGATGCTCTCGGGAATGCACCAGCGTGGTTCCATCAGTGCCCGCAGCGGGGGCAGGGAACTGCCCGCAGTGAGGGGACTTCGGTTAAGGTCTTAAATTTTTCTGCAGCTCACAGAAAATACGGCCAGGCTTTTGCTGCTTTATTTGTAATAACGGCCAAACACTCTTGGAAACTAAAGCCTTTAAGTATGTCCTTCCTTCTCTGTCTCAGAGGTGTGGAGAAGACTGGATCCTGGAAATCTCTTGGAAGGGATTTTAAACTCAGAGTGGGGCAATAAAAATACTCTGTGTGCTGTGTGCTATGAGATAAGGAAAATTCTCTGTTTTCCAGTCCTAGGTCAATAGAGTAGTCTCTCTGTTGCTAATAATTGAAGCTGCAAAGCTCCCTCTCCTTTAAAGTCTATGGCAGCATTGCCTGAGTCAAGACTACAAGTAAGATTCATCTTGTATTGTTTCTTGAAAGTGTACATCCCTTACATAAATGAAATGCTGCTCAAAGTGTAGAGGTAAATAAACACAAAATCAAGTTACATTGGAATGGAAAAAACATTGTCATGAAAACATTTCAGATTTTGTCGACTCCCGTGCTTGTTAGAGGCAATCCCTTTAAAGATGCCACAGTGTCTCTAGCTGGGGTGAAAGGGAAAAAGGAAAAAAAAAACCCATTTAGATCTTCAGTTGACCTGGTTAAACATGAAAGCGCCATCTAATGTTCGTGTGCTTCACCTCACTATTCCGTAGCTTTTCCGATTGAAGGCTCTTCCACATAAGATATGTAATTTACAACTGATTTTTGAGTGATTTTTTTGGTTTGTTTTTTAAATTCCTGCAATGGGACTTAAAGGCAAAAAAGTGCTTGGTGGGGCTTTTTTGTTTTGGTTGGGATGCTTGTTTGTTTGTTTAATGAGTGGAAGGAATTCCAGCTAATGCCTGAAAAG
This sequence comes from Serinus canaria, assembly GCF_022539315.1. Taxonomy (NCBI): domain Eukaryota; kingdom Metazoa; phylum Chordata; class Aves; order Passeriformes; family Fringillidae; genus Serinus; species Serinus canaria. The sequence continues at coordinate 11,747,100 of NC_066324.1, read as the reverse complement.
GGCAGCTAGCTTTTGGATTGGCAGCTGTAATGAGAATGAACAGCATGATGTAAAGGAAAGGGTGTTCCTGGTTGTGGTGGCACAAAGTCTTCAGAGAAAGCTGAGTACCTGCATGATTGGTTCAGTCTTGCTAGGTACAGACACGATGAGGGAGAGTTTGGATTTTCAGCTCAGTGTTCCTGATGAGAGTAAGACTAACTGTAGCTCTTCTGGCTGAGGAAACGTGGCTACCTCTGTGCACAGAACTTTGAGCAAGAGTCATTCTGCCAGTATCTGCAGATAAGACCTCCACATTCTTCCTGAAAGCAAATATTTTCACCTGAGTTTTGCTGACAGATTGTTTTACTCACTTGGAAACATTCTTCCTTATTAGTGACTTAAATGCCTTACATTAAAGTAATTTTTGGTTTGTGTGACTGTGATTTCTATACCTGAGACCATGAAACACTCTCTTCCATGTGTGTATATATATATATATATATATATATATATATATATACACACACATATATATATACACATACATACATATATAAGATGTAAAATAATAGTAAAAAATATGTAAGAGGCCTTCAGTCTTTTAATTTCCCCTTTAATTATTGACTATCTTGTTGCTTTATTCTACTACTTTATTTTCTTTTTAACTCTAAACAAAAGTTCCTGCAGTCCTTCTGCTGGAGTCTGTTTGCCCAGGAATCCTGTGTTTTGGCTTGACTTTGTGAGAAGAGAACTTCCAGCACCTCAGGACAGGGTCAGCTGCACACAATCAAAAGGTCTGTTTAATTCATGCTAATAAGCTGCAGCTGGAGCTGCTTTAGGTGGTGTTTTAAGCAGGTGTTAGGAATGCTGGGAGTCCTTTGTTCCTGGTTTGGTCTCGCAGCACGGGTTGGGTGACCTCTTGAAGCTGTCTGCATCAGGTATGTGGGTTACTGTATAACTTTGCCTTTTGCTTCTCCAGGTACAGATCTACAAGTATTCTATGGCTGAGACTTCAGTCATCTTTTCTGCTGCTTCCAGAGAGAGAGGGAGGCAGAGGAAAGGGATCCAAATCTGGAGAGCAAACTCTGAATTACATAGGTGCTATGGCGAAATAACTGCTTCTATTTGCTGTGGAAACTAGAATTTTCACTTAGCTAAGGAAAGTAATCAGAAATAAATATGTTTTTATATCGAAGCCATCATTATGTAAAAAAAAAAATCTAACAAGTTTTTCTAGTTTTGCTTAGGGGTAAGAGCTAGGAGAAATGTTTTGCTTTTGGCAAAAGGTAGAGTGTTTAATGGGAAGGCAGAAATTTCAAAAGGCTTCACATTGAGATCAGCTTAGAGAAAGAAACACTCATAAGAGGTATTATGCCAGATAAATATGTATGTGAGACTGCTTTTTATTTCAAAGTTGAAATGCTACCTTGTATCTTGAAATTTGAGGAACATCCCCTGTTTCAGCCACTTGGACTTTTGCTTCTGAAAGACTTTACCATTCCACAACAATGAGAGATTCTGAGCACTATATTTTTATGATTCTGTGAATATTTTCCTCATGATTCTCAATGGTTATCTAAAATCTTCACTGGGTACACTTGAACAAAGTGTATTTTTCACTCTGGAATAGCTGCTTGTCTGTTTTCTCTAGAACTCAAATTCAGGTATTAACCTGGAGAAAATCATGTTTTTAAATCATAAGTTGTGACATCTGTTCTCTGCTATTAATGTTTGAGCTGTATTGTGTTCTTTTTCTCTACCTTTGTTATTACTGTTTGAACAAGAGTGTGTCCAGAATGATCTTCATTTGTAAACTGTTGTTTATTTCTGTTGTTCATTCTCTGTGTGTTTCTCTAGAAGGCCTTAAAGGCCTTCATTGACCCAAGAGGGATGGTCACTTCTACTGTACTCCTAAAAAGAACTTGCTACAGCACAGCTTTTGCTTGTTGTTTTTTTTTAAAGTTCATGGTAACTGCTAGTCTTGCTTTCCTAGGGTTATCTAAATGCTGAACACTTTTGGCAGTGCATAGGTGTCTAAATATTTCCCTCTCTGAACCCTTCTTGTCTACAATTCCCACAAACACCCACAAATCCAATGTTAAAGAAGAAAAAAAATAGGATTGAGTTATTTGGCAATTGTTCAGTTGTGACTATTTAGATGTTAAGAAAACAGAGATGGAGTAAACATAAATTACTTCTAATAGTGATATGAGGCATGACTGGACTTTAATGACAGGATTAAGTGTTAACTAGTTTTGTTGGCTGAATTTATTCACGTGCTCTCTGTTAAATGTGTATCCTATAGAGATATTTAATGAACCTTTCACTGAACAAATGTAATCAGAATAATTTTCAGAGCATTGGGATCCTAATATATAGTAGGAGGCACTGTTATTTTAATGTAAATATTTTTCTTCAAGTGGAACAGTTAGTGCTCTGCTCCCTTCCTGTTCTGATCATTTTTGTATTCTGCCTTTCAATATGCCTTCCAAACAACTGGAAAACAGAATCCCCCCAAAGAAGTCACAAATGACCTGTAATTCATTCAAGTGCATTGGCTCATGCAGCATGTACTTTAGCCTGCACTCTAAAAGATGACTTAATAGAATGACAAATTTTATTGTCAATTACACGCTAATAACTTTGCTAATATATAAACAAGCATTCAAACTGAGTCTTCTGATGGCACTAGGTGTATATAAAAGATGTTTGGGGTATTTTTGGCCCTTTTATTGGGGAACAAAAACCACAAAACAAATCCCAGATGCATTCTGAGTCATATTATACTCAGGATTTCAATTCTTCATTTCAGAGGCAGATGTTTCTATCCTTAAGGAGGTAATGAAAGGTGTTGCATGAATTGACAGAGCAAATTCCTATCCAGGAACTGGAGGACCCCAAAAGAAGATTCCAGTTATAAATTTCTAATTACTGTTTTCAGGCACAGCCAGGTCTTCTAAACCAGCAGTTTTACAAGCATCACAGGAATAATGCTGCTGAGAGAGGCTTGGATTTACAACCCCTTCTGAGAAACTTTAGCCAAAATATTTTGGGCTGACATTTGAAAGGCTTCTTATGAGTTTAGTTTGTGTTGCTTTTTTGGTAGGTCTTGTACTGGGCATTTCAACTTCAAGGTGCCCTTTTGTGAATACACCCTTACTTTATAAGTGTTATTAGTAATCTGTAAGGGAGGAGTTTTTCTCTTATGCTATTTTATTTTAATTTTCCAAATGGTACCATTCTTGAGTCTTCCTGGCACCTCTATAGGCTGTTTTGGAAACAACATGCAGATCTGCATGTTTGCACGCTGTGGGCTTTCTGCCTAACATTTTCTGCAGGTACCTGAATGCATCCTAATCCAACATTTTCAATACTCACTTTTGGTAAGACCTTAACTACCTTAAGGCTGTTGTAATATTATCCATGCTTCTGAAGATTGTGGTATGGGGTTTTAAGTTGAAGTAAAACCAACCAAGCTTGTAACATTATAGCTGTCAGTATTATTTCCTTTGAACTGCTGATGCAAATAATATGTGCAATCGTGTGCATTTAGCTGCTGAAAGTCACTGTGAACCTCTTATTATAATCTTCTGTTTGCAATATTGAAACCCAGTAAAAGCTGTCTTTCAAGGTATGTTTGCATTTGGTGAAGAAGAAGAGTGGAAAAAGTATCTGCCTTGTTTATTTGTAAGTTTATTCTTTAGATGCTCATTGGAGGCTTTGGAAATCAACACCTCATGTAGAGTACTTAGCTAGGTCTTCCAAAGTGCCCCATGAAACATCGCACTATTTTCCTATCTGTACAGGGAATGTATTATGAAAAGAAATAAGACAAAATAAGACTGATTTTGCCCCCTGTGCAACATGTCACAGTTAGGTGTAACTGAAGCCAATTGCTGTGTACTGTGTGCCAGTTGGTTTTTGAGGCTCTAATCATTAACTCTTAAGTATTCCTGCCTCTTGCATAAACTCTCAAGCTGAACAATTGCTAATTAACTCAATGGCATTTTCTTGTGCTGAGCTCAGCAGTCCAATTTATCTCTATGGGCTGTGGCTTGGGTGATATGGATGTGTTTGCTGTGGGTAATTTGGAGACCACAAGTATTTTATTTGCTTTATACATTCCCAGGCAGTCTGTCAGGACAGATATGAATCACTTGAAGTGAAGTAGTTATCAATATTCCATCTCACTGTCATAACTCTGAGGCATGTCCTCAGCTTTGCTTAGTGTGGAAATTTATTTTGAGATGTTGAGGGAGTTTCTTATGGCTAATTGACTTTTTAAAAGCTGGGGATATAAAACAGACCACATATTTATTAATAACTGGGGCTATATGAAAGTCTGATATTCTCCTCTACATCCTCCACCCCCCAATCAGAGTAAAAAGTTGAAAATACAGAGTCTTCTGGAAAATGGAAAATTAAAAATATTTTAAAAATTCCATACACCCCCCCCATTTCAATTTGCTACTGGTCTTGATTTAACACCTGCTTATAATTTATGACCATAGAAAACCTTTGAAAGTTTCTTGCAATAGTACATAAGGAGCATTAATATTTAAGGTATATGCTGTATTCTAAAAATGGCATCTATGGCGGATATATTGAGAACAAAGTGCTATCTATGTATTCAGTTGCTAAAATAAATAATGCATCATGTAAGGTTTTTAAAAGGTAGCAGTAATTTTGACAGGTGGTATGCAAAGATCTATCAACTTCATAGTTTCAAACTGGTGGCTGAATTATTTGGGATTTATATTACTTGTAATAAATAATGAAAAGCAAGTAACTGTTGACAATAAATATTTTCTGAATAGGATTATATGTGCAACAACTAAGTTCTTTGCACCTTCTCTCCAGGGAATGTGAGAGGTCTTTAGAGTTTTCTAACTGGAGCTTCTCAGTGCAGAGACAGTTAAGGATTGCTGGTTCCTGTGTCAACACATTGGTGAGGAACATGTGGATTTTCTCTGGTCTCTAAACTGATCCGTAGGATGCTGTGGTACATGTAAAAGAGAAATTTGCTTCACTCTTCACATTATATAGTACTGAGAATCTCTAAGATTATTTTGGGATGTGAACTGTGTGTTCTGATCTTGCAGACAATGCTGAGATTGTAATAAAGATGTATGCTTGTGAAAGACATCCTCTTCATCCTACAGCTGCACACAGGATATGAGAACTGAATGCAATGCTGGCCATGGTTAATTATGTTCTGCAACAAATACACTGCAAGTGCACTCTGCTGTCCAGTTGTATGCCTTAGGGCAAAAGGGTGAAATCTGGGCCTAAATAAGCAAATAATCTTGCCAGTGAATTGATTGCTGGGGAGAGTACAGGTTTTCCTAATTTTATGTATATTTCCTTGAGATTTTATTGTGCTTTCCTGGTTCATGTCCCACCCTCCCACTGGTTTCCCTTTTCTCCTTTCTGTCTCCCTAAACTCTGGAATTCCCTAACTCAGTTTAAACAAATGCTGAAGTCTATTGTATATTGTGGAAATTCGGCACAGCATAGAGAAGAGACTTTGGTTAGGCCCCCACTGTTGGTAAAACTATGGTGAAAGTCTGTCCCAGGATGTAGTAGCTGCAGTTAGTGGAAGTGATGCTGTTAAAGAGGAGGTTGATGTCACAAGAGCTGTGGCAGGGCAGTAAGGAGGTGGCAGCCATGGACAGATTTTATTCACTGCACTCCTCTCGTCACACCTCATCTCACACAAGGGGCTCCTTTTGTTTCACCAGCCTAAAGCATAGACCAGCTGGTTTTTTTGACCTCAGGTTTGTTTTTTTTTTCCCCCTAAACTAGACTGGCTGAATTTGGGTTATCTGCTTTGCCTGAAAAGCAGAGGGCAGTGTTAATTTTGTAGTTGTTGAAGGAGCAATGAAAAAGCTGGCTGTTCATCGGGTACAATACAGGGTGAAGCCAGACCTGAGCACTAATTACTCTCAAATAGTAAATGCTGAGCACCTCTGACAGGTAGCAATGTGTCCATGTGTTGTGAGGGTGTGCACAGGAATAAATGAGTTAAATGGTGGTGATATTTGCCAGCAGCGTGATATGGAAATGCTGCCCACTGCATCACACAGATCTGCTACCATCTGTTCACAAAGATTTGCTACATTAAGAGAAGCAGAAAATGGTATCATTTTGCTTCTGTTAGAACTTGTGAGAAAACTTTCTTTTGTTTTTTCTCTGGGTGTCTATTATCTCTGAATTCAGGTTGTGTCTTTATTCACAGTACTTTGATATTCCATGGATATTAGGTGGAACTTAGGTGAAGGAGCCTCTGCTAAGTAAATAATACTTTTTTCTATATCTCATCAACATTTTTTTTCTCTCAATTCCAGCAAATGCATAATTGCAGTAATTATGGCATCAGGACAAGCAGTTTGTTTTGTGGGTCATAGAGTATTTTTTATATATTATTGATGAGGTAACCACAAGGGATCATTTCAGAATAACCTTGTAGTCATTGTTATCAGACAATGTTATATTTTCATCTTTACTGTTAAGCAGAGCAAATAGAATAATTACAATTGCTGCCATGTTTGTTACTGATGGGTGTTTGTCATTATTCTTGGCCAAATAACCTATTTAAAACATTTTTTTTTTTTATTTTGAGTACTGTCTGTACAACCCAAGTAAGTCTGTGGTGTGGTCTGTTTGTAGAGGGTCTCAGACTTTGCAATAGACACTCTATTGCAAAGAGCTGTTTGGGCACCAGCTGTGCTGGGCTACTGAACTATGCTAAAAGATCTCATGCACAGCATGTGATATCTGTAAGAATTATATTCTGATATTCAAATGCTCTCTGATTTTCTCTATCCTAACACATCTTTGTGCCTCATTAATTTGTTTTGAAGTCGTCAGTCTTCACTTAGCTAAAGAATCTGTCAGTATTTTGCTGGCAATGAGAATAGTTGCTATGTCTGACCTTCTGCCTGTTCTTCCTGGGGATCTATGGACAAGGAGACACCCAGGATGAACTTCTGTCTGTTCCAAAAGTTTTTTACTGGTAGTACCATGGGACAATTTGACTGTTCTTGAAAGCAGTGGATTAGGTAAACCTTGGATTTGGCCTGCTTTGTGTCAAAGTAATGCTTACAAGCTCAAAAGCAGGAAAGTGATTTTCATTTGGTTCTGGTACTGGGCCCGGTTCCAGCACAAAGATTAATTATTTTCATTATGTCTTGGTATAAAATAAATGCATATAATGTTGAAAAGCAGAGATGTTAAGGAGAGTAGGATCAGCACTACAAATTATTGGATTGTTTGCTCTTGCCATCCCCAAGAAAGACAGTAGATATAAATCATCTACTTTGCAGTCTATTTATTATGGTTTGTGCAGCTTAATTTGATGCTTGGGTGCTTAGACCTCTAGCACCAGTGTAAATTCTCCATCTGTGCAGTTGTACTAATGTAAAGAACCCAGATAAATTTATAGACCTGGCTGTTGAGTGGAATCTCTGTTCTGAAGAAAATGGAAACTTTTTATTGAGAAATAAACCAGAACAACTATTGAACAGGAATTCAAAACCTCAAAGAAATGTGAAATAATAATTATTTTTATTATTTTGAGTAGTAGATGCTGAACTGTTTTAAGTGTAGTTTTCTCCCACCCCCAAAAGTAGGTAACTTGGGAAACCTGGAAGCTGATGCTGGAAAAGCACCAGGAATACTTTCCACTTCCAACTGCAGAGATTCAAATGATCTCTAATATTTTTTAAATTCATGAAAGTTTTTTATGGGTTTATGTCTTTTGCCTTCTAGAGCCCAAAGGCCTAAGGGAACTGTGGTGTTATATGCATTGTTCTTCAGTCCTTTTACAGTCCCGTTCACCTGGCAATACAATTTGTAATTTTTTTGGTAGTAAAAGATAGATTTCCAATAGATGTATAATTTGTCAATGCACTTAAAAATCATATCTGCAATAAGAGTCCATTTTCAGACTCTAGTATCTTGACTGCTCCAACTCCCAAAGAACAGAGTGGCTGAATGTTGTTGGCTTTTTCTCTTGTTTCCAGCTGAGTGAAACTGAACAGATGGGAGTGGGAGAAAAAATGACGAGCCAGTGCAGACAGTGTGAATAATTTGTCAGGCTTGGTGTTTTGTATTTATTTTTTTATTTTTAATTTGCAAGGACAGTGCATTTACTACAAAAAAGGCAGCAAAAAAAAAAATGCAGGTGTGTTGTTTTTCCATGCCTCAGAAATTTCTTCAGTTGCTACCTGGATGTAGAGGGAAGGGAAACAGTCTTTGGTACCATATTTAGCAAGGGGTGTATCCACAGGGTAGTACAACCACCAGAGTTTCAGAGCTCTGCCAGATGGCATTAGCTATGAGTAAGTTCTGTGATTCATTTGGTAAAATATTTGTCATGGCAACAGAGGAGCCTCTGACTCATTGGTCCATCAGTGGTAGAAACCACCACTGGTCTCCCCCAGATGTGAGTCTGGACATAAGAAATGTCTCTTGAAACTTTACAGACTGGTTACTTTGCTCAGTGAGATGTAATTGAAAATTCTTTTCACTTGTATTTCCATCTCAGGGTTCAGCAGATCTTATGTGTTTGATTTCAAATACCTAACATGTCTCCTAAAAAAAAAAAATCAAAAAATCACTAAATTTTTCTTTATCTTGTTATTACAGTAACTGATCAAAGGAGAATTTAACTTTCATTAAATCTTCTCCTCCCATAGTTGAACAAGCAGTAGGAAGATTAGCCTAGGAATGGAATATCTACTAGAAGAACGAAGGGGTGGAGGCTGGAAAAATGCTGGATTCTTTTCCTCTGCTAACTCTTTAGGGAACAAGATGTGCAAGGTGGTATTCTGACAATCTGTGCTAGCCAAAAAACCCACAAACCAGCCTTTTTGTGTGCTTAGTTCTCAGTTATTCTGTTCTCAAACATTTATTCTTCAATTTCTAGGTTGGTGTCCCAAAATTCTTCTGTCCCTCCTTGCTAGTAGTTGGTAAGTAGTAATCTTGCAAAGTAGATCAGAATAATTTCCCAATGAATGCTTTGGTAGCTTCCTCAGAGGCAGCCTCACATAACATTATGTTTCAGGATGGACTTATATTGACAGAACAGATGTCTAGAGAGGCACAGCAGAAGGCTTTGAGACATTTTATAAGCTTTTTTAAGTTAAAGGAAATATCTAGGGACATAGATGGCTGCAAACCCTCTCCCCTCACCCTCTCCCCTCCCCTTTCAACATAAGCATGAAAAACATACTTATGTTTTTCATTAGCCATTAAAGTATGTTGGTTATAAAAACATAACCAATGTACTTTGATGGCTAATGAAAAACATAAGTATAGACTAAATTGCAGGATAACTTTGTTAACTTATCTGTGCTTTATTTTGACCAGACTGCTTCTGTTTGTGTCATCTTGCAAGATTTCTTGGAGTGAGGGACTTGTGCTGGATGTTCCAGTGGCATGGCACTGTGGCAGGGGGAGAAGCAAGATACAGAAATGGTTGGTGTACACATACTTTATATTTGTGTTGCTCTGACCCTATCATGTTGCACATCAGCCATCTGCTGTTAAAATGAAATCAGACTAGGAAAGGAAAGGGAAAGAAACATTTTGTCTTCCCTCAGTCAGCAAGTAGCTTCCATGTGGATGGGACTACTTTGGAATGATGTATGGAACCAATGGAGCTGCTGGTGATGACATAAAACTACACTGAGGTGTATTGTTGTGAACATAATGGTTTTTTATTTCTTAGGCTTAATTTATTCTAGAATGATTGTGAAGAAGTAGTAAAAAATTAATTCATTTAAAATAATAATCAATTTTCAAGAATCAAGGTAATGGGTGTGGCTTTACTTTTTTTCAGATTGAAAAGATCAAAGAGAATAAAAATCAAAATTACTAATGAGAAAAGGAATTGCTTAAACTGCAGTGATAAACCTGATCTCAGTAGTTTTATATTTGAAGTGGTGTTTTCACAGCTGATCCTTCCAGTGCAAAGTCAAAGGAATTATTTAGTTTTGCACTTGGAAAACTGACTGTTAAATACAGTTCTACTCTGGCAGAAATGATATCCTTTTTTTATAGTGGGAACAATTTTAAAAGGTTGTTTTTTTTTTTTTTGTCCTGAGTGATTTATCATTTGTCAAGTGATTAGAAAGCTGACAGCCTGACACTTGAAAAAGCCCTTTCCTAGACCTGATGAAAGGAAATACTTTTAATTAATTTGCTTTATTCAGACTAAAATAGAGCTTTGCTAGTGGAAAGTTAATTTACTGGCAGCAAAAAAAGAACTAGTTTATAGAACCTCACCTCTAAACCTCACTTACGGATCAACCCCACAGAAATACAAAGCACAATGAACAGTTCTTGTCAGTGCTGGATTTTAGTATCAGTTGATAAAAAATGATAACAAAAGATCTCTTGATTTTTACTCTAGGAGCACATTGGCTTTTTTGTTCTATTTGACACCAATTAATTAGGTTGTTCTGTTCTCAGAATGACTGCATAGAAACAGTTGCTTTCATGTATTGTTGTTCTGTGGCAGGATTTTGTTGCTTGCTAAATTGAATCCTATTCAGTCAGAGTTGAGGCAGAGATAGTATTGATTCTCAGGAAAACACAGACCTCCTGAGAGTCTGTATTCCCACTTAGTCATCTGCTTAAATTTAATGCTGGCCCTAAACATGTGGGTATTTTATGAAGGCTCGGGGATTGCCAAAGCATGTAGCAGTAATTCCACCAGAAAATACATGGGAAATTCAATAACACGCTGCGTTTTTTGTAGAGCGTTAGTGACACCCAGTGGTTATATTTGGTCATGGACTAATTGACATTAAAAAGTTTATTCTAAACTTATAAAAATATCTTATAGAAACTGGAGGTCAGAGGGAACATGAAAAAACTGTTTGAGTCTGTGGGTCTTTGTCTGGTATATATGCTGCCTGGACTTGAGGCTCCAAAGTTTAACTAAGCTTAAATAATGGGAATCAAAGGAGGAAGGTGCACTTCAAACTTGTTATGAAGTGATTCTCATATTATCAGGGACTTAATGACAATGGAGAAAGTAAAAACTTTGTGCTGTGAGAAATGCTTTTCCTTCTTTCTTTCTCTTTGCTACCTCCCCTGTTTTTCTGACATTATTTTAAAATAGTACACTGTATTAATGTATGATTTATTCTTCTCTTCTGCTGGGGCTTAGGTAACTATTTACAGAAAGTTTCTTTACTGTTTAAAGTCCATTTTCTTTCCTCTTTTTCATTCTCCCCCCTTGACTGATTTGCTAGGACTTGATCAGTTGTTTTGAAAATACATTTAGCAACTGATTAATGTTTGCAAGGTGTTTTGAAATTATAGGTCATAAATGGTTTGTCTTCATGTGTCAACTCTTGCCTTATTCACAAGCAAAACCTGTTCCTGAAGTCAGTCTTACTAAGTTCCTTAGGATTAATTTTTTTTATTCAACCTGTAGCAGGAGGTCTGAGCATTTGTACAAAACCTTAAAATTACTGTCCTAAATACGGCTGGTCACAAGGACAGTTATTCCAGCAGAGGATACAGAAAGACCAGACAGTAGGACTTTGTACCCCAGTGACACAAAGATGACATATTCTTACCAGGGCTCTTCTGGGCTTTGGAAAGTTGAAGAAAGAAAGGAAAGGATGATTTGGGGTGGGAGTGTGAGTTGGAAGGTAATCTAATTGATATTGAAATTTAGCTTCTGAGCCTATCTATGTCCGGCTAGGGCATGGTTTAAACTTTAGGCTTTATGAGGGAAATTCAGATTCAGTTTCTTACTTTTAAATACAACCTGTATAGTTCTAAATATATCTGCTCATGATGTGTAACATGGTGACATCAGTGTTTCCCAGCCTTTGAGAATAAATGCATTAAAGCTTAGAGACAGTATGGAGTCAGGCCAGTGCAGTGTGCACGTGCTTGTTTTGGTGGACCTAAGCTGTGCCTTCTTTTTCACTGAGAAAGGAAAATAAATCTTTTACTGATGGGGGATAAGGAGTGGCTTTATGGAAGAGAGAGAATGTTTTCATTGATTTTCATCAGGATAAAATGCTTCTATTGTTAGGGAAGACTTGCCTAGCAGTACGCTAGTCCATTTTTAGGAGATACTAAGGGCAATCTCACAGACCATGGCTGCATTTTTCAGCATCTGTTTCACAAGAGATGATGTTATGAAGGGGCTGGTTTTCAGTCTTGGCATGGGCAGCAGAATGCACTGACCACAAAGTAGAAGGCCAGCACATAGTATCTATAGCCCTTGCTGTCCATTTCTGTATAATACTAATCAATTTAGAACAAGTAATATTTCCATTCAGACAGGCTACTATCCTGCTTTATGATTGCAGAGGAGAATCCATGAAATTGAAATGAGACCAGTGGGGGATTGATTTTTCTTATATCTGTCTAGCTTTATCAAGGCTTGAGCTGAAATATTCAAATATCATGTTTTTTTCAGATTCATACCTTTAAGTACAGAATATATTTATCATGTCTCCCAGAGAAATGAATAATACCAAGCGCTATTTAATCATGAGCATGGAGATTGCTCTGCAGATTGCAGTGCTCTGACAGTGCCAGTCAACATGGAATAAGAAAAATTATGCTGGGAAACAAGGTGCCAGAGTTGCAGTTACTTACAAAGCAGTAAACATACCCCATACTTTCCAAACAACACAGAGATATGAATGGAAGGGAGCAACAACATCTGTTCTTATTAATTAAATTTAGAAATATAAAATTAAATTTTAACTTGCAGTTATTTGTGATATCTGATAGATCTCACATATTATCAATACTGGGATCCGGCCTTGTCTGGGAGACTGGAATTAGGAATATTCTGAAGGTGACTGAGTTATTTAATCCTCTTTCACTTTGAAAGAGCATATCTTCAGTTAGGCTATGCAAGCTGATGGACAGTCACAGTCTGTCAGCTCCAAACCTCTAAAACCTCTCAACCTTAAATCTATTCTGTGTTTTAGCAGTTCTTGGTATAGTTGCACAATGTGTTTTGTTTTGCTGTCATGTGAAATCAAGCTGCTATCAGCTGCACTTGTGAGGTGTGACAGGTGTCTGTGTGTTCCAGTGAGGCAGCATCCAACAGGTGTGATGGAGTCTTTGTTTCCCATAGACATGGCCTTAGGCTATCAGCCTGGAGCTTACAAATGTGAGGATTCCTATGCACAACAGGAATTTTAGTGAAAAAGATGGTGCTGTGAGGGGGATGGCTTAAATACACAAGAGATGAGGGAGTGGAAGATCAAGTGCTACAGCATGGCTGTGCACCTCAACTGGATAAAGCAATGATGCTGTATGACACTACATGACTCTGTCACTCAGTGTGACAATTCTTGGTGTTACAAAGGCAGTGCTCTGGTTGTGTATGAATCTCATCTGATTGCCAGATCTTTCAAGGAAGACCTTTCTAGGAAATGGAAATGAAGTATCTGCCTGCTGTTGATCATTTGACATCACCAGAAGAATGAATGGATGTGTGGAGGCCCACTGGTTTTGTGGGATTAAATTAAATTTGCCTTATCTGGTGGCTGAGTGCAGGTTTGTGCTGAGAGGGATCAGCTGCAAGGCAGAGCTTGGATGGGAGCACTGGTCTCAGTTCAGGCAGCACAGACTTCCTGCCATTAATGAAATAACATGTTTGCTCTGGCTGATTGTGTGTGGAATTTCTAAGTTTAAATTGGATTTTAATGCTTCTAAATAAGAGCATTTCTCTTCTCAAATCATGAATGATAAGAAAAATTTAAATAACCTGACAAAGGAATTTCTTATTTTGCATGGCAAATCTTCAGCTGAGAAGATGTATTTAAAATTCTTGGCTAGTTTCAGCTATTTGGAAGGATGGAATGTGGGTAAGAGACTTCTTGATTACTGAATCCACGCTCACAGAAGCCAATGGTAAAAAATACAGGCACATGAGTGTGAAGAGGAACAACTGTGAGGAGGAGCAGGCATCTTCAACAGCACCTCTGCAACAACTTTCTGTCTAAAATAGAAAGAGATCTGAGTGGTGTAGTCTGAATAACTTTTTATAAGGATCTTATGGGTTATTTCTAGAATTTTGTAGTCTCTACCAACATTTTAAATCTTAACTGATGAGTGCTCAGAACATAATTTTTAAGTGTTGTTACTTTTTTTGTAGTCCAATTCAGACATAGGCACCAGCCAGCAGAGATGATGAAGTTTGTACTTAGGATCCAATTTTCAAGCAGTGGTGTCTTTCTGTAGGGAAGTGTTTACATTTCTTGGCACTAGCAGAGAGATAAAGAAAATGGCTGAGGCAGTGAGGTGGGTGTTTTTATTGGCCAGATTTCATTTTTTGATATAGGGAATCTCTGAAAAATTTCAGCCCCATGCTTAAAAAAATTATACATATAAGAAATGTGGTATGTAAATCAAATGGGTGGAGTTGTTCTGCTGGGTTGGAACAAATGCAGCAGAGTCTTTTCAATTTGAATTCTAAATAGCTGCTTGGTCTTGCATAGGACATTTCTATTTGTTATTTCTGCCTTCAGATACACCAGATTCCAGTCCTTATTGTATGAAGAAGAAACACACACGTGCATGGAATGTGGATTGGTTACCTTTATTTGAAACTATTTTTCTTATTATTCTGCACTCAGAAGAATAAATCATACTGTCAAGGGGCAAGTTAGGTAACAATTACAGCATATTAGAGGGAGAAGAATGAAAATCTTTAGGCTCACATATTTGTTCAAATATTCATTCATTATTCACATTTAATAGTTGCTCAATAATATTCTGTAGGAACAATTCAGGAAAAAATGGTTTAAACTAAGCAAAGTGTTTTTTCATTATAAATAATAATATCCTTAATTTCTGATGTATTAGAAGCTGTTTCACAACATAGAGTCACTGATAGAGATTTCTTAAGTATTTATTTACATTTAGTACATATTTCTCAAAGTGAATCAGCATGCTGAGTTACAAAATTACAGCATAAGTTACAAAATTATTATTTTTAAAAGAAATATTAGCATTTATAAAACACAGCAGTCATTTCAAAATAAATACGCCGTAATGAAATTAAAAATAAAAATCAACCTCAAGATTTGGATGTGAAGTAGTCTTATAAAAAAAGAATTCCAAAGCTGTTCATGCATACACAATCTCCTACTGGAGCTAATCATTATGCAATAAGCCCTACTGCTTATTCTGAATTTCTTCTGTGCATGTTATGAGAAGAAAATATATGACAAGTGCATAGTCACAGATTTACCCAGCCTGGGAGTAGGAGCTGAGTGCACAGGTACTTTTATGGAGAAAAATATTTCCAGATTTGAAAATGTAACATAGAAACCAAAATGATGGGAATTACAATTAAGGTAATTTTGGTATTCTGCTATTAAGTAACAGAGATTCAGCAAATAATTTGTCTTATTTGTATTGTATTTTAAAGTATTTACTGAAACTCTTGAAAATTACATATTGTTAGAACAAAATCCAATAATGTGGCATAATTTTGTGGCATGTTCTATCACATCTTGCAATGATATTAGGAAAAAGCTCAGCAGCATTTTTTATATTGGACCTCAATCTGAAGACTATTTAAATAAAAAAGATTGATTAGTCATTTGATAGGACTCTTTTATACTTTAATTTTTGACATCACCCCAGAATTTTTTAAAAGCTCTAAAAATATTGTTTCACAAAAGCTGTAACTGAAATGTACATTTGAATTATTACTTTTTTGAATTGCAGGGCAGCCACTATAACATTCCCTTGAGAAGAATCATGCTTGCAATAGAGTGCTTATATAGGTTTGCTAAATGGATTAAACTTCTAACAACTGAGAGCTGTTTTACGTCCTCCAAAAAAGAATCCTTGGAAAAATGAGCCCAAGTTGAAGTGACCATCCCTTTTTAATTTGGAAGTCACATGGCCATGCTGTAATGTAAGCTCTGTAAAAAAGGGTTGTCTACAGGAAGTGTTCAGATTACATGAGTGGACTTCTATTTATGCAATCTGAAAAAGATTGGTTTAAAGGAAAATTGATTTTATTTTTAAAAATGACAAAACTTGGATGCAGTATAGGGGAACAAGCTGAGCAATAGAAAAGAAATGAAAATCATCAGTGTAGTTCATTTGAAGAAGTAGCTAATTGGGTTTGGTTTTTTCTTGTGAAAACTGTTAGGTCACTGTAGCTGACAGACCCTGTGTGGTGACTTAGAGGGAAATGTAGGCAATGCTTAGACCAGTCCTGTTTTCCCGGTACTGTTTCAAAGTACCCTTTTTGTTTTTGGGTTTGTTCACCTTTTGGTCAAAAACGTGGCAGTTTTGTCAAAGCACTAACATTGTTTAATGAGTTTTGAT
This sequence comes from Serinus canaria, assembly GCF_022539315.1. NCBI lineage: Eukaryota > Metazoa > Chordata > Aves > Passeriformes > Fringillidae > Serinus > Serinus canaria. The sequence continues at coordinate 11,730,780 of NC_066324.1, read as the reverse complement.
TCCTGTTCTAATGCCTTGCTTGAGCAAATCTGAAGTCATTTGGAAAAAAGGAGACTACCCTGAAGAACAGCTATGGAAACTCTTTTGGCATATTAAAGTGGCAGAAAATACTGTATTTTCTTATTTTCTTTAAATAAATATGTAAAATTCTAACCCCCAAACTGCTGCAATTCAGAGCTGGGACTTGCTCTTATACAGCTCTGCAGAAGTATCCTCTGCTCAGAGGTGTCTGTTTTTAGTATTGTGCAGCTGTGTGTGAAACTTGCAGGGTAATTTATTTCCTATTCCTCTCTGGTTTGGTTTACTTTGCATGTTTCTGTTGATGTTATCTCAGTTTTCAGATCTCCTTCATTAATTTTTAAGTTCCCCTACCTATTGTTTCTGAGTTGAATGAGTCTGTGAATACTTTTTCATTTGGTTTTGTTTCCTGTTTCCAGTCTATCATACATCCTGTATTCATCAGATTGAAACTCATGCTTAAGAGCCATTGCCTGGACTGAGAATGTACTAATTGCAAAGGTGCCAATATTCTTAGGTGTTCTCAGGGACTTCTCCAGTATTGCCTCTGTTTGTTCTGGTGGAGCTTGTTTGCCGGTCTTCAGAACTGCTTACTTTGTGTACCTTGTGAGGATCTTCCACTTGCAAAACAAAACTTGTGATTCAGGCATGTTTAAAATGTAATTTTGTAGTGTTTAATGGTTATTGCTAGAACAGGAGCTTTTTCCTTTGGAGGCTTCTGGAGCAGAGATGAGATGTTTTACCTGGCTTCAGCTGAACAGGATTGCTACACTAGATACTGGTTGTCATTCCTCGTGGGTCCTTGAAGTCTGCAATAGAAAGCTGTTAGAATGGGCTGGCACACCCAGTCAGCCCATCCTGTTGGGCCCTGGCAGCTGAAACCAGCCCTGGGCAGGGACAGGCAGGGCAGGGAGTGCCAGCCCTAGTGGGCAGCATTGACAAAGCCCTGCAGGATGGGCACAGGCTGAAGAGCGCAGCACCTCATACATGCTGGATGCTTCACAGGCTGAGCAACATGGGGGCACAAAGAGATTTGGGCTCCCTGAGTAGGACAGTTTTGTCTAATTAATGGTTTTCAGGTTTATCCCTTGACCAGAGACTTGGGATTTTCACAAGACTTGTGCTGATCCGAAAATGAGAATATTTGAAAATGTTTGTCTCTTGTCTGAAGTCCTTCTGCCCTTTTAACCTCTCAGCAAGAGATGTGGTAGAAGGTGGGCTTTATCTCATCTGGCTGCATACCAGTGACCCATGGCTGCTAACTGAAAGGGGTTAAAGGACTGAAGAGCGGGAATGATAATTTTTTTCCATTAGGGTTTTTTTATTTTGGTGAGGGGTTTCTTTGGTGGTTTTTTTTGGTGTGTTTTTTTCTTTTTGTCTTCCCAAAAGGGACTTAACACAGAAGGATATCTGAATTGGGCATTGCTAATTGAAAGCAATTCTCAGAATTTCATGGGGGACTACACTTCCATTTAATAAGATCTTTTTGACTTGCAAGTAGGTTACTCTTTTGTGAAGCTCATTGCAGTTTGTTCTTTTCAGAAAATAGGTTCAATCAGGATGCAATTTAGATAACTAAGTTGAAGACTGTCATCCTAAAGTGTGTTATGTAGCTATTAAACAAAATAAGTGCACATTTAAGGAATTGCTTTTGATGTGTTGTTCTTTCCTTCTCTGATTTCTCTTCTAATAAGTTGAGTGCAATTTTATTGTTTTTTGGAATCATTGAAATGGTTGGAAATCTGGATGTGTATCCAATTCAAATTCATCAATGTCTGGATTTTTGGCAGCAGACACTTCCAGCAGCATATATGTGTTGTAAATTAATGTATGCATATGCATTTCCTCCTTAAGAGGTTTGCTTACACATGCTTACCCAAGACCTCTGTACTTGAGTAAGTTAGGGAAGCCTTTTGCAGTGTTAAATAGTGGCATGAGTTATGCTAGGATTGAAATATTTCCACAGAGCAACTAATTCCACCCATCCTTCATCTTAGTAGACAGTTTTCTCCAAATTAGTTTCATTACTTACTGCACTTGTTACGTGCACCAAACATCAGCTGGCACCTAAGCATTAGTTTTAGCATCTATAGAAGCTAAAATTATGAGTTTTTTCTAGTATGTTTCTATGCGTGGAAGTTCTTAGAAAGTAATTGAATACCAACTCATTTTTTTCACCACTGTGATTAAAAAAGGGCTTACGGAATTTTGCTGAAATACAGCATTCCTTCTCTTCTTGCTGAAAAAAAAAAAAATCTGTCTGGAAGGAGACCATTTAACCATGAAAACTCAAGCATGATAATTTTTAAAGTTGTCATCGAGTAAGAGTTTGAGTAGTAACAGTTACAATGCCTTAACTTCAGATTGCCATTCATTCACAAAAATGAAACTCTTACCCAAATAAATAAATTATTGAGCCAATGAAGCATTCATTATAAAACCACTGAGCTGTGTTTATATTAAAGTCTTCACCTCTCCCAGCAGGAGTCAGAGAAGTAAGTTATAATAATGCTTCATCTTCACATGGCTTTGGATTGTGTAGTAGGATGGATTTTCCAGCAGAGGGAGAACCATACTGTATTATCAGGAACTGAGCTAGAATTTTGCAACCTCTAGTTTAATGAAAATTCCTAATACTTTGCTTAGAAGACATATTTATATGTTCTGACTGTTGTTATTTTGAAATGTCAATATATCTTTCTGCCAAATTTGTTATCAGTAATTTTAATATAGTCAAAGTTTCGATTTTTTAAAAACATAATTCAATTGCTATATGCCTGTCTTATAAGGGTTTTTTCCACATCTATAATAGTCTAGTCTAATGAGATGTACTTCTCACTGATTGCAGTGATAGATTTTTCTTAGTTCTTAATTAAAATATGTTAAAATATGCATTAAGGGACATATGTGCGATAACATTGTTTATCTAGTCATTACCAGAGTAATCTATGGATAACAGCTGTAAAAAACCCAAACTACCAAAACCCAGAGCTGTGTTAGAACAGTGTCTTATTGGAAGAGGAATGTGGGTGAAGAGTACAGCATGTTTCAGATGAAGAGCAAGGTCCTGGATGTGCCAGGCTTGGTGTATATATTTTGTCATCACTGCTTCCTTTAGTGGCCTCAGATCTGATCTTTTCTGTGCTGCTTGCTCTGTGGCGCACTTTAGGAATGTTCTGTTACTGGTGGTTGGTGATTTGTTAGCAGTGTGTGGTTTAAAGGATGTGTTTTAGTCTGTGGAGCAACTGTGTGAAGCATTTTAGGTACTATTTTATGAGAGAGAGTAGTGTCACCACCAAAGACTTTTCAGCAATAGAACGTTCTGTTGCAGAACATGATAAATTTTGATCACTGCTGTCTCAGCAGTTTCAGCTTTGTTTTAAGAGACTGGCAGAGAGAGAGGGGCTGATGGAGGCTATTTAAGCTTCAGTGAGGCCACTTTTACTCTCTGTAACAAAATTAACCAATATGGAAATAATTATTCTGCAATAACTACGTGTTCTGTCCTTCTTGTGAGAATGGCCATGTTCAGCAGTGAAACTAACGGCACTGGGAATATTACTGGATAACTCGTCCTCAGAGAGCAATTCATGTAACACCATCAAATTACACAATGTCAGTGCAAGGTATTGAAGAACACATTACAATGACAAATTAGAAGTGCAAGGTCCTTTGAATAATGTAGTTCCTGTGAAGGTGGAAACTCATTTCAGAGTAGCTCTTGGGATTCAAAGGCTATTTGGGATTTATGAATATGGCAGATATTTTGCTTTTCGAGTCTGGGGGGACTGTAGCTCTGTGGTAAGGCTCTTGTTTATGTAAGATGAACTTGCTTGTTCATACAGAATGGCAATATATCCCACTGCCTCCCTTCTGCAGGGAATTTGCATGTAACAACTGTTTAGGTAATTCCAGGCCTTTGCAGGGATATATCTTGCTTTGGCAGATACTGAGTAAAGTAGCACTGAGCAGGTATTGGATCTATGTTAGAGGGCACTGAAAACGTTCCTAAAATCATATTGGGGGCTGGGGTTGAGCAAAAGAAGATAAAAATCTGGATACATAGAAAGATTTAGGAGTCCAGTCATAAATTGTAGTCCTTAAGAAAAAAAATCTCATTTGCTTCTCAAGCTCAGTTTCAAATAGTCTGCTTGAAACCCAGACAAAAACCATTTTTGTGAGTCAAAACCAGGTTTCTCAGGCATCCTTGTCATGCTTTAGTTCAGTGTTCTTGATGAAACAAAACAGTCTGATGCCTACTTCTAGTGGCATGCCATCATTTGGGCCCTTTGAGGCTTATTTCAAGATATATTCTCAGACTAGACCTAACATGTCATGCTTCTCAGTGTT